>NC_140942.1:104187074-104787074 GCF_014529385.1 Adiantum capillus-veneris | reverse complement strand
CTTTACTTGCTGCATTTGAGCACCTTGTATGTATTTTTTGTTAGAATGTCATCAAGCTATAAACTTTTTAACTCCACAGTGTACAAGCTCTCATACCAAGTTAAACCTCAAAACTGTAGTACTGATTTGACTCTTCAACATAATGAAAACATTGAACCATTTCCTGACCTGGGTTGTTGGGCCGGAGTTCCGTAACTCAGCAATCGGCACACAATTCCGTCGCATATGTAGAAGGGAGTAACTTAACCTACTATGATTATGGCCTTCCTTTGTATGATCATAGGCCAGATCAAGTGAGCTTTGCACATTCTCGAGAAGGCCTCTATTCTCGCACCGCAGTCGGTGTAGCGACCAATTCTTATCTGGGAAAATGTCATCAGGTATTACTTTGTTCAAGCTTGTTGCAGGGAACTTCTGAGTGGGGAAGAGCTCTAGCGGAGTTGCAGTCGCATTCGGACGCATTGACACCGTCGGGCTACGCATAGTCAAGTTAAGGCCCGGGGAGACATTGTTTAAAAGGAATGAGCTGCTGGAGATAGAGTCCATGCAGGGAAGGTGAGCTAGAGAGGAGCTCATCGTAGGTTGTGTATTGAGCATAAAATTAGCATGGTTGATCTCCCGCTCTAGCTGCGGAATGATGCTAGCTGCGGGAGCTTGCATACTGGCATTCGATGAAGAGCGGAAAAGAGGTGATGCCGAGCTGTGTAGTTGCCGCAACACCGCAAGCTGTTGTACGTGCTGCGATGCTCGCCGCTGCTCCTCGAGCCGGATTTTCTCAAGTTGCGCCACGCCGAGGCCTCTCTGCGGCTGCTTTTTGGGGCCTTTTTTGCCTCTTCTAGGCTTGGAGCCTGGCTTAAGCAGCCTTCTTTGAGCTTCCATTTGAAGGGCCATGTGAGTGAATCCAGAGAGCAAAATCTCACCTGCATCTTGCTGGTTTGGATTGTTGGGGGCTAGGGGATGGGCCATCAGAAGACAGAGAGAGATAAGAGTGTGTGTGAGTGAGTGTAGGTAGCCTTCTTGCCTTGTCAAAAGATGTGTGCTTTGTTTAAAATACACTTATATTTGGTAAAGGAAGTGAGGCGCAGAGAGAGAGAGAGAGAGAGAGAGAGAGAGAGAGAGGATCCCGGAAGTTGGATTTAAGATAAGGGGATTTTCTTTATCTTTGCAGACAATCAAGCAAGGAAGGGGAAAGATACGCCATAATCATGTGTGTGTGAGAGACTGAGTTTTGCGAGAGAGAGAGAGAGAGCCTGGATAGCTTGAAAAAAGAAACGAGGCAGGGTGGGAGGAGGCACATATATTGTGTGCATGTAGGGCGAATCTGGTAGGTGAAGTGTGTTGTGGGGAGCAGAGAGAGAGAGAGAGAGAGAAGGATCAGAGATTCTGCAGATTGCCAAAAGCAAAGAAAAGCAAAGAAGTTGAGCACCCAAACATTTCACTGCCATCATCATCATGCCAAACCAACCAAAGTTAGTTCTTGCAGCCCCAAGACGTTGAGAGAGAGAGAGAGAGAGAGAGAGAGAGAGAGAGTGCCTGTCTGTCTGTGAGAGACTATATGAAAGAGAGAAGAGAGCGGGGCCAGATCCGTATTCGAGAGACTCTGTGATTTGTAATGCGAGAGAGAAGCTCAGAGGAACGATTGAGAGAGATAGCATATTTAAATGTCAATATTGAGTGCGCGCGCGCATGTTTTGTATGTGTGCTAGAGAGAGAGAGAGAGAGAGATGAGAGTCTGAGACTCTTGAATAGGCCTAGAGTAGAAAGATTTCGCGCGGATACTGTGGTGTGCGTGAGAGCTAGCAAGCTCGTGTGGTCGCAACAGAGAGAGAGTTCAAACCTCAGACTCCAGAGCCTGAGCAGTGAGGTGTGAGTAGAGAGAGGAGAGAGGGTGTTACTTGTATGTCCTTGACCCAACAGCTCTGCCCACAAGAAATAGCGATGCTTCTCACGCGCGAGCTTAAATCATGCGTTCAGGCCCTCTTCTTCTTCCCTTCACGTAGCTAGAGTTGTCATTAACATGTTGACCAAAAACTTGTCTTACAAACACCACATATATTGATTTTTATATCGCCATCAAATGTATAGGGCACCCAATTCATGGAGTTCTTTTTATTTTGCAATTTAGTGTCACCCCACCTATAATGGTTCTCCTTATTTTCAAAGTGACAAGACCTTGAAAATTAACAAACACTAGCATGACCAGCGGCCTTACGCCACTTCTCTCTCTCTCTCTCTCTCTCTCTCTCTCTCTCTCTCTCTCTCTCCGTCATTGTGCAGTCGGAGCGCACGGGACACCAACCGGATCAAGGAGCTTTAGCCACCTAGTAATTTGGTCCTCACCTAGTAGACTTGGCTGACTACGTGCATGGAGAGAGAGAAGACTTATATGTGGGCCCTAATTACAAACTATAATCAAGAAATACGAACTACTTATGATGTCTATCATGGTAGATTAGTAATGGTATGTGCTGGTTGTGAGGCTGGTTGAGAGCAGACACTTAGTGCACAGGGAAGGAGGAAGTGAAGGATGCAGCAGATGACCTACATGATGAAGTACTCCTTATCATCACATGGTTCTTAAGCCCCTTCGTTTTCCCTTAGCCTCATATGGGATGCTGCTATCGTGAGGATCCGGACTATATATAGGATTGTGTTGGGTAGTGTGCATGTTATAGTGGGTCCTATCAAAAGATCACAATGCTGTGGATGAAGTTCAAAAGACCATAGATTGTCCACTTCAAAGCTCTTGAACTACTTTTGAAACCAGTTAGACCCTTATATTGGGCAACTACAAAATTGTTTTGACTCGACCAATGATACAATGCTAGGCCCAAAAAGGATTGGGGACAAAAAAGTTGACAATAATGGGGTAGGTATCATGCCTCTAATGGGAGGCCTCTTTCTATATAAAGAATGCTACCCATAGGGGAGAAATAACGCGAACACTAAATTCCTCATACTTTCTATGCAAGGCTACAATTGTGCCTACTTGTATCCTGGCACCAAACTTCCTCCTCACTAAGAACACACAGAGCCTTTCACATGAAGCACTAAAGCTTCCGATCAAGCACAAAGCTTAGGTGTTGACAGCTCTCGCTTTACTACAAAAGCCTTAAATTGCATATAAGGGTGCTATTAATACATTAACTATTCAAACTATGTTTAAATACAATACTTTCAAACTACGCAATCTGCAAGCTGCAAGCTGCAGCACACTTACAAATTGGAGGAAGCTTCTGGACCCAAGGTCTCCACCTAAAAGAGCATTCAAAAACCCACTGCAATCCTCCACCATGGCGGGGAATCTAGCTATCAAAGATGCCACTGAAGGACCATGTTCTCTCATCTTGTGTATTACAATTGATTTTGCTTTTCCCTTGATGCCTGGCTCGAGTAACGATACAAAAATTCACTAATGAGCTTTTTATTTCAAATAATAGGAGATAGTTCTTCACTTTCCTAACTTGGTGGTTTTCAATATACTATCGTGTTTCAAGCAAGGCTCGCTTCCTTGCTCGTTTATGCTATTTTAAAGATTAGTTTGAGTAACCAAGCTTTTTAAAAACATGTATACATTGTGAAAACCTCATTTTGCATTAATTTATGATGTATGGCTTCAAAAATAGTAGCACTATGTTACTCCTATGCCTTCGTCTTCCACCCATAAATTCAAATGTACATAGTAAAGTAGGCACTCCAATCAGTGTTTTGATGTCTAGCAGTGGAAAAATTCAAATCGATCAAATTTTTTGCTATGTCTAAACAGAATAAACTTAAAGAGATTATTTGTTTTCCAAAACTAAAGAACCTATCTATCATAATCTACTTATGCATATTCCAAAGGTTTGAGAGCATGGCTCAAAAGAGCTTTTCAAGTACTATCTGTGGAAGAATTTGACCTTAAAATATGGTTTGACATTTGTCCATATGGTCAAATCTTATAGAAATCAATGATTTTCAAATTAAATTTAAAGTCTCAAACTCTCTAATATGGTGTTTCTTGACATCAAGCGATGATAACACTACTGTCTACTTCATCAAAATGAGAATCGGAAGCTACTTTAGTTATAAGAACTTGTGAGTTACACAACTAAACCTATAGTAAAGATACGATTACGTACTTGTTTTTTTTTTTTAAAAAAAAAGTCACCTTAGACACTCAAGCATTCTTGGAGAATGAGGACCGGCATCCTTGGGTCTCCTAAGTGTATATTGTTGTACATCAATCCAATTAGGCGATCTCTTACTTTTTAAGACTCCTCCCTTACTCTCTTTTGCTCCCACAAATTTAGACGTGGTTCAAATTTGGTTATTTTACAAAAACAAAATAAATTTCATGTGCATAAAGACTTTTGAGCTAATCACAAGCTTAGCACAAACCAATAGGATAAGTGAAATTGCTTAGAATACTTTCTTTGCTCTTAACACGATCCTATATGGATAGAAGACTTGAGTTACTATCTTAGTGTTTAGTAAACAAGCATGAATGTGGTGTTAATAGGAACATGGATGACAAGTGTTGGATCCACCCTACAACTACAACTGCATTCCATGTTTAACAAAGTATTTTGGATAGTAAGGTTGAATTTACCTTGGGTGAGGTCCTTGGTATAGCAAAGTGGGAGTTCCATGAAGAAAATATTGACATTATTAAGAGAAAGAGATAGTATCTTACTAAAGCTATCGATGTACATGGTAAACCGTAAACGAGAGACTTTAAATGCATAAGGAGTACATATTTATGGTGAGCAAGGTGATCATTAAAGTTTGGACTCAATATTGGGCCTTGTAAGAAACACCATGTGAACATAGAGAGAGATAATAGAAAGTCCATTTTCATTTTTTATATATATTTTTTGTAAATATCCTAAAACCACCCATATTGTAGGGTACGTTAATAAAAAACTCAAAAGGTGTTCAGGCAATGATAACCTATGACGGCTCAGAATTGAATGCCGAATATCTTAATCTTCTGCTTTTTTCAAAACTAAGATGTGCCACTGACAGTCCTGCGTGACGGTCTTGCATCGAATGCCTTTTCTCCACCCCTTTCAAGTTTCCCTCATTTGTGCTTCTTGCCTACTTTGGCCTCTCCTCGTTTTGCGAGTCGTTTTGATGTTGCCATCGTCTCCACATAGAAGTTTGTCTAGGAATCAGAGGGATGTGTATCATCTGTATATAAGATGATACAGATGTGCCACTGACAGTCCTGCATGACAGTCTTGCATCGAATGCCTTTTCTCCACCCCTTGCTTCTCACCTACTTTGGCCTCTGCTTGTTTTGCCAGTAGTTTTGATGTTGCCATCGTCTCCACATAGAAGTTTGTCCAGAAATCAAAGGGACGTGTATCATCTGTATATAGAGCTCCCACAAGAATATGAGCTCCTCAACAAGAAAAACAAGCAACACAGTATTTATGAAGCTTCAAAGGAGAATTTTAGGACATAAGGCAAGAAAAGTGTGGACCTCTGGGTCGATGGTAGAATGTATCCTATACATCCCATCACAAACTCAACTCCACCTTTCAAGGACGTAACTTCATTGGTGAAATATGTGGGAGATGGCGATAACGGTCTGTATGGTTATACTAGACGCTTGAATGCACATAATGATATTTTGCAATTTGAGAGAGACATTGCATACAAAGAAAATCTGTGCTTGAAAAAAACTGTAGAGCACTGTGCTCAACAACTCAAAGGAAACAATGACATCATCGCGAAGCTTACCCAAAAGCTTAAACAAAAAGAAACTATGGTGGGTCCACGACAAAGAGAAAGAAGACTACGAGACATTGAGCAGCTATAGGTTGGCTGTGGGGGAATTAAGAAAAGACTGAGCTTGGGGGGGCCACTACGTCAAAAAATGTCTATCATGTAGGTTCAAATGTAGGGATTATTTTACTTTATATTTTCTCACATTTTCACATACAGAAGGGTGCTGAAAAAATGATTTTGATTTTTTTTTCACAAATTGAATAGGAAAAGGATCCCTTTTATTGGTGAAAAATTCATAGATAAGGGGTTTTTAAAATAGTACATAAACGCACGTGATATATAGGTTCTACATATAGTGACCCCCCGAGGAAAAGAGTCCGAGTCATCAAGTAAGTCCATCTAATTCCATAGGCTCTTTGTCATGTATCTTACTCCTGACTTGCTTGCCTAGATCGTTGCTTCACCCCAAGCAGGATGTCGAGTGCAACACACCCACTTTGTTTGCTCCATACAACCCTCATATTGAAAATGTTGTTGGGTTGTTGGGAAACAAGCAATTCGGCAAGATCATCACCAAACAACTTGACAATATTTTGAAAGAGAATCATCTTCTTGAACGAGATGTTGAGGCTATTTTGGATGAATCTAGTATTTCAAATAAAGGATATTCTGCAATTTCAGGTACGTAATGTTATGTGCAACACTCTCACACTATAAGAGGTCTCAACTTATTGAACTCTATCCTTTTCAGGTCCCTGCAAAAACAAGGTAAGAAGTTTCACCTAAAGCACACACTGCTGCCTGCCAAACCCTTTCTCCATTCAAATGACAAGACGACAAGTCAACGACAAGGCGTTGCAAACTTTGGGAGACCTTTCCACATTCAATCGATGTATAGATCAATGGAGGAAGTGGTTTACAACAAGTAAAAAAATATCTCTTTATGATTTGATTGCTCTACAGACATATATTGTACAACTATTTGAAGTTACTCCCCAAGAATACAATGGTGTTCTTAAGTTTGTGATTAAACTAGATGAGTGTGAGCTTGGGAAGGAGACTAAGGTTGAGCGAGTCACAATAACACTAACGAATAGAGCACTAGATGCATTGTAGCTGAATATCCTATAATATTTAGAGTTCAATCTGAGAATAATATATGCCTTCTCGCCACATTCAAGGTATTCTAGTAGAATGACTAGCTTGAATAGCTCACTTTTGCATGTGTAGTTAAACTTGCTAAATATCTCTATTGCAGGTGCCTGCAGAAAACTTCGATATACTGAATTGGGTTTTTCATCAAACAAGCATCCCTGAAGTAATAAGTGAACAGAGAAATGGAAAGACACTTGATGTTTATGGCATGGGATCCTACACAGTAAAGTGGCATATGGATGGAGATTTGAACACCATGAATGATGCATGCACTTTGTAGGATCATTGAGAAACTCATGGTCTCTACATTTATTTTGCTTGGACCACTTGGCCGGCACCTACAAAGGAGAGGGCTATCTTGGTTGTGGAGACAATTTTCTCAAATATGGGCCTGCATGGAAAGCATGTAAAGATAGAGCAAGATGAGAAGTCTAAGAATGGTCGGGACGCTTCGAAGATGCTCTCTATTGGTGGTGTGAAAACTCGACTCTTCCTGTCAATGTCGAAAAGTGGCCGACAATAAAACATCCAAAGTGAACAACAAAAGCAAGATTTGAGATACAGTACGTGGAAAAATCTTAACAATGTAGTGGTTGACCATGCAGACAACGATGCAATAAGGACTCACAAGGCAATTGTGGGGAAAAGCTTGGATGCAATATTCAAGTTCTATGAGCTCAACGATGCTGACTATACACATTTTGAAGAGGCTTTAGAGACCATCCACAAGTCTTTCATTTATGCATGGAAAAATCAACACATCACTCATTACATGTATAGTTAGTAATTTGTTGATATTATGGAAACCTGTTTTCATATTAAGGTTGTGTTGGTCTTCTATGCAACACATGTGCAACCACATGCCCTAGTTCGCTAGGCAGTATGGAAGCTTGGCTATCTAGTCTACACAAGGCATAGAGAAAACTCAATATCAAGCTTATACCTTACCAAAGACATTGCACCTTGTTAGAGCTCCAACGTTGTTGATTAGGGATTAGAAGCACATCTGCCATTACATGATGTTCTGGATGATTTTATACACATGGACACACATAGAAGCACTTCACTACGGAAGGAAACTCCCTTTTCCTCTTGCCTCTCTTCAAAAGATTACCATGCTAGAACCTTATGCATGGGAGTCCTCTTATAAACTAGTTTTATACATTTTCTACTGCACTCGACATCTAATGATGTGCCTTATAATGTAGGATCCTTGTATTTACCTATAAAAGGTATACACATATATACATATATGATGGGGGGGGGGGGGGGGGGGGGGATCCCTGCCACACGTCAACACCTCCTTCAACCGACTTGTGTTTTTTGCAGCTCAGGCGAGACAGTGAACAACGCACGCGTAACGAGAAGGGTGGCGCACGTGCATGTGAGAGAGAGAGAGAGAGAGAGAGAGAGAGAGAGAGAGAGAGAGAGAGAGAGAGAGAGGGCGACCGAAGGCCACCGACCACACTAGTAGTTCATAATCTTCTCCCTCTTGTACTCATTTGAAATTCAACAAGTGACTTGCCGCATGCTCCTTACTCATGAAATCACTACCATGGTGCAAGTCTTTAACTTAACCATAAAGCTAGGCATCCTTTTCTCATTTTCTCTCACTGAAACGCTAAGAAAAGCAGTATGCATTAAATAGTGTCAAATTTGGCACTATTTAATGCATTAAATATTGTCAACTTTGGCACCAAGTGGGGCGTGCCTTAGGGTATCCCCACATGGAAGGAAAGAAGGGAAGGGCGGATAAGTTTTTTATATCCCCCCCCCCCCCCCAAAAAAAAAACTCTTCGGGACTAATGAACACGGGGTCTTAAATGACGTCCAAGCCATGGGATCGATGGAGGAGAAATGCACGCACAAAAGCTGTTACCATATACATGTGGTAGTGATGTGTGTGAACACACTAGGACCGCCGGGGCATTTTTTCCCTCTTTAGGAGGTTTTTCCCCCCGTGCATTGTATATACACCCATCACTCTAGGGCTATCTATCTTTCCATTGCACACTAAGTAACATACTCTCTATTGTGTGCCTTGAGCTTCCTTCGTCTTCTCCAAGCTGTGTGTGTTTGTCTGCAACCCTAATTCCAACAATTGGTATCAGAGCAGGTCACGTCCTCCCGGACTTAGTCGCCAGCTGCTCCAGCACACGCCTGCTCACTTTCTCCGATTTCAGTGAGCTTTGGCGAGCATTCGCAGGTCGACAAATATTTTGGGATAGCTCAAAGAGCTAGGTCTGCTCAGAATTTTGATTTGGGCTCATTTCGGCCTCCGTTTCCACTACAGGCAGTACTGCACAGGCTATTTCCTCTTTTTGTGCAGAATTTCTGTCAGTGCCGTTTTCTGCATAACATGTGCCTTATAGTCTTCTACGGTTTGTGCTACATAGCACAGGTTGTTCCCACTCCATTTCTCCTATTTTCGGGCAGTTTTCACATCAGGTGCAGCATTTACCATGGCTGACAACAACAACACAGATGTGTTCAAGATGTTTGCTGCTGAGGACAGGTTGGATGGGGACAACTACCCTATGTGGGCTTATATGATGCAACATGTTCTTGTGTCAAAAGGTGTCTAGAACATTTTGCAGGGCATTGATGTACGTCCTGGTTCTGAGGATGTAGGCGATGTTGAGGATGTTGCAGGTCTTGCTGCAAGGATTGCAGCTGTTAGAGTTGTTTTGCCTACGGCAGAACAAGCTCGTTGGGATGTTAAGGATGCGCAGCCTCATGCATTGATTGCGTTGTTTGTGAAGCGCACCATTGTTCCTCACATCCGTTCGGCAAAATCAGCAAAACAGGCTTGGGATATTTTAGCAGGTCTTTATGCAAGCCGTAATGAGGCTAAAATTGCTTTGCTGCGTAAAGAGCTGGAGTCGAAGATTATGCATGAGGAAGATGATATGGACACTTTCCTTGCTAGTGTCAAGGATATCAATGAGCAGCTTATTTCTGTACGTGAAGTCATTTCAGACAGTTCCCTTGTGTAGACTGTTCTTGATGCCTTACCAGATTCCTACCAGACTTTTGCTAGTACTTGGAGACTGATGACCCAAGGAAATCCTGAAGTTGTCAAGTTTGATGCATTATGCACATTGCTGTTGCAAGAGTCACTTTCCAGAAAAAACTGGACTAGGCAGCGTGCAGTTGAACAGGCTTTTATTGCTTCTCAAAGAAAGGGTGGTAACAGTAATGCAGCCACTTCTTATGGTTCTGCTGCGAGTGGCAAAAATTATGTTCCTAATGCTTCTGCTGGCAGCAATTCGTCTGGAAATTCTGGTGATAAGGGCAAAAAGAAGATGCGTTGCCATTATTGTAAAGCCAATGATCACTTGATCAAGTCGTGTCCTAAGTTGAAGGCCAAAGAGGCTAAGAAGAAAGAGGGTGGTTCCAATGCAAATGCTGGTTCCACTACAAATGCAGCCATTGTTGAGTCTTCTATGAAAGGAGATTGTGATGCTGATGTTGATGCAGAATGGGCTTTTAGCGCAGAGTGCACTTACAATCCTGCTATCCATGATGCATGCTTGTCAGTTGTTGCTACAGATTCACATGTGTGGTATTTCGACAGTGGTGCTACAAAGCACATTACCTCACATCGTGAATTGTTTACCTCTCTCGAGTCTGTCCCTCATGGGAATTCAGTCACTTGTGCCAACAACGCCTCTTATCCAGTTCAGGGAGTTGGAAAGATTGTGCTCACTGCTGCTAATGGCAGTTCCTTCACACTTGTTGATGCACTTTATGTACCTGGGATCAAGAAGAATCTCTTGTCTGTATCCGCACTTGCTAGACTTGGACTTGTAGTCAAATTTGTGGATGACAGATGTACAGTTCATGATCTCAGTTTTGGTGATGAAATTGTTGCATCTGGCCTTTTGTGCCGTGGGCTGTATAAGCTCACTTTGTATGACAAGTGTGGACAAAATTTTGCAAATGCTATTGCAGATTCAAGGGCTATTTCAGATGCAAAACTTTCGCATGCACGTTTTGGTCATCTGAAATTTGGCAGTTTGCCGCGTTTGCAAATATCTGATATGGTTGCTTCTTTGCCGCCTCTTGAAGCACCTGTCAAACATGTTTGTGAAGGCTGTATTTTGGGTAAGATGCAGCGTTCTAAATTTCCAAAGGATGGTTCAGTTCGGGCCACATGCAGGTTGCAGCTTGTGCATAGTGATGTTTGTGGGCCCATGCAAACTCCGTCCTTGGGCAATTACCTGTACTTCGTGACTTTCATTGATGATTACTCCAGGCATGCATGGGTATTTCCGCTTAAAGCGAAGTCCGAAGTTTTTATGTGCTTCAAACAATTTCTGGCTATGGCTGAAAATGTCTCGAAATGTACTATGGGCACCCTCCATTCCGATTGAGGGGGGGAGTATATGTCTCATGAATTTAATGCATTTCTAGCTAGTCGTGGTATAAAACACCAATGTACAATGCCTTATACACCTCAGCAAAATGGTGTTGCTGAGAGGAAAAACAGGTCACTTACGGAAATGGCACGATGTATGGTCAAAAGTCAAGCTTTACCGCATTCTTTTTGGCTTGAGGCCATCATGTGTGCCACTTATGTACTTAACAGGTGTCCTATGAAAGCTTTGCAGTCTATTACTCCATATGAAGCATGGCATGATAGAAAGCCTTCTATTGAGCACATGCGTGTTTTTGGCTGTTTGGCATATGCTTTGGTGCCACAAGTGCAGCGCAGAAAATTGGATGATAAGGCTGTCAAATGTATTTTTGTTGGTTATAGTGCTGAAAGCAAAGGTCACAGGTTGTATCATCCGCAAACAAAACGTATTCTGGTTTCTCGGGATGTAGTGTTTGTGGAAGATTCTGTTCAGCCCTTGCTGTCATGTACTAGAGACAGTAATGTAAGCTCACAGGACATTTATGACACTTTATTGCCTCTTTTCAGTGGTGGAAATACGAATGTAAGTTCCAATGAGGCAAATGTACAGCCTATGGGGGTTTCTGAAAATGTTTTAGATCAGCCTATTACTGATGCAGATCTACATGATGTACTTGATGAGGAAAGGGCTGAAAATGAGCAGGCTAGAGGTATGCCAAAATGGCTGGTGCACACTTTGCGTGACAGTAAATTGGATGCACCTTTGTCTAGTCGTACTCGTTCAGGCTCTCGCCATGCATCTTATGCATCAGATTGTTATGCTTTGGCTGTGTCTAGTTTACATGATGTTGAAGAGCCTCTGTCTTTTGATGAAGCACAGAATTCAGAAAATTGGATGGCTGCCATGCAATCAGAATATGATGCACTTATAGAAAATGACACATGGACTTTATGTGATTTGCCTCCTGGAAAAAAGGCCATTGGTACGAAGTGGGTTTACAAGTTGAAACGCAAGCCGGATGGTGAGATTGATCGCCATAAGGCTCGACTTGTTGCAAAGGGTTATGCACAGCAAAAAGGCATAGATTATGAAGAGACTTTTGCTCCCACTTGTCGTATGACTACTGTGCGTTTTCTATGTGCATTGGCAACTCATTTTGGTTGGGATGTACATCAATCAGACATTGTTACTGCTTTCTTGAATGGTGACATATTTGAGAAAGTTTATGTAACGCAGCCTCGCGGTTTTGTCATAAAAGGACAAGAGGACAAAGTGTGCAAATGTAACAAGGCTTTGTATGGGTTGAAGCAATCTCCTCGTGCTTGGTATGAGAAAGCTGACACTCATTTGGTCAAACAAGGCTTTTTTAACAGTCCAACAGAAAGCACATTGTATGTAAAGCGTGAGGGTGATGTATTTCTCATCGTGGTTCTTTATGTTTATGATTTGCTGATCACTGGACCACATGAGAGACATATTGCTGAATTTAAGGCTGATTTGAATGCTACTTTCAAGATGAAAGATTTGGGACTGTTGCATCATTACTTGGGTATACAGTTTAAGCAGTGTGATGGTGGTATTGCCTTGTGTCAGAAAAGTTACATAGAGACATTGCTATGTAAGTTTGGACTTGAGGATTGCAAACCTATTGCCACTCCCATGGAAACGGGTTTGAAGTTGAGTCTACATGATGCTGGCGATCCTACTGATGTCACTCTTTACCAAACTGCTGTTGGCTGCCTCATTTATGTATGCAACACGAGGCAGGATATTCAGTTTGCAGTCTCATAGGTCAGCAGATTTATGCATTGCCCAAGGTCTAAGCATTGGCAGGTTGTCAAGAGGATTTTCCGCTACCTTAGTGGCACTTTACATCTTGGCTTGTTTTATCCCAAGGGGGGATCATTGCCGCCAGACTTACATGCTTTTTCGGACTCAAATTGGGCTAGTTGTTTTGACACGCGAGTGTCCACAAGTGGTTTTTGTTTCATGCTTGGTAGTTCATGTATATCATGGTTGAGCAAGAAGCAACCTACTGTGGCCACTTCGAGTTGTGAGGATGAGTACAGGGCAGTCTTCACGGGTACGGTTGAGTGTGTATGGCTCAGACGCCTTATGGCTGATTTGGGTGTTGGACAGGACACTGCCAACACTATCTACACAGGTACGGTTGAGTGTGTATGGCTCAGACGCCTTATGGCTGATTTGGGTGTTGGACAGGACACTGCCAACACTATCTACACTGACAGTCAGAGCGCATTGGCAGTTGCGAGGAACCAGTTTTTAATGCTCGCACAAAGCACATTGAGGTGCATTACCACTATGTCAGGGAGAGGTTCTCAGCAGGAGAGATCAGCTTGGCTTATGTGCAAACACAGGTCAACCTTGCAGATCTTTTCACAAAGGCATTGTCTCGTGAGAAGCTTGAAGCTTTCCGCAAAGCTTTGGGCTTACTCCCCTTTGTGGACTGATCCTGTCCTCAGGGCATGGCACTTCCCTTTACTCATGTGCCAGCTCTCGTTCACCGCATCACTCCAGGGGGGATTTGTTACCATATACATGTGGTAGTGATGTGTGTGAACACACTAGGACCGCCGGGGCATTTTTTCCCTCTTTAGGAGGATTTTTCCCCCATGCATTGTATATACGCCCATCACTCTAGGGCTATCTATCTTTCCATTGCACACTAAGTAACATACTCTCTATTGTGTGCCTTGAGCTTCCTTCGTCTTCTCCAAGCTGTGTGTGTTTCTCTGCAACCCTAATTCCAACAAAAGCAGAGGTGTGCGACGTTGTTGGATTTTTAAAAAGTAAACTCGAACATCTAGAGAGTAAACATGAACAAACATAAGTATATCAGGGCACGCCCACATTTCATTCAAATCCAGCTCGCAACGCGACACTTGTTGCCATAATTTTTGTTGCTATCCGATCTCCTTGAGATGCTTACCCTCAATCCTCCGTTGTCGATCCCATGGCTGGGGGGTCATTTAAGACCCCGTGCCATTTAGTTCCCCCCCCTCAGCACTAAAGGGCACGGATTAATTAATGAAGCAGGAGAGGTGGGATCGACGACAGAGAACTTGGGGCACAAAAGTAGAGACGCTGTGGGGCACACGAGTTCACTTATAGGTGAACTAAGACATAAATAAGTAAACTTGGACAGCCAGACCCACATTTACTTATTATGTATTTGTAAACTCGGACATATTTCACAAACGTTGTCGGGGGATTTGTGTTCGAAAGGTGAGCCGGGAAGGCACGGGCCCTCTGGCTGTGAGAGGTGCGAGGAAGAGAGTTGCAGCAGACACAATTAATGGAGACAAAGCTTAGAACAGACAGCTTAAATCAAATACTGAAGCTTGATAACCCAAAACGGACAATGAACAATACCACTGCTTAAATTGAATATTAATTGTGGAGTTTTAAGCTCCTTACATCAGCTTCACCTGCCTTAATTGGCCTTAATCTGCAGCTTCAAGGTCAAGAGAGAGATTGATCTTCTCTTCCGTTATGGCTATGGGAGCTTGTTGCATGAGAGTTGGCTAGGGAGTTTATAATTAGTTTCCGGCTTAGGATTAGAGAGTTTGTTTAGTAGTAGGATTCAATGGGCTTATGGTCGCTTAGCATGGTTTGGTTTAGCATCGGTTTAGAAGCTTAGCTTATATAGGTTATGGGGTTCTTTCTTAGAAGCGGCTATGGAGTTTCCGATTAGGATGGGCTTAGCAAGCTTAAGCTTTCATGGGTTTAGAATGGTTTATGGAGGGTTTGAATGAGTTTCGAATGGCTAGGAAGGTTTAGTTTAGGCTATGGAGTTTAGGATTATGATAAATCGGCTTAGGAGTTTTGGCTTGAATGAGATTCCAGGCGTATGGCTTTTCCTTGGGAGAGAAGAAGAAGGTTTGAAAAAGAGCCCCCAAATGAGAGCCGCCTCCTCTTTTTTATAATAGCCGTCCTTGGGATGCATAGGAAAGTTTTCTTGCTAATTATGGCCAACCCATTAGCAATGTCGCTAATGGGAAGCGCCCCTTGCTGATGTGGCATGTTGGAGGTTGACCTGCACAGAACCCGATGAAAATGGGTCCGAACTGTAGCGCCATGGCATGCTGAGAGTTTTTCATTTCATGCGCATCGTCGTCCGAGCATCACGGCGCCCGGGGCGAGCTCTCCTTTCTCGTCCAAGCTGCCTGCGCGCTGTTCGCCATGCTCCACCTCTTCTTCTTTCTTCTGTTCACACCCTTTTACTCTTTAGGGTGGCCATACCATTTGGTCTCGAGCTTTTGGGCGGCCAGCTCCTCTTGGGCGGCCACTACTTCACCACTTTGGCTTACATAGTAATCAAGGCAACAAGGCAATGCTACATATTAATCAAAGTAGCATAGCAATAGCTCGGCATTGTTCTCCAATAGCCGTCATCGGTTTGCATTCCAAAGCACCACCAAGCATGACTTCTTTCTCCAATTGGACCTCTTTTCCAACACCTCATTTAACATGCATATTGGCCAAGGCATTGCTTTATACATTTGTCGTGTCTTCGTTAGCCGGCCATGGAATACAAATCTAATGAAGTACCAACTGTCGATGCACTACAAGTGATGAAATCTTGAATAAGATATCATTTTCCAGAACTTGGCTGAGGCTCAAAAATTACTAGATGAACAACTGACTGAGGCGACCAGAGTGGTACGGAACTAGCCCTCAGTGAAAATTAAACGGTCTATATCTTGACAACCAAAACTTCAATTGAAAAATTGGAAAGACCAACACGCTCCTCAAAGTGAGCACTTCAGGCCCATTCGTTCATATCATCTTTGACCCTTTATCAGTAGTAGCTACCTAATCCGGTACGAATCTGCTACTGACTCAACTTCAAACTGACATAACTTTCGATCTATAGCTCCAATTGATGAGCCGTAAAGACAGGCCTATAGAGCACTTCAAGTACTACAATTTTGAGCAATAAAATCCTAGCTATGACCACTTCAAGCATACTCAGTGTTAGAATTACCAAGACATCTTTTGGCCCTTAGAGCTGCATTTGGCATATTTTTAGCTTAAAATTGGCTTGTTAGCAAACCCTTATTACTGCTGAATAATCATGTAGGATTCAAATAAACCTGATTGGCATCCCTTTGCTCATTTTCTTGTCATGGAAGCGGAGCTGCATGACATCCACCCCCTCTGAACCTGCACAGCCTCCAGTCTGTGCCAATTGCATTTAATCAAATTCATCAAAAACATCATCAAACATATCATCTGATGCATACATACATTATCTTTTGGAGGTTGGTTTGAATTGAAATCCTCAAGAACAATCTTGCCTTCTCGCTTCTTGAATAGATTGATCCGTTTCCTGTAATAGGTACCTTGAGCAAAGTGCCATCAAGTTCGCATAATTGATATGTTGCATTATCAAAAACATGTAGCACCATATATGGTTCAAACCATCATTTACCCATTTTCCGCATTGTAGTATATTGATTCTCCAAGCTACTATCATAAGCAAGTACCCAGTGGCTGTCTTTGATAGCATGTGGTCGTAATCTATGCTTTCGATAAAATGCTGCTTTATTCTTCAACCTTGCCTCCTTAAGCTTCTCTTTACCATGTTAGATATCTTCTTGACGCCTCTCAAGCTGGCAAATACATAGAGCAAGAAAACCTTCTGTAGACATACCTTCTTCCCATGGCATTATGGTCCAAGTCATAACTGCTTCCTCTATAGGCATAATGGGTTTTTGCCCGTGCATCAATTCAAACGGCATAAAACCTGTAACAGAACTATGTGTAGTGTGATCAGCCCATAAAGCATATGGCAGGAGTTTAGGCCAATTACCAATATGCCCTTCACACGCCTTAGCTAAAGCTTTAATAATAGGTGGATGTCCTCTTTCACTTTTCCTGCTACCTTCTGGATTATATGCTGTACTGAGAGTGAGTTTAATGCCCATACGAGCAAAAAACTCTTGAGCTTCACCTGCATCCAGCTCTCCTCTATCTGCATTAATTCTGCCAACACGTCCATACCTGGAGATAACATCTTCAAGCAAGAACTTGCATACTGAACTGGTAGCTTTGGTATGCAAAGCTCTGCCTTTAACCTAATTAGTAAGATCTTCTCTAGCAAGAACAATATACCTCATCTGCCACACTCCTACTGGCATTGTAATAAGGTCCACCACCCACTTGTAGTGCATAGCCAGCGGATATGTGGGATGCAATCCATCTCTATGTTGCACATTAGAATATTGTTGGCATATTAAGCATGTTTCCACAAATTGAACCACATCTTTATACATACCTTTCCACCAATACCGGTCTTTAATCTTGACAAAAGTTGCCCAGACTCCTTTGTGTCCAGCCCATAGACTTTCATGAAATTCTTTGATAACCCGCTGTTGAGTTGCTTTGTCACAAATCACTCACTGTGGTACCCCTCCTAGGCTCTTTGGTTGCCTCCATAAATGTCCATTCTTCAGAAAATAGCCGTAGGCCTTTTTCCTGATCCTCTTGTAATCTTGGTCACTCCAGCCTTCTTGTCTAGTGAGAATGCTTAGGTAGTGGCCAATCATAAACCACTCTCCGTAATAGAACTCTTCAAAAAACACTTCAAAAACATGAGCAATATTACCACAATTGGCATGTAGATAAGAAGATGTGTAGAACTTCAAGCCAACGTCATCAGTGTGGGATAAACTCCCTTAATACTTTATTCATACCATTCATCATATGAGCTACAGATTTAGTAGCACCCTGTGGTAGAGTGCACATCCTTACCAAACCAAGAGGAGTACGCATTGTATTAAGATCCCTGCTCTCCAAAGCTAACTGGAATTGATCATATCCAAAATAAAGATCACCCATGGAGTAAATAGATCTACCTGCAAAGGCCTCATCAAATTCATCCACAATTGGGCCAGTACCCACATTGCGGATTGCTACCATATTAACTGGATGCATATCCTAAATGAACCTTAATGTACTGTTTTTCTTCGGAACAGTAAACCATTGATTAGAATATGGTGCACATGATGGCTCCAAAATTGCCATTTGTATCTTTTCATTAAGCAAATTTATAAGCTTTGGCAAGTGAGCTTTAGGAACTGGAATAGGACGTAAGCTCCATGGCATGTGAGGAACAATGAAAATAACCATAGGTGAAACAACACTTGGATCCACACACCCAATCTCACTCGGCTCAAAAGCAAAATCTTTACCATGTTTTTTGAGTATACCTTGAAAACACTTGATTTCCTCTTCGTTAAGAAAATCATCTTCTCCAACCTTCAGCTGCTGCAATGTCTCCTTAGTAAATTTATGCCCTATATTCTTTGGATTCCTGAGTATAGGTTGTCGAGAAACTTCTTTGATCACCTCATCACTTCCTTCTGGTAGAGGTGTAGCCACTGCTCTCACTTTCTTTGCAACAGTCTTGTACTTTGTCTCTACCTGTGCTTCAACTGCTTTACTTGAATCATCCTCAATATGCATAAGTGCTTCATATATACCCAATTCTTCATACATGTCCATTGAGTGGACCTTAACCACTTCAATTCCGCTTTGTAACCTGTGTTGCCTGATCTCCTCAAGCTCTGACATAGTATCTACATAAGGCTTACCTTGCTTTTTTATCCTTGGGCGCCTCCTCCATAACCACTTCAGGAGCGGGCTTAGGAGTAGGACCTTCTTCTTTTCTACTATTGAATCTCGTTGTCCTTTTTGACGTCCTTAGAACTTCTTCATCTCTTTTCCACTTTTCTTCCACCATAGCCTCATTAGCTTGGAATGCGTACACTGAGAGGGAATCCACTGGTTCAATCCACCCTGTGGTTTCTTGAATTGAATTCCCTACTTGTTGTAGCTTCTCATAAGTTACCTTTCCTGATTCTGCTGTCTTCAAAGCATAAGGCCACAATTGACCCTTTGAACCTGCACCATCATCATCACCCTTTCCGCAAACCTGCAGCCCATATGTAGTTGCTTCCATAAGGGCAATTTTATGCTGTATGTCTTCAACTAGCTTTTTCATGCCGCCCCTACCAAAGTTCAGGCAGAGCATCTCACCTGTTGCCCTAAGGTGAATCTTCTCGTCCTTCCAAAAAACCACGTTCCTTTTGTAAGCTTCACCAAATTCATCACATTCCTTAACATACCCGTGGTCTTCACTATCGCACCACATGCATCGATCTCGGCCTTTGTGTGGAGGTTGCTATCTAGGCTCAGAAGTAGACCCCTTTGCAACTAGCCCTTCAAATTTTATAGATTTGAAATTCAAATTTAACTCTTGAATACCTTTCACGAATTCGTTGAGAACTGGCTCCTCCACTCTGGGTATTGTCGAGGTTGTTTTCTCCTTAGGTTCCTCCTCCACAACATCCATGACATCAGCCACGATCAACTTATCAACTCTCATATGTCATTTCACGATCATATTTACTGCTTCACTGACTATCTTCCAGTCAGATGTTAAGCCCAATTCACTTGTTGAATCCTCCAGCAACTGCACTAGTCTCTTCCGAAGTCGTGGATCAGTAGCCTGAATGAATAGTTCAACCTTCTGATCCTTCATTGAACGTTGCTCTGTCGATGACAATTGCTTGAATTTCTTTTCAAACTCCCGTAATAATTCTCATGCAAATAAATTTTTGTTTTTCTTCTGCACCCACTTCATGAAGCTTTTTCTAGTTACCCTTTGATCCTCAAGAAAGTATTCCTCATGTAGCGCCTTCTTGAATTCCTGCCAATTCAGGCCTTGAACCGCCTGAATCTCTTTTATTTGGCCTCTAAGTTCTGGCACTGTAATTAAATGAAATCCTTCCATTGCATTCTGATCATCGATTCCATTATCTTCCATTGCCTGCTCGTAGATATTGCAAAATGTGCTACTATCCCGACCTTCAAATCGTTGTATTCTCGGTAACTGTGTGTCGAGCTTTACAAATCCTCTCTTGCAGATTATACTGCTGTTGGGTAGCATGTTGTTGTTGCATATATGCAGCAAACTGCTGCATTATTTGTTGCATGGCTGCCTTTTGCGGTGTCGACATCTTCCTCCACAAATACTTCTCACCCCGGCTCGTTTTGCGTCGGGTTCACCAAGAATGTCGGGGGATTTGTGTTCAAAAGGTGAGCCGGGAAGGAACGGGGCCTCTGGTTGTGAGAGGTGCGAGGAAGAGAGTTGTGGCAGACACAATTAATGAAGACAAAGCTTAGAACAGACAGCTTGAACCAAATACTGAAGCTTGATAACCCAAAACGGACAATGAACAATACCACTACTTAAATTAAATATTAATTATGGAGTTTTAAGCTCCTTACATCGGCTTCACCTGCCTTAATTGGCCTTAATCTGCAGCTTCAAGGTCAAGAGAGAGACCGAACTTCTCTTCGGTTATGGCTCTGGGAGCTTGTTGCATGAGAGTTGGCTAGGGAGTTTAGGATTAGTTTCCGGCTTAGGATTAGAGAGTTTGTTTAGCAGTAGGATTCAGTGGGCTTATGGTCGCTTAGCATAATTTGGTTTAGCATCGGCTTAGGAAGCTTAGCTTCTATAGGTTATGGGGCTCTTTCTTAGAAGCGGCTATGGAGTTTCCGATTAGGATCGGCTTAGCAGGCTTATGCTTTCATGGGTTTAGAATGGTTTATGGAGGGTTTGAATGAGTTTCGAATGGCTAGGAAGGTTTAGTTTAGGCTATGGAGTTTAGGATTATGATGGAAGCTTAGGATTATGATAAATCGGCTTAGGAGTTTTGGCTTGAATGAGATTCCAGGCGTATGGCTTTTCCTTGGGAGAGAAGAAGAAGGAATGAAAAAAAGCCCCCAAATGAGAGCCGCCTCCTCTTTTTTATAATAGCCGTCCTTGGGCTACATGGGAAAGTTTTCTTGCTAATTACGGCCAACTCATTAGCGATATTGCTAATGGGCAGCACCCCTTGCTGATGTGGCATGTTGGAGGTCGACTTGCACGGAACCCGGTGAAAATGGGTCCGAACTGTAGCGCCATGGCATGCTGAGAGTTTTTCGTTTCATGCGCATCGTTGTCCGAGCATCACGACGCCCATGGCGAGCTCTCCTTTCTCGTCCAAGCTGCCTGCGCGCTGTTCGCCATGCTCCACCTCTTCTTCTTTCTTCTGTTCACACCCTTTTACTCTTTAGGGTGGCCATACCATTTGGTCTCGAGCTTTTGGGCGGCTAGCTCCTCTTGGGCGGCCACTACCCCACCACTTTGGCTTACATAGTAATCAAGGCAACAAGGCAATGCTACATATTAATCAAAGTAGCATAGCAATAGCTCGGCATTGTTCTCCAATAGCCGTCATCCGTCCGCATTCCAAAGCACCACCAAGAATGACTTCTGAGTCTCCAATCGGACCTCTTTTCCAACACCTCATTTAACATGCATATTTTCCAAGGCATTGCTTTATACATTTGTCATGTCTTTGTTAGCCGGCCATGGAATATAAATCTACTGAAGTACCAACTGTCGATGCACTACAAGTGATGAAATTCTGAATAAGAGATCATTTTCCAGAACCTGGCTATGGCTCAGAAATTACGAGATGAACAACTGACCGAGGCGACCAGAGTGGTATGGAACTGGCCCCCAGTGAAACTTAAACTGTGGCCTACACTATTCATGGACGCTGAAGAGTTTGTGAAACGATGTGACGATTGCCAGAAGACAAAAATTCCTAGAGCAAGAGATTGACAACCGGAACTTTGATTGACAAACTGGAAAGACCAACACGCTCTTCAAAGTGAGCACTTCAGGCCCATGCATTCATATCATCTTTGACCCTTTATCAGTAACTGCCTAATCTAATACGGATCTGCTACTGACTCAACTTAAAACTAACATAACTTCCTATCTGTAGCTCCAATTGACGACCTGTAAAGACAGGCCTGTAGAGCACTTCAAGTACTACAATTCTGATCAATAAAATCCCAGCTATGACCACTTCAAGCATACTCACTGTTAGCATTACCAAGACATCTTTTGGCCCTTAGAGCCGCATCTGGCATATTTTTAGCTTAAAGTTGGCTTGTTAACAAACCCTTATTACTGCTGAATAATCATGTAGGATTCAAATAAACCTGATTGGCATCCCTTTGCTCATTTTCTTGTCATGGAAGTGGAGCTGCACGACAACATCACGCGGGTGAAGTGAATAGCACAATTGCCTTGCACGCATGAGGTCGTGAGGTCAAATCCCGAAGCAAAGCATGAGGGGGCTTGTGTGTCAACGTTTATTGTTTTTTCCCCCAAACCCAAGGCGCCTCGAGATTCCCACTTTTGACCCCCACCGCCGATCCCATCTCTCCCCATCCGTGCCCTTTAGTGTTGCACTGTTGAGGGGTGTCCCTCCCCCCCCCCCCCCCACCCGAAAGAGGTGTAGCTAGATTATCTTTAGGTTACCCAGTGCCCACCTCTTGAAACATGTGTGCTTGTGAACATTATTTTCCAAAATGTCAAATCAATCGTGTCTAACGATTACCCCCTTCCATACCTCAATCAGGGTCCATTGAAATTTCAATCCCATCCCAACAATTGCTAAATAGGGCACACATTTCTCACAGCTATTGTTCTTTGAGGCATGATTTCATGCTTAGACAAGCAAGGGATATTTAGATACTAAAGTGATATATTTAGTCAATGTTGCAAATAATTAGGAAGCGGATGATGTGCTAAGTTTAAAGTGGCAACACTCTATAAGCATCAAGCATTGTAGTGCATAATTCCAACAAGATTCATATACGTATAGTATATACCATGAGTTTCTAAATATAAAGGCAAATTTACCTAATCCGGAAAAAAAGAAGTTGTTTGTATTATTAAACTTGTACCATATGTAAATATAGAATGCTCTTCACCTAACCAAAATCAATAAATAAGTTGTTGTTAGGTAGTTGTCCCCCCTGTCCACCACCAACAAAGATCCAATCACCTCTCTCCTCTTCACCAACAAAATTGTACGAAAATTTAGCTTTTTGGGAACTGCTTTTTATAAAGCTCTTGTGCCCATTGCACCTTGCAAGTTGCAATCCCCGTTAAAAAAAACATTAACTCTCATTCACCTTCTCAATCCCTCTTTTGGAAAAGTTCTTTTCATGACTTTACTATGACTAGGTGCCTATTCTTCTCCCTTCCTTTATCCAATAGTGGCAAAATTTATGTCATTCTAGAATCTAGACATGGTGCTTCAATCTTTAACTACATATACTTTAATCTTTGTTTTTTTATAAAGATAATTGTATTGTTTGCCATTCTCAAAGAAACCATGAGTGATAGTATTGCCGCTATTGCCGCCTCCGATGACAGTGCAACCTATGACGACAAAAGGAGAGAAGCTATCTAAGCAGTGTTTGGGAAAAATCAATTTTGCAAACATACAAAATTCCCTCAAGGGTAGATTCAAAGAGGAAATTTCCAAAAATTACCAATCTTTTTTGTAATTTAACTCTATTTTCTTAAATTTTCCAAGCAGATTTTCTCCTTCTCCCCCTCCCTTCAATGGGTTGTTTTCATTTCTCAACCAGATCAAGGTTAAGCCAAGCCACATTTTTTCCGAACACTGTATGTAAGGCAAATGCAATCCGTGAATCACCCACTATCCTTTTTTTTTTTGTTGCAAAACTCACAATTGAGTGGATAGTATTAAGAACATCAGAAATATACACCAACCTCGAGCTAAGACCGAGCCTTGAGGGTCAAAGGAAGAGGAAACACCCCCTATCAAATTTGTGTTGAGATGTCGAGCTCTACACCTTGAGCTGGCATCCACTACGGGTCTTGGCCGCTTACGGCATTTACTCACTGGCGCGTTAGGTGACCGACACGGAGGATCTCTGCCAGTGATTCTACAGCTGGACTACACTTATAGTGCCAGCCTAGTACGCTTCTAGCGAGTTCACACTTAGTGACTGCATGTACATATGTGCTACTTTTCAGCTTTAGCACTTAGTCATTTTGTACTCTCTTTTCTGTAAAGAAGAAGAAGAAGAAGCTTTCCATCTCTGTGTGCTTTGTGCTTGTCTTGTGTAGCTCTCTTGCATCCTCATTCTTTACATGGTATCAGAGCCTGGTGCAGGCAAGAGAGGCTAAGAGAGCAAGAGCATCACAATCCCTTCGTTCGCAATCCACGACCAGATGCCGAAGGCGCCTCGCGCAACGAAAATTTTTTTAGGGGTTTTTCGCAGAAGTTTCTGAACAGGTCTCCAAAGTGTAGTATACAGAGATTTACTGTACAAGTACAGTGGTTGTATGTACGCTTGATTGTGGACACTCGTTGAGTGTAGAAAGCGTTACAGGAACCACGATAGCAGGTTCAGCAGATTTGCAGGTTTTTGCAGATTGCAGCTATTTTGTCTTAGTGCTTCAAGATGTCTGACGGTTTCAGTCAGATTGTTACTGAGAAGCTTGAGAAAAATAACTACCCTGCATGGAAGTTCAGAATAACAAATTTCCTAAAAGGAAAAGGTTATTGGGACTATGTAGAAGGAGACAATGAAAAGGAACCAGAGATTCCCGAGGCAAATGCTACAGCAGAACAAAGGAAAGCTTTGAGGGACTGGCAACAAGGCCAGAGCAAAGTGATGTATTGGCTTTCTATGAGCATCACAGATGGCATGATGGGCTATCTACAGGATGCTGAAACCCCCGCCATTGCATGGAAAAACTTAGGCAGAGTGTTCGAGGTGAACACCAAGGCCAGGAAGCTTCAACTAAAGTCGGAGCTAAATCAGGTTAAGAGGAACAACCTCTCCATCAATGATTATGCTTTGAAGATCAAGAGTATCATTGAGGCTCTTGGATCTATTAAAGTCTCAGTGGAAGACGATGACATTGTCCGTGCATGCTTGGATGGTCTAGGAGATGAGTATGTACATTTTAGGTCTTCCATGAATACAAGAGACGACATCCCCGTGTTCCAAGATTTGATTTCTATGCTTATTCTTGAGGAGAAGAACCTTGACACATCTTCTTCTCATGGCAGAAATAATTATGAACAGGCCTTCTATTCTAACTCCAACAGAGGTAGAGGTAGAGGTCGTGGTCGAGGTCCAAGGGGTTGAAGGGGCCAATTTCTGGAAGGTCAATCAAATCAAAACAATACAGGTGGCAGGGGAAACCAGTCTCAAGGTAGGGGGAGTCAAAGAGGTCGTGGTGCAGGATCAAGCAGGCAGCAACATACTCCAGATAGTAGAGAATGTTGGACTTGTGGTGAAAGAGGTCACATGTCACGTGACTGTCCAAAGGGAAAAGCAAGTAGAAAGAGAGAACAGGGCAACTATGCATCTACTAGCAGAGATGCAGATGACAGCAAAAACGAGTGCATGTTTGTTATGCAGCATGTAATGAATACAATGACTGCAGAGAATTCCACCCAAGATGATGTTTGGTATGTGGATTCAGGTGCCTCTAATCACATGACGTCTCGTGGAGAGTGGTTTAGAGATATGCGCAAACCAGATGTGTCAGGCTATGTGCAGACAGGAGATGACACAACTCACCCCATTGCTCATGTAGGGGACATAACTCTAAATACGAAGAGTGGAAAATCAAAGTACTTAGCAGATGTACTTCATGTCCCAAACATTACAAAGAATCTTGTTTCTGTTGGACAAATGGTTGAGCAGGGTTTGCAGGTTCTCTTCAATCCAAATGGCTGTTATGTAGAAGATTTCCAGAATGGCTGTAAGTTGATCACAGAGGGCAAATGTGTGGGCAGAATGTTTACGCTGAATGTAGACATGTCTGAGGTAAAAGCTGCATTATTTGCACAGGGCACAGGTGTTGTGGCTGATGTTGACATTTGGCACAAACGCATTGGCCATGTCAATGAGCAGAGATTGCGCAGCATGCAATCAAAACAGATTGTAAAAGGTTTGCCCAAATTCAAGGTGGATGGTATGCATAAAGTGTGTGCAGCATGCCAGTTTGGAAAACAGTCAAAGGGCTCATTTCCACATGAGCGCAATGTATGTAAAAAGCCACTTGAGGTGGTGCACACAGATGTTTGGGGTCCAACCGATACTGCAAGTATACATGGTTGCAGATATTATGTCTCTTTCATTGATGACCATACAAGGAAAGTATGGGTCTACTTCATGCGTAACAAAAGTGAAGTGTTTGGTCACTTTCAAGACTTCAAAGTCATGATTGAGAAGGAGACAGATATGCAAATCAAGACATTGAGGTCAGATGGAGGGGGAGAGTACTTCTCCAATGATTTTTCAGATTTTCTGCGAATGTATGGTATACACAGGCAATTTACATGCAGATATACTCCACAGCAGAATGGGGTCGCAGAAAGGAAAAACAGGCACATTGCAGAGGTTGCACGTGCATTGATGAATGAGAAGAACAGGCCTCATCATTTTTGGGCTGAAGCTGTAAATACAGCTGTGTACATTATGAACAGGACACCTACAGCTGCGGTGCATGATGTAACACCTGAGGAAAAGTTTACAGGTACAAAGCCTGATTTGGCACACTTGAAAGTGTTTGGCTGCATAGCTTACGTGCATGTACCAGATGAGTTGTGTAGGAAATTGGATCCTAAAGCAGAGAAATGTATTCTTGTGGGATATTCCCTTGAACAAAAGGCGTACAGGTGCTACAATCCTACTACACGAGAATTACGAGTGAGCAGAGATGTAGTCTTTGATGAGATGAGCAGCTGGTACAGTAATGCACATGGCACTATTGGGGCTGATGTAAAAGATGATGTGGTTGTACAAAATGTGAGGCCACAGTCACAGGTTTTGAGTGGACCACAAGAGTCCTCTTCTCGTGGCTCTGTTGAGAAACCATGGAATGGTAGACTACGTACGCAGGTTACTCCACCAACAGGTACAGGGAATGTATCACGAAAAGGAAAGGAAAAGGTTGATGAACCTCCCTTTATGGTTGATGCATCATCAGGTTTTTCACATGTAGACATGGATTCAGATGGTTCTGAACAAAGTCTTGATGAGGAATTTGGAAGTCCGGCTGTCAGGACACCTGGTGTAAGGAAAGTACAAGAAGATACTAGAGGGCAAAGGAGTGACCTAGGACCGCGCAGATCTAATAGAGTCAGAAATCCAGTTCAGAAATTGACTTATGATGGGTATCTAGCGCATCACCAAGCCTACATGGCTAAGGTGATACAGGATGTGGAGCCCACATGTTTTGAGGATGCAGTTGGAAATGTGCATTGGGATGATGCAATGAATGAAGAGATGGCTGCATTGGAAGCAAATGACACATGGGAGTTGGTGCCATTGCCAAGTGGCAAGGAAGCTATTGGCTGTAAATGGGTGTATAAAACCAAGCATAAGGCTGATGGTAACATTGAGCGTCACAAGGCAAGGCTGGTCGCAAAGGGTCATGCACAGACGTATGGCATAGACTATGAGGAGACCTTTGCTCCAGTGGCAAAGATGACGACTGTGAGAGCTGTCATAGCAGTGGCTGCATCTAGAGGATGGATTATGCATCAAATGGATGTAAAGAATGCCTTCTTGAATGGTGAGTTGCAAGAGGAAGTGTATATGGATCAGCCACCTGGTTATGTCGATCCAGGTTACCCAGATTATGTATGCAGACTTCTCAAAGCTTTGTATGGTTTGAAGCAGGGCTCTAGAGCATGGTATGACAGGATTGCCAAGTATCTTGTCAGTATTGGTTTTAGGAGAGCTCATGCTGATCATTCACTCTATGTACGTGAGAGTGATGTGGGGATTGTGATCATTACCATATATGTAGATGACCTTATTATTGTTGGTGACAATGCTATGGAGATTGACCATGTGAAGGGTCTTCTCAAACAGGAGTTTGAAATGAAAGATTTAGGCGAGTTGCGCTACTTTCTTGGCATTGAAGTGATCAGGACTCCAGAGGGTGTATGGCTATCACAGAGACAGTATGCTTTGGACATGTTGTCAAAGTATGGTATGACTGATTGTAAGCCAATTTCTATTCCCTTGGATGTGAATGCAAAGCTGAGTGCAGAGAAGGGTGATGTTGTTGAGGATGTCAACATGTACAGGAAGATTGTGGGTAGTCTAATCTACTTGACTATCACGAGGCCAGACTTGAGCTACACAGTAGGCTTGGAGAGTCAGTTCATGCAACTTCCGAGGAAGCCACATTTGGATGGAGTACGACGCACACTTAGGTATGTGCAAGGTACTCTTGACTACGCATTGTTCTATGCAGCAGATGCACCATTAGCATTGTATGGGTATACAGATGCAGATTGGGCATGTAGCATTGTTGATAGGAGATCTACGAGTGGCTTCATGTTCTCTTTTGGGAGTGTTGCTGTTACTTGGAGCAGCAAAAAGCAGCCTACGGTTGCTTTATCGAGCACAGAGGCCGAGTACAGAGGTGCAGCAGTTGCGGCTTGCGAGGTAGCTTGGCTACGCACATTACTTGAGGACTTGGGAGTGCAGGTGGACCAGCAGATTTTCATCCATTGTGACAACCTCAGCAGCATGCAATTGGCTAGGAACCCAGTGTTCCATGCCAGGACCAAACACATAGAGGTCCATTACCACTACGTTCGAGAGCGAGTGTTGGCGGGCGACATCGACTTGGTCTACGTCAGCACAGAGGAGCAGATAGCGGATATCTTTACCAAGGCCCTCGGAGCTGAGAAGCTTCGACGTTTCCGGACTATGCTTGGACTCTGCGACATGCAGAGCTCGAGGGGGAGTGTTGAGATGTCGAGCTCTACACCTTGAGCTGGCATCCACTACGGGTCTTGGCCGCTTACGGCATTTACTCACTGGCGCGTTAGGTGACCGACACGGAGGATCTCTGCCAGTGATTCTACAGCTGGACTACACTTATAGTGCCAGCCTAGTACGCTTCTAGCGAGTTCACACTTAGTGACTGCATGTACATATGTGCTACTTTTCAGCTTTAGCACTTAGTCATTTTGTACTCTCTTTTCTGTAAAGAAGAAGAAGAAGAAGCTTTCCATCTCTGTGTGCTTTGTGCTTGTCTTGTGTAGCTCTCTTGCATCCTCATTCTTTACAATTTGGAGCCACCACTCTTTCTCAAATTTGCAAACTCACCACCTCGACGTCTCATTGACACCTAAAGAAATATATAGGAAAAAACCTTCTCTTGAGCATCCATGCCACCATTGGGTAACACCATTGGCTTGAGATTTATTTGTAGATTTTGGTTGTAACCTTCTAAATTTGCAGAAAAAAAACTTACAAGATGGTCAAGTTAGTCACCTTTTATAATCCATATATAGGTTTCTAAACTTTTAAAAAATGTTTTTGAGAAGATAAAAGTCTTTTAGGTCAAGAATGTGCACGCTATAAGACTCTCTCTTCTATCATTCTTGCTCTCTTGCACCTGAAAGAGCAATACGCCGTTCAATCGCCCTCCCATGCGTTGGTTCCTGCCACAACTCCACCTAATCAAAGTCAATTATCACCTTACTCTCAATAGATTGCACCACTTCCAATAGTTCGTGGCCATGATTGTTTTGCAATCTCTTCATTGTTGTCCTTGAAGGCTATAAAGCACATATCACTCCATCTCCGTCACTAGGGACTTTCTTACTCGCAAGATCTCCTTGCATGTATATGAGAGAGAGAGAGAGAGAGAGAGAGAGAGAGAGAGAGAGAGAGAGAGAGAGAGAGAGAGAGAGAGAGAGAGAGAGAGAGAGAGAGCCAGCCTTATAATCTATGGCTAGTTGTTTTGGGCTTCTTTGACTCATTGAAGTCGGACGGCTTGCCTTTGCCCATCTCCTTTAACTCTTTCAAGGTAGATGGCTTGCATTTGTCCATCTTTGTCTGGACCTCATGGGTGATAAAATCCTTCTAGGCCACCATGATACCTATAGAAGAGCAGCCACTCGCTCGATAGGAAAGGCGCTTGTGGGGGCCATTCACCAACTTATCAAGTTGGGTTTCTTATAGTAGAGGTATAACATGCTGTTCTTGGGTTCAAACATCCCCCCCCCCCCCCCCCCCCCCCCCCCCCCCCTCAAAAAAGAAAAAACGAAAAAAAAAGTTATATAGCCTTGATATAGCCCTTCCCCTAGGGAGGGCACCTGTGTAATCATCATGGGCCATGCCCACTAGTCAAGACTCTTATCTTAACACTGCTTCCCCCTTTGAGATGAGTTTTTGTCCACGAAAATGTCAAAAGCAAAAGTCAGAAATTGCTTCTTAAGCACACTAATGTTTTTCCAAGTGGCACCCTCCTCAAGTCTATATCTTTTCACTCGATGAGGACTTACTAAAAAACTTGATTACGTGTTCATAACTTATGATGATCCTTTTTAGATCATGAGGTTGAGCGGGTGGCTCAACTACGTCAAGTAGAATGTTCGAATCAATGACTATCTCCTCGTCTGGACATGATGAACTCTTGAGTGTATTGGAAAGCCTAATTTGTAAGCGCATTCATCTTAAAGGTCTAAAATGGACCACAATACCCAAGTGATAATTTTAGATATGGGCTTCGTTTTCAAACTTTTTGAATGCTTTGGAGCCTTGAGAAAGACCCACTGTCCCTCCCTAAAGGAGGCTTAGTGGTGTTTCTCATCTACACACTTTTTATAACGGTCCTCAACATTTCTCTTCACCATCCTCAACATATCAAAATTTTCCTATAAGTACTCTAAATAAGAGGCTTGGATCCCCATTTATTAGCCAAACTTGCACGAACCAGTCTTGATAATGTGGCAAGCCACAATGGACCTTACCCTAAATTTGGTCCATAGCCCCAGCCTAAGGTTCAAGTGGCCAAAGCTCATGAGAGATGCCCCAAATTTGCCAAAGCAATGGAATATCATAAAGCCATCCCTCAAGCGAGAATTTTGGCTATATTTACACTATTTTCATTGTAGAGTCCAAACAAAATTTTGTCTTTTTGTCCTCTCAACTGGTTGTTTTGAATTTCTAACAGGTTCAAGGCTAAGCTAAAACACAAACACAATCTTCCCTTTTTTTTATATAGCAAAACTCACAATTGTGAGTGGATTATATTGAGCACCCTAAAAAATTACAAGGTTTTGTCATGCTCATGTTAAGCCATGACAACATCTAGGGATCATAATTACATCGGCTATCAAGGCAGCCACCCCTACGAACCCGCCTCCACAACCTTGATACACAAGGTCCATACTCTTGTCATTCTGAGATCTTTTATTTATCGATGGCCAAGATTTGTCCCCATGCTAGGCATTCCATCTGCTAACAACAAGGCACAAGTAGTCCTAGACCAATCCTCTGAGTGATGCTTGCACCCGAGTGCCCATATTAGCACATATAATTTATGCGAAGCTTGCCACCTCAAAACCTCCTTAAAAAACACGGCAGTTCCTTGTCTGCCATATGTTATGAAAGAAGAAGTATCTGACGATCTGAGTGCTAACGAGGAGTGCAGGACTACCTGAATTTTTACCTCCAAGGAATAGGTCAGTCTTGAAAAAACTAATTTTCCATGTTCTCTGGACCCACTTGCATACTTTCCCTGCGAGGCCTTTGATAGCTGGGCAGTCCATGAATAGGTGGGCTAGATCTTCACTAGCTACCCTGCACCCCAAGCATTGATCTGACCCAATCCCTCTCTCCCGAATCTTCACCCCCGTCCGTAGAGCACCCCAAATAACCTTCCATAAGAAAACCTGCATGTACTGCGGAACTTTTGGCTTCCATATGTTCTCCATTACATGCTTCCACCTTTCCTTCAGCCATTGCTTTTTCCATATCTTGTTAAGGGGGCTATACAATTCTTCTTTTGCATCATTGTCTGATAGATGCTTTTAAAATGGGGTTTCCACAAGACACTGCTTTCGGGCCATTTCCAGGCATTCCAGTCCAACTCCGAATTACAGATTGGCATCACTAGATTGTCAAGCTCTTTCATCACTTTGTGGACAAGCAAGACCTCCAAGCCATTAAGTTGGTACTGGGTAACCATAAGGTCAATGGTTTTCCAAATCTTGTTGCCACTGTCCCAGAAGTGCTCAAGTCTGTTCAGACCCTTATTATTTAGCTTCCTGGCTATCTCAATCCAATAGGGAGTTTGTCGTGGATCCACAACTTTTGAGAGCCAGGGGGACCAATGTAGGGTGGAGTTCTTGAAGTATCTGGCTTCTTTTCCCCACCTTAAGACTCCTGCTGCTCTATTGAATTTTCTTACCAATTCTCCTGAACTGCCCCCCAGTCTTAAAGTAGACCACACCGGGGCTAACAGTTTGTCATGAACCTCCACCCCTCTCCACTTTCCACCCTTCGAGCCAAGTTTAGCTGCTTCTATCATATCTCTAATCATTGAGCCCAAACTTGATCCTGTTTAGCCAAGGAAACCACAAATTTGGTGCAACAAGCTTCTGCATGGGCCACAGGGTTGAGCATTCCGAGGTCTCCTTGATTCCCTGGCCGAGCAACTGATTCCCAACGGGCCCATTGCCATGGCCTGTAAGATTTCGTGTTATTTTTCCATAAAAATCTTTTTACTTGTTTTAAGAACTCTTTCCAGTGACACTTAGCCATCTTGAGAAGTGGGCTAGTGAAGGCAGTATAAGGAATCATAAAGGCATTCATCACTTTTATCCGACTTGGGAATGGGAGAAGAGCATACTCCCACCTACTCATTTTTGTTATGATTTTTTCAAGCACCCACTCGAATCTTTGCTTGTGAGTTACGTCCACCCCCAAGGGGGCTCCCAGATGTCTAAAGATATTCCCTTTTGTGACAATCTCCCCCGACCAGACAGAAGGGTCAAATGAGTCATTTTCCGATAGGGAAATCATCCTTGAATTCTCTATATTACACTGGGACCCCGAAGCTACTGAGAATATTTGTACAATCTCTAGAGATTTTCTAATGACCTGGGGGCACGCCTTCAAGAAGAGGAGAGAATCTTCTGCTAAAAGTTTTGCCAGGAATTGGCTATTTCCAGGTAAGACAAGGCCTTGCACCTCCCCTCGTTCATCACTAGCTTTGAGCGTCGTGATTAGAGGATGTGATCCTATGGCGAAAAGTAGGGGGACCAGAGGGCATCCCTGTTTAATAGACCTTTTGACCTCAAAAGAGCCCACAATTCTATCGTTGAATTGGAGCTCTGACTGGATTCCAGCCCCCATTAAACGTACCAGTCGACATAGGCGCAGCCCAAAGCCCAAAGCTTCCATGACGGCTTCTATATATATCCATGTTATTCTGTCATAGGCCTTGTCCAGGTCCAACTGCAGCAGAATGCACTCCTGCTTTGTGACAGTTGCGTATTCTACACCCACCATTGCTGCCAAGATGTTATCGTAAATGGACCTTCCTTTGATGAAACCATGTTGATGGGCTTGGTTAGTAAGGGGGCTAGTCTGAGGGCCACTGCTTTAGGTATAATTTTGTAGGTCACCGACATCATCGTTATAGGGCACCAGTGTTTCAGTTTAGAACAACAGATCTGTTTTGGGATGTGCTTGATAAGCCCTCTCTTCACACTTACTCCAACGACCCTTCGACCATGGCTTTATTGGCCAATCTTGTGATTGGGGCCTTGAGATCATCCCAAAATTCTCTATAGAATTCCACTGTCATCCCATCCCAACCAGGGGACTTTTCCTTGCCAAGGGCTTGCAATGCTAGTGAACATTCGTCTTCTGAGAATGCCCGTTCCAAGCTATTAGCTTCTGAGTGGGGAATTTCCTTCTTGACACTGTGAAGTAAGGTCCCTCTGGCTTCTTCCACTTCTTGGGACTGGGTCTCCGACCGTCCAATGATTTGACTGAGATATCTCAACATCAGACCAGCCATTTCATCGTGGTTATGAACTGCTGTCCCTTTCTCATCATCGAGCAAGCGGACATAGCCCCGGCTCTTCTTGATTTTTAAAGCCCTAAAAAACTACACTTCATTGGAGTCTTCAGGTTGTAGAAAAGTCTCCCTGGAGAGAAGCCTAGCCTTTTTGATATCTTCTAACTGCTCATTAGCAAGGTTAGATTTGGCTTCGAGCCATCATTTGTGTTCGTCCTCAGTAGCATGCCAATTGGCTTTTATAGAGGTAAGCAATTGTACCTCCACTGTAAGATGCAAAACGTGATCCTCCCTAGCTTTCTTGATTTGGGGGCCCAAGGTTTTGATTGCTTTCTGGATGCTCCGAGCAGAGAGGTCCCACGCATTGTGTTTGTTGAGGTCGACATCTTTTTTTAGCTTACCCAGTGGTTTCTTGGTTCGATTCCTGAAAAGAGGGTCTTTGAATAGTTGTGCCCCTACTACCAACAGTTTTTTTCTCACCTCTTGGGGTCTGCTCCTCCTCTTTATTCTTCTTAAAATGTATGTGCAGAGGAATGTGATCCAAAAGGGCTTTTGTTGGGACTACCTTCATCTCCATCAACGTCGGTATCCAGTCAGCTTGGTGCGAGCAATAGCATCTATCCAGTCTGGAAGCAGTGCGGGCGTACTGGAGGCTTGTGTCAAACCAAACACAATCTTTCTAAACAAACCATGTTTCTCCTTGTGAACACCAAGCGGTGAACAATGCATTTGAAATCCCCTCTGTGTGTGTGTGGGGGGGGTGTGGGGGGAGAGAGAGAGAGAGAGAGAGAGAGAGAGAGAGAGAGAGAGAGAGAGAGAGAGAGAGAGCATTGGAGAAAGCTTTTCAAAGTACTTGTAAGCCGAATAAATTGAGGATACCCCAACCCTATAATTTGAGAAAAACCAATAGTCTAGCCGACTCATGATGTGACACTAGGTTATTTAAGGGATGCACATGGTATTGTAGCATTAATTGCTTTCAAAGCAACACAATGTGCATTGCCAAAGAACAAGCCCATAATAAAGCATGTTGCAACTATATACATGGCCTCCTTAGTAATGGTGTAGTAATAATGGCTTGTGGGGTGCTGAATGGTAGGATTGCAATTTGTACTTTTTACTCTTTTGCATACAATGTTAAACGCATTTATGGTAAACAAGGTGCAATCTCACAAAAGTAGTTTGCGCAAGTGAGACGACTAAAAACAAATAAATGTTATAATTATTTTTGATGCTGGAAGGTGGGAAAGGGGGAAACACTTTTGACAACACACACACCCCTCTCTATAGCCCAAGTGGAATCACAACACATCAATCCTCTGAGAAAACAAATTGAACAGTAAAACTTCATTGCAAGCACTTGTCTGCACACCCAAACACATAATCACACACCAAAGAACACCTTACTGCATTTCAATCAACTTAATTTCTTCCCAATTCTCCACCATATACGTAATACCTCTCTCTTCCTCTCTCTTTACACACACACTAATTGGCTCCAGGGGCTCACACATGGTGGAAAACCATGATACAATGTTTAGTGGATGCTTATGAGTCCTCAAGATCCAATGTTGTTCGTTTTCAACAACCATACTATACACTAGAGTGTGTTTGCACATGACAGTTTACAAACAAACACACACACACACACACACACACACACACACACTTATTGCATTAGTTAGCGTTGAGGATTTAGCAGAAGAACAAACCCTTACATAGTTATCTCCTGAGAAAAATCAGACCCCATTATTCAAACGAGCACTCTCTCTCCCTCTCTCTCTCTCTCTCTCTCTCTCTCTCTTAGCACTGGTGGTTTTTAAATGGTTCCAGGGAAAACAACTGCTTTTACACACAATAATGTATAGGATGTGACCTTTTAAGCGAGTAACAAATAATAATAAGTTGTTATTATCCGAATATTGTATATCATAAGAGAGTCTAACTCTAAAATGATTAATTAATTGCAGATACAAGCAAAAATTGCTTTTCAAAGTACGGGGTCCATTGGGAGTCCTCTAAGCAATGTATGATCGGACAATTGTCAGAATCAAAGATATAGTAATTGCATGAAAAAGTTTTCATATGTGCAAAGCTTTATCTACCTTGTAAATAGAGTGGAAGAATGCTTTCCAATAAAATAACAGATTTTTGTATTCCTTACTGGCTTTGTAATTCACTTGAAGATAATTTCGGATATTTTGCTAGAGTTTCAATAATATAGCTGGATTGCATTCTCAAGCAATCCGTTTGGCAATATGTGACTAGATGACTTTTGCTGTTCAGTTAACTCAAATAGATCAATATGGTTTCCGGATCTTTTACCTACCTTGTATATACACATGGCCTTATTCTGGCCAAATAATCGAACTTATATTAATGTTCTATTTTTTGATCCATATCTGGGTGGAAACTTGTATAAAGCGATTGTTAATTAGCTGGCCTACTGCATGTGCAAAGCGACTTTCTAAATCTAATTATAATCTCCCTTGATATGTCTCACCTAACCTAATGTGGCGAGTAAAGCCATGTTAAATAGCTCGATGTGAAGCCTTTTCATGCATTGTGTAATACCGTTTGCACAAGCATCGCAATCTCTGTAGAAATGTGAGCACACTTAGTCACAACCTGTCGTTTGTTGTAGTGCACACACACACACACACACACACACACACAACTGAGCCACAGTTAGAGTCACACAATTTCACACACACGAACACACACACACACACACACACACACACACACACACTTTTTGAGATGTATTTATTGATGAAAGATGCGTATGACACAAGCAGCTACTTCACTCGTAGAAGAATGATGGACGACAATAGTGACAGAGTATGGCTCCCGACGATGTACACTTTTTGTTATATACGAGTAAAATTGATCCTTCGTATAATAAACTCCAACTAGAAACAATGGCAAAATTAAGAGATGTCGTGTTGTACTCCTCAATCAATATGGATTTGGCCTTTTTTGGCATTAAACCCGTGAGCAAACTTGCCCAAGGAGAATTGATGTATCGATAAAACTTATCAATAGTATAAGGTTTTTTATACACTATTTTTTTTTTGCAACAAATTTTCAGGTGTTTTTGGTTACAATTTTGAAAAAATATAGCGCACACAATTAAAATACCTAATGAGGAAGTCCAATAATGCCAGTATAGTATCGTAACTTGTACATATCCATTTCGGGTTGACAAAAAAAAACCCCGAAGCAAGTCCTTATTTCTAGAAAAAACCATTTAAAATTTTGAACCCCGAGTATGTTTACTCAATGGGTATAATAAATATCTAAGTATTGCCTATTTTACAATATGTCAATTTATGTAAAAACTGTGAGTAAAGCTGGGATGGCAAATATGAAAAAATAAAAATTTAAAGGCTTAATCTCTATCTTCTCAAAATAGAACTAAAGGTTAAAAAACCTTCTTCAAAGCGTATCTTAAAAAATCGGAGGCCTTACAACTTGCCCCCAACTCTGTACATGCAGGTTGTAGGCTTTAAAAGCACCGCAACTAAAATTGGTAGGCTATACAACAACTAAAATTGGTAGGCTATATAGCATAGCCTTACCAGCAACACGAGCTAGCACTGCTTATAAAAGCAGGCAGCACAATAGGAAAAAATTGCATAAGCCTTCTCAGATACACCCTCTCGCAGGCTTTTTGCGCTATTCTATCATGATGTAATGCTATTTAAACTCTATCATACTATAGCGCTATTGAAGCTCTCAGATACACCATCTACCAAGCTATAGCGATATTGCAACTCTCTCTCTCTCTCTCTCTCTCTCACACACACACACACACACACACACACACACACACACACACACACACACACACACACACACACACACACACACACACACACACACACACACACACACACACACACACACACACACACACACACACACACACACACACACACACACATGGTACATGAACCATAGTCTCTACCTCTCCTAACAAGGCGTAGCGCAAGCAAAGGCAGGATACGTCCACTCACAAAACACACTCCAAGGAGAATTGTTGCAGATTGTGCAACACAGCAAGGTAAAAACAAAGTTTTCTTGGTATTTTACAAACTATGTCAAACTAATTGCCTTGAGAACATGCACTCGAATAGTGAGGAAAGTAGCCGAGCCAGAACACGCACTGTGTGATTCGCGTAAAAACATCTGCATATTGTTAAATTTCCATAGTAAACATATTGGTTTAAAGCACTATATACACAAGCACATGCATGCTCACTTCATGGGTTTGTAGAACAACCATGGTACGATTTATACACACACACACACACACATACACATACGCAGGAGCATACGAGACAACATTACACATAAGATGGTACTCACCAACAAGGTAACATACAATCAAGCACATGCATATTGTACATAGAGTAGTAAAAATACACAGTATTAAGCGAAAACATTCTTTTGGATACCATGTTTTGAACAGTTTCGATAAGTAACAACGGGGAAGCCGCCTTTGTGATAATAGTACTTGCAAGAATACCAATGACAACGACAAATACGGTTCAGGTAACAAAAATCCATACTGTTTTGAGTACATGCATATGTTTCCTTTGTACCAAACTAAATGAAATACATGTCTAGAAATAGCAATGTCAAATACTTTGAATAAAAGGTAGCAGACGTAAGTAACTAAAGATATAGCATGTGGGCTATACAAACCTCCTGTGAGGATAAACAAATACAAAGAGTACTTATTGGTTTTTTTGAAAAAATGATAATAATACAAAGGAAATGCTGCTGAAATTTTTGCAAGAAAGGATATAAATACATAACAACACAAGATACTAACACTCTAGTGGTTTTTTCAAGCAGTTAAATATATATACCGTGGTAAACAAAAATGCTGAAACACAAAAGAGAGTGAATAACAACCTCCTGTGAGGATATTTAGCACTTTATATGATGGGTATTTTTGAAAAAAGAATGGTTTTACAAACAAAATGCTGCCAAAATTCTCATAAATTCAATATACTTAAAAAGTAAGTTGGAAAAATGACTGTACATAACATAGAGGTAGAGGTCATTTAAGACAACATCAAGTATAGTATGTAAGAATATTAAACTCAAACAGGAATATAGACAGACAGCTAGGATGAGCATCACTTGAGATGTATTTAAGCTACAACAAATTCGGGACAAGGTCATGGCAGCACATAGAGGGAAAAAGAGAACCAAGCCAATAAAAATTAGAGACCCTATCTCCAAGCCGTGTAAACCCATAAAAACTTTCACAGACCGTAATCGACCTTACTTGCATAGACAAGCAAAAGACAACATAAGATATGATCAGGAGTATGGCTGGGGTCCAGGGTGTGACAACAATAACAAGCAGTGAGGATTGCTTGATATACCTGTCACCCATTTAGTGCAAATTAATTCTAATTAATTGTTCTTGTGGTTGGTTGGGAGGTAAAGATCCCTGCTCTCATCTGATAGAAGTTCCGGCTTTAAGTCCTACTTTGTCATGTATCAAGTATCTTGTAATGAACTTTTTATCAAGAAATTGTTCTATATGTTGTTCTATACACAATGTGCTTTTTCAAGCAGTATTTAAGTCTATCAGTATATGATTCTAAAAGATGGGATTTTTAAATTCAAACACACACAACATCTCCCAGGATACCTTTGGTCAGGTATCCATCATATACTGAGAAACCTTAATACTGGATTGAATATGCTTAATACTGAACTATTTGAATAATATTTATATGGTGATTGATTCAGGCTTTTTGGATTCCATCTCTCACCCGTCTGGGATATGGTATAGAAGAGGATATTCTGATCCCACCAATTGGTACCCAATGTATTATTTCATGTTTCAAAGGGGTAGAATTCCACAAGAAATTGCTTGATTTTGAGAAACAAGCTATAATCACCCCACTCTATTTCTGTCTTGAACACAGCCTCTGTCAATGACTGGCTTTCTCTACTAATTCTTTCTAGAAAAGAGAAGGAAAAACTTCTAGAGGCATTTAGTGCCTTTCTAGAAAAATTACCCATTATTGATGCACAAGATAGCTCAGATCTTGATTTTTATTTCACCTCTTTACACTCTATTGTGAACAAGCTATATTTCATTCATAACCTCCCTGCGGTCCCAATAGAAATTAAGCAATCAGAAAAAATTATCAATCCCCTTCTAGATCTCGATCTTCTTGAAGAAGAAGAAAAAGAAGCACTTAACTTTTTAGTGGATGCAAGCAGTATATCCCCTGAAAGAGCAGTCTCTAAACTCTTTTAAGAGGTTATCCCTTTATTACCACCCAGACAAGTGGAATTGGATGCTATCCGACTGGAACACAAGATCTGGGACTATGAAATTTTGAACCATTGGGCACCTTTTACAATTTCCTCTTTAGGTTTACTTTGTAGCGTACCTACAAACATTGTAGAGCAATGCAAAACCCTTGCACTACATGCTAAACATCTCTTATCACAAGATATTCTCTTCGAGCTCAAGCAGGTCAAACTATCTGATGTTGATGGTAAGAAACGTTCAAACTCTGCAATCACTGCTTGCACCAAGGGACTGTCTCTTATGGATAGAGCAAAGGATCAAAAACGGTTTCTGAGAAACTGTTGGAATTCCTACCGACCCTTCTTCAAATGTCAATGCAAAGGAACTGATCCAAATTCCAATTGTTCTTCTTAAATCATCTGGTTTGACCAATTTTTATGGTACGTATTTCAAAATCTACCAAGATTCTTTCAATTTTCATCAGGACCAGCACAGGTGTATGCCTTTATAGCTTGGGTAGCCTCATTCCCAACAGAATTAAGGCATGCTGTAATAATTTACTATCAGTTCATGAGTATATGCTAGAAGCAGCTAAAGGGCTGGTACTATACACACCAGGGCTGCCACTTCTTCAAAAGTTACACAACGCACCAGTGTCCAACACAATTGAAACCTTACTCAAACCTCCAAAAGGTAAGGAACAATTAAGGAAGATCACACACACACACCAAGCAGTATGGCGTCAACAAGCAAGAAACCAAGGCAATTCAGAGGATTGGAAGACTATGGAGACACTGCCAAGGCACTTGAATACTCAAATTCTGAAGACCAGGTACGCTCACTTAGTATCAGAAATAATGGCTTACTACATCTTGAACGTAGCAGTCGGATGCATGGAAGATTTATTCATATACTGTTTTGCAATAAATATATGGACTTTATCAACCCTAAACTATTTTTTCAAACAATGATGAATGATTTTCACATCAATAATGATTTAGAAAAATGAGGATATGTTTCGGTTGGAAGTATACCAATAACCTAAACCATACTCTGTACAAACTAAATTCGATGTTTGCCCAAGAGTTTGATGAAACACAACCATGTGGGTGCTTAACTCATAAACGATTCTCTAAATTTTTAGTTGATTTAGAACCCTTCGGAAAACATGTAATCACCACAGACCATAACATAGCTAGGCATAAAATCTTCCAAGAATTTATCAGGAAAGGTTTAAACCACATTCCATTAGTTCCTGTAAACCCTATGTCTGTAGTTAACGAACTTGGCAAGGTATGGAAGACTTTATGCACCTTTTTAGGATGTGAAAACAGTAAAGCTCATTACAATTATATCCGAAGTATGTTTAATGAGACCTTTTCCCATAAATTCCCTTATCATAGGCAAAATCAAACTCCATGGTACAAGAACACTGACCTAATGGATGAAATTCAATACATCTTACAATACTTATTTATTTGTGGACTAGATAAATCCGCACAAACCCCGGTATTCATATGTAAAAAATTCATACAAATGGAAGCAAGAAGAAGACTAGCCAACCCTGAATTCTGCCCTCTATCCTCCACTAAAGATGAATATGTCAAGCCGTAGGATCTTATACCCAGGAAATCGGGTTAGAGACCCCACTAGAATATTCGCTCCCATATCTTATGGGAAATTTAAAAATCCACAAAATGGATTTTAGATGGATCACTAATGCACATAATTGTGTATTTACTCTTGCTACTACCATAATCACTAAATTACTCAAAGGAATAATGCAGGGATTTACAGAGTACACTGAAATCATACATAAAAACCTACAAACTTTTTCTGGGACACAAGCTAATGGTATTGGATGATCAATAACCAATAGGGATTTTTTGATAAACTTACCTAAACATATCAGTAGCATTTATTCATTTGACGTAACATCATGCTATGAAGCTATCCCTCATAAAGACAAACATGGAATGCTTGAAGTACTAGATAACATTATTAAACTCATGAAAAATATGAAGTATCTTGGATTTAAGAAAAACCGCAAGCGGATTATGCTTACAAAAAAGAAAAATGAAGTTGTTTGGACATTTGAATATCTACGCAATATTAATGAATTTGTCCTTGATATATAACTGCTTTACCAAGTTAGGCAAACATATTTATCTACAAGAGAAGGTATACCAATGGGGTATAATTGCTCTCCATTATGGTGTAATTTGTATTTGGCATGGTTTGAGATAGAATACATAAAAAAATTATCTCATCTTTCAAGATATGATATAATGAAAGCTTTCTTATATTCATGGAGATATATGGATGATTTATTATTTGCTAATAATCCATTTATTTTGCAATGTTTGAACCACAAAAAACCATTGTCCCATGAGGATCCCTTTACTATTTACCATTTGGACATTATTGGGATTAAATCTACACACAAGGAAAACCAAACTACATATTTTAATACACATATTCAATTGTGTGAACCAATGGAGGGACAATATGTTACATACACTGCATGGAAAAAAGACAAATTACCGTGCCCCAACGCATCATTTATACATGTAGCCAGTAATAGACAAAAAAGAATGGCATATAATGTTTGCATAACTCAGGTGCTTCCCATATTATACAATGCATCTCAAGAGTCATATGCGGTAACAGATTTGAATAAGCTTATTTCTATGTTTGTAGAGAATGGTTTCAACAAAGAGAAGATTGTTACATGTATTACTAAGTTCATTGAAGAAAATAAATTTCCCGGCATTAGATTTACCATCAATACCCTTAAACATAGAATTGGTAGAGGATAGGTCCACTTGGTGGACCTATCCTCCACCATGTGCACCTTTTCTCAGGGATGGGGGAGGGACACACACACACACACACACACACACACACACACACACACACACACAACTGAGCCACAGTTAGAGTCGCACAATTTCACATACACACGAACACACACACACACACACACACACACACACACACACACACACACACACACACACACTTTTTGAGATGTATTTATTGATGAAAGATGCGTATGACAGAGGCAACTAATTCACTCGCAGAAGAATGATGGACGACAACAGTGACAGAGTATGGCTCCCGACGATGTACACTTTTTGTTATGTACAAGTAAAATTGATCCTTTGTACAATAAACTCCATCTGAAAACAATGGCAAAAATAACAGATGTCGTGTTGTACTCCTTCTCAATCATTATGGATTTGGCTTTTTTTGGCATTAAACCCGTGAGCAAACTTGCCCAAGGAGAATTGATGTATCGATGAAACTTATCAACAGTATAAGGTTTTCTATACACTATTTTTTATTTTTTTCAACAAATTTTTAGGTGTTTTTCGTTACAATTTTAAAAAAATATAGCGCACACAATTAAACTACCTAATGAGGAAGTCCAATAATGCCAATATAGTATCATAACTTGTACATATCCATTTCGGGTTGACAGAAAAACCCCCGAAGCAAGTCCTTATTTCTAGAAAAAACCATTTAAATTTTTGAACCCCAAGTATGTTTACTCGATGGGTATAATAAATATCTAAGTATTGCCTATTTTACAATATGTCAATTTATGTAAAAACTATGAGTAAAGCTGTGATGGAAAATATCAAAAAATAAAAATTTAAAGGCTTAATCTCTATCTTCTCAAAATAGAACTAAAGGTTAAAAACCTTCTTCAAAGCGTATCTTAAAAAATCAGAGGCCTTACAATTGGCCCCCAACTCTGTACATGCAGGTTGTAGGCTTTAAAAGCACCGCAACTAAAATTGGTAGGCTATACAGCATAGCCTTACCAGCAACACGAGCTCGCACTGCTTATAAAAGCAGGCAACGCAATAGGAAAAAATTGCATAAGCCTTCTCAGATACACCCTCTCGCAGGCTTTTTGTGCTATTCCATCATGCTGTAGCGCTATTTAAACTTTATCATACTGTAGTGCTATTGCAACTCTCAGACACACACACACACACACACACACACACACACACACACACACACACACACACACACACACACACACACACACACACACACACACACACACACACACACACACACACACACACACACACACACACACACACACACACACACACTCACTCACTCACACACGAGCATAGGAAGAGATTCATCTTGGAGTGGTCGTTGATACTCAATCCTAGCTTAATCAATATCTTATTGGTGCTTTACCTATGACGGCTGTGCACAAAGCATCTGAACACTTGGTCCTAGGGCCCTACTTCAAGCCTATGGCAACCGCTTCAACTTAATAGGTAGGTCTATGCACCTAGTGAGATTTTGGGTTTTGTATAACATGCCTATAAAAACAGTTCTTTTTATAATTCAATGGTAGCATAGACCTATGATGGTTTACTCTGAAGCAGTTTATTCTAAAGCGTTTACACACACACACACACACACACACACACACACACACACACACACACACACACACACACACACACACAAACACACACAAACACACACACACACACACACACACACACACACACACACACACACACACACACACACACACACACACACACACACACACACACACACACACACACACACACACACACACACACACACACACACACACACACACGTGCATACTATAGGCATAGCAACCTTATGGCTCGACATAAGATAAAATTCCCTTTAGTTAGCTTTGAATGTGACTCTAAGCTCTTGGAAAGCTGCCGGCATGTGCTCTTACATGTACTGCATCATTACCATCCCAAACCGGTTCAGATATAAATTTTTGTTTGTTGAAGGCCCTTTGCTGCTAGTAATTTCTAGAGTGAGGTTCGTACATATTACTCGTGTCTCAGTGATGGAAAACTGCATATAACCTTGATCTTCATGCTGAATATCTGTAGGTCTTGGCACCGAATGAGAATCTTTTGTATAACATGCATTAAAAAAAAGTTTTTGTTTAGTACTTCGATAGTAGCATAAGTTTGGTTTGCAGGTCTTGTATTTTGACGCATTTTTTGGTATCTCGCATGTATACAACAAAAAAACTTGGATGGTATTGAGGTTGGAAATATCTCGTGTTTACATAAAGCAAAGTCTGGAGAAGCTTACACTGTAGATATCCAAGATTGATATATGGTGATCACAACATTACATAAATGGGGGTTACCCATAACCTGACTTGGTTTTCTTTGATGCATTACATATTTGGGGGTAAAAACAGTCAGTAACAAACGACAAAAAATTGTTTTATAGTCATTCATTATGTCATTCCCGCAACAAAAGAATATGCTCGGTTTTTGGATTAGCATGGGATACATTATCTCCATTTCAGTAGATGGATGAAGTTCATTACTAACCTTTCTTCTAATTGCATGTTATGTTACAAGGTTTTTAGAAAGATGGGTCAATATACATAAATACTGATATAATTTTTTACAGTATGTACTTAAAACAAACAAAATGATGTTTAAAATTTTAGTTGTTGCCTAACCAAAAAATGCCCAGATAGATAAGTCCATTATGATATAGTAACCATTTTTTTAGGAAGTTTTCACATAGTAACATAATATATTGTGTTGTAATAAACAGTATACGAAAAATAATTCACAATATAGTTTTCTGCTGTGATCATCAGGTCACTCATTTTTTACTAGAAGTCTTCAATTAGTAACATAAGTATATGATACTATCTTTAATTTTTTATATAAATAATATCGTCCAATGATAGCCAATTTCTCATGATTAGTATGTGTTGCAGGAAGAAGCTAATACCTTGGATTTCAAATACAAACTCACAGCTAGGGTGCATGTTTGTACAGGCCCAGCCAAGATGGCAGCTATCAGTGAAAAAATGAGCTTAGAACGTATAAAACATGATCATAACCCTCTTGTGTTGCTAGGCATAAAAACCATTTGCTAGGACTAGACCATATCCGGCTCGGGTGGTCAAAAAAGTTGTACATTATCTTGAATAAAATGTTTGGTCAATCTTGTGTGCGAAGGTTTTTTTTGAGATTGACAACGATAACAAGCGACTGAGGTTGCATGGTACCTGTCTTCCTACAATGGCAGAGTATGTCCCAATACATCTGTCTTGTTGGATGGTGGTAGGTATAAACCTCAATCTTGTTCCTTAGAGGATTTGTCGCCACAACCTTGTTACCTTACTGTTGTATTTGGGTCTTTATTAATAAAGATGGCTGTCATTTCACAATGGTTTTGTACTTTGTTGGTATTTAATGTAATTTAATTATACAGCTTGTATATCAAAGGGGATTTTCATAATAAACAAAGACACACACACACACACACACACACACACACACACACACACACACACACACACACACACACACACACACACACACACACACACACACACACACACACACACACACACACACAAACACACACACACGCATGTGCACAACCAAAAGAAATTTTTCTTCCCACAAATTCTTCATTCACGAAACAATTAAAATGTAAGTTGCAAGAAAAACTTGGGTGACTAAATTGAAAAGAACACTATTCATATTGAGTGAGATTTTTTGAAGATTACAAAGGTGGGATGCCAATATCAATGTTGATAATGACTCTAGCTATGGGTCGACTAATTTGAACCATTTCTAGAAAATTACAAAGGTGAAATGCCAATGCTAAGCAATCATTCCTCCTCGTCTGCATTGACATTTGATGGTGACTTATGTTCATCAAGTTTCAATTGACTCTCTTTGGCCTTGAGGATTATTGCCTTTGGAATCTTAATTTTTTCAGGAATTCATCCACCCTTGGGCTTCATGCCCAAATGATGCAACTAGTGTCTTCCCAATGTCGAGGATCATTGATGTTCTCTCTCCAATACTTGTTTCAACAATCCCCGTAAACCTCCCCATCACTTGCATTCTTTTTCTTTGAAATTGGTGCCCAATATTGTATCTTGATTTGAAGGTAGGTTGCCGACTCATTGTTCTGATCAATATCTGTCATTGTCACTCCTAACCAAATTGGGTAATTTTCATCACAAGGTTGCACAAGTATAAAGTCTCCCTTTGCCACATCAAGAGTTGGGCTGATCTCCTTTAGCAGGTTTGCTACGCATTGGACCACAATAGTGGCCCTCAATTACATCAAGTACTTCATCTAGACTCTCTCCAATGGAACTTCAAGAGGATGATCTTGTTCACATATAGTTCTTGGCCAAAAGTCATCAATTAAAGCATTTTCACTTGCACCAAGGTTTTGCATAGCTTGCATGAGATTATCCGAGTACATGAGAAATGGGTTTATCCACCTAGCATACTCACTTTTGTCTCATTTCTCTTTCAAGTGCTCTTTCCACCAACTAGCATACTTATTTAATCCCTCCATTACTTTCTCACTATCTTTAACATACTCAAAGGGTGGTAATACTTTTGGAACACCTTCATGAAGCTTGGCTCCTCATTGGTCATTTCTCTTCCATAACTCTATACCATTTTTGTTAACCAATCAACATTTTTAGGGTGTACTTTGTACTGCATCAAAGGTATTCCATCACTCATATAGAACCTAAATTTCAATGGCTTTGAATGACCCCAATAAGCTATCAGATCCATCATGTAAGAACCCCTTTACAAATCCTTTTAATTCTGCCCCCTTTTGTAGGAGAAAAGGTGCTGGATGCATATGCTAGTATAGAAAGTCTAGCTTAATGACATCCTTGGATGCCAAGTGAATAGAAAAAAACTTATATACTTGAAGTTAAATTTGAGCCACAAATGTATATGATATTGTAGCACTATGGTGTAAGGCTAGCCTCATAACATCTGTGTGGCTACTAATGCCAAGAGGCTCAAACTTAAGTTTGATCCTTACTTGCATATACTAGAGTAGCATCAGCATGTTGGGCTAGCTTGATGACATATTTGTGGCTACCAAGGGCATAGAAGAACACCTTTAGGCTCAATATTAAGTTCAAGACTCAACTGCATATTCTTTAGCGCTAGGATGCAAGGCTTGCCTCATGACATCCTTGTGATGGCTACTAAGGGCAAGACTCAAACTTAAGTTCGAGCCTCCCCTACATATGCTAACCTTATTTGCATATGCTATTGTAGAACTAAGGTGTAAGGCTAGACTCATGACATCCTTGTGGCTACTAAAGGCAAGAGGCTCAAGCTTAAGTTTGAGCCTCACCTAGATATGTTAATATAGCGATATCATGCAAGTCTAGCTTCATGACGTCTTTTTAGGATTCATGCAAGAATAGAAAAACACTTAGGCTTGAACTTAAGTCTAGCCTCATGACATCCTTCTGGTTACCAATGCCAAGAGGCTCAAGCTCAAGTTTGATCCTCACTTGCATATTAGAGTGTAGCACTAGCATGCAAGGCTAGCTTGATGACATACTTGCGGCTACCAAGGGCATAGAATAGCACCTTTAGGCTCAAGTTTAATTTTGAGCCTCAAGTGTATATGCTGCAAGTTAGCCTCATGACATCCTTGTGGCTACCAAGCACATAGAATAGAACCTTTAGGCTCAAGCTTAAGTTCAAGCCTCAAGTGCATATGCTGTAAGATTAGCCTCATGACATCCTTGTGGCTACCTAGGGAATAAAAAATCACTTTTAGGCTCTACAAGAATAAAGGATGACAAGACCTTTGAATTAACAAAAGAAGAAGGAGTGAAGTGGCTTGTGGATACCTACGATACATATGAAAACTACAAAGGTGACATCCATCTATACTTGTCACAAGGTGATATGAAATATGGAGACATGGGGATTGTTGTGGGTGTCAAAGATGATGTGGATGCAACAAAAATGCCATGCTTTGCATGTAATGGGCTACCTATTGGAGAGACCACAAAGGCAAACAATTTTTTCTTATCATTGGGTACTTTTCATGTAGCAGACATGAATGGTAGCAAACTTGGAAAAGAAAATTCTATTGTTAAATTAGGATTGAAGATCTCTAGCTTCACTAATCAAGAAGACTCAGGTGTGGATTGTGTGGAAGATATAGTGAAGGCACTGAAACATGCAAAGCGAGCCTTGAGCTTACCAAAGAAACTTGTACCTACAAAGAAACCAATAGGGGCACAATCTAAGAAAGTTGTGTAGAAGACAGGGAAATAGGAGCGGACTTGCAGCTGACTTTAGACATCATTCAAGAACCAAAGCAAGAGGATATATTGGAAATTTTAATGCCATGTGATCCTTCCAAAAAAAATCCTCTTGACAAACTTGCCAAAGAGGATGTTCTCAACGTTGATTATTGGATCATCTCTGGACAACACTCCATTAGTGCTGCAAAATGTTTTGCAAGGTGCAAAAGTTGCAAAGGTTACCCCTCAATTGTGTCAGCAATTCAAATATAGACGATCAAAGATTATTCTCAATTGCCCACCAAAGATCTCTCATGAAATCTCCAAAGATGAAAATCTATCTATTGCAAAGTCAATGCAAAAGGAGCCATTTCTTGACTAACTAATGCAAGCAAGAGCACAATGGCATGCAAATGGTTGTCCTTCTAAGACACCACCTCGTGTCAACCAAACGAAGAAGGACTTTGAGTCTTGGAAGGTACATGTTTGATTCTTTGAAAACATGAATGTGAGACTTTTATCAATATTTCTTTGTAAATCAGAGTCTATCATAGGCTCAAACATGCCCTCCATGTGGTCATTTAGAACTTAAAGTGAGGTTTGAACTTAAGCGTTAGTGTCACTTGCATATGAGGCTCTAGCACTAACAATGAGTGAGGCTTGAACTTAAGTTTGAGCCCCACTTACATATGCCCATGTATTTTGGACTTTGCATAGATGTATGTGAGCATATCAAGAAACAATTCAATCTAGCATGCGAGGCTTGAACTTATTAAGTATGCATCTCAACCCCACAAGTTAGTGCCTTGTCAATATTGATGTTGGAATTTTCAACATTTTGCAGACCTTTGTTGAGACAACAGAGCACACACTTCAAGACGGATTTTTCAAGATCTGCTTGCATTTGCTTCTATGTGATGAGGAGATATGTAAGAATTGGGTCAAGATTATGAAACAATATGCTCAAGGCTTGCTATCAAATACAAAGGGAGAAACAATTGACGAGGGTTCCAACCAATGAAAGTCCTAAATTTCTAACTATGAAGGGTGGTTAGATTCGACAAGCACCTGGAACAACAATGCTAGCACCTACCTTGCTCAGGTGCATTTTAGGCCTGAGAGTAGAGAAGTCTTGAGCTGCAAAATGAAATCGTGGACAAAACCATCTTTCTAAAGAAGGGCAAGCATACCCCTCATAGAATGGACATGGATGAGATGGCTTGGAAGTTAAAAATAGATCGAGTGGTGTTAAAAGAAGCAATAATATCATTCTTCTTCGATCTGACAAGGGAAAAGTTATCTTGGGAGCAAGTTTGTGAGAAGTACAAGCTAGGAGAGAATGAGTACAATCAAATGAGGAGCTATAGCTAGTACTATGTCAAGAACTCCCTCAATAGAGCAAAGAAGACTCCACCATCGCTTCCAAAAAGTGTAGTAACTCTCCTTAATCATCTTTATAGAGCTAATATGGGCATAATATCTCAAGACGAGTCTATTCCTTGGAGAATCAAGGGGGTGGGCTTTGATATGGAGAAGATCAAAGACTTTTGCAATATAGAGCAGTGCCATTTCAATTGGTCATCTTGGATCTTCATGGTACTAAAGAACATCTCTCTACACATTTTTTTTTCAAATTTGGCACTCAATCTAAACACATTGAATGCACAATATGAATATGTGCTAGTGTGTTTCATTGACTTCATTAATATTGGAATGCTTGTTGAAGGGGTTTCTAGCTAGTCAACTAAGGTCCATATTGAATATGGAAATATCCAAGCAACAAGAGATGACTCATGGATAGATGGAACTGTGGACACTGCAATGGTTGCTCTTTTGTTAGCAAGGTTGATAGGTTTGAGGTTATATATATTGGCAAGGCTCATAAAAAAAGAGTCTTTTTCTCAGGCCCTTGTGCAAGGATCACAAATTTATTGATAGAAGCTTCATTGATGGCCTTATCACACAGGGTTTTGTCCTGAGTAGAGCTATGTTTTAGATTTTTTTTTGCAGTGGATTGTGTTGGAGCAAAGCTTGTCAAAGAAGAGAAGGGTTATTGCTCTATGTAAAGATGATTTTGAAGCAATGGAGTTAGAATCTCAATGCTCTACTCTTTTGGAGAGAGATCTGTCCTTGCAGGAGTGGTGTGGTGCAAGTCAAGAATCACTTGCAAGACAAACAATGGAGCTGGATGATACAAAACAAGAAGACCTTAACAATCTTGAAATCAATGAGAAACAAAGCAGTGGAGGCAATGTTGATGGAAATGAAGACAATGATAATGTAGACAACATAGATAATAACGAAGTTCAAGAGACTATGAATTTTGACCATCAAGGGGAGGGAGACAATGTTGGAAAAATTAGTCCAATTGTGGATGTTGAGTGTGAAAAAGACAATGTTGAAGATAATGAGGATCATGGTGTAGGCAATGAGGATGCACAAGAGGATGATAGAGCCCCTCAAGACATTGTAACTGATGAAAAAATTGAGAATGCTTTGAATATTTGTGATACTAGGTTCAATGATGCATGCCATTATCATATACCAAAAAACTCCTAAAGTGTAAAAAGGTAGGAAAATGTATTGAACTGATCAATTATGAAACTTTACATCCTTTAAACACTATTTTCTTATTACTATCTTGTGTCTTGCTCTAAAATCATGTCAATTTTGTTAGATTTAATTGTTGTTGATTGAGTAATATCTATGCACATCTACCATTAAAAAATCATGGGGGGATCAAACTTGAGTTTGAGCTATCACAAAGCACATGTTTTCTATTTAAAGTGCCAATTCACTTTTCATAGCTAGCGTATATATGTGTATTAAGAGTAAGCAACTTTGGTTTTCGTGAGACAATAATAGCATTACCAAACACTAATGAGGCTCAAACTTAAGTTCAAGCCTAACCAATAGAGCTATGGAGCACTACTATATGAACTTCAACCACAAAAGTCCTAGCTGAGTTGTTCTAAGTGAGGCTTACATATCCTAGTGTAGCACTTGCATATGTTACGTGAAACTCATAATTTCTTTGTACCTAACAAGGCATTAAAATTTAGTTTGTAGGCTTGAACTTAAGTTCGAGCCTTGCCTCCAAATGTTAGTGTATCACTACCATGTTAGGTCAATTTCATTAGCATTTTACAATAGAATCCTCCAAATAACAAAAATACTTACAGATTATGAAGTAAAAGGGACCATACCTTGAAAAATTCATAGTTAAGAGGTTTTTTAAATAGGCCTTGGATGTGCGCAATATAATAATTTTATACATAGTGAATGGTTTGAGACTAGAAATTGCTTGAGACTTAAGCCTTACACTTGAAACATAAGCCTAAGGTTAATATTTAAGCCTTAGACATAAACTTAAGTTTGAGTCTCACCTCCAAACGTGAAATAGGTAGCATGCTAGGTGAGCATCACATTATCATGTGTATGAGTTTCAACGACAAAATTCCTTGTCATACCTCAACAATTCCAAGTGAGGCTCAAAATTTCATATCCTATTGTAGCATTTACATATGTTAAGAAAGAGTCGTAATCTTTAACAAGAAATTGAAATTTATTTTGTAGGATTGAACTTAAGTTTGAGCTTTGCCTTCGTATGTTAGTATAGCACTACCATGTGAGTCCAACCTCATGAACATTGTAGCAAAATAATGTTGCAAATAACAAAATACTTATAGATTATGAAGAAAAATGGATCATACCTTGAAAAATTCATGGAGAAGGGGTTTTATAAATAGTTCTTGAGCGCACATAATATAAAAGTTTTCACATATAGTGAATGATAAAGGATAAAAGGAGATGGTGGTGGTAGAGCATCAAAGATGATTTTGTTGTGCAAAATTCTCCAAAACCTTCACACGACACTAACAACATGCTTCAAAGAGATGAGAATGCAGAGGGTAGTGAGAAGAAGGATGAAGCCAATGAAGAGCTCCAAGTTACTCTTGCAACCAAGGAGGTACAAGACAAAGTTAGCAAAGGGACAGGAAAATCTACACAAAATACAAACAAAGTCCAAAGCATTTAAGGAAGGGAGCAAGGAATTGAAGGTGGCGAGAAAAACAAAGGTACATAATTTTCCAATGTGATTAGTATATACATGGCCCTTGTTGGAAGCTAATACAAAATTCTATTATGTTAATATTTCTCAGGCAATGAACATGAAGAAACATGCACTCATTCTTGATCTTAATGGAGTTTTACTCAGCAAAGAAGACAAGAGGCATCCATGTATAGATTGTGTCAAAATTGACCTTGGTCACACCACAATTGTTGTTCGCCCGGGTTGGTTTGAATTTTTGGATGAGATATGTTAGTACTTTCATGTTGGTGTTCGGTCCACCATGCTACAAAAGAATGTTTGCACTTATGTGAACACTCTTGAAAAGCATGCACATAAAAAAAAACATTTCTTTATGGTATGGGGACAAGAAGATTGCTACATCCATAATCTTCAAAAAGTGTATAGACCGAATAAGCCTAATGTTGAGGCTATGTTTAAGCCTTTGTTGAGGGTTTGGTATTAGTGCAGGAATTTATGCAGTACAAAGAATACATTACTCATTGATGATAGCCCTTTCAAGGGACGTGTTAGAGAGAACAATCACTCCATGGTTACTTGGTTGGATGTATGCAAGGAAAAAACGAAAGTATACTTGCAATATGTTGGCAAATGAAGAAGCTTGTGATAGAGAAAGAGAAACATTGTACATATTGGAACAATATATGAGAAAATGCTATGTTTGAGGATGCATTTATAGTCATTGAGCCTTGTTTTTACCATATACATGTGGTAGTGATGTGTGTGAACACACTAGGACCGTCGGGGCATTTTTTCCCTCTTTAGGAGGTTTCCCCCCCCGAGCATTGTATATACACCCATCACTCTAGGTCTATCTATCTTTCCATTGCACACTAAGTAAAACACTCTCTATTGTGTGCCTTGAGCTTCCTTCATCTTCTCCAAGCTGTGTGCATTTCTCTGCAACCCTAATTCCAACAATTGGTATCAGAGCAGGTTACGTCCTCCCGGGCTTAGTCGCCAGCTGCTCCAGCACACGCCTGCTCACTTTCTTCGATTACAATGAGGTTTGGCAAGCGTTCGCAGGTCAACAAATATTTTGAGTGAACTTGTAGAGCCAGTCTGCTCAGATTTTTGATTTGGGCTCATTTCCGCCTCCATTTCCACTACAGGCAGGTCTGCAGAGGCAATTTCGTCATTTTGTGTAGAATTTCTATCAGTGCCAATTTTTGCATAGCAGGTGCCTTACAGTCTTCTACAATTTGTGCTATATAGAACGTGTTGTTCCCGCTCTGTTTCTTCTATTTTTGCGCAGTTTTCACATCAGGTGCAGCATTTACCATGGCTGACAACAACATAGATGTCTTCCAGATATTTCCTGCTGAGGATAGGTTGGATGGGGACAATTACCCTATGTGGGCTTATATGATGCAACACGTTCTTGTGTCAAAAGGAGTCTGGAATCAAGGCATTGATGTACGTCCTAGTTCTGAGGATGTAGGCGATGTTGAGGATGTTGCAGGTCTTGCTGCAAGGATTGCTGCTATTAGAGTTGTTTTGCCTATAGTAGAACAAGCTCGTTGGGATGTAAAGGATGCGCAGGCACATGCATTGATTGAATTGTCTATGAAGCACACCATTGTTCCTCACATCTAATCAGCAAAATCTGCAAAACAGGCTTAGGATATTTGGGCTGGTCTTTATGCAAGTCGCAATGAGGCTGAAATTGCTTTGTTGCTTAAAGAGATGGAGTCGAAGATTATGCATGAGGAAGATGATATGGACACTTTCCTTGCTAGTATCAAGGATATAAATGAGCAACTTATTTTTGCAAGTGAAGTCATTTCAAACAGTTCCCTTGTGCAGACTGTTCTTGATGCCTTACCAGATTATTACCATGCTTTTGCTAGTACTTGGAGACTAATGACCTAAGGAAATCCAGAAGTTGTCAAGTTTGATGCATTATGCACATTGCTGTTGCAAGAGTCACTTTCCAGAAAAAACAAGACTAGACAACGTGCAGTTAATAGGCTTTTATTGCTTCTTAGAGAAAGGGTGGTAACAGCAATGCAACCACTTCTTATGGTTCTGCTGCGAGTGGCAAAACTTCAATTCCCAATGCTTCTGCTGGCAGCACTTCATCTGGCAATTCTGGTGATAAGGGAAAAAAGAAGATGCGTTGCCATTATTGTAAAGCTAATGATCACTTCATCAAGCAGTGTCCTAAGTTGAAGGCAAAAGAGACTAAGAAGAAAGAGGGTGGTTCCACTACAAATGCTGGTTCCATTACAAATACAGCCATTGTTGAGTCTTTTGTAAAAGGAGATTGTAATGCTCATGTTGATGCAGAATGGGCTTTTGGCGCAGAGTGCACTTACAATCTTGCTGTCCATGATGCATGCTTGTCAGTTGCTGCAGATTCACATGTGTGGTATTTCGACAGTGGTGCTACAAACCACATTACCTCACATCGTGAATTGTTCACCTCTCCTCTCGAGTCTGTCCCTCATGGGAATTCAGTCACTTGTGCCAACAATGCCTCTTATCCGGTTCAGGGAGTTGGAAAGATTGTGCTTACTGCTACAAATGGCAGTTCCTTCACACTTGTTGATGCACTTTATGTACCCGGGATCAAGAAGAATTTCTTGTCTGTATCCGCACTTGCTAGACTTGGACTTGTAGTCAAATTTGTGGATGACGGATGTACAGTTCATGATCTCAGTTTTGGTGATGAAATTGTTGCATCTGGCCTTTTGTGCCGTGGGCTGTATAAGCTCACTTTGTATGACGTGTGGACAAAAGATTGAAAATGCTGTTGTAGGTTCAAGGGCTATTTCAGATGCAAAACTTTGGCATGCACATTTTGGTCATCTGAATTTTCCAGTTTGGTGCGTTTGCAAAAATCTCATATGGTTGCTTCTTTGCCATCTCTTGAAGCACTTGTGAAACATTTTTGTGAAGGCTGTATTTTGGGTAAGATGCAGCTGACGGGAGCAAAGCGACCCCGGAACTCCCGACGGCCTCTAAAACACCGGGGACCGAATGGAGCGCCTCGAGCCTGTCATGGTAAAGCAAACAGGGGCACCACCTAGCTTCAGCGGCTAGGACGCAAACAACACACAACCATAACAAAGTTTTCATCCAAGAGAGATGAATGCTTGGGAGTAATGATGAAGAGGAAAGGGAATGAGATCAAGTGAGAGACAGAGAGAGAGAGAGAGAGAGAGAGAGAGAGAGAGAGAGAGAGAGAGAGAGAGAGAGAGAGAGAGAGAGAGTGATGGAGGGGGTATAGCGGCTTAGTACTTAGGCACCACAAAAGGATGGTGAATCCGCACACCCTTCACACATACACAAGCTCACTCCAAACACAAGATTAGGTGGTGATTCCGTACACCTCACATGGGCAAAACATTGCAAGAAAACATACTCACAAAACCTCAAGCTTTATTTAGAGAATAAGGCGATGAAATGGGGAGCATAGGGTAGGGGAATGAGAAGGGAGAGAGTGGTAGAGCACATGGCGGATAGGTGGGAGTTGATGGCGAAGACTCGCACGAGGGTTATGGCCATCATCCTTCATTTAGTTGCCCTTCATCTTCCATAGCCAAGGGTGTAGAGGTCATGCTCAAGACGAGCATGGTGATTGCGGTGATGGTGATGGTGTGGGTGTGTGTGTGTGCACTATGCACACACAGTGCATAGTGTACTCTTTGGTGATGGTGTGTGTGTATTTAGTGTGATGGTGACCCCTCTCTATATAGGGGAGGAGGGGGGAGAAATTCTAGAATTTAGAAATGAAGAAATCATTATCTACATAGGCCATGTGACTGTGGGCCCCACTTGTCTGGCTGTGTGTATATGTGCCAGAACAGCAATCTCATGAGAGAGAGACTAAGAGAGAGAGAGATGGGTGGATGAAAAAAAGTGAGAGGTGACATGGAGAATAAAGTAATTACAAGAGGGGAGAGAGGGGAGTGTGTTCAGAAGTGAATCTGTGTGCAGATGTGTGTGAACACAAGAAAAATCAGGTAACCACCGGGTGGGGATGGGTCTGTGGGCACCTTTTTTAGTGAAACTGAGTGTGTGTGAGTGTGGGGGAGGTTATTTAGCTACAAGACAAGAGACATGGCGCCCTTTAGAGAGAGAGGGGGGTATTTGGGTCATGGGATATGATAGGAGAGAGAAAGAGGGGGTGGGGTATACTATTTTGGAAGATAGGGTAAGTTGCATGTGAGTTAGGGTGCATTATTGGTGAGTTATAATGCATTATTGGTGAGAGGTGGGGTAGGTTGAGGGGAGAGAGAAAGGAGAAAGAACAAGGGGAAGAGAGAGGGGATTGACCTTTTGAGTGGAGGAGAGAAAAAGGGGCACACGACGGGGCAACAGTGAAGAAAACAGGAGGCAAGGTGGGGATGGGCTACCCCGCAGGCATGAGGTGGCCTATTTTACCTTTCTTATATATTTACATAATCATACTTTATTTTTTTCTTACTTTTTCCAATGCCTTTTATCACTCCCTCCCTAAGAGGGGGTTTTCATGGGGTGGGGACGAGAGAAGAGGGGTATGGGAGCTTGGCTTGTGAAAAGCCCCCATCATTAGCCCTCCCCTTTTGGCTAGAGGCATTCATGTCTCTAGCTCATCTGTTTGATCATTATCGTCGGAGGTGGCGGCTGATGGTGTGTCCTCATCTGGAATGTCAATTGGTGGAGCCTGGTCAAATCGAAGAAAATAAGGTTTAAGTCGCCAACCATTTACCCTGGTTTTATGAAGTTTTCCATCAGCCTCCATATGCTGGTAGCTTCCATTGGCATACTTTTTCCTGATGATGAAAGGACCTTCCCATCGGAGTAGGAGTTTCTTATCCTTGCGCGTGTCGAAGCGATGTCGTAGCGGAGCACCAACATTCCTTTCTTCAATTCTTTTTTCCGGAGATGCTCGTTAAAGCTAAGCCGTCTATGCTCTGCTTGTGCTGCATACTAACTTATTGCTTCTTCTCTGTCCAGCTGCAGTCTTTCCAAGTTGATGATGTGATCTCTCAAATGCATGTTGGGCTGTTGAAGCTGGCTTGCCATTACTTTGAGACATTGTAGTTGCACTTCAATGGGCAAGATTGCTTCCTTACCAAATACTAGATGATACGGTGTGAATCCCAAGGATGTACGAAATGAAGTTCTGTAGGCCCATAAAGCTGGTAGTAGATACTTATCCCAGTCTCCAGGATGATTGTTTACTTGCTTGGTAATAATTTTAGAAACCATTCCATTTACCTTTTCAACTAGGCCATTACATTGAGGGTAATATGGTGAAGAGTGCCTCCTTGTAATGCCCAGTTTCTGCATTAATTCTCCTACCAAGTCTGCTCTGAAACCTGGCCCTCTATCAGAGATGATCTCTAAAGGTGTGCAAACCTACAACATATGTGCTCGTAGATAAATTTAGCTACCTCTACCGCTGTGATTCTAGTGGTGGCTGTAGCCTCTGCCCATCTAGTCATGTAGTCGACCCCCATGATAATGTAGAATTTTCCTGAGTTGGCCCTAGGTAATGGCCCAATGGCGTCGATACCCCATTTTTCAAATGGGCCATATGAGAGAATAGGTGTCTGTGGTTCAGGCATAAGTGATCTAGTGCCGGCCTTTTGACACAACTTACATGTTTTGCACCAGTGGTGTACATCACGGTTGAGGCTAGGCCATATGAAGCCTGCTTGCAAGATTTTCCTACTTGTTATCTCTAGGGCAAAGTGACCACCACAAACCCCGTCGTGACAGCTAGCAATTACTCCCGTGATTTCTTGAGAGAGAGGGACCTTCCTGAGTATTTGGTCCTTACCCTTACAATACAAACCGTCATTGATGAGTCGATACCTTGTGGCCTTCCGCGTCAGCCATTGCTTCTGCCCCTTTGTTAAATCTGATGGGCATTCTCCTGTTTCCAAAAAAATGCATGATGTCAGGCAAGGCATCACTGCCTTGAAATAGAGGGAGCTTTAGTTTTATTGCTCCAACCACAACTTCCTGTAGTCTTTCACTTGCTAGGGCATCTGCTTCTTGGTTTTGAGCCCTTGGGATATGGTGTATTTGAACTTATTCAAACTTACCCAACAAGGTTTTTACACCACTTAAGTGAGTCCTTAAACTAGGATTCTTGCATGTCCATGCTCCATTTACTTGCCTTACCAAAAGTAGAGCATCCCCAAATACATTAAGGCGTTGTACACCTTGCGAGACACACCATTGTAGACCCTTGGTTAGTGCTGCATACTCAGCTTCATTGTTAGAATGTGAATCTAACAATTGGCCCAACGAAAATACCTTTGTCCCTTTGTCATCAAAGACCACTATGCCTGCAGCTGCTTTGTCGGACGCTCGCTTGTAGGCTCCATCAAAGTAGAGAGAGTATGCTCCTTCTACCATCGGTGGTACTGGAGGTAATCGGACTTCTCCTTCCTTAGATTGCTTCTCCTCCCTTTCAAAGACTTGGTAGGTCATGAGTCCCCCCAAACTTGCCCTTGTTGTGCTTTCTACCTGTACCGTGTAGTCAAACTCTTGCAGACGAACTAGCCATTTAGTAATCCTAGCAGACACATCCATGTGTTGTACAACATAGGGAAATATTTCATCCATGGTTAGAATCACAAATTGCTTAGGCAGCAAATATGACCTAAACTTTGTAGTTGCAAATCTAAGAGCTAGGACTAAGTGTTCCACATGGGTGAAACCTTTCTCTCCTGCTGTCATCATTCGACTAGAGAAGTAGATTGGCCTCATGAAAGATGTCGTCGTATCCTTTTGGAGTAGCACAGCCCCCAATGAGTCATCACCAACACTTGAGGTGACATAGAATTTTTCATTCCACTTAGGTGGTGAGATAGTTGGCAGAGTGGCTAAGACCTCCTTTACCTTGTTGTAGTGATGTTCGCTTTCCTTGTCCCAAGTGAAAGTTGATCTTTGAGTGAGTTGTTGCAGTGGTAGAACAAGTTGTGATAGTAGATGTATGAATCTACTTAAGTACCTCACCTTCTGTAGAAAAGAGACCAGTTGACGTGCGGTCGTTGGTGAAGGTAGGCCTATGAGTGCGGACACCTTACTTGGGTCGGCGTTGATACCTCTTGCTGAAATTTCATGGCCTAGTAGAATGACTTTACTCTCCCCAATGTGACATTTATCCACATTTAATTGCCCACCTAGGCTCTGCAACCTGGCCAAACCTTCAGTTATCTTTTCTAAATGTGAAATACGGGAGCTATATATACAAAAATCATCAATGAACACTCTTATGGATGTTCCAAAGAACGGTTGAAAAACAAATGTGACATATCTTTGGAATGTGGCAGGTGCATTTGTGAGACCAAATGGCATAACCCTGTATGCAAAACAACCCCATGGCGTGATAAAAGTGGTTTTTAGCTGATCTTCCAAGGCTATGTGTATTTGAAAGTATCCAGAATAACCATCACAGACGGTATAGCATTCAAAACCCGCTACTTCATTCAGAATTTCATCCAAGAAAGGGAGAGGAAAGTGGTCTCTCTTTGTAGCTGCATTTAGTGGTTTGTAGTGAACACAGACTCTCCACTTACCATTCTTTTTAGGCGTTACCACTACGTGTGACACCCATTCTGAGTTTTCTACAGGATAGATGAATCCCGCCTCCAACAGTTTCCTTACCTCGGCCAAGAATGCCTTTTCTTGTATGACCCCAAGTCGTCGTAGCTTTTGCACAACTGGTTTTACCCCTTCCTTCAGCTTAATATGATGTTCCACCACTGTAATGCCTGTGATTCTTTCATAGTTGTCAATGAACAGGTTAGGAAATCCCATCAACATTTGCAAAAAACTATCTTTCTCCTCAAGTGTTAATTCCCATAGACAACATACCCTTCAACCTACTTCCTCCTAAGCCAGGTGATTTGCTCTCCTCTTCATTGGGTTGCCCTTTTGGTGATGGATCACCAGTTGTGCTTACCCTTTGTGGATCCTTCATAATGGTACCCATCACATCAATGGAACTGTCACTTTCGTCGGTGGATGTGGTCTCCTCCTCAGAACTGGAAGATTCGCTAGTGGTTTCATCTGCCGATGTTTCCAGATTCATTTGCTTTTGCTTGCCAATCCTCATGTCGTAGTAGATTGTCTGCCCTTTCTTACCGGTCATGCGTAGAAGGCCAGTACCCCAATCCTGTTTTTCCTTCATGGCCATCAACCATGGCCTTCCCAAAATTAGTGGATAGCCCTCCCCCTTAGTAGGCATTACAAAAACATCTACCTCTACCTCAGTGTTGAAAGCTTTGATTTTCACGGCACTTACGACACCCACACACTTTACTTTTGCGTTGTTTGCCATCTTTGCCTTGCTTAGAGAAGGCCTGTCAACCTCGAGCCCTAATCGAAGCATCATAGCTTTGCTCATTACACAGATTTGTGCACCTCCATCAATTTAGGTGTTTCCAACCCTCTTTCCTTTTATGTTTACGTTGACAATTGGAAGGATGTCATCCATGTTGCATCCCGAAATTGCTCCGGCTACCTTTGTTTTGGAGCGTCTTGTACTTACCATTTTAGACCATTGTCGCCTTACTTTTGGTGCAAGATGTAGCAGCTGTGGCCATGTAATCTTCGGTCCTTGCTCTACCACATCCAATGTTAGATCATAGGGCTTAGAACTTTCCCCTAGCTGGAAGTCAGTGATGCCCAATTTCCGTCGTGGCCTGGATGGCCTCTTGCTAATTTCTCCTCTCATGCTTCTCTCATCATCTGATTGTGTAGCTTTCTCCCTCCTAGCTCTTTTCATAGTCATGGCTTCAAGTGGTTCTGAAAAGGTTACCTTCTCCTTACCCTTGTCCCTCTCCTTTGCTCTGGGTGGATTCACTACTACGGCTTTTCCTTTCTCTTCTAGCCTTATGATGTTTACAGGGCGATCAGGTGGTGGGGCTGGTGGAAGAGGTGGGATGGATGCTTGTAGTGGTGTCTGGGGTGGACGTAGAATTTGTGTTGGTGGGGGTGGTGCTCGGGGTGGGGGTGTTCTTTCTCTAGGGGGTGACAATTGGTTCCTCCTATCTCCTCTATTATAGTTTTGTCGTGGTTTGGGACAGTAGTACATACCGTGACCGTCTTCTCCGCAGTTGTAGCAATGATACTCCCTGTTTTGTTGTCGTGCTCTTCCAGGGTCTTGATCTCTTTCTTGACTCCTCCCTTGCTGTATTAAGTGGACAGACAAATTTTACAGTTGGTCAGTAATATGGGCCAACATATCTTGTTGGTCATCTCTTACCCCAAGAGCCGGTGGTGGTGGTATGGTGGTTGTCGTAGTTGCTGGTCGACGCGATGTTCCTGCTTCTGTTGACTCGGTTTCTTTGGCTTTCATTCGCAGCTTCTTGTCCTTAAGGCGAGCAATCTCAACGGCTAACTCGTACGTAGCCGGGAATCTACCTTTCACCTTCTCGTTGAGAAGCGGCCATAAGCCATGCGTGAACCGATCTTTTTTTAGGAAATCGGGTGCGGCTTCCCCCCTTGCCAGTGACTCAACCCACCGTTCCCACAAATCCACAAATTTGGACTCATAGGTGGCATATTCTAAAAGACCCTCCTGCTTCAAGTTTCTCAACTTCTCGCACAATTTTTCTGAAGTGGTACCTCCCCCAAAGCGCCTCTTAAACGCGGTTTTTAAGGGTTCCTAGTCATCCCTGGTTGCTTGTGGAAGTGCATTGTACCATGATCTAGCTTCTAGCTTCATGAGATGCTTAAAGATTCTAACCCGGGATTCATCCGTATCTTTGTTGCTCACTACACATGCTACTTCAAAGTCATCTAGGAAGTCTGTTACCAAATCCTCCCCCTTCTTTCCTTTAAATGTTGGAAATGCTACACTTGCCATGATTACTGAGAGAGAGCTAGAAAGACACACTGCTTAACTTGCAAAAGTTTTTTCTTCTTTACAAGGAGGCGTGTATACCCTCTTATACTAGGACATAGATTAAAACTTCAAACGGTACATTGCCTTGTACCAAAGGTAAGACAAATGGTTGATCTGATGCCAGAACCTCAAAAAATCGCTCCCCACCTAGCATGGTGTCAATGACGTGCTGGTAGTGAGCCTTCAAATCTAGTATTACCTTGATTGAGCGTACACGTGTTGGTATGTGTGATCTGTCTTGAGGTAGGTTGTATTGATTCATGTGAAGCTTAGAGGTGCTTAGTCACTGTCCAAGCTTGTGGGAGAGGGTGGTGTTCTTTCCTGAAACAAACTCAGTAGATCCCTAGTTTCTCTAGTGAGAGTGTGAGCCAATGATTCCGTTATCTGTGCTGCAGCATCAGGTGCGACTTGAAACCTGACTGTGATAATTACCTCGGTGACTTGAGTTACCCGATTCTCAAAGTAGAATAGTGTTGATTCTCTATTGTGTAGAGCTCCTTCCATTTTGTTGTTGTGGGTTGGTTGTAGGTTGCGGACATGGTTTCGACCTTCTCCTTCTTCTTCTTGGCACTTGGCCTATGTATATCCACTGGGTTTGGCATGTTGGTTGACTCTCCCACTGAAAATCGATTACCGCTACGCCTGGCACTCGAGCTTCGATGGAGATGCGGAGTTCCTCTAGTTGTGCTTGGAGATCTTCTTCTTCTATCGTCCAATTAGCAAATCCTGCTAGCCAATCATCCATTCACAATAGTTTAGGGGTTTTAGTATTGTAAACTGAAGGGTTTCATGAAAAGTTCCTCAGTGGGGGCACCAAATGACGGGAGCAAAGCGAACCCCGAACCCCCGACGGCCTCTAAGACACCGGGGACCGAATGGAGCGCCTCGAGCCTGTCATAGTAAAGCAAACAGGGGCACCACCTAGCTTCAGTGGCTAGGACGCAAACAACACACCACCATAACAAAGTTTTCATCCAAGAGAGATGGATGCTTGGGAGTAATGATGAAGAGGAAAGGGAATGAGATCAAGTGAGAGAGAGAGAGAGAGAGAGAGAGAGAGAGAGAGAGAGAGAGAGAGAGAGAGAGAGAGAGAGAGAGAGAGAGAGTGATGGAGGGGGTATAGCGGCTTAGTACTTAGGCACCACAAAAGGATGGCGAATCCGCACACCCGTCACACATACACAAACTCACTCCAAACACAAGATTAAGTGGTGATTCCGCACACCTCACATGGGCAAACCATTGCAAGACAACATACACACAAAACCTCAAGATTTATTTAGAGAATAAGGCGATGAAATGGGGAGCATAGGGTAGGGGAATGAGAAGGGAGAGAGTGGTAGAGCACATGGCGGATAGGTGGGAGTTGATGGCGAAGACTCGCACGAGGGTTATGGCCATCATCCTTCATTTAGTTGCCCTTCATCTTCCATAGCCAAGGATGTAGAGGTCATGCTCAAGACGAGCATGGTGATTGCGGTGATGGTGATGGTGTGGGTGTGTGTGTGTGCACTAGGCACACACAGTGCATAGTGTACTCTTTGGTGATGATGTGTGTGTATTTAGTGTGATGGTGACCCCTCTTTATATAGGGGAGGAGGGGGGAGAAATTCTAGAATTTAGAAATGAAGAAATCATTATCTACATAGGCCATGTGACTGTGGGCCCCACTTGTCTGGCTGTGTGTATATGTGCCAGAACAGTAGTCTCATGAGAGAGAGACTAAGAGAGAGAGAGATGTGTGGATGAAAAAACGTGAGAGGTAACATGGAGAATAAAGTAAGTACAAGAGGGGAGAGAGGGGAGTGTGTTCAGAGGTGAATCTGTGTGCACATGTGTGTGAACACAAGAAAAATCAGGTAACCACTGGGTGGGGATGGGTCTGTGGGCACCTTTTTTAGTGAAACTGAGTGTGTGTGAGTGTGGGGGAGGTTATTTAGCTACAAGACAAGAGACATGGCGCCCTTTAGAGAGAGAGGGGGGTATTTGGATCATGGGATATGATAGGAGAGAGAAAGAGGAGGTGGGGTATACTATTTTGGAAGATAGGGTAAGTTGCATGTGAGTTAGGGTGCATTATTGGTGAGTTATAATGCATTATTGGTGAGAGGTGGGGTAGCTTGAGGGGAGAGAGAAAGGAGAAAGGACAAGGGGAAGAGAGAGGGGGTTGACCTTTTGAGTGGAGGAGAGGAAAAGGGGCACACGGAGGGGCAACAGTGAAGAAAAAAGGAGGCAAGGTGGGGATGGGCTACCCCGCACGCATGAGGTGGCCTATTTTACCTTTCTTATATATTTACATAATCATACTTTATTTTTTTCTTACTTTTTCCAATGCCTTTTATCACTCCCTCCCTAAGAGGGGGTTTTCATGGGGTGGGGACGAGAGAAGAGCGGTATGGGAGCTTGGCTTGTGAAAAGCCCCCATCACAGCGTTCTAAGTTTCGAAAGGATGGTTCAGTTCGGGCCACATGCAGATTGCAGCTTGTGCATAGTGATGTTTGTGGGCCCATGCAAAGTCCGTCTTTGGGCAATTACCTTTACTTCGTGACTTTCATTGATGATTACTCCATGCATGCATGGGTATTTCCGCTTAAAGCAAAGTCCAAAGTTTTTATGTGCTTCAAACAATTTTTGGCTATGGCTGAAAATGTCTCGAAATGTACTATGGGCACCCTCAGTTCCGATCGAGGGGGGAGTATATGTCTCATGAATTCAATTCATTTCTGGCTAGTTGTGGGATAAAACACCAATGTACAATGCCTTATACACCTCAGCAAAATGGTGTTGCTGAGAGGAAAAACAGGTCACTTACAGAAATGGCACGATGTATGGTCAAAAGTCAAGCTTTGCCGCATTCTTTTTGGCTTAAGGCCATCATATGTGACAGGTGTCCTACAAAAGCTTTGCAGTCTATTACTCCATATGAAGCATGGCATGATAGAAAGCCTTCTATTGAGCACATGCATGTTTCTGGCTGTTTGGCATATACTTTGGTGCCACAAACACAACGCAAAAAATTGGATGATAAGGTTGTGAAATGTATTTTTGTTGGTTATAGTGTTGAAAGCAAAGGTTACAGGTTGTATCATCCGCAAACAAAACGTACTCTGGTTTCACGCGATATAGTATTTGTGGAAGATTCTGTTCAGCCCTTGCTGTCATGTACTAGAGATAGTAATGTAAGCTCACATGACATTTATGACACTTTGTTGCCTCTTTTCAGTGGTGAAAATACGAATGTAAGTTCCAATGAGGCAAATGTACAGCCTATGGGGGTTTCTGAAAATCTTACAGATCAGCCTATTACTGATGTAGATGTACATGATATACTTGATGAGGAAAGGGATGAAAATGAGCTAGCTAGAGGTATGCCAAAATGGCTGGTGCACACTTTGCGTGACAATAAATTGGATGCACCTTTGTCTAGTCGTACTCGTTCAGGCTCTCGCCATGCATCTTATGCATCAGATTGTTATGCTTTGGCTATGTCTAGCTTACATGATGTTGAGGAGCCTCTGTCTTTTGATGAAGCACATAATGTAGAAAATTGGATGGCTGCCATGCAATCAGAATAGAATGCACTTATAGAAAATGACAGATGGACTTTATGTGATTTGCCTCCTGGAAAAAACGCCATTGGTACGAAGTGGGTTTACAAGTTGAAATGCAAGCCGGATGGTGAGATCGATCGCCATTAGGCTTAACTTGTTGCAAATGGTTATGCACAGCAAAAAGGCATAGATTATGAAGAGACTTTTTCTCCCACTTGTCGTATGACTACTGTGGGTTTTCTATGTGCATTGGTAGCTCATTTTGGTTGGGATGTACATCAATCAGACATTGTTACTACTTTCTTGAATGGTGACATATTTGAGGAAGTTTATGTAAAACAGCCTGGCTTTTTCGGACTCAGATTGGGCTGGTTGTATTGACACGTGAGTGTCCACAAGTGGTTTTTGTTTCATGCTTGGCAGTTCATGTATATCATGGTTGAGCAAGAAGCAACCTACTGTGGTCACTTTGAGTTGAGAGACTGAGTACAGGGCAGTCTTCACAGCTATGATTGAGTGTGTATAGCTCAGATGCCTTATGGTTGATTTGGGTGTTGGTGGATAGGACACTGCCAACACTATCTACAATGACAGTCAGAGCGCATTGGCAATTGCGAGGAACCCAGCTTTTCATGCTCGCACAAAGCACATTGAGGTGCATCACCACTATGTCAGGGAGAGGCTCTCAGCAGGAGATATCCGCTTGGCTTATGTGCCAACACAGGACAACCTTGCAGATCTTTTCACAAAGGCATTGTCTCGTGAGAAGCTTGAAGCTTTCTGCAAAGCTTTGGGCTTACTCCCCTTTGTGGACTGATCATGTCCTCAGGGCATGGAACTTCCCTTTACTCATGTGCTAGCTCTCGTTCACCACATCACTCCAGGGGGGATTTGTTACCATATACATGTGGTAGTGATGTGTCTGAACACACTAGGACCACCGGGGCATTTTTTCCCTCTTGAGGAGGTTTTTCCCCCCGAGCATTGTATATACGTCAATCACTCTAGGGCTATCTATCTTTCCATTGCACACTATGTAAAACACTCTCTATTGTGTGCCTTGAGCTTCCTTCGTCTTTTCCAAGCTGTGTGTGTTTCTCTGCAACCCTAATTCCAACACTCGTGACATAGTATCTTTTCCAAGACGAGTTGTAAAATACTTGGATCCATGTAAATATGTAAATTAGATTTTATTTTCTATCTTGGTGTTTTTAAACACCACACTATTTTGAGGTCCCTTCAATTCTTTTTTTTTAAATTATTTAGATTCTTTTTAGTGTTTATATAGCCAATTCTTTTTAGTGTTTATATAGCAAATTTGAGCTACTGATTCAAAGAACTTTTTTCACATGAAGAATGTTGTATAATGCAATTTGAGTTTAGTGCCATGCTTCCCTCATGCTTTTGATGTCACTGTAGTTGATGCATATAACTATGAATTTAAATACACATGTCCCTATAGATATGTGCTAAGGGATATATGGGACATAGAGTGTAACTGTCGATAAATGATAGCTCAAACTACAAAAAAATACTAAGTTTTTCAATAGCGTTATAAGAGATGGGACTTGAATAATTCCCAAAATTCCTAAATATGTTCTTTGTTTGATGTCTAGATTTAACTCATCCAATCTCTTTTTCAAAGTTGAGATATAATCCATATCATTTTCTATTGCTAATTTAATATTGAATTCCATTGGTACAACAACTTTTGTATTATACACCATTTTGAAAGGTGTCATTCGAGTTGTAGTCTTATGTGTTTTTCTATATGTCCAAAGTGCTATCTGAAGTTTTTCATCGTAGCTGTGAGGTTCCTTCTACACAATCTTAGTCAAAATATTCTTGATGGTCTTGTTGCTACTCTCAACCAGTCCATTACATCTAGGATAATAGGGTGTGTACTTTCGATGCTTGATGGAAAATGTTTCAGTCAAATTTGAATGGTATCATTTGTGAAATCAGTCCCTTGATCTAAAACTATCTCCACTAGGCATCCACATCAACATATGATACACTCATATAAGAATGTGGAACTTAGCTATGTTGTTGGGAAGTGCTTTTGCCTCAACCCATTCATTGACATAGCATGTAGTCATGACTATATACTTATTCTTTTTGTGTGTGACTTTCTTGAAATGTCTCATGGAATCCAAAACCCACTTTATGAATATTCCCAAGGGCTAAATTGTGGCTAGACAATTCACGCATGATAGGCAATCATGCCTTCAAGGACATGAGAAAGAACTACTCCAAAATTGGGGTATGAAAATTTTGATAGAAGCAACTAGATTTCTAGTTGTTGACATGGCTTGCATTCAATAGGTATTAGAAACATTCAACTTGACTTCCAATTTAAAGGGCTGCCTTTGAGCAGGTAGTAGAAACATTCAACAAAGAATCTGCTACAGTGAGAGACAAATTCAATTGACTGCTATATAGCTATATCCCACATCCTCGGATTACCCAAATACCAGAAGGCCAAAACCCTCACAATTGATGAGATCAATAGATTTTTGAATGAAACAAAGAATCAAGAAAGAAGAGGAAGTATGGGGGCCAAGGGATTCTAGTGTCAATGCTAAAATAGAAAGCGGTGTACAAATTTGCAGCCAAAGTTATCGACCTTAAGAAAAATCCAACCTTTGTGTCTAAAAATTTATTTAGTATGCTATTGGCCAAGGAATCAAATAGCCAATTCCTAATCACTCTCTCATCAATCTACAGCTTCATCCTGTATCATAGTGTAGTGACCCAAAAACCAAAGTACCAACATTTGCTCAAAGCACGGTATATCTAGAAATACTTTTACTAGATTACCTGTGTGGTAGATCAGGCAAATATAAAGATAATCAATTTGAGACTAGCACAAAAGGAGGATTAGAAAGTCCAAACACTAGCTTCAACAACACCCAAGGAAGAATTTGAGTTGGCAACACAACTGCCAACAAAACACGGTCCGGACAAGAGTACAACGGAAACTTTTGTGAACGACTTCTCAAGAAACAAAAGATGAAAAAGGAATACTGGGACCATTTGAGTGCCAAGACTAACACATAAAAAAAAAAGATAGCTCACGTATTAGATGACAAGCTGTTATGAGGAACAACTCTAGACACTGCCATTGACTTATAGACAAGCCTAGTAAGGACTAGCCAAATCAATGAGTAGTTGGCATAGCCATCAACCATTTTGCCACATGCCACTTCAGTTTCTACAACTATAGTTCAAAGCAACTCAGACAGGCTTCATGCCTTGCAAAAGAATAGACTTGTAGGGGATATGGTCATTTTGATACTTGTCAATGAATGGCACTACCATATCATGTTCTAGTGGTTAGGTACAAAATTGAAAGCAATGAGGGTGAAATCATCATCAATGTCTACATAGACAAAATTTAGACGTGACCGAATACCGTAGTTAATGCGGTGGGGTAGATGATACAAGTTCATGCCATTATTCAAGCTCCAAGGTGGATCACCTCCAACAATACTTAGAAGATGAGAAAATCACTACTAACCAACACATAACAGATGTTCTTAAGCTCAATGAAATTTTGATTGAAGAAGAAATCAAAAGAGACCAGAATAAAAATACCATTAATGAGTTACAACAACAAATAGAGAATTTAAAGTTTCTCAACCCCAACCTCAATGCTGAAAAGTGGAAACTCACCAAAGAGCTCACATATCACAAATCTTTACTAGAACAAAAATAAGCAGCCAATGACACTCTAAAGGAGGTCCACACTGTACTAAAGTAGTCCAAGTCTTGAAAAATACATCTCTTAGTCCTTGGTGGACATTACTGATATGGAAGGTAACTTCAAATTGGAAGATCTACTAAATCTAGTTGCAAACATAAAAGAAGACCTGGAGGACAAAAGCACCAAATACACCAGTGCATTGGCCAATCACGCCCACTGCTAGACCTAATTGCAAGCATAAAAGAAGACCTAGAGGACAAAAGAACCAAACACACCAGTGCATTGGCCAATCACGCCCACCTCGAGCACATTAAAGCAAGCCAAGACAATGACAAGGAAGAGGATGATGACCAAGAGTATGATACCACGAAAAGAAAACTAGATTCAAAGAAAGACAACGATGACGATGATATTGCAGACACTCTAAATCAAATCTAGGGAGGAGATCAAGCTCAAACACCCAATCAATCATAGTAGCCACCTGACTAGACCCTAGGCAATAGAGATGATCATCCACCTAAGGGCTAGCCAGATCAAACACTAGATTAGTAAGTTGAGCTTCATCAACATCAAATGGTCTTCACCTAAATAAATAAGGAGAAAGATCTAAGACCAAAGGGTGGACCGACATAATGATCTTATCCCAACCTCCCTACTTAGAGCCCTTGCCTCTTGCAAGTAGGACCCTTAACCTTATGCCTTGCCCTCAGCTCCTAGCGGTACTAAGCCGTTCAAAACCTTTTGCCCTTGGCCTGACATTACTTCCCCCTTGGACAAGCATTTTTTAAACAAAAGTGGTGAGATCTTTATAAGAACACTAATGTTTTTTGCAGTGGCATCCTTCATGGATTCCAGCTGTCCGTTGGACTGGAGTACGGTTCAGTAGGAGGTTCAATGAAATTAAGAAGAACATCTTGATTTTCTACATTGTTGTCCCTTGGAAATTGTCGTGTGTAACCGGCCCATATACAACATAGCATATAGACTGAATTTAGAACTCACTTGAGTATGCTAAACGAGTTAGTGACAACAGACATGTACCCCAAAGTGTACCTCTTTCACTATCCATGAAAGTAATCGGTTGACTTTTCAAAATATAAGTCCTTGCCTTAATATCATTCTTCATCAATGAACAACCCCCACCATAACCGGTGTTCAAGGTTGAGAGCCTCTGGTGTAAACAAGAAGAGGCAAAACTTAGTCGCAACCTGCTTTGTCTTATGGTAATAAATTTTTACTAGAGAGATAACCTTTCCAATTGGATTTCTTGGTGCTAATGTATGTGTTTAGCATATCCTTTAGCACAAGACCAACACTTGTAAGCTTCTTATCTTCTTTGGATAACTTACATTAATGAGATGTGTTTCCTCACCGTTTACAAACAATATCCAAATTGATTGGTAAATAGGGATCACAGTGCCTTACAACATTGCTAAGAAATAAAAAATGTTATGAATAACCATCTTGGTTAACTTGAGAGATCCACAAGCATCCAAATCAAGCCATGACCTCTATTAGTGATAACTAGATCCAAAATTAATCTTATAGAGATACTCCAAACAGAGTGCAAAATGCTTCATAAGCAACTAATGTGATGAATATGCATGCCATTCCAAATAAGTCTTTGCTAAACACTAGGGTCCATAAGACCTATTGTGCATGCATTTAGAAAAAAAAGATCCAAACTAGCATATCCATGCGGCGTCTCGGCCCTTGGCCTGGCATTGGACCATAATGGAATGTAAAAATCGATCACACGTAGGTATGAACAAAATACGTTCATTAGGAGAATAGAGCCTTGCTACATGTATATACAACCATTCATTAAAGTTGTTTAACAACACTTGTACCCTAGCAAGTCTGACTAGGTATGCAAAATTTTTGGCCATTGAAATTGTTCCTGATATGATGTGCTCAAAATAGTCTAATAAACAAACTTGACTAGCACCTGGGGACATTGAAATGACACATAATTGAAATAACAGACATCAGTGTGAGTCCCAGAGTCTCATATTCTCCACATGTGGAATATGTCTCAAAGAAGGATGTCTGAAAAAAGAACATCCTTCAAGTACATGATGTACTTGGGTGTGGAGGTAATTGTAAACACTCAACGACATGAGTGAGAGGGAACCTCATTAACCTTGCTCCATAGTGGCTAAAACAAACTTCTTGAGTTCCTAGACCATGTTGTATCCCATGTGACAACATGTGCCAAAGAAAACCCTACATATAGGTCCATAACTGTATAATGCAAAAATGTATTTGGGACATTGCAACCCACAATGCTTTGATTTTACATGACCTTGTCATGTCTTTGAATAGCAAAATGAATGAAAGCATTCAAGCTTAATCATAAAACTTGAAAAAGTCAAGCAAAGCATATTCGAAAAAGGAATAAAACCAAATTATATGCATACTGGAGTTTGAACATAAGGTTCACTTACCTGTAGTCACGTACACTTTGCAAACCTGAAAGAAATAATTGGAAAGATGCCTTACCATAAAACCAGCCTTAAAGAGGTAATATATTGGTAGCTTGCTAAACACTAGCTAAAAGATGTTGGGATTAAAGCCCAAGTGGCCTCTTATACGGATATGGCCGGCCGCCCGCGTAACTCACTTGTCACTAACTCTTTGTATATACTCACTTAACTTTTGTGGATAATAAGGTTTTGGGAGATAACCCTTCAAACGATTCTCTGCGTACTGTGTAAGTTCTCTGTGTATCTGTGTGTGTGTGTGTGTGTGTGTGAGAGTCGATCCATGCTCCGCTCTGCGACTTCAATTGGTATCGGAGCCATGGTTCAGTGCGTATTTGCATAATCGCGCGCGCGCATTTTTCAGGAAGATTCTGGATCCAAATCTTGAAATTTAACACTCGGTGTTCCGAGAGCATTTCCACCAGGTGTCTTATGTAGATTGGCAAGCAGGAGGTGATCGGCATCAATATCGGCATCGACATACATCACTCATTCGTCTTCAAAGCATTATCTATAGACCATGTACACATATATATCATCATATATATATATATTGCAGTCTGCATTGCTACTTCTTGTGCTTGCCAGGTTCTAGGGGAGGTGTGGCCATACGACGGCTTGACACCACTGGCATGTATTGCAGATTGATATACTGTGATTGTGGGTCTGCTAGTTGTGAGTCACGCTAGCAGACAGACCGCCGCAGTGGTCATAGGACAATGATTGGTCTATTGTAGGATGTGCTAGTTCTGGGCAGTTTGTTGAGCCATCTGTGAGGGTCGTGTGTGAGGTTTTTTGAAGCCGAGCACTGGGGGCTGGGTTACCCAGTGTGAGGTGGATTAGGTTGCTGGAGTTCCCCTCTACACGCATCCTCTTCGGCGACCTTTATCCCATAGGATGTATGAATTTGTGTAGACACTGGATTGCATCTTATGCGTCAGGCTGTTGAGGCATTGTTCAGGGTTCAGTCTTGAGACAGATACAGGTTCTGTGATCACCCAGACAGGAGACAGTGTATGCTTATAGGACAGCATATTACAGAGATTTTCAGATTTGTCACTGGCCAGCTATTTATGACTATTTTTTGAGCTATCTTTTGGTTCCCAGAGCTCGGTTTACAGGGGAGACTCTGTCCAATTTTTTCCAAAATACTGATAGTTCCTGAGGAAAGTTGTTCAGCTTATTGTTTACAGCTTGTTTACTATGTATAGAGGCCAGTTAACAGGGGACACTTTGTCGAATTTTTCCCAGAAGTAAACAATTTTGCAGATATGGCATGTTCTCAGAGTGAGACTCTTTACAACATAAAGAAGTTGGATGGCACAAACTTTCCACTCTGGAAGAACCAGATTTGGCACGTTTTGGTGCATAAAAAACAAGTGAAGCCACTGAAGCTCAAAGGGGAGAGACCAGAAGGTATGGCTAAAGATGAGTGGGAAGAGATTGACAAGTTAGCTTGTTCCACAATCATGCTGACACTGGCAGAAAATGTTTACTTCAACGTAGCAGAAGAGACTACAGCGTATGGCGTATGGCAAAAGCTATGTGGTATGTACGAGAAACAAAGTGCTGCTTCTTAGATTTACTGGCTCAAGAAATTGGTGGATTTGAAGATGAAGGAAGGGACAGCCATGTCAAATCATCTCAATGCATTTCACACAATTTTTAGCCAGTTAACAACACAGGAGATAGTCTTTCCAGATTCAGTGAAGGCTATGTTTCTCTTAATCACTTTTCCAGAAACTTTTTATACAGCTTTAAGTAATTCTGTCGTGCCAGAAGGTCTTACAAGTGACAATGTAAAAGGCAGCTTGCTCACAGAGGAAGTGAACAGGAAGAACATTGACAAAGGCAAAGGCAATAGTGCTTTGGTTGTTCGAGGGAGACAACAGTCTAAAGAGAAGAAGGGTAAGAAGGCACAAAACCGAAGTAAGTCTCATGACTCGAAGTCAAAGGATGACATAGAATGCTACCATTGTGGCAAGAAGGGTCACATGAAGAGAGACTGTATGAAGTGGAAACAAGAAAAAGGCAAAACAAAGAGTTCTGAGCAAGATGAAAAGAAGAGTTCAGTGAAGATTGAAGAGGTGAATGTCACAAGATCTGGTTCAGACAGTGATTCTGGTATAGCAGCTCGTGACATGTTCCTCACAAGCAATCTTGATTCTGTTTTCTTGACTGCAGAGGATGGACATGCTATTAGTGATTGGATTATCGACTCAGGGGCATCTTTACATGTTTCTCCACACAAAGAGTGGTTTACATCATATGTGGCTACTAAAGATTATGTCAGACTTGGCAATGAGCAGGTTTGTGACATACTTGGAGTAGGAGATGTGCAGTTGAAGTTTCAGAATGGATCTTCTTTATGGCTCAAGAATGTCAGACATGTTCCAGCAATCCGAAAGAGCTTTATCAGTACAGGGAAGTTGGATGATGCGGGTTATGTGACAGTTTTTGGGAACAACGATTGGAAGATCTCCAAAGGTTCGATGACTGTAGCACATGGCATCAAGTCAGGAACTCTGTACACTTTACATGTTTCAGAGGTTAAAAACCATGTAATTAATGTGATTGAGCAGCCAAGTGTGTCACTGTGGCATCATAGGTTGGGACATATGTCAAAAAGAGGAATGGAAATACTTTCTCATTATGGTTATTTGCCTGGATTTTCATTTCAAGATTTCGAGTTTTGTGAGCATTGTTTATGGTAAGAAAACACAGGAACCGCACAGATCAAAGAGGAATCGTAGGGACGAATGGTTAGCTCTTGTGCACAGTGATCTATGCGGACCAATGCCTAGTTTGTCACTAGGGGGAGCAGCGTACTTTTGTACATTCATAGATGACTATTCTCGCAAAGTATGGGTTTACTTCTTGAAGCACAAGGATGAGGTGCTCAAGGTCTTTAAGACATTCTTGCAGCTTGTGGAGAATCAGAGTGGTCAGAAGATGAAGTGCTTTAGAACTGACAATGGTGGAGAGTACGTTTCCAAAGCTTTTCAAGACTTTTGTGAAGCAAAAGGGATAAAGAGGGAACTTACTGCACCATACAATCCTTCACAAAATGGAGTTGCAAAACGTATGAATAGGACCATACAAGAGAAAGTCAGAAGCATGTTGTCAAATGCTGAGTTGCCTGATGGATTTTGGGCGAAAGCAGTGGCTACAGCAGTCCATTTGATCAACAGGTCTCCTAGTAGGGTTCTGGATAAGAGTTCAGTGGCCGAGATGCTATGGACACGCAAGGCACCTTCGTATAAGCATCTTAGAGTCTTTGGTTGTGAAGCTTATAGCCATATTCCTTAGGAGTTCAGGAATAAGTTAGAACCAAAGAGCAAGAAGTGTATATTTCTTGGCTACGGAGAATCGCGTGAGATGGGTTACCGGCTTTGGGATCCTGAGTCCAGAAAACTTATTCATAGCAATGATGTGCATTTCAATGAAGCCAAGTTTAATTTCACGCTAAGCCAGAGAAGACAGAGGAGATCAGAAGAGTTGTCTTTAGGGAAGATGGCCTAGTGCTAGCACATCAAGACATCATGGTCAGGCTCAGGAACAGCCTAGAGTGGCTAGAGAGGCAGAATCAGTTGTGGTGAGACGTTATGAGCGTGTCTCCAAACCACCTGATCGTTATGTGCCATCTCTAAATTATGTCATGCTCACAGATTGCGGAGAACCATCTTGTTACAAGGAAGCATTACAAGTGGTTGACTCGAGAAAATGGTAGTTGGCCATGTAGTCAGAGATGACAGCTCTGCATAAAAACCAGACATGGAAGCTAGTTAAATTACCACAGGGCAAAAAGGCTCTACCTTGTAAATGGGTTTACAGGTATAAGATCACCGCTCATGATAGTCAGCCAAAGTGCAAAGCAAGGCTTGTTGCCAAGGGCTTTAAGCAAGAACAAGGCATTGACTTTGATGAAGTCTTCTCTCTAGTGGTCAAGATGACTACATTGAGATGCTTTCTTGCATTGGTTGCTATATTGGATTTGGTGTTGCACCAAATGGATGTCAAGACAACGTTCTTGCATGGTGATTTAGATGTGGAAATTTACATGTAGCAACCAGAAGGGTTTGTTGAGAAAGGCAAGGAAGATTTGGTATGCCAGTTGTTAAAAAGTCTTTATGGCTTAAAACAATCACAGAGGGCATGGTACCATAAGTTCCGCCAGTTTATGATTTCTCAAGGCTACAAACGTAGTGAGTTCGATCACTGTCTATATACAAAGAAGGCTAAGGATGGCAGTTGGCTGATCCTTATTTTGTATGTGGATGACATGTTGATTGCTGGCAAACACTTGGAAGAAATTTCAGCTTTGAAGTCAAAGATGGCAAAATCGTTTGACATGAAAGACATGGGTGAGGCAAGTCATATACTTGGTATGCGCATTGAGAGAGACAGATCAAAGAAGTTGATTTGGTTATCTCAAACAGAGTATATTGACAAGGTTTTGCAACGTTTCAATATGGAGAAGGGAAAGGCATTGAGTGTTCCATTGCCACCATGTGAAACTTAGCAAACAAGATTGTCCTATGTCTGAGGAAGAAAAGGCTGAAATGGATAAGATTCCATATGCATCTGCTGTGGGTAGTTTGATGTATGCAATGATTGCTACACGTCCGGATATTGCATTTGCAGTGGGAGTGGTTAGCAGATATATGTCAAATCCGAGCAAGAAACATTTGGAGGCAGTGAAAGGTATCATGAGATACTTAAAACATACAAAGAGTATGCGCGTATGCTATGGTAGTCAGGATTTGAGTGTCAGAGGATACACTGACTCAGATTATGCAGAAGACTTGGATAAGAGGAGATCTACATCAGGCTATGTATTTACATTGGTTGGAGGTGCCATATCATGGCGATCTCGATTACAAGATTGTGTTACGCAGTCTACTACAGAAGCTGAGTATGTTGCAGCAAATGAAGCATGCAAAGAAGCTATTTGGCTTGGTAGATTGGTAGCTGTGCGTGTATGTCACACGTGTCAATGCAAGGAACTTGCCGATACACCGTGTGCGAGCCACAAATGGCTCCAAGCACACAACAAGCCTAAACTAGTAAGCTCAAAGAAGGTGATGGTGTGTCACTCACCGCTCTACGCTTGCTTCGTGGAGGATTCCTCGCCGCGAAGAAGAAGGAGCCGCCGCTTCGCCGCCACCGTGCCTTCGTAATGCTCGATCGCCCACACACACACACACTCTCTCTCTCTCTGTCACATACACACACACACACACACACACACACACACACACACACACACACACACACACACACACACACACACACACACACACACACACACACACACACACACACACAAGGAGGTGAAGAAGAAGAAGGTGGAGATGGAGATGGAGCAAGAGCACTCTTCTATTGCACAAATGAGAGAATGAGTGAATTTTAGGTTTAGTTGACTTTTATATGAGCTCGCCCCATTCACACTTGGGCGCCCATGCTTAGCCAACTAATCCCTTGAATGTTCCAGTTAGAGTGCGCCTCTCATCGGCGATCACTCTTACCCTTTTCCTATTGAACCGACAAGCCCGCCGGTACCTGACTCTACCAAATAAATAATACAATGTCCGCCATAGGTTACAACGTCCGTCGTAGGTAATAGGGTGTCCGTAGCCGTGAGGGTTAACATGCCCCCCTTCCTGATGTAGATTCCGTCCTCGGAAGCTATTGAGTTGAAGCTTGTTATGTCCATGTTGTAGAGCATCTGGATTTGAATCTGCAAGGCAAAGTCACTGTTTCAACAAGCGGAATTATATGGCCATAAATCATGAGGGGAATGTAAAGTACATGTGGAAATGAGTAAATGCAAGATTTATGAAATGTTAGACTGCCATTAAGGACAAATAAATCGCACTTTGAGTAAATTATTTAATCAAGAGTTTTGGGCTTATGGGTGAGTCTATCAATTAGTTAGCTATGACTAAGGTTAAAACAACTACTCTAGTACTAGCTAAGCTAAGAAGATTATCTAAATGCAAGATTCCCTAATTGTGCTTTTCAGCTTTGATTAGCCAACTAGCTCTCACAACTGCAAATAAAAGCTTGAAATGTTAACTGTAAGCTCGATGGAAGTCTTTTAAATGTCATTCATTTTTTTCTTTTTCTCTTTTTTACTTTGGTTCACAATCATTTGACGTGTGTGCTTATTTTGTATGTCCGGGGCTTTTTGCTTCTCAAGGAAAAGTGCCCACACTGGGAACCTCTAGGGCTCTAGTACCATAGACAATACATGTGAGTGAAGTACCAAATCAAGCTAGGATTTCTCTTCCAGCATTAGATTTTTCATTTGTGGCACTTATGTTTTTGCTTCCATTTCCTTTGTATTCTCACTAGTGTTTTTGTTGTTTAAGTGAGTAAGCTTCTCTATGCCTTAAACATTCCTAAGGTCTCAAATACTCAGATAATTTTATCAGCTAGGCCTAGTGGTCAAGTAAATGAGTTAACCTAAAGTCACGGTCTCCTAATCTCAAGGCTCATCCATAAGATTAAACTCTAGTTCCATCAACTTAAGCAAAGACAAATTTATACATCTATAATGGCAGATAACAAACATAACTGTTGCACTCAAACAAACCATAAAAAATCATTATTAGCAATTATACATATCCACCAACATGAATCATGGAAAGTAGTACATCTGGAGGTATGGAGTTTCTCATTTCGTCGAAGCAGATGTCCTCAGCCATGTGGATGGAGATCCATATAAGTCCTACCTAACACATCCAAAAAACAAGCTCTATACCTCTAGGAGGCATGTTAGTGTGAAAAAATTAAAACTCCTAGGAAAAAAACTCAAAACACAATCCAGACCCATAACCTACCTATCTGTCATCCCTTTTAGAATCAAGGAAAGAGGATATTATATAAACCGGGTGGCCACCCTAAGGCTAGGCCTCTATCCTCATCATCTAGATAGACGAAATCATTTTCCATGAGGCCATAGTCTTCCTCGGTCTCTATTATTTCTTCTTCATCATCCTCTTGCGCAAGCGTGTTAATCAAGAACCTCGCGATGCGTGGATACTCATCCTGTGCAAAAGAATAAGCATGTGCCACCGGAGAAACATTCGCTACTGGGTAGGGATCACTAGTTATCCATAGACGTATCAGCCATTCTAACTCCTCAAAATTTCGCTCACGTGCAAGTCTGTCTACCTAATCCCATTCGCAAGAAAGTACAGGATAGCAGATGTGAAACACTTGAGAAAAAGAAAAAGGGTACCTTTCATAAAAAATAGAAGCGCATGCCTCTGGTGAACTAGCCATCTCTAAGAATACAAATAGATTTGGTTAGTTCTTTAAAACATGAGTTGTTTTTGTGTGTTGCTTGATGTGACATGGTGAATTTAGACTTATGTGTAGGATCTGATAGGGTGCTCTCTCGTTGCTAGTTGCTCTTGCTCTTTTACTTTTTTATCTTGTTTTTGTGAGTATAAGGATTTATATATACATTCCCTAAGATTGGAGATTGAGAGGTCAGGGAGGAAGGTTGAGAGGGAAGCAAGTGAATGATGGATGTTAGCAAACACTCCCCCCTTCCTTGGGTAGATCATACCTTTTGGAATGATGTCGTCACCTTTTGAAACCAATTGTTCAAGTTGTTATGGGTGAAGGCTTTAACCAATAGTTTCGATCGCCCTATGTGTTTCATCTAGTTGCAAGGGTGGTAAGGTACTCTCCCATGATTTTATTTGCAACATTGTTGTAGGTGGTGAACCTACAATAGGAAGTGCAAACTCTTTCTTGCTTGTATGGATATGTACAATGGTAGGTGGAGGTTGTGTCGAAGCTTCTATTTCCGTATAGGAACTACATGAAGAGCAAGAAGCTTCATTTGCTTTCCCTGTTCCTGAGCTAGGTGGAACAAATCGTTCTTTCTTTGGTACCCAAACTAGCTCTAGAGCAGGTGTGTCGCATTCCGTGATTTTTTCCTTTCCACGATTTTCAATTTGTTTTGAAGCCACAGGATTGGGTTTACATGGGCCAGGTGACAGGTAAGAGTACAATTTACGTTTGGGCACCCAGATTTGATCATTTCCTTCATAGTATCCTTGGGCTTCCAATAGTCGTTTAGGAATCCAACACAATGTTTCTTTACATTTCTTGGAGTGAGGGGGACGTTTCTTCTGAGGCTTCCATTTTTTAGCATCAGCCATAGTCACTAAAGAAGCTTTAGGGACCCACTTGTATGTTTTCTTTTTTATATTAGGATGGTTCTTGTGTGTCTCAAGTTTTCTTTCAAGTACATCAGTTGAAGCTCTAGAGAGTTGGGCTATGGGGACGTATGGTTCAACCTCCTGGACATGCAATGTCTTGGGTTTTATTTCCTTAGGCAATATCTCAGGGACTATGGCTTGAGTGGTAGGGATAAGAGTTGGTTTTTGCATTGTGACACCCCCAGTCCCCCAATCAATAGTGCATTTGGTGGCTATCATCCACGTGCGTCCTAGGTTTATATTACCCTCCATAGTTCCAGTAGGCATGACCAAAAAGTCTTGAGCTACAACCCCATTGTCATAACTGACAAAAGTGTGCCAGATTCCAAAAACCGTAGTTTTTTTCTTGTTGACACCCTTGACTTGGATAATACTCTCAGATAGAGGCGGCTTCCCTAACTGACACCACACCCCATATGATAGCAAATTATATTTAGCATTCGTGTACAATAAGGCGTTATATAGCACTTTTCCATAGGCACTATCTAACTCAATAGGGCATCATAGAGGTGTGACAGAGTCCAACCAATCCTCATTGATTTCAATGTGGAATGCATGTGTGACTCCAAGGTTAGCCTCTCGTTTTCGTCTTATACGTTGTTGTCGCTCCTTAGCCTTAGCTTGAGCTTGTATCTTCTTCAATTCTATTTGTGCCTTGGCTGCCTTTTTTGTATAGATGGCACGCAACTCCTCTTGGCTTAAAGGATCATAGTATCTTTTAAATTTTCTCCCATTGAGAAATCCAATGGTTTCAACTCCATGAAGAGTCTCCACACGAATGGTTCCTTGTGGGGTGATCTCACATACTCTATATGGTCCTTTTCCCGCATATTTCAACTTTTTCTTTTCGTTACGCACTCCATACATAAGGACTTTATCACCAACATTGATATCTTTGTTCTTTAGATGACGGTCAAACCATTTCTTCCTCCTATCTTTCTCCACAAGTGCATTTTGCACAGCTAATTGCCTCTCTTCATCTAGCCTTTCAAGGATATATAATCGCTCAACTAAGGGGTTACCATCCCAACCTTCTTGAGAAGCTACTCGAAGACTAGGAACGACAAACTCCCATGGCATAACCGCTTCTTGGCCATACACCATCTTGAATGGTGTGCAATTAATGGCAACTTTATACGCAGTACGATAAGCCCATAGAGCTGATGTAAGCTTTAAATCCCAATCTGTGTGATGAGCTTCCACCGTTTTGGTTAAGATAGAGATTAAGGTCTTATTGGTGCTCTCAGCTTGGCCATTTGCTTGTGGATAATAAGGTGTGGATTTATGGTGAGCTATCATAAAGTTGGTAGTGAGTTCTTTTATTACTCCATTTATAAAATGAGTACCATTGTCACTCACAATCTCAAAGGGACAACCAAATCTTGTAACAATTTTCTCAAAGAGAAACTTGGCAGTTGACCTTGCATCGGCCTTACGTGTCGCCTTGGCTTCCGCCCACTTTGTTACATAGTCAGTGGCAACGATAATATATTGAGATTGAGTGGTACGAGCTGCCGGATTAATTGGGCCTACAAAGTCTAAACCCCATTTTTCAAATGGTTGAGTCACTTTAACAGGATTTAAGGGCATCCTATCCTTTTGTTGTGTGATCTTGTAACGTTGGCATTCATCACATCCTTTTGCGAAAAGTGATGCATCCTTAAATAAGGTTGGCCACCAATAGCCTGATTGCAACACCTTTCTAGCTGTTAGTTCCCCTTAGAAATGTCCTCCGGCTATACCCATGTGGGCTTCTTGCAGTATGTATAAATACTCATCCTCACGGGCACAACGTCTAAGAATATCATCCTTCCCTAGCCTGTAGAGAGTTCCGCAATGAGAGAGTAAGGTTCACATTCTTTTAACAGTTTTCGAGCTATGTCTTTACGAAGCTCTTTGGGTGGAAAACCATTAACTAGAAAGTTCACAATATTCTCACTCCATTCAGGTATGGTTTCGACGAGGAATAGAGAAGTATCAGGCAATTCATCATCGACTCCAGGAGGGGCTTCACCATTGGGTATGCGAGACAAATGATCAGCCATGACATGTATTTTACCAGGTCTCACCACAATGGTAAAATCAAACTCAAGGAGAATTAACAACCATCGTGTAATTCTTCCCGTGGAACAAGGTTTATTTACTAGATACAACAAGGGTTGATGATCAACATAGAACACAAACTTGTTGGCCAGAAGGTAGTAGCGAAATTTCTTCACTGCATAAATCATACCTAAACCTTCTCGCTCTGTAGTGGTGTAGTTTCTTTCGGCATCATTCAACTGACGACTTGCAAAGTTAATGGGGTAGTCCAGTTTATGTTCTCCTGGTTGAGCTAGAACACACCCAATAGCAAAGTTCGATGGATCAATATGCACATGAAAAATTACATTCCAATCGGGCACTCGTAGAATAGGAGCGCTAGTCAAGGTCTTTTTCAATGACTCATAAGCATGGTCACACTCCGTAGTCCATTGGAACTCAACAAGAAGCTTGTACAAAGGACGAGCTATCTCGGCAAAGTTTAAAATAAACCGTCGGTAATAACCAACATGGCCCATGAACCTTTGAACTCCTTTATAGTTTGTAGGTGGTGGCAATTCTGAAATGGCTTTAATTTTGCTCTCATGTGTGGAAATCCCATTTTTGGACACTATATGCCCTAAAATGACTCCATGTTTAACCCAAAATTGGCATTTGAAAGGGTTTAAGGAGATGCGATACAATCTACACTTCTCAAACACTTTTCGTAAGCATGATAGATGTTCTTTCCAAGAGGAATAAACACAAAGGTCATCTAAGAAAGCTTCACAAAACTCCCTCAAATATTCTCTAAAAGTAGTGTTTATTAATCTTTGAAAGGTAGCAGGGGCATTGGTTAAACCAAAAGCCATAACACGAAATGCGAACACTCCAAATTCGGTTATAAAGGCTATTTTAGCTTGGTCCTCCAGCGCAATTGTGATTTGATTGTAGCCAGAGTACCCATCTAAAAAGCTATAAGCTTCCTTCCTTGCAACTCTTTCAAGCACATGTTCTGAATATGGCAAGGGGTAATGGTCCCTCCTAGTGGCGGCATTGACCTTCTTGAGATCCACGCACACTCTGAATCTCCCATTCTTTTTTGGCACAATCACTATTGGTGACACCCATTCTGAGTGCTCAATAGGGTATATGAATCCGCATTCCACAAGCTTTTCAATCTCTTCTTGAACGATTTTTGCATATTTAGGATTCATTGGGTAGGGTTGTTGCTGAACTGGTTTAGCCATGCTATTCATGGGGATTGTGTGCTGCACCATGGAAGGTGGAACACCTTTCATATCATGATATGTCCAAGCAAATATATCCCTGAATTCCTTGAGAAGTTCTTTAAGTACACACTCCTCAATCGCTGTCAGATCTTGGGCAATGAAGACAAGTTTAGACTCTTCTCCTGGGTCTGCTAACTCTATTTCCTTAACTATCGCTGGACCATCATAGACTCCATTGCTCCTATCGATAGGTTTTCTTTGAGCCTTTGTATACACAACCTTACGTTCCTCTGTGGTATAGGATTTGAAATGTTCAGGTGCAGGGTGTAAGTCTGTGGGGTCCTATTGTTCTGTGGACTGTGATTTAACTTCTGATTCCTTTTGTTGTTGAGCTAACTCTCGATTTTGTCGTCTCTTTACGGTACGACTCAACTTTGGCTTCTCTGTACCCTCTAGTTGTGCGATGTCAATGGGTTGTGGACTACACCACATAACACTTTGAAGGTATTCACCCCAGTTATCTACCAACTTTCGATGAGCATCACATGCCCCTATATAATTAAGCCATTCTGCGGTAGATTTCTTTTCATTTATTCTAGCACGCACATTTGCTCGATATCGTTGCCTCTTATATCTCTTACTCTTCTTGTTTAATTCTCGATTACGGTCGATTTCTAGTGAAGACTCACTAGATGAATCACTACTTGTGTCTTCTGCTCCCTTGGATAGATTATCATCTAGGTTACCACTGGGCCCTGAATGGTTTTTCCCCACATTTGCACTAAGATTTAACTCAGATTCTTCGTCCTCAGAGTCAAAGTCAATTGATGATTCTGACCCCAAATCGTGTGGGCTATAGTCTTGTGAGGCGCTACTGGTTTCAATGCCAGTCAAACTTTCATCTTGTAGATCATCAGAAGTTATATGCATTGCTTCTAGCATGTTTAAGGGTACAAGTGGTGGTATTTCATCCCCCTCAGGTGTTACCCAAGTCGTCCCCCTATTTCCCCAAGTGTCTATGGTTGCTACTAGGTGGACCCAATCCACATTGTCCGACTCAGTCATCCCAGGTAGTACATCCATATAAGGAGAATCTTCCCCAACATCAGTGTCCGCTTTACATGTGTAACAATACTGCAATGGAGCCGAGTGAAATGTTGTGTCAGATCTATGATCAATTATGAACCTGTTTCCTAGAGGATGTGCTCGACCAGTCACAAGATCCACTCGAATGACAGAATCTTGAAACTGTAGGTAGACATGGTTTTTAGACCAGTCATGCACCATTTTTGCTTCCCTCATGAAAGGACGTCCTAAGATCATCTCAGATGCCATAGTGTGCTTGGAGAAATCCATAACAATGAAGGTAACCCTTATTTTATGTCCAAACATCTTGATCTTGAGATCTTCTAGCATCCCAATAGGTTTAACAATAGACCCATTGGCCATCTTTACTAGTATGGTTGTGGTCGCAAGGTGAGGTCTTCCCATAGTTTCCCAGCAATTTTTAGTCACAATGCTAACCCCAACGCCACCATCAAGGATTCCCTTCACAGTTAATCCCTTAGTAGTGATTGGTATAGTTGCATTGGATTCATCACCCTCAAAGTATTGTCCCAACTTGTTAACAGGTATTTCTATAACAAGGTTCTCATCTAAGTTGGGTTGTGGATCTAAGTGTTCCTCCTCTATTGGCATCTCCTCAGCTCCATCCATTTGTGAAAATTGTGGTAGCCCAAACTTCAGTTCTCCATTGAGGAAGGCTCGAAGAGCTGAGACTAGCTCGGGGTCTTTATATAGTTTGGACATGATGGTGGTTCTAACTTCTGAAGACATGAAATCCATCAATTTGGCAACGTTCAACGGCACCTTTTGGCCTTGAGTCCCTTGACGTGGGGAAGATGGGATCTCCATTTCTTCGATAGGATCAAGTAGTCCCTCTGTAAACATTCTTTCCATCAAGAAGTGAGTACGCCCACTTTCCCATGACTTTTAAGTCACTTTCTTCTTGGATGACACTAGGTATTTCCAAGGGTCTATGGACTTGGTGAGGTTGTTGTTGCGTAGGGAACACGGTGTCTGTAATCTGGATCTTCCTAGGTGCTGGTTCCAGATCCCTTTGGGTATCTTCTACCAAACTCCTTAATTGCTTGACTCGCTCGATCTCCTCTGTAGGGTTTGGGTAAGTTCCTATCTTCTTTTTGGATCCTGGCCATTGTGGCTCATGAAGATCTTCCTTGTGGTTTCTATGTTAGTGGTCGTTTTGGTCTCCATGGTTTCACCTGAATCAGAATCTTCTTCAGCGTCGTTCATATATACGGGGTCATCACCAGTCCCTATGTTGGTCTTTGAACTGGGGTCTGACTTCGTTGCTTTTTGCGATCTCTTTCTTCGTGTTTTCTGCTTTTTGTGAGATTGGGCAATTGATGCCGTATCTCTTTCCTCAAGAATATAATTTTGTTTTTGGAGCATCGATCGTGTGAGTACGTTTACTGGTACCACAAGTGTACTTGGTGATGTCTCCTCGGTAACTTCAATCAAGTTTAATGGCGTGATCTTCGGTGCATTTGGATTATTTGGACATTGGGCAATCAAATGATCTATGCCACATCGATTACACATGAGTATCGGCATTGTAGACGTGCTTGCTTGATTGGTTTGCATTAGTGTGGCGTTCTTTTGTAGCCTAATAGGACACTCGGCTACACGATGTGGACCTCCACACTCATAGCATTGAAGAGGTGGTCTCTTAGCAGTGTAATTGATATTTTGGCCTCTTGCCGCAAGAGCAGCTACTTGATATATAGGTTTGACTTGTCCCCAATAGTCCTCCATGTAGTATTGTGGAATTTCTTCAAGCACATCCATCCCATAGGCGATATTAGGATCTATATCTTCCTCATAGCCTTCCAAACAAGAAATAGATGACTCACAACCCACTTGATTCACAGAAGTGATTCTCGGATGTGGTGGTTGCGGTCCTAGCACTGGAGGTGGTAAGGGTGTTGTTTGAACAACATTTTGGGCCCTAGGGACCATGTGTTGTGTTGTTTGTTCAAGAAATGGGGCCGGCATCAATGCAGGCACTCGAGGTGTGTGTCCATGGTAAGGTTGGTCTATTGGCCATCGCGCGCTTAAATACTATGCAATCCTTAGCTTGATGACCATACCTTCTACATGCATTGCAGTTCCCATTGAATTTTACTCTAAAAGTAGGGCATTCACTGGTACTATGCGGTCCATAGCATACTGAGCACCATTGTTGCTCCCTTCTTGGATACATATGATTGTTTTTCGGAGCACGATTGTCTCTAAGACTCTCTTGCATAGCCTTGGTGAGATCTGCTAAAGTCATCTCAGATATCTTTGGCTCCTTAGCAATAGGCTTTAGGGTCATTGGCTGATGCGAGCTAATAGATTTAGGCTCAACAGACACTCTTTCTCCTTGAATCATTAAATTATCCTCCAGTTGGATCGCATTGGTGGTGACTGCTTCCCAAGTGGTGATACCTCTAATGACTAGGCCATTGTAGATATCCTCATGTCGTAACCCCCTAATGAATCTATCAAGCAATTGGTTATTGTTGAAGCGCTCTTTTGGATTACAACGAGAATTCAAATGCTTCAAGCGACTTATAAAGTCTCTCACCAACTCTCCTTCCTCTCGTTGGGCTTTCTGGAGCTGAGAGGCTACACCCCAAAGCACTCCCTCTCGTATGTATTCCTTTAAGAACAGTCTCCTAAGAGTAGGGTAAATCGTTTTTTCTTCCACCCTTAGGGTTCTATACCAATCCCCAGCCTTTCCACTTAAGGTTAGGCTTAAAGCATTGCTCTTATGTAGGTCATTGTGTTCTCCTGGAGAATCGCATATTTCTTGAAACACTTCAATATGCTTTCTTGCATCCCCGTCTCCACTAAATTTTTGTGTGAGCTTGGCTATTTGTACTGCCTTACTTCTAGGCTCTCTATCAGGTGTGTTACGCATATTCTCAGCAATAGATCGACCAATAGCTTGAGCAAATGTTGCCAAGTCACCTAAGTGAGCAGGCACCGTGGGTGAAGGCACTCCAGAGACTACATGTGGAGTAGGTATTGGCATTGGGCTTGGCGCATAGGAAGCCCTTGGGTTCCACATTGGGTACGATGTTGTGCTATGTGGTGGTCCATAGTTCATATGAGTGGCCCTAGGCATAGCAGACGTCAGATGTGACATGCTAATGCTAGCCGGTATAGTCCCATGGGAATAAGAACTTGTGTATTGTGGTTGTGGAGCATAGGTAGTTGAAACAATGGGAGGGGTAGGGACTACATGAGTGTGAGCCATAGGTGCATACGATTGGTACACACTTGTAGGTACTGTTGTTGCAGGCATTGAGCTACCATGTAGTGGTGCTTTACTAACAAATGAGGTCCATGGCGTGTTTCTTGGCATGCCCATCATTGGGGTAGGCATGGTAGCCGTGGTGTCATCAAGGGAAAGATGAGCTAGACTTGGAAAAGTAAAGCTATCACTTGTGGGCTCAGATTGCACTGAGACCCTTGGCGAAACAACATATGGGGGATCGATGGGACTCACTGGGGGAGTCTCCATTTGTGATAGAGTGGGTTGTTTACCTTTGCCCGTGTCTAAAAATCGCATAGGACTCGTCGAAGGTATGTTTATTGCTTGATTTTGCCTTTCGGATTGGATAATCCTATGGATGACATTGCAGATCATGTGTTGTTGTTCCTCTAGACTAGTGGCACTAGATGTGGATTGTACAACTTCTAACCAACCCACATGGTATGTGTAGCCCATGTATAGGTCGGTCAAAGTCTCCGTGTGTAGGTCATATTCCCAATTTTCATTGAGAAATACCCCGTCCAAACTTGGTGTACTAGAGGGTTGCCGTGAGGTGGATGCAATGTTGCTTCCCGTGTTTTGACTTTTAGTCACCGCTACCTTAGAGGCGACTTTGGAAGCTGGTAGCTCGGTAGGGCCCTCATTAAATGAGGTAGGTAGAATGTCCACATGGACACTTTGAGGGAGTGTGGGGTCTACAGGAGATGTGAATGGTGATTCTACTTCCCCACCCCCTTCGTTTACTTCACTAGCCGTAGGTTCAAAGCACGTAGCTCTACTAAAAGTTTCCATCAAGCGGCTAAAAACACTAGTTCCAGGTTGTTGGGCCCAGCTAGGTACGGTTTCATTTGTTCCCCCGGGGCTTTGTGTAAGATGCTCTTCCATAATATCGTAGTCAGAGGAAGAGTCGCTAGCCGCTATATTTGGGTCTTGGGTTGCACTACCTTGGGTCCCCGCCGAGGGCGTAGACCCTAGCGTGGAAGGATAGTGAGTACCCCCATAAATCGAAGCACTAGCTAGTTTTTTGGACTCTAGCACATGACCAGAGCGTAGATACATGTGCTATGGGTGCCCTACAAGTGTCGGCAAGTACCCTCAAAGGTTACTTTCTTTGTTTTGTGGGTGTTTTGCACCCCGTTAATTTTTTCTTGTTTTTGATATTTTTTGAATTTTTTTTAATGTTTGATTTTTTTGATTGAAGTGTGTGATAGCTCGAAACGAGCGTATCACTTAAAGGTCACTGTGTGCTTTACAACACAATTTTCGGGCATCTGACGTTCCGTTGGTCCTCAAAAAATCAATTTTTAGCTACGTGTGAAGCTAAAATTCGTTTTTTTTAAAGGTGACTGAGGCCTAGGCCTGAGTGTGAGCTTGGGCTTGGGTCTAGGAGATATTCCCGATCCCGGTCCTACCTTTAATTATTTATTATTATTATTTTTTAATATAAGGATAAGGTCGCCGCGGCCTGCCCGAGAGCACACACACACTCTATCTACCTACTTCTAACTAATATACCTACTCTTACACACTAACACACTCTATTAACTCTCACTAATCTACTTCCTACTTACTGTACACAGAAAACTAACTACCTTAATACACAGAGAATAAACACAGAACCTTTAAAATCTCTATTAACAAAGAAAACTAACTACCTTAATACACAGAGAATAAACACAGAACCTTTGAAAACTCCATTAACAAAAAAAACACACAGCATAACACCAAATCCCTCTTCTCAACACACACACACACACTCCTTCCTTACCTTTCCTACAATAGAAATTGCACCACGGAGAAGCACAGAGTGCTATTCGAGCTTCATGTATGGGATTCCCCGGCAACGGCGCCAAAAATGTGCGCGTATGTCGCACGTGTCAATGCAAGGAACTTGCCGATACACCGTGTGCGAGCCACAAATGGCTCCAAGCACACAACAAGCTTAAACTAGTAAGCTCAAAGAAGGCGATGGTGTGTCACTCACCGCTCTACGCTTGCTTCGTGGAGGATTCCTCGCCGCGAAGAAGAAGGAGTCGCCGCTTCGCCACGCTCAACCACTTCGCCGCCGCCGTGCCTTTGTAATGCTCGATCGCCCACACACACACACACACACACTCTCTCTCTCTCTCACACACACACACACATACACACACACACACACACAAGGAGGTGAAGAAGAAGAAGATGGAGATGGAGATGGAGCAAGAGCACTCTTCTATTGCACAAATGAGAGAATGAGTGAATTTTAGGTTTAGTTGACTTTTATATGAGCTCGCCCCATTCACACTTGGGCACCCATGCTTAGCCAACTAATCCCTTGAATGTTCCAGTTAGAGTGCGCCTCTCATCGGCGATCACTCTTACCCTTTTCCTATTGGACCGACAAGCCCGCCGGTACCTGACTCTACCAAATAAATAATACAATGTCCGCCGTAGGTTACAACGTCCGTCATAGGTAATAGGGTGTCCGTGAACCGTGAGGGTTAACAGTAGCAGACGTGGGAATCAAAGTAGATATGCCAGAGTTATATTGTGATAGTCAAAGTGCTATACAATTGGCAAAGAATCCAGTGTTCCATTCGAAGACTAAGCATATTGATGTGAAATATCACTTCATTAGGGAAGTACTTGAAGACAAACAGATACAACTGCTGAAGATCCACACCAAGGACAATCCTGGTGATTTACTCACAAAAGGACTTCCAGGATAGGGCTTTGTGCATTGTCGTGAGTTATTGGGCATTGGATAGATGGTAGCCACGTAAATCTTTGTACATTTATGTTCATAGATTTACAGTTACTTAAAGTGCCACATTGGACTTTAAGTGGGAGGTTGTTGGGATTAAAGCCCAAGTGGCCTCTTATACGGATATGGCCGGCCGCCCGCCTAACTCACTTGTCACTAACTCTTTGTATATACTCACTTATACTTTTGTGGATAATAAGGTTTTGGGAGATAACCCTTCAAACGATTCTCTACGTACTGTGTAAGTTCTCTGTGTTTCTTTGTGTGTGTGTGTGAGAGTCGACGATCCACGCTCCGCTCCGCGACTTCAAAAGATTAGTGAAAAACAAGTAGTAGAAACTGGTAATCCTAGGTGTTGTCTTTGCAGTTAAAATCCCTTGGTTAGCTTCTGCAATGTCAAACCGGTTGGTTAGACTTTGCATGAAAAATTCTCAACCTAGCAGCCAACGGCGATGAACACAGTCTATCATGGTCAAAAGTGTTTGGAATCAATTGAGAAAGTTGAATTTGTCCACTACTTCTTGGTATATTGTGGACTTCTTTCCTTGAAAGTATAACTCCGCTGAGCTCAAATCATGACACTCAACACCTATGGAGTGACTGTGTATTAGCGGGGTCATACCCCTAAAAATGCCACTCCTAGAGGCCTAATTAGTGCTGCAACTAAGCAACAACTCTTCTTCAGTTAAGATCTGATTCACAACTAAGTCGTGACAAAATATTCTCCCTCCATGAATAAAGGAGAAAAATTATCAAATACCCCCAAAGAAAAATAGTCATACTAGATTTTCTCAGGTGTTTATACAAGAGATTACCTACTTGGAGGCTCTCCGAATCTATTCATGTCGTGCCATGAATCAGCTACTTGATAGCTAGGCCATGTCTACGTGCTACTTGATAGCTAGGCCATGTCTACGTGCTACCCATAGAAACTGTCATTTGGATTGGTTGCACCTTGTGCATAGAACCAATGATGTAAAGTGCCCACCATTGTATACATATACAACGATCATAAGCCCATCCAACAACCTCAATTTGTCATGAACCAAGTAGCTGATGTTATTGTGAAAGTGCAAACAATAATTTAATGGAAAAAGGCCACCATACTGGCATGCCGTGCATGCATATCAGAAAGATAGTGTAAGAAGCCCTTGTCATTAGTGACGGCCTCAACAAGTGGGGACGATGGCATATGTGCCTTTCACAATTTGTAGTGGCATGGATACATTATTGTTGGTCATTTGCAAACCACAAATGTGAGCTTATATCCAATTATTTCCCATTTACGTAACCTGCATGCCCTTATCCTTGATGCAAAGTTGATGGATAATACTGTGGTATGCAATAGAAGCCTTTGCTTTGCGTGAAGTCTGTCAAATCACTTTGCTTTGCACAACAAAGAAATGAAATGTTAAAGACAAATGAACAAATAGAACTTCAAATTGACTAACCTTGTCCTCCCTCTAGGAGCAGCTGCCTTCGCATGAATATGACTCATAGCCATGTTTGCTGAGGAATTTAGAGCTATCAGATGCACTCTGCATGCCGTCGTGGCTTGATTCATACCGACCTCTAAGAAAATATTAGGCAAACATGTCACCAAGTTGCCCCAAGTTCGTACACTACTAGCATATTCCAAACTTTGGAAGCTTATAGGCAATATGCCCTAAAGTGAAACCGTGCTTTGCATAAGTTCATCAAGGAGATGAGATAGAACAGAATCAACCTTGTCAAGTTTTCATAGAGAATTGGCCTTGCTGAATCTTTCATGTTATTGAGAATCATGAGGTTGCCCGGTATTGAAAGAGATAGCTTCTGAAGCTTAGCTACCAAATACTTCACAAGCAACACTTGCATGTCAAATTGGCACTGCAAAATCTTGTAAAATGAAATTAGTTCAAAAGTGAAACTTAAATTTAAGGTACATACCGATTTTGTAACCACCACCCCTAGCATCAGAAGTTGGAGCATCCTGTGGGATGAATGTGCTTCAAATGCACTTTGTCTGCTTATTTTGTCTGCACTCTAACAAGCTATAATTGCTTAGGGGTGATTATGCACCAAATGCATAGACATAGATACGGAGCCGTGCTCTTGAAAGCCTTGCTTTTCCCCTCCTCCATTGGAGGGCATATCAAAGAAATAGAAGGCGACGAAATCTATGGCCAAGCAAAGTTATAGAGCCATGGTCCATAGATAAAAAAATGTACCGTGATGTAGTGTTGATATTTGACCTTTTCGAGGAGGATATTGTACTAGAAGCAAAAAAATAACAACGATAATGGCACATACAAAAAGTCTATCTGAGTTGCCCAATGAGTTGATCTTGCTTGCTAACAATGGGCTGAGCACGACTACTTCTAACTACCTCAAGTTCAAAAAACATGCCTAGGAGCCATACCCTTGCCTGGATGATCAAAACTAGTAAGAACCTTGTCTTTGCATCAAAATTTTAACATATATGCGAGTGCGTGCAACCTTGTTTCATGGATGCCATTGAAAGATTTGAATCTCCTTCAATTGATTAGCCTGAGAAGGAGATTTTTGATTAGCCTTAGAAGGATCTTAGAAATCCTTGAGGCTTCTAATCCAAACTTAATATTGAGAAGTTCAAAACACTGTGAGTCTTGAGGGCCTTGGAAGCTTTTCGAGCTATACTTGTATCAACTTGTTGCGCTGCAGTCAAGAATTTTGGCGTTCTTTACCACCACTGCAACCAATTCAAGCAAATATTTGAGGCTTGGGAATTCCAAGAATAGGATGAAGAGGGGGGCCAACCATGGGCACCTTCCCTAGTTCTTAAAAAGGGGCCATTGTGGGTGGCCATAATGAGAAAGAAGGAAAAAAAAAAAGTTTCACCCTACCTAGACAATGGCAACCGTCTACGTAGGAGAAGAGAGAGAGACCACATGCTATGCAAGCTTCCACTTGTCGTAGCTCTGTGACAAAAACTGTAGCTCTTGCCAACGTGATCTTGACAAGACCATGCACACTTTGTTTTGTGCTGATCGACTCCTCCCTCCCCCCTTCCCTAGGGTCACTGCCCACGCTCAAGGTTACCTCCTTCATTTTCTACTAAGCGGCCATACCCATGGCCTTTGTCCTCACATGACCTTTGCATGAGCATGTAAAATTATGCAAGCCTTAGCAAGACCATGCCCCCTTTTCCCTTTCCAACCCTATGCTTCGATACCAATATAAGACCAAAAGGTGGACTGGCATAATGATCTGCTCTCAGCCTCCCTACTTATAGCCCTTGTCTCTTGCGAGTGGGACCCCTTAACCTTATGCCTTACCCTCGACTCCTAGCCGTATTGATCCGCTCAGACCCTTTGGAACTTGGCTTGACAAAAGACATTTAAGAAGAGCCAACAAGCTCAAATCACACATTTGGTTTTTCCAATCAATGCCTGAGTGTGAGAAAAAGTTTAGGGAAAGAAAGGTAGGTCTAGATACAAACTTTTCTTCTGGATGATGATGTGTATATAAATCTAGAGAGGTACCAAATGCTTTATGTGGAGACCAAGATAATGATTAAGCAATGGAAAGCTATTAACTACCATGAGTGACAAGCATGCAAATTACCCTCTCATCTAGGTACTTGATCGTACATGAGTACATCCTAGCATATGATAGACAAAAAAGTTGACAATAATGAATATACAAAGTTTGGAAGCTCAACAAGAAGTGGTGCTGGGAAATAAGCCAACTTACAGATGCATGCACACTATCAGGAACAAGATCAAACAGGTCTTACTAAAATTACAAATTGATAGAAGAGTCCTAGACCACAAAATAGCTACCATCTTGGAAAACAATGCATCCAACAAAAGAGGGCAATTGACCAGACTGATAGTTAGAGAACAAGAGAAATCTTTGAAGATTTTGTTCCATCTGGTTAGGGTTTTGAGAAAAATGATGCAACAAGAAGTCTAGACAATATTGAATTATATTGAAGTAGTGTCATACTCATCTATCATTATGTATGTACTTCCAATGAAAGAGGATGAACTACTTGATCTCTATCCAGCTTTATACATGGTCTACAATGAACATGCCAATTAGATGAGATATATCCAAATTGTAGAACAAATACTAGAATGATACAAATAAAGCAAGGCCCTATAGATATCCTGGAAATTTGTACTCAATGACTTAGGATAGAAAAATACAGTTACAGAGCTCAAGAATGATTTGATCAATTTCAAAGGAATGATGAATCAATGGAAGTGTGAGCTAAGCCTTCTAATTAGGTATACAAATGAACTAGTGCAACTATCGATAGAATTCTCAAAGATTCCTGAAAACGAGCTTACCAACAAAGATAGCTCTGTACCATAAATCAGACAAATGAGTGAGGCTCTGTTTGAAGCCAAAATTCAATATAATTAGCCAAACCTAGCTAAATGGATTTAGACTATGTCAACCTACGATAAACTGGCCAGGGCAAGGCTTACCAAAGGCGAGAAGACTCTATATGACTTTGATACAAAATAATCTGCATGCCTTACCACCTTATGAGGTGGAGATGCTAACTAAACAAGGGAGCAACTAGAGCAAGAGGCCACTTATAGGAATATCAAGAAGGATAATTCTACCTCCAACATTTCTCAGCACCATCTAGTGGTTAGAGCTGGGCAACCACCAACTAAAACAAGTACAAATGCTTAAAAAGAAGAGAGCTCTAGAGAAGAGGAAATAGAAGTGAAAGAGTTGAAGCCAGACTAGATACCTGAAATTTTGTACATAACAAAATTCAAGAAAGGGGGAGGAGGATGTAGAAAGTGGGATCCAACTTCAGGGATACCTTGCTCAAGGGTTTATCCAGATGAGTTACCTACTAGAACTTTTGACAGTTAGCCGACTCTATAGGACTGTGTAGTCACTCAGAATCCTAGTGCGGGCACCTATAAATAAGACCTATTAATCCCATTTTGGGAATCAATGGATTAAAATGCTTCTATCTCTTGTAATTCTATTCGGTAGACATTTTATAGAGGTTTTGAGCTCTAAGTGATGTGCAACGTCTACTACTGAACTTTATATTTCTAAAAAGTTTATGAATTTGAATCTATATTTCTAATTGTCTCAATTTATGTCATTTGAAGTCTTTCATTTTGGTTCAATTGTCTATGTGAATTCTCAATTTGGTCTTGTGAAGTTTGATTATGTGCATCTAATCTAATTTGACATCTAGGATTTGACTTTGAAATTCGAACTCTAAAATAGTTATCAATTGACTAGCTCATTCCATTTGATAGTCCCACACTGTGATCGTTAAAATGGAATGAATTGGTCACTTGACAAATAGTCCACGGTTAGAATTTTAGAGTCAGATTAAAATAGTGCCACCATGATTGCCAAAATGGAATAAGCATGTCATTTCGCAACTATTATAGGGTTAGAATTTTAAAACTAGATACGAGATATCATATCACAGACTTCAGAAGACCACATTGAGAATTCAGGTGAACAACTGAGCTAAAATGAAAGACTTTAGATGATCTGAACTTAGACAACTAGAAATATAGATTCAAATTTATAGATGGGATTATAAGTATAAAGTTTAGAAGCACAAATGGCACAAAAATTAGTGCACATAAGCTCTATAAAACGTTTAGCAACTAGAGTTACAAGAGTTTCAATGCATCAATCCCTAAAATGGGATTAATGGGCCCTATTTATAGGTGCCTGCACTAGGATCTAATTGAGTACAGGGTCATACAGGGTCTAGTAACTACCAATAATTTTGCCAAATAACTCGTTTGGTTAAACCATTATGCAAGGTATCTCTGGAGTCGGTTCCCACCTTCTATAGTTGGCCTAGTGGTAAAGGCGAGGGGTTTTATGTGCGCTCGCTATATTGCTAAAAACAAAGAAACAAAGTGTGACATCATTTAAGATGGCCTGCTTTTATAGCTTCAATAAATGAGCAATAAGAAACAATGAAATTGTTTAAGTATATATTTGTGTGTGTGTGTGTGTGTGTGTGTGTGTGTGTGTGTGTGAGAGAGAGAGAGAGAGAGAGAGAGAGAGAGAGAGAGAGAGAGAGAGAGAGAGAGATGTTGAAAGAATGACGGCAAAAGATTTGTCAAGTTCAAGATTAAACATTAAAGAAATCAACAATGATTCAAAAGATCACTACTTTTTTTCTAAAAGCGATGCTCACAACAAGTGAGCTTTTTATATTAACCACCAAAAAATGAACATATAGCAAGCATGATCATAGATGGTGCCCGACGCATCTAGCATCACAAGTATGACTATTAGGCTTTACAAGGAGCCACCCACTGTAGAAACCGGAATGTATGGCTTTACAAGGAGCCACCCTCAGATAGATAAGCATAACTTTTGTATAAAGACAACGTGAGAGAAACTTGCCAAGAGATGGAAGTCTCTGTCACATGAGATACATCCCCACCAAGTAGCAGAAGACAAAGGCAGTCGCCGCTGCCGAAAAGCCACAAACCACCTACTAGGGGCTAACTGGCTATGACAGGAGCCAAGCGCAATTGGAGAAATCCCTACCCATTGCCACAACCATGACCGTACATAGCCCAAAAGACAACGTCTCAAAAGGAGAATACTCCAAATCGACCACCATTGAGCTCTCCATTGAGAGCCAAGAGCCCCGGGGCCCACTACCAAGCTACCCAAAAGCCTTGATGGATGGTGAGGAAATGGGGGACACCATGGTTGAGGGCGGCTAGGACGTTAGGCCCTACGGTCGCAATGCTAGGAGCCCTCCTTGCTGTGCCTGCTCACAAGAAGCCCACATGCAACATGGCCGCAATCCCTCACAAACCTTAAATCTCCCTCGAAAAGGATATTATATCTGCCTACTTAAAAAGGATATTAGAGCCGTCTATTTTAAAAAAGATCACCATTTTATTTTATTATTTCTAAAGCTACAAAAACATACTAAAAAAATAAGGCCGTTGCGAAGACGGCCCACCTTCTCGGAAAGTTTTTTTTTCCTAAGTGGTCAAGTTTCCTCCTTGTAAAGATGCAGATAAAAAATTTTAGTGAAAATTTTAAAATTTGCAAGATGTTTGAACTATTTTGTCGTGTATTTTGCTCTCCCCCGCCCCCCCCTTCTTTACCATGATTTGCAACTGGCTAATGTCAATTTTCAACCGGCCAAAGGCTAAGCTGTGGCAACCCTTTCGTGAACACTAGGCACAAGCCGAAAAGAAAGCAATTGAGTAAAATATAGATGAGTCTATATTGTACATACATAGTTTCGAATATTTTGTCTTTGGTCGAATGTGACCTTCAATGAAGTCAACCTCCTAAATAGAAAAGGTGGTAGAAAGTCACCTTCGAGGATTTAAGGATTGAAGCTTGAAGAAGCATTTTTACGTTCGAAGAAGAATAATTTGCTCGTAAGTTGGATGGGGTTGTCACAACTCTCACTCTTTCATTTTGATATTGATGTTCTAAATGCTTTTCTGTCAACCCCATGATAATGATGGGTCATGGTCTCCTCTTACTAGTCATCCTTTTCAATGTTCACAGTTTCTTGAACCTTCACCTCTATGTATTAGATTTTGCCAGCTTTGTGAGACTCTCTCTCTCTCATTCATGGTACTCTAAAGTTGACATATGACTTCTGGGACCAAATGAAACATGTCACATGCTCTATGTTGAGCTAATCAATGACTCTCCATGCTTGAGGATTGCGTAAAAGAGGGTGGCACACTGCCACTTGAGAGTCCACAACATGACTACGAGATACACAGGGAGGGAGGGAGGGAGGGAGGGAGGGTCACCTTACAGACTTTACAAAGTGGATGGCTTGAATTGCATGCAGCATAAAATGTTACAAGAGCGCTTATTTCTAGTGGCTCGTGCAGATTTGTTGAAACACTACCAGACTTTTTCGGACACACCAATGGTTATCTATCAACCATATTTAGGTGTACCCACAACTGTTAATGGATGAATGATTAAGGTGCAAGCTGAGGACTGATGGGCTAATATTCTTAGTTATAAGTTTCTCTCCTATTGCGTATGGGGTAGGCAAGGGCGGAATGAGCAATGAGGTCATGTGGGGCTCCTAAGCAGTCAGTTACCACACAAGAGAGAAAATTGCACACAACTCGGTCCATTTGATTGGATTACAATTATGACCCCCTTTGTACATCCAAGTATAGATGCTGACTAAAACTACCTTTCTTCTCGCCGCATGAAAGGATAGATGCCACACATACTAATTGAAGGCAACACTACCCTTTGAAGGAGTGAATTTTGCAAAGGTCTCTCTCTCTCTCTCTCTCTCTCTCTCTCTCTAAAACGTCCTTTCTAGCACAGCATGTTTGTGTAGTAGTGTACAATCTACAAACCACGCCGCTTGCTTGTTGAACCTGCGCGAGAGAGAGGCAACGTAGGGAAGTAGGGCTTGCAGAACGTAGGCTGTGCAATCGAATTTTGTGTCACGGTTTACTCTCTCTCTCTCTCTCTCTCTCTCTCCATGCATGCATTGAGCCAGCTGTTAGTGGGTGGGTCACCGTGGGTGGATAAAGCAGAGCACTCTCTCTCTCTCTCTCTCTCTCTCTCTCTCTCTCTCACACACACACACACACACACGGGACTGGCGGCACGAGACTGCCCCTTAGGGACTCAGCTGTATGTTGTGTAATTGTAACCCATCTGCCCCACAGCCACAATGAAGGCCCGCGAATTCTTTAGAGTTTTTCCCATACAGCTTTCCATCATTGCGGTGTACACAAGGAGTGCGTTGTACATTTCATTGAATACCTCTGATTTAATGTGTGTGTGTGTGTGTGTGAGAGAGAGAGAGAGAGAGAGAGAGAGAGAATGAGAGAATGAGGTTATCAGACAGACTCTCAAGAGATCATTGTACGAGGAGTGAGAAGTAGGTACTAGGATTCCATTATACTAACTGCTTTCCGCATTATGGTCCACAACTGCACATGAGGGAAGGACTTGTTGCACACCATAGAAAATAATCAGGATGTTTTTGGGGTATCTTTTAGCCCCGTTTTTAATGGGTAAGGAGGTTCACCCAATCTCCAATCCTTCAAAACATCTGAGATCCATAAGTGAAGGGTGAGTTTTGGAAATGAAAAGCCAGAGATTTTTTTTGCGCATATAAAGAGGTGGCATAGAGTGCGTCTACACATTTGTATTTATTACTTGGTGAGCCAAAGGAGATTTTCTTGTTTCTTGAACGTGGAACTGAACACTTGGCATGATTTGAGCCAATGCCCACCGCTCGAATTGCATAGCCAGGAGCCCTGCTGGAAACAAATTAAAAAACAAGAACAACGTTGTCATAGATCGCTTGTCAACCTTCGAAAAAAAGCGATGACCCGCAAGAGCTCGGTCGGAGCGATGATGTAGAGTCCTCGTGAGAGAAAGAAGAGGAGACAGACAACTTGAGTGGGGGCGAGAGCAACAATGAGAAGGGTGATCTCAACTTTGAAGACGATTGAGTCAACATCATCCCTAGCCCAAGATACAGAACGGATCCCCTCTGAAGCTCCCAAGGCTTCTTAATTGCTCTCAAAAGCAGTTCGATCTTCTTCACAAGCAATTCGCAGGTTCCCCAGAAGCAGCTCGGAGCTTTGTCTACAGTTTTGTCTCTATCCACTCTTTGAGAGAGTTTGAGAGAGAGAGAGAGAGAGAGAGAGAGAGAGAGAGAGAGAGAGAGTAGGCGATCACGCTAGTAGCGATGATGGCTTTGCTCGCGCATGAGCTTTAATGGAACCATCAAACGCGGACCCTACTGCCTTCTCATCCTCTGATCTATGGTGCTGGAAGTGGTAACGCCCAACTAGCTGTACAGGCACCTTATACCTGTTCACATGAAAGCGAAGCGTCATGAAGAAAATCCTACCTCGTCGACACGACGAGAGCATTCTTCAGTAACATAGAGTCTGTAGGACAAGCTCCTCCCTATTCATTCCAGCAGTACAAGGTTGACAGTGTCATTATTTTCCCCATCGGCATATTGGGATTGGTCTTCTTTTGTAGTAAGCCTCAACACCTAATTATAAGCCTACCCGCGCCTTCCTCGCGTAGATGACAGAGGCCAAAGACATGGAAAGAGTAAACATCGAAGTGGACATGAGGGCAAAAAGACTTAGCAAGATCGATCGCACCGAAGCTTATGATGGTTATCCTCAAGTAATTAACATAGCAGCTTCAGTGTTGGCTGCTTGCACTTTTAGAATAGATTGTGAGGGGATTAGTGGCACACAACTCAATGTCAAGGGAAAGGCATTGGGGAATATTGCCACTCGTGCAAATCGTGGTTTGATGAGCCATTGGCTTCAGTCGCACTCCTCGTCCAGCTCTATTAATAGCCTATCTAAAAGTTTGATGAGGTAAGCATTTTGGAACGATCTGCAGACAAACAAAAGCATATCTCATGACCAATTCAACAGAATATGGTGTCCGCAAGAGTTGGTTAATATGTAGCTGCAAGGAGATGCAGCAACATTGCAGCGGAAGTCAAGTAGTCAATCATGCAGGTGCCTATACTGCCGATCAGGATCAAAAGAATAGTCAAAGAGCAAAAGTAGAAGCTAATTCTATTTTCCACACAAAGAGATTTGATGTTGGAGAAGCCGAAGAACACAAACTGCAGAGTAATGGTATTTCTGGAGACAGGCATACCAATATGTCAACACCTATTAGCCTCGGCCAACAACACTTCACTGCTGACCATTCAACAACTGGGTGGGATAGCAGAAACTTTACAGACAATATGGTCAATATTGCTGCCTATAAAGAGCTTCTCTTACTAAACCGCATGCAAGCGGCAGCCAATGTGTGTGCAGTTGAGATTTGAATGCCCATCAGTTACTGCTTCGAAGATGCCTTCTTGCCAATAACCACGATTTGGTGGTGGAGCCTATGAGCAAAGGTCAATGTTACGCAGCAACTACCGGATCAAGTTCAGATGGCTGCAGATGGCAGACATCAGTTTGGTATTGTAGCCAACACAAACCCTCATTTTTCCTTGGAGGAAAGAGCTACTCCAGGGCAGACAATGAAAATCTATTCACATCTTCTCAAAGGTCTTTTGTGCAGTGGGCGGTCGAGGCAGAAACTCCATATAGCAGCTATAGTATGCCGAACAGGAGTGCAATTATTGCCAACAAATCCTCTTAACATTTTATAGCGTAGGGCATGCTGCTATTAATATATTGCCTAAGCGTGGAACCAATTTTAGCGTCAAGAGAATGGAGTTTGTGATCTACTGTCGAACAAATTTTGCAACCTCAAGATTCAAAAATTATTTTATTTAGTTATACACTCAATATATCATATATGTTGGGTGCCATTGTGCAAATAAATTCCTCATGATGCTGCATCTTATCTCGATTTTCTTCTAGAGATGAGTCAGCTTTCTTTGCATCTCTTACTGAATTAGCATCGTCAAAAATTCAAGGAGGGTTGTCTCGATAGAGGGGTTGGCTAGGGGCTATGGATTGGAGGGCCGCCAGGGCTTGAGAGGGAGAGTTGGTCGCATGGGGTGGTGGCGACGACATTGATTGGACTGACATGTCTATATTCTAACCCTTGTTCCCGTTTATTCCCCCACATTTAATGATCACTATAATATGAGAAAATCATTTGGGTTAGTTAGATATTAGAATTTATGACATTACCTCTCTTGAAATCACAGTTGTCCTCGACTATGAGGTAGAAGAGATAAAGCGTTAGTGATTAGTCTATGTTTCTTATTAGCGGCGGGTAGAAATATCATCATTCGGAAGTGATGATTGTAGAATATGCCTAGTGGGGCTATTGCAAGGAATCTCTGAGTTGTTTTAACCATGTGCAAAGGGAAGGCCTCTCTCTACAGGAAATCATCTATGCTTTCACCTTGAAGCCATATTGTATGCAAGAAAGGGCTAGGTTTCTCGCAGGCTTCATCCCGCCATCTGAATTGCATCATTAAGAAAACTACTAGTACCTCTATTGTAAGCACTGGCTTCTGCAACTTTTGAAGGGATCACACCTTGATAGCCTTCAAGTTGCATCTTTTGACTAGAGCTAGTTGCGTCTCCTGCTTCAGGGGTTCACCTCTTAGACATGTAAGTGACCACGTGAGTTCAAACGAATGGGTTTTCTAATTGTGCCAAAACTTTAAATTTTTAACAGGATTATATTAATAGAAGGGGGGTTTTTAATTATTTTAGAAAAAAAAACTCTAAGTTCTTTAAGAAAAAGGGTCGTTTTATTATCTAAAGCATGTAAGTAAAGGGGGTTTTTCAATACCCTTCGAATGCACGTTATATGAATGGTTTCTTAAAGGTGCACGCCCCAAGGTCCCCTGCATGTAGAAAGTGGTTCTTGGAGGCCGAAAATCGATGGATCTTTAAAGTTGGTTTTTTCTCATTACTACTCAAAGCACAAGACTCACGGACGTTCAGAAGAGGACGCTTAATGCAGAAAACAAATCTATTGCTCCTAAAAGTGAGATTGTTGTCAAAGGCATCAATAGATCATTTATAGTAATTGGTGACAAGCTTGAGTGTACCGTCTCTATGGCCACAAAAACACACTCATTACACCCTAACCAGGGATTTCATTGACATAATCACGATCGTGTGATTAGGTTAATAACTCCAGTATTTACACAAGAAAATTACGTGTCATGTTAATTATTAACGTGACTTTGATTATGACTTGCAAAAACCCATAGAGCCGGTTAGCCCGCCGAAGTTTTAATTTTTTTCGGCGGGCCCGTCGCGAAAATGAAAAAGCCCGGCGAGACTAATTATATATAGTAAACAGTGTGCTAACCGCAGTCCTTTAGCTAGAAAAATCCTTGGAGAGTGTATCCAGGTGCCAGGTATAGTCATCTCCTTGTGAATTGACCTAAGGTTACAGAGTCACAAGTCCTTTTTTTGGGCCGAACGTGATTCTTAATTTGGTAACCACTTTTAAAATTTTCCAATTCCTTTACCAAACATAAAGGTACAAAACCAAAACAATTGAAAATTTGGAGAGTCATGCTCATTGCAACGAAGCCATTGGTCCAAATGAGGGCTGTAATTGGTTTTGGAAGATGAGCAATATGTAAATGACGAATCGATAGTCAAGGGTTGGATGTCCTGTACTAGTGTACTGGGCATATAAAGATCCTTGAAGTCTTGCATTTTTCACCATCATAGATTTGAGTTGCAATATACTGTCACTCCACAACATAAGAGCTAGAATCCTTAATTAGGTGAAAATATCTTTTATATATTGAATTGGTTGCATAAGGGGACTTCAATCCTTCACTGGGTACAAGTAGTCCTCAATTGTGTGATTATATTGAAGATTTAATTGCGTTAGTTCATGCATTGGTTTATACAGAGAGTGTATTATGTATTATGATAGATTATTAGTGCATGAAATGACCAATCATATATTTTATTGCTTTTGTTTGATTTTTGCAAACAACTGACATCATTTAGTGTAGAAGTTGATTATTCTTTGTAGCATTTGAAATATATGTGTCTTATTGTTTGCAAATCAAAGTGGACATATAAATAATCATCATAATAATAATTGCATTGAAAAAATCATAGCATTGTTATAGTTATTATGCCGTGTATAGAGTGTATTGCAATGTGTATGCTCACAACATAGGTGGTCGATATGTGGATTGACTAGTGTGCATTGAAAATCTCATATTATGCTTTTTGATTACTTTCATAGTGAATGGTTTTTTTAAAAAATATTGAAAATAAGAAAAATGTTTTAAAAACTGATTATCTGGTTCAGTTGTCTTCAGTTTTATTTTTAAAGCAATGGAGTAAAATGTGGGCACAAGTGGTACGAAGAAGCCAAAGAATAAAAAAGCTTTTGGCAAAGAGTGGGATTATGCTCACAACATATGCGGCCGATATATGGAGTGGCAATGAAATTTTTGTCTCACAACAAAATCAGGCGGTGGATCACGTATAAGGGACCATTTTCTGGGTAGCGTTAAAAAGACTTGTAAGAAATATGAACATGCTCAGGCACTTGCAATTGCAAAGTATTTGAGAGAAGAGCTCCCCAAAAAGGGTTACAAGAGACAACAGATATATAGCACTGCGGCTGCAAGTCAAGAGTTGTCAGAGCCAAATATTAACTCCGTAGATCCTGTGGTGACACCAACTAACCTTGGAGAACAGCCTGCGCAGGGGGAGGAAATTTCAAGCAGCGTTCCTTTTAAACGTCATAATGAAGGTGGACTTGGTCAAATGCGTCAAAAAGCATTACATCAAAGCTTTTGGGTGCACTCTCTCGAACAAACTGCACTCGCCAAAGCAATATTCTTCACTGAAAGTGCTTTGGTCATGGTAGACATCAATCATTGGAAGGCTGCTTTGAAGAAAATCTACGAGTTTGGCCCAGGATTTTCAGCTCCTTCTTATCACACGATACGAAATGTTTTCTTGGACAAATATTACATCGAAGTCAAAGAGAGTGTTGGCAAAATACTACTTGAGAATATTGCGCTTTCAAGATGCACAATTATGAGTGATGGCTGGTCAAATGTTCAAAGAAGACCGTTGATCAATATAATGCCGATTTGTCCAAGGGGAGAAACATTCATAAAGGTGATTGATAGTTCTTGGGAAATTAAAAGTGGAAAATATATTTCTGAGGTCTTGATTAATGTAATTAAAGAAATTGGTCCTGAACATGTCGTTCAAGTAGTCATGGACAACACAAAGAATTGTAAAAATGCTAGTAAATTAATAAAGAAGCACTTTCCACACATTTTTGCGAATGGTTGTAATACGCACAGCTTAAACTTGGTGTTGAAGGATTGGTACACTAGCAAAGAAACCACATGGTTCGTCAAAATAATTGACACAGCGCATCAGGTTGTGAAATTTATCTTGACACGACAAAGAGTGCTCGATTGGCATAGCATGCACATGTCAGTGATGTTGAAAGTTTCTGCTGAAACTCGGTTTTGCACACACTTATTGCACTGTCAATCACAGTGCAATAAGTGCATTGTGATTGACACATTCAATTGCACGGCCTTTGATGAATGGCGGCTTGAGCAGAAAGAAAAAGTGAAAGATAAAATTACATGTCTACATGGCGACGTAAGCAAGGCTGCTTGGTGGAGGAGTGTAATGGATGCATACCATGTAATGATTCCCGTTATGTTCGCGATTCGCAACCTTGATCAAAGGGCGCCGAATTTGGGCAAAGAGTGGAGGACATAGTGGTCAGTCCAACAAAGTCTTGAAAATCTCGAAGAGTTGAAAGAGTTTGTAGTAGAGAAGAAGTGGCGACTACCATTCTTTGGCAAGCAACGAAGAATTTTGGCCAAGTATTTTCATGCAAGGTGGAAGAGCGCTAATGTTGGAATTAGGGTTGCAGAGAAACACACACAGCTTGGAGAAGACGAAGGAAGCTCAAGGCACACAATAGAGAGTGTGTTACTTAGTGTGCAATGGCACATGAGTAAAGGGAAGTGCCATGCCCTGAGGACAGGATCAGTCCACAAAGGGAAGCGCCATGCCCTGAGGACAGGATCAGTCCACAAAGGGGAGTAAGCCCAAAGCTTTGCGGAAAGCTTCAAGCTTCTCACGAGACAATGCCTTTGTGAAAAGATCTGCAAGGTTGTCCTGTGTTGGCACATAAGCCAAGCTGATCTCTCCTGCTGAGAGCCTCTCCCTGACATAGTGGTAATGCACCTCAATGTGCTTTGTGCGAGCATGAAAAACTGGGTTCCTCGCAACTGCCAATTCGCTCTGACTGTCAGTGTAGATAGTGTTGGCAGTGTCCTGTCCAACACCCAAGTCAGCCATAAGGCGTCTGAGCCATACACACTCAACCGTAGCTGTGAAGACTGCCCTGTACTCAGGCTCACAACTCGAAGTGGCCACAGTAGGTTGCTTCTTGCTCAACCATGATATACATGAACTGCCAAGCATGAAACAAAAACCACTTGTGGACACTCGCGTGTCAAAACAACCAGCCCAATCTGAGCCCGAAAAAGCATGTAAGTCTGGCGGCAATGATCCCCCCTTGGGATAAAACAAGCCAAGATGTAAAGTGCTACTAAGGTAGCGGAAAATCCTCTTGACAGCCTGCCAATGCTTAGACCCTGGGCTATGCATAAATCTGCTGACCCGCGAGACTGCAAACTGAATATCTGGCCTCGTGTTGCATACATAAATGAGGCAGCCAACAGCAGTTTGGTAAAGAGTGACATCAGCAGGATCGCCAGCATCATGTAGACTCAACTTCAAACCTGTTTCCATGGGAGTGGCAATAGGTTTGCAATCCTCAAGTCCAAACTTACATAGCAATGTCTCTATGTAACTTTTCTGACACAAGGCAATACCACCATCACACTGCTTAAACTGTATACCCAAGTAATGATGCAACAGCCCCAAATCTTTCATCTTGAAATTAGCATTCAAATCAGCCTTAAATTCAGCAATATGTCTCTCATTTGGTCCAGTGATCAGCAAATCATCAACATAAAGAACCACAATGAGAAATACATCATCCTCACGCTTTACATACAATGTGCTTTCTGTTGGACTGTTACGAAAGCCTCGTTTAACCAAATGAGTGTCAGCTTTCTCATACCAAGCACGAGGAGATTGCTTCAACCCATACAAAGCCTTCTTACATTTGCACACTTTGTCCTCTTGTCCTTTTATGACAAAACCGCGAGGCTGCGTTACATAAACTTCCTCAAATATGTCACCATTCAAGAAAGCAGTAACAATGTCTAATTGATGTACATCCCAACCAAAATGAGCTGCCAATGCACACAGAAAACGCACAGTAGTCATACGACAAGTGGGAGCAAAAGTCTCTTCATAATCTATGCCTTTTTGTTGTGCATAACCCTTTGCAACAAGTCGAGCCTTATGGCGATCGATCTCACCATCCGGCTTGCGTTTCAACTTGTAAACCCACTTCGTACCAATGGCCTTTTTGCCAGGAGGCAAATCACATAAAGTCCATGTGTCATTCTCTATAAGTGCATCATATTCTGATTTCATGGTAGCAATCTAATTTTCTGAATTCTGTGCTTCATCAAAAGACAGAGGCTCCTCAACATCATGTAAACTAGACACAGCCAAAGCATAACAATCTGATGCATAAGATGCATGGCGAGAGCCTGAAGGAGTACGACTAGATAAAGGTGCATCCAATTTACTGTCACGCAAAGTGTGCACCAGCCATTTTGGCATATCTCTAGCCTGCTCATTTTCAGCCCTTTCCTCATCAAGTACATCATGTACATCTGCATCAGTAATAGGCTGTTCTAAAACATTTTCAGAAACCCCCATAGGCTGTACATTTGCCTCATTGGAACTTACATTTGTATTTCCACCACTGAAAAGAGGCAACAAAGTGTCATAAATGTCCTGTGAGCTTACATTTCTGTCTCTAGTACATGACAGCAAGGGCTGAACAGAGTCTTCCACAAACACTACATCCCGTGAAACCAGAATACGTTTTGTTTGCGGATGATACAACCTGTAACCTTTGCTTTCAGCACTATAACCAACAAAAATACATTTGACAGCCTTATCATCCAATTTTCTGCGCTGCACTTGTGGCACCAAAGCATATGCCAAACAGCCAAAAACACGCATGTGCTCAATAGAAGGTTTTCTATCATGCCATGCTTCATATGGAGTAATAGACTGCAAAGCTTTCGTAGGACACCTGTTAAGTACATAAGTGGCACACATGATGGCCTCAAGCCAAAAAGAATGCGGCAAAGCTTGACTTTTGACCATACATCGTGCCATTTCCGTTAGTGACCCGTTTTTCCTCTCAGCAACACCATTTTGCTGAGGTGTATAAGGCACTGTACATTGGTGTTTTATCCCACGACTAGCCATAAATGCATTAAATTCATGAGACATATACTCCCCCCCTCGATCGGAACGGAGGGTGCCCATAGTACATTTTTAGACATTTTCAGCCATAGCCAAAAATTGTTTGAAGCACATAAAAACTTCGGACTTTGCTTTAAGCAGAAATACCCATGCATGCCTGGAGTAATCATCAATGAAAGTCACGAAGTACAGGTAATTGCCCAAGGACGGAGTTTGCATGGGCCCACAAACATCACTATGCACAAGCTGCAACCTGCATGTGGCCCTAACTGAACCATCCTTTGGAAACTTAGAACGCTGCATTTTACCCAGAATACAGCCTTCACAAACATGTTTGACAGGTGCTTCAAGAGGCGGCAAAGAAGCAACCATATCAGATTTCTGCAAACGCAGCAAACTGGCAAAATTCAGATGACCAAAACGTGCATGCCAAAGTTTTGCATCTGAAATAGCCCTTGAATCTGCAACAGCATTTGCAAAATTTTGTCCACACTTGTCATACAAAGTGAGCTTATACAACCCACGGCACAAAAGCCCAGATGCTAAAATTTCATCACCAAAACTGAGATCATGAACTGTACATCTGTCATCCACAAATTTGACTACAAGTCCAAGTCTAGCAAGTGCGGATACAGACAAGAGATTCTTCTTGATCCCAGGTACATAAAGTGCATCAACAAGTGTGAAGGAACTGCCATTAGCAGCAGTGAGCACAATCTTTCCAACTCCCTGAACTGGATAAGAGGCGTTGTTGGCACAAGTGACTGAATTCCCATGAGGGACAGACTCGAGAGAGGTAAACAATTCACGATGTGAGGTAATGTGCTTTGTAGCACCACTGTCGAAATACCACACATGTGAATCTGCAGCAACTGACAAGCATGCATCATGGACAGCAGGATTGTAAGTGCACTCTGCGCTAAAAGCCCATTCTGCATCAACATCAGCATCACAATCTCCTTTCACAGAAGACTCAACAATGGCTGCATTTGTAGTAGAACCAGCATTTGCAGTGGAACCACCCTCTTTCTTCTTAGCCTCTTTGGCCTTCAACTTAGGACACGACTTGATCAAGTGATCATTGGCTTTACAATAATGGCAACGCATCTTCTTTTTTCCCTTATCACCAGAATTACCAGACGAAGTGCTGCCACCAGAACCATTAGGAACAGAATTTTTGCCACTCGCAGCAGAACCATAAGAAGTGGCTGCATTACTGTTACCACCCTTTCTTTGAGAAGCAATAAAAGCCTGTTCAACTGCACGCTGCCTAGTCCTGTTTTTTCTAGAAAGTGACTCTTGCAACAGCAATGTGCATAATGCATCAAACTTGACAACTTCAGGATTTCCTTGGGTCATGAGTCTCCAAGTACTAGCAAAAGTCTGGTAGGAATCTGGTAAGGCATCAAGAACAGTCTGCACAAGGGAATTGTCCGAAATGACTTCACCTGCAAAAATGAGTTGCTCATTGATATCCTTGACACTAGCAAAGAAAGTGTCCATATCATCTTCCTCATGCATAATCTTCGACTCTAGCTCTTTACGCAGCAAAGCAATTTTAGCCTCATTGCGGCTTGCATAAAGACCTGCTAGAATATCCCAAGCCTGTTTTGCAGATTTTGCTGAACGGATGTGAGGAATAATGGTGCGCTTCACAGACAACGCAATCAATGCATGAGCCTGCGCATCCTTAACATCCCAACGAGCTTGTTCTGCCGTAGGCAAAACAACTCTAACAGCTGCAATCCTTGCAGCAAGACTTGCAACATCCTCAATATCGCCTACATCTTCAGAACCAGGATGTACATCAATGCCCTGCGCAATGTTCCAGACACCTTTTGACACAAGAACATGTTGCATCATATAAGCCCACATAGGGTAGTTGTCCCCATCCAACCTGTCCTCAGCAGCAAACATCTTGAACACATCTGTGTTGTTGTTGTCAGCCATGGTAAATGCTGCACCTGATGTGAAAACTGCCCGAAAATAGGAGAAATGGAGCAGGAACAACTTGTGCTATATAGCACAAACCGTAGAAGACTATAAGGCACCTGTTTTGCAGAAAACGGCACTTACAGAAAATCTGCACAAAATGACGAAATAGCCTGTGCAGTACTGCTCGTAGTGGAAACGGAGGCCGAAATGAGCCCAAATCAAAATTCTGAGCAGACCAAGTTCTTCGAGCTGTCCCAATATATTTGTCGACCTGCGAACGCTCGCCAAAGCTCACTGAAATCGGAGAAAGTGAGCAGGCGTGTGCTGGAGCAGCTGGCGACTAAGCCCGAGAGGACGTGACCTGCTCTGATACCAATTGTTGGAATTAGGGTTGCAGAGAAACACACACAACTTGGAGAAGACGAAGGAAGCTCAAGGCACACAATAGAGAGTGTGTTACTTAGTGTGCAATGGAAAGATAGATAGCCCTAGAGTGATGGGCGTATATACAATGCACGGGGGAAAAAACCTCCTAAAGAGGAAAAAAATGGCCCGGCGGTCCTAGTGTGTTCACACACATCACTACCACATGTATATGGTAACAGCTAAGTGTCCACTCCATAGTGTTTCTTACATGCTCGATCCGGAGTATTGGAATTTAGATCTGATGTCCAATACAGAGGTGGTCAGCGATTTCTATCATGTGATCAACACGTTCTACTCCAACGTCCAGGACAAAATTGATTGCATCAAAGAAATGAGTGCATTTAGATTAAAAGAAGGTCCTTTTGCGAATGATTTGGTATAGGTAATGGCAAAACATTAGGAGAAATATGGACCTTGCATGGGCCTTGTAAGGAATCCTAATTTTTAGGGATTAAGGCTAATGTTGTGTAGGGTTAAGGGGACAAGGCCCATTCAAAAAGCTAGTTTTGAGTAGGCTTTTCTAGCCTTTTTTTTAGACACATGTAGGATGTGGACCTAGGAGGTCACCTTCTCTCTCTAGCTTTTTGAAAGTGAAGGGAGTAAAGAGATGTGGCCACATCAGCAAAAACGTGGGTCACTAGGAGCCAAAATTTGACTTTTTTTCAAAAAAAATATTTTTACTTCTTTTTTACTTAAAACTTCCCCCCAACATATATGCATATCAAAAAATCATTTTTTGACATTTTTTAAAACCTACAAGCACTAAAAGTCCAATTTTTTTAAAAAAAAACCTTTGTTCTCTCTTCCTCCTCCCTCCTTTCTCCCTCTCCTCTCCCTCCCTTCTCCCTTCTCTCCTCCTCTTCCCCTCTCTCTCCCCCTCTCCCCCACTGCCCCCTTCTCTCCTCCCATGTTCCTCCCTCTCCCTCCCTGTCCCCTTCTCTCCTTCTCCTCCCCTCTCTCTCCCTCTCCCCCACTGCCCCCTTCTCTCCTCCATGTTCCTTCCTCTCCCTCCCCCCTCTCTCTTTTCATCTTTTGCTTCCTCACGCAACAGCTGCCATGGTGCTCACGGACATTAGAAATCGTATGCATACATGTTTTCTTGTCCGTGGCGTTTGCACCGAAGGCCACACTTAAGGGTGAGCAGAGGTCATCCCAAGAACGTTGTACCGTCGGTGAGATGAATGTTGATGGTTCTTCAATATCTTGCCAATACCATCACATATTTGAATAAAACACCCCTTTGTGCAAGGTAACAATATACTTCTTTCTTTTGGTTGTGTTCTTCTTATTATAAACTTTGAAGTATAATGTGTTGCCTCTACTTGTTTTGTAGTGCTTGGCACAAAGGTTGCTTTTGTTCACAAATAGTGAAAAGCTGCAGGTTAGAGAGGCCAAGTGTTACCACTTTTCCTCTAAAACAGTCTTCTTTATTACATCTTGCAGGTAGGTGCTTCAAATCCATGATTATTAGAGGTGGGTAATCTCATCATAATGTATATTTTAGGATTGTTTATTCCCAGTTGGATGGAAATCCTTGCACATTTGTACAACTTATACTTAACAAGTGTCTTTATTATACAGATTGCAAATTTTGAATTCATACATGTTTTTGTTACAAGGTGACCTCTTAATATGCTAGTTGAGTGGTGTTGTTTGCAAGAATGGCTCAAGGAACTGGCATAATATGAAGCTTTTACGGTGGCACAAAGCTCTCCTCAACGGCAATGTGGCTCCCACTACACCAAAAATCATTATGCTAACATGGAGAGATCCCTAGTAGGACAATGCAACATCTTTTCATCAGCAACAACACACCCTTTTCTAACATGAGGGCACTCCTACCAACGATATTTTTATGTGATAGGTCACTGCATACCATGCCATATCATGGAATGGATGTAAGAACTATGACCGCACTAATCCTTGGAAGTTGTTCACAAATGTATGTTTATCAAAGTTAATGAGAAGAAATTTGGACTTTTTTGTTTGTTAATGTGAAAGAGCACTCTAGGTCTACCATATTTTAGATTGTTTGATAAGTTAAATGATTTGTAGTCATTTAAAGTGTAAATTTGTTTTTGTTTGGTAAGATTGTACATGAGAAGACATGATAAAGTAGAAGAGATCTTGACGGAATAAACCTCGATACCACATCTCTCCTTAAACCCTTTGATTTCTATCGTTGTGGGAAGTTCAAGGGAAGTCTATTTTCAAATTTTTAGTAATAAATTTTTTTGAAAGAAATTTTGGTTATTTTAAAGTTTGTACAGAGTTTAGGAGTTCATTCTGATTATTTTCCTTCAGTTTCAAATTTTGACCGAGGGCACTCCTTGGAAGCCACTTTTGAAGGTGTTAGGGTGGGATTTTGGGAAAGTTTTGTATGTAGGAAATACATCCCTTAACACAATAAAAAACATTGGTTCTTTAAGTATTTTCAGATTCCATAGTTTTAATGTTCGTTGGAGCCCGCAGATTAAGGAAAAGTAAGAAATGTCTGCTTTACATTAGTTTTTAAGAGATTGTCAACTTGCACGTTGTTTTTTAGAGAATCCAAACAAGGTATGTTTTTTTTTGCATCAAAATCTACAAGTTCAACACTATAAAAAAAATTAAAAAAAAAGTGGCCACAAGGGCGCGCGAAATGGCCATCCGGGACTTTTTGATGGCCATTTTGCGCGCCCTTGTGGCCACTCTTGTTGAGAGCCCTGGGAGTCTTTACATGAGAAAATTTTGTAACACTATTGTTATAAGTATGAGAAAAGGATGTAAGATAGATGTATAGAGAGCAAGAGCTCCCCCCTTGGGGTCTTATACTGACAAATAGGAGCTTTTTTAATGCATGGCCATGAGATAGAGGAGTAGCGTTTGATGTAATCAGAGCACCGCCCCCCCCCCCGGGTCCCTTTTTCTATGTGTTCAAAGGTCTGGAACATTCACTACGTAAAATTTTCCTATATCATGTGCGTTCACCAGAATGGATTAAAAGTACCCCTTATAGACCTTATCTACACATGTTTCCGTAACTTTACAAGAATACGAAATCCCTTATGTTGAACACGTGTGCTATGTTACATATACTTTAGTGAACTCCCCAGGTCAAAGGCCTCACAAATCCTGTGCACTAAACATTCACACTAGAAATTGACCAAACAAGGAGCCAATTTTTACTTCCTTGTGTCCATCTCGTGTTCTTGGGAATGTTTTGGTTAAGCCATTTCTTTGGTATTTGAAACCACATGTGACCCCTATTGTTATAGTATCCAACCAAAGGTTTCTTGATTAGCAGTTTACATAGGCTCGATTGGTACATATCTTCTATGTTAATAATCTATAATTTATGTTACACTTTCTCTATCCAAATGAGCTACATAGTAAAAATCAAATCCACAATTTAAGAGTTAAGTTCACAAGGTAATAGCTATTGGTATCATCTTTAGCAATACCAAAGAAATAGTTACCAGTAGCTCATGAATAGGGATATTTAAGAAGATTTGATACCAAAAACTTGTCACCACTACTCAAAAAGGTGGAAACTCAAAGGCTTTACAATATATGTATGATGAAACATGAGTCAATAATAAGTCACCCTTATACATCGACACCTTCATCTCAAGTTGTCATTTCTCTAAGTCAAGCTTGGCATAGGCATAGTATGGAAACAATAACATGTTGGAAAGCAAGAATTTAGCTTTCTCAACTTGTGAAACGTTGTTAATGATATATATTCAGCATCCCCAAATGAGGACATCTTGACAAAGGTTATGATCCATTTCATTAAGAATAACCATTAATGATTAAACTGAAATCAAAATATTGCTTGAATTTTTGATTAAGACTTGAGACTTGAAACATCTTATAGGCAAATAAAAATATCCATAAAGTTCAACAATAATTCTCAAATCTGTATGAAACTCCAGTAATCTAAATTAAATACTCTCACTCAATGCGACGCCATTTAACAAAAAAACACATTTATATTGCATTTATAGAAGAATCCAGCCTCATGAAAATAATTACAAACGGAAACAATGTTGTTGTTATTAGGCTTCTCTTACAAGTATTTGTCTTCCTCATCTAGAGATTCATATACACTTGAGTATTTGTGTGTCTATGACACTAGGGAAGATAGTAGTACTATATGGAAGGCTTTTCTAAGAGCTCCTAGAGAGTACCTATTGGTTCAAGATTCTACAAAAATTCTACTATTCTTATCAAAATCCTTTAACATCGTAGTGAAAGGTTCCTCATGGAACAAAAATAGAGTGATTTCCATCTCTGCACATGTTTGCTTGCTCATGTCCTCTGAAAAGAAGTTGACTCTGTAAGTAAACAACAGATTATGTGAGCACAAAGTTATAAAGTAGAAAATGATAATCTAATGACAACTATACAAAGAATAAATTATAAGAAAAATCTTTGATGACTCTCTATAGATAACACAACTTACTTGCATTGTGAGACTCAATCACATGCTACACAACTATAGATGGCGTGCCAAAGCCATCAACAAAATAGCACCACCCAGTGTTATGAGGTATGAAGCCTAAACATTGAAAGCCATAAAGAGGTTTATTCTCTCTAGCATGATAAACTTCAAGATGGAGATGATGTTAAGCTCTGAATGTAAGCTACAAGGGTAGTTTTCTTACCATTTTATCTTTATGTTGGAGATCAACCCTTGCAAAGCCCACACACTATTCACACCTCCTATTGTTGTGGTCTTCGGGAGTAGAGGTTTCCATGTAGTGTGAGTGAATAGAATTAGAAGGAGTAGAATCTTGTTTCATGGTGTAATGGAGGTGAGAGAAGGAAGAGAATCTAGCTTGGTGTGAAACTATGTGGTGGCCAAGGGGAAGATATGGGGGAGGAGCTTGCTTGGTGCTACAATGGAGGTGGGAGAAAGCTAGTAGAGAGATAGTGTTACACTATAGGGGGTGCATGTGGTTGTTGCAACAATGGAGAGCTTAGAAAAGAGTTTGTAGAGAGAGAAAATCACTTTTTAGCTATAGAATAGGTTTGGAAAGACTTTGGAGGGTGGAAAATGATGCTTTGAACTTTTTTGAAAAAAATTAAAATTTTTGTATTTTTTAGTACACGTTTTTTACTTTTGGAGGTCAAAAATACTTTTTTGACCATGAAATAAGTTTGGGGACCTTTTAAAGAGGGAAAATTTGAAATTTGATTTTTTTTGAAAATTTGAATTTTTTTGTGTATTTTTAAATCCGGACCAAAAAGTGGGGGAAAAAAAGGTCAAAGTGGTCCCCCCCCCCCCCTCCTTTCCCCTAGCCACCTCCCTTACATTCTCACTAGGTAAGAGGCCATAAAGAGGTGTAAGGCTATCTTGTCCCCCTACTTTTTTAAGGGTATAGAGTGTGTCCACCACCCTCTTCCTATTGGTTGGCCTCTAATTAACCTTAATCCCAAAGGGCCCTTAGAGGGTTCATATTTTTCCTAATGAGAGCAACCTGCATGGAAGTGGTAAATGATGAATGGTGGAGAGCATTACTTTACCTTACATCTCCTTGCAATGAAAATACTGGCATAATGTGCAACAAACTCAAGTTCAGATAGAAACTGAAGTATATACAAGTATGCTCACATCACTATTCGCAACAAACTATTAGCAGACGCTCAATTGTGTTGCTGTGAAGAAGCATCTTGTTCACCAAACAGATTTCTACTTGTGCTAGGGGTATCTTGGTGGGCTTGCTTGAATTTATACTCATTTGCCATGCCAAACATAATATATATTCCTTGTGGAATATCTTGTGAACAGATTGCACATCGGCTACTATTTTGCATTAAACAAATAAGATAGACGAAGTGATAATAATGACCACATGTCAATGTATAATATCCACTCCATCCATCAGAATTCTTGTAGCAAACTGGGCATTGGGAAGATGAAGATGCATCTGACATAGATGAGGGGACCAAATCTGGATGCAAGATAAGGTGGCTTATATGTGACCCTTGTACAGGCAGAGGATTCACTAATTGTGTCAGATTCTGAACTTCTTGGCTTAAGCGGTGAATGCTTGTCTCCATCCGGACCTGTGATGATGTTGGGGTATAAAGCCCAATGTGGTCGCCTAGGTAAGTGGGCGGGCTGCCAGGTATGTACACATATTCTTTTGTAAAAACCTAATAAGAACTCACTATGCTCTACACATTACAGTAGAGCGAGCTCACCATATCTTCGTGCTCTTCTTCTCGCACTCTCTCTCGCGTCGCACTTCCGCTCGTACTCCTTCAACTGGTATCAGAGCTCAGATCGAGGCTCGGGGCAGCACTGCAGCAGGCTAGAGTCACCAACTCAGATTGGAGTGAAATTCGACAGGCAAAGACACGGCCCCAAATCTCGTGGGTGGCCCTGAAGGGCTTGGTGTTGTCAGAATTTCATTCTGAGGTCATCTCGGCCACCGTTCGGCTTTGACAAAGATCTACGCAGGCCATTTTCGACTACGTGGTCTCGACGGGTGCAGATCCGACTCTGCAAATTTGGGGTTTTCGGCCTACGACTGCAGGTGCTGAGGATATCGACACTCCCAGAGTGTTGATTTGTGGTTGTCGACACATCGAAGGACGGCTCACAGTTCTTGGAGGCGTGTCACATACGACACGGGCGCATCTACACACAGACTGTAGGCGACATCCACTAGTTCATCAGGTAGCTTGTGTTTGCTGCTTGATATTCCAGATTTCATCCTGACATTGCAGATACTTCCACATGGGATGTATTGTCAGAGATGATGTATGTCTGTTGAGAGTTTGCTAGCTGTGAGTCACGCAGCAAACAACCGCCGCAGCGGTTACAGTATACAGTGGGAAATTTGTGGATGTATGACTTTGTGGGAAGTCTATGTACTGTCAGATTTACTGCAGCCTTTGTTGAAGGTCGAGTGAGGTTTTATGGAGCTGGGGGATTCTCGAATGTTGAGATCCTTTCGGTGATACAGGTCTTGGAGCGATCCCTCGAGCACCCTTAGATAGGCAGCTAGGATGTATTGACTGTGAGTTAGACAATTGGGATTGCATCTTTGCTTTACTACCGTTGAGGCATTGTCACAGTCTATGCTTACACGACAGTGACAGGACAGTGAGGGACAGTACAGGTGCAGGACAGGTTTACCCGCAGCTTACAGTGTCAGAGAGAGTGTTTTTGAGCTGTTTTTTGGTCTATTTTTTGAGTACACCAGAGCCATTTTACAAAGGAGACTCTGCCGAATTTATGCAGAATCTGAAGCTTTCTTGGTTCATTTGACAGGTTGATATTGGTTCAGAGGTCAGTTTACAGGGGAAACTCTGCCGAATTTTTCCCAGTGATGGGAGCAAAGCGAACCCCGAACCCCCGACGGCCTCTAAAACATCGAGGACCGAATGGCGCGCCTCGAGCCTGTCACGGTAAAGCAAACAGGGGGCACCACCTAGCTTCAGCGGCTAGGACGCAAACAACACAACACCATAACAAAATTTTCATCCAAGAGAGATGGATGCTTGGGAGAGGGAATGAGATCAAGAGAGAGAGAGAGAGAGAGAGAGAGAGAGAGAGAGAGAGAGAGAGAGAGAGAGAGAGAGAGAGAGAGAGAGAGAGAGAGAGAGTGAGGGGAGGGGGTATAGCGGCTTAGTACTTCACACATACACAAGCTCACTCCAAACACAAGACTAGGTGGCGATTCCGCACACCTGACATGGGAAAAACATTGCAAGAAAACATACTCACAAAACCTCAAGCTTTATTTAGAGAATAAGGTGATGAAATTGGGAGCATAGGGTAGGGGAATGAGAAGGGAGAGAGTGGTAGAGCACATGGCGGATAGGTGGGAGTTAATGGCGAAGACTCGCACGAGGGTTATGGCCATCATCCTTCATTTAGTTGCCCTTCATCTTCCATAGCCAAGGGTGTAGAGGTCATGCTCAAGACAAGCATGGTGATTGCGGTGATGGTGATGGTGTGTGTGTGTGTGTGTGTGTGTGTGTGTGTGTGTGTGTGTGTGTGTGTGCACTAGGCACATACAGTGCATAGTGTGTTCTTTGGTGTGTGCAGCTTCCCCCCTTGCCAGTGACTCAACCCACCGTTCCCACAAATCCATAAATTTGGACTCATAGGTGGCATATTCTAAAAGACCCTCCTGCTTCAAGTCTCTCAACTTGTCCCACAACTTTTCCGAAGTGGTACCTCCCCCAAAGCGCCTCTTAAAAGCGGTTTTTAAGGGTTCCCAATCATCCTTGGTTGCTTGTGGATGTGCATTGTACCATGATCTAGCTTCTAGCTTCATGAGATGCTTAAATATTCTAACCCGGGATTCATCCGTATCTTTGTTGCTCACTACACATGCTACTTCAAAGTCATCTAGGAAGTCTGTTACCAAATCCTCCCCCTTCTTTCCTTTAAATGTTGGAAATGCTACACTTGCCATGATTACTGAGAGAGAGCTAGAAAGACACACTGCTTAACTTGCAAAAGTTTTTTTCTTCTTTAAAAGGAGGCGTGTATACCCTCTTATACTAGGACATGGATTAAAACTTCAAACGGTACATTGCCTTGTACCAAAGGTAAGACAAATGGTTGATCTGATGCCAGAACCTCAAAAAATCGCTCCCCACCCAGCATGGTGTCAATGACGTGCTGGTAGTGAGCCTTCAAATCCATAATTACCTTGATTGAGCGTACACGTGTTGGTATGTGTGATCTGTCTTGAGGTAGGTTGTACTGATTCATGTGAATCTTAGAGGTGCTTAGTCACTGTCCAAGCTTGTGGGAGAGGATGGTGTTCTTTCCTGAAACAAACTCAATAGATCCCTAGTTTCTCTAGTGAGAGTGTGAGCCAATGATTCCATTATCTGTGCTGCAGCATCAGGTGCGACTTGAAAACTGACTGTGATAATTACCTCGGTGACTTGAGTTACCCGATTCTCAAAGTAGAATAGTGTTGATTCTCTATTGTGTAGAGCTCCTTCCATTTTGTTGTTGTGGGTTGGTTGTAGGTTGCGGACATGGTTTCGACCTTCTCCTTCTTCTTCTTGGCACTTGGCCTATGTATATCCACTGGGTTTGGCGTGTTGGTTGACTCTCCCACTGCAAATCGATTACCATTACGCCTGGCACTCGAGCTTCGATGGAGATGCGGAGTTCGTCTAGTTGTGCTTGGAGCTCTTCTTCTTCTCTTGTCCAATTAGCAAATCCTACTAGCCATTCATCCATTCACAATAGTTTAGGGGTTTTAGTCTTGTAAATTGAAGGCTTTCATGAAAAGATCCTCAGTGGGGGCACCAAATGACGGGAGCAAAGCGAACCCCGAACCCCCGACGGCCTCTAAAACATCGGGGACCGAATGGCGTGCCTCGAGCCTGTCACGGTAAAGCACACAGGGGGCACCACCTAGCTTCAACGGCTAGGACGCAAACAACACAACACCATAACAAAATTTTCATCCAAGAGAGATGGATGCTTGGGAGTAGTGATGAAGAGGAAAGGGAATGAGATCAAGTGAGTGAGTGAGAGAGAGAGAGAGAGAGAGAGAGAGAGAGAGAGAGAGAGAGAGAGTGAGGGGAGGGGGTATAGCGGCTTAGTACTTAGGCACCACAAAAGGATGGCGAATCCGCACACCCTTCACACATACACAAGCTCACTCCAAACACAAGACTAGGTGGCGATTCCGCACACCTGACATGGGCAAAACATTGCAAGAAAACATACTCACAAAACCTCAAGCTTTATTTAGAGAATAAGGTGATGAAATTGGGAGCATAGGGTAGGGGAATGAGAAGGGAGAGAGTGGTAGAGCACATGGCGGATAGGTGGGAGTTGATGGCGAAGACTCGCACGAGGGTTATGGCCATCATCCTTCATTTAGTTGCCCTTCATCTTCCATAGCCAAGGGTGTAGAGGTCATGCTCAAGACAAGAATGGTGATTGCGGTGATGGTGATGGTGTGTGTGTGTGTGTGTGTGTGTGTGTGTGTGTGTGTGTGTGTGTGTGTGTGTGCACTAGGCACACACAGTGCATAGTGTGTTCTTTGGTGATGTTGTGTGTGTGTGTTTAGTGTGATGGTGACCCCTCTTTATATAGGGGAGGAGGGGGGAGGAATTCTAGAATTTAGAAATGAAGAAATCATTATCTACATAGGCCATGTGACTGTGGGCCCCACTTGTTGGGCTGTGTGTATATGTGCCAAAACAGCAGTCTCATGAGAGAGAGACTAAGAGAGAGAGAGATGGGTTGATGAAAAAAAGTGAGAGGTGACATGGAGAATAAAGTAATTACAAGAGGGGAGAGAGGGGAATGCGTTCAGAGGTGAATCTGTGTGCAGATGTGTGTGAACACCAGAAAAATCAGGTAACCACCGGGTGGGGATGGGTCTGTGGGCACCTTTTTCAGTGAAACTGAGTGTGTGTGAGTGTGGGGAAGGTTATTTAGCTACAAGACAAGAGATATGGTGCCCTTTAGAGAGAGAGGGGGGTATTTGGGTCATGGGATATGATAGGAGAGAGAAAGAGGGGGTGGGGTATACTATTTTGGAAGATAGGGTAAGTTGCATGTGAGTTAGGGTGCATTATTGGTGAGTTATAATGCATTATTGGTGAGAGGTGGGGTAGCTTGAGGGGAGAGAGAAAGGAGAAAGGACAAGGGGAAGAGAGAGGGGGTTGACCTTCTGAGTGGAGGAGAGGAAAAGGGACACACGGCGGGGCATCAGTGAAGAAAACGGAGGCAACGTGGAGATGGGCTGCCCCGCAGGCATGAGGTGGGCTATTTTACCTTTCTCATATATTTAGATAATCATACTTTATTTTTTTCTTACTTTTCCAATGCCTTTTATCACTCCCTCCCTAAGAGGAGGTTTCCATGGGGTGGGGACGAGAGAAGAAGGGTATGGGAGCTTGGCTTGTGAAAAGCCCCCGTCACCAGGAAAGTAAACCATTGTGAAGTGTAGCTATGGCTGGATCACAGGTCACTGCTCTTTACAATATCAAGAAGCTGGATGGAACCAATTTCCCATTGTGGAAGAAGCAGATTTGGCACGTGTTGGTACAAAAGAAGCAGATAAAACCTATAAAGCTCAAGGGGATAAAACCAGAAGATATGGACGAAGATGAATGGAGCAAAATGGATGAATTGGCACTTTCTACCATTATGTTGACTTTGGCAGAAAGCGTTTACTTCAATGTAGCAGACGAGATGTCGGCTTATCAAGCATGGTTAAAGCTGAGTGATCTTTATGAGAAGCAGAGTGCAGCTTCACAGGTATACTGGCTTAAGAAGCTTGTTGACTTGAAGATGAAAGAAGGGACACCTATGTCCAGTCATCTGAATGAATTCAACACAATCTATAGTCAGTTGTCAGCTCAAGGTGTCAAGTTTGATGAACCTGTTAGAGCTATGTTCCTATTGATCACATTGCCGGAAAGTTGGGACACTTTTCGCACAGCTTTGAGTAATTCTACACCTCCAGATGGTTTGAACATAGCAGGTGTAGAAGGAAGTCTGCTTACTGAAGAAACCAATAGAAAGACAATGGACAAAGGCCAAGGAACAGCCTTAGTTGTCAGGGGAAGGACCAAAGAAAAGTACAAAGGTTGAAAGAGGAATCAGTCTCGTAGCAAGTCCCGCAGTGCTAAAGGCAAGAGTGACATAGAATGCTACCATTGTGGCAAGAAGGGTCACATGAAAAGAGACTGCAGAGAATGGAAAGCAGAAAAAGGCAAAGAGAAAGCTGAAGACCATGGTGAGAAGAACAAGTCCTCAGTGAAGATTCAAGAAATAAATGTGACAAACACTGTTGCAGAGGATGACAGTCTAGTCTCAGGAGACATCTACTTCTTGAAGAATACAATGGACTCAACTCTTCTTACATCATCTGATGGAAATGCACTGAGTGACTGGATTATAGACTCAGGGGCATCACTTCATGTGTCTCCAAACAAGGAGTGGTTTACCTCTTATGTGACCACTAAAGATCATGTTCGGCTAGGCAATGGGCAAACATGTGAGATCTTAGGTGTTGGAGATGTTCAATTGAAGTTTCAGAATGGCTCTTCTTTCACGCTGAAGAATGTGAGACATGTTCCCGCAATTACAAAGAGCTTGATCAACACTGGTTTACTTGATGATGCTGACTGCGTCACCACTTTTGGACAGAACATGTGGAAGATATCCAAGGGTTCTATGACAATAGCACATGGAGTAAAGTCTGGAGGTCTTTACATGATTTATGTATCAAATGTCTCTAAAAATGTAATCAATGTAACCGAGCAGCCGAACGTTTCTTTGTGGCATAGCCGGTTAGGCATAACATGTGGAAGATATCCAAGGGTTCTATGACAATAGCACATGGAGTAAAGTCTGGAGGACTTTACATGATTTATGTATCAAATGTCTCTAAAAATGTAATCAATGTAACCGAGCAGCCGAACGTTTCTTTGTGGCATAGCCGGTTAGGACATATGTCCAAGAAGGGAATGGAAATCTTGTCTCGTTCTGGTTATTTTCCTGGCTTTTCATTTAATGATTTTGAATTCTGTGAACATTATCTGTATGGTAAGCAAACACAGCAGCCACATAAGCATAGAAGCAATAGAAGAGATACACAGTTGGCACTTGTTCATAGTGATTTGTGTGGACCTATGCCTAACCTATCTCTAGGGGGAGCTTCTTACTTTATGACATTTATAGATGATTACTCGAGGAAAGTATGGGTTTACTTTCTCAAGCACAAGGATGAAGCGTTTAGTGTCTTCAACACGTTTGTGACACTTGTGGAGAATCAGAGTGGCAAGAAGCTTAAATGCTTACTCACTGACAATGGTGGAGAGTATGTTTCAAAGGCCTTTCAGGACTTTTGTGAGTCAAAAGGTATAAAACGTGAACTTACTGCTCCTTACAATCCTCCTCAAAATGGTGTTGCTGAGAGGATGAATAGGACCATACAAGAGAAGGTCAAAAGTATGTTGTCTAATGCACAGCTGCCAAATGGGTTTTGGGCTGAAGCTGTATCAGCAGCTGTTCATCTTGTAAATAGATCTCCTAGCAAGGTTTTGCAGAAGGATTCAGTGCCAGAGATTCAGTCCCATTTATGAATTATGTCATGTTGACTGATTGCAATGAGCCTTCTTGTTACAAGGAAGCAGTGCAAATGAAGGACTCCAGGAACTGGCAATTGGCCATGCAGTCAGAGATGACAGCTCTGCATAAAAACAAGACATGGAAGCTAGTTAAATTACCACAGGGTAAAAAGGCTCTACCTTGTAAATGGGTTTACAGGTATAAGATCACCGCTCATGATAGTCAGCCAAAGTACAAAGCAAGGCTTGTTGCCAAGGACTTTAAGCAAGAACAAGGCATTGACTTTGATGAAGTCTTCTCTCCGGTGGTCAAGATGACTACATTGAGATGCTTTGTTGCATTGGTTGCCATATTAGATTTGGTGTTGCACCAAATGGATGTCAAGACAGCGTTCTTGCATGGTGATTTAGATGTGGAAATTTACATGTAGCAGCCAGAAGGGTTTGTTGAGAAAGGCAAGGAAGATTGGGTATGCCAGTTGTTAAAGAGTCTTTATGGCTTAAAACAATCACCGAGGGCATGGTACCATAAATTCCACAAGTTTATGCTTTCTCAAGGCTACAAACGTAGTGAGTTTGATCACTGTCTATATACAAAGAAGGCTAAGGATGGTAGTTGGATGATCCTTATTTTGTATGTGGATGACATGTTGATTACTGGCAAGCACTTGGAAGAAATTTCAGCTTTGAAGTCAAAGATGGCAAAATCGTTTGACATGAAAGACATGGGTGAGGCAAGTCATATACTTGGTATGCACATTGAGAGAGACAGATCAAAGAAGTTGATTTGGTTATCTCAAACAGAGTATATTGCCAAGGTTTTGCAACGTTTCAATATGGAGAAGGGAAAGGCACTGAGTGTTCCATTGCCACCATATGTGAAACTTAGCAAACAAGATTGTCCTGTGTCTGAGGAAGAAGAGGCTGAAATGGATAAGATTCCATATGCGTCTGCAGTGGGTAGTTTGATGTATGCAATGATTGCTACTCGCCCAGACATTGCATTTGCAGTGGGAGTAGTAAGTCGATACATGTCAAACCCAGGCAAGAAACATTGGGAGGCAGTGAAAGGAATATTGAGATACCTGAAAGCTACAAAGAGTATGCGTATATGCTATGGGAGTCAGGAGCTAAGTGTAAAGGGTTTTACAGACTCAGATTATGCAGGCGACTTAGACAACCTAAGGTCTACGTCAGGGTATGTCTTTACATTGGCTGGTGGAGCAGTATCATGGCGTTCTAGATTACAAGATTGTGTTACTCACTCTACTACAGAGGCTGAATATGTTGCAGCATCAGAGGCATGCAAAGAATCAATTTGGCTTAATCGACTAGTAACAGACTTGGGAATCAAAGAAGAGATGCCTGTGTTATATTGTGATAGTCAAAGTGCTATACAATCGGCTCGCAATCTAGTTTATCACTCAAAGACAAAGCATGTGGATGTGAAGTATCATTTCATCATGGAAATGCTCGAGGATAAGCAACTTCAGCTTGTCAAAGTTCACACCACAGAAAATCCTGTTGATCTACTTACAAAAGGACTTCCCTCAGAGAGCTTTGTGCATTTTCGCAAGCAGTTAGGTGTAGGGTAGTACATCACTTCTCTACATCTCTTGTATATTAGCTTGTATAGTAGCTTCTCTCACACTTAAAGTACCACATTGGACTTTAAGTGGGAGGTTGTTGGGGTAAAAAGCCCAATGTGGTCGCCCAGGTAAGTGGGCGGGCCGCCAGGTATGTACACATATTCTTTTGTAAAAACCTAATAAGAACTCACTATGCTCTACACATTACAGGAGAGCGAGTTCACCATATCGTCGTGTTCTTCTTCTCGCACTCTCTCGCGTCGCACTTCCACTCGTACTCCTTCAGATGATTGGGTGCCTATAGAAAGGCGTGTTATTTTTGCATCTTTCTTTGCCAATTGTGTCGTATACATATCCTTCTTTCTCTTTAATGATAGGTTGGCGCCTTCCACTATCAATGCCAGCTCATCTCGGGTGAAAGTGACACAACTCCCCCTGATAGCATGAGTGGCAACAATTGTTTTCTTTGACAAAAAGTCTAATGGTTTCTATTGCACAAAGCGAACATATAACATTTTTGCAAAATATAACACACAATCTGCATTGTGCAGTGGATGGCCATAAACTTCCAAGTAGATCCTCTCAGGTTTTCTTTGATCGCATCGTGGAGGCACTTCGATACCTTCCACCTTTCTTTCTTGATCTCTACGTCCTCACATGGTGATATTGTTTTGATCATATCCTTCGTCACTTCTTTATTGATCTCTTTCCATTGCATGTGCTTTGGATTTGCCCATTTTGAGAGTCGTCGAGCAGTGCACGTTGCTTGCAGTGCCGACATACCGTGTGCTAGACACTTCATGCGCTGAAATGCATTACCAACCGCTTTTTGTTGATCATCATGCACTGATTGGGTGCCACAAACTTGTTCTTCATCGGTCATTATTTTCTTTTTGAAATACTTTTCATTTGTAAGAATTTACATATAGCACGTATACTAGAAAAAACATTCATCAATAGACATAGTAGTACAACCTCGCTTGGATATAATCTCAATTGTAACCTTCCCTATAATCTCTAATAATTGATGCACTAAACTTTGTATCCTCCCATAAACATTATAGCATTTTCAAATGTATATCCATTTCAGGTAGTGCCACCCTTTCCAAATTAGTCATTCTCTTGCTCCCTTTAGTGCCAGATGCTAAGTGTCAATTTGCATATGTCCTGTTATATTCTATAGATGTTATATAGCAAGGCCCACCAAGCAAGACTAGTTACATTTCTTTAGAGTTTCTTTGTATTATGTAGGCTATGGCTATCTAGGGAGTGAATTCATTTGTTTTCAAAGCCATTAGGAAATGCACAAAGAAGAGCTACCATTCAAAAAATATTCTAAAATATCTATGAAATCTCTACATTTAGATTGACATGGGTGCTTATTGAAAATCAACCCTCCAAAGGTTAGGGTGAGACAAATTTGGTGACAAATCCTTTCATATTGAAGTGCTTCGACTCTTAATGTGCAGTAGTACTACTCTACAATGTTATGGCACAAAACCATATCAAAGAGCAGTGATAGCACATCAGTATGTGTGAGGTTTTGAACTTGGAATATAGCATCCAACTCTACTATCCATCTCTTGTGTTGAAAAGGAAGCCGTTAGGAGATCTCTTTAGCGGGTGGGGGTGGGTGCCATCCAAGAACTGGTGGCCTCATAGAAGAAGCTTACTTATTTCACCCATTTAGAGTTTGCCGCATTGGTTGCACGAACCTTCCTTTCACTCTGCCATTGGCCCATTTTAATGGAGCCTAAGGTCCAAAGCCTCACTAGTGTATACAAACCCCTACACCATAGCACATAATAAGGATACTATGGCTCACCTCGAGAACACATATCCCTTGATAGTGGAGATAAGAGAGAGAAAAAAAAGAGGAAACGTTCACATGCCCCGTGCCAAACCATTTTGAACAAGGTTTTGCTTGCTCACACCAATGCAGTTGCATTCGTTTCTCTCGTTTCTTGGTGCGATGGAACCAAATAAACCTAGCCAATTTTTGTTAAGCTATTCACTAGTACTAAGACAATGTGTTGTGTCTTGTTTGTTTTCTAGGTGATTGAACGATAATGTTCATGGAGATACGTATCTGAAGAGATACTTGGGGATTGGCACGAGTTAGCGAAGCGAAATGTAATTTGGAATGGAAACCCTGGCATGTGGTGTGGAAAGAGAGGAGAACAGAGGCGGAAAAAGCAATACCTAGCAAGATGATAGTAGATCGAGCCCGGTTTTTATATTGCGTGGAGTTAGCGGAGAGAAGTGTGGACATATGAAATTTGGCAAGGAAGAGCAAGGCACATATGTGAGTTTTGACCGACTGATTTTTGTGTCCCTGACATCAAATGACGATAAATTGCATGTTTCAATTTGATTTCTATGTTGGTTCCTAGCTTGCTATCACTGTTCAATAGCTTGGATGCATCTTTATGAATTGCTTAGTTTCTGAGATGGGTTGTGATGGGCCTTGATGACCAGTTGCATGTTTCAGTTGTCAATTGCACTAGCTCCATCTTTGATTTCTTTGTTGCTATGACATTGCATCAATGGAGTCATTCGTAGGTTGTTGTCACTCTTCAACATCTTGCATGTGTGCTTTTATGAACTATTGAGTTTTTGAGATGGGTTGTGACAACCCTTTCATGGAAAATGTGGTGTATTTTAGTGTGGCAGTGATTTTCTTTAGGCTCATGGCGTGATTGAAATTGAAAGCTCGATTGAATGGAGATGAAAGTGACGGAAGTCACTCAAAGAAGAAATAAAGGCCTCCTAGAATAGTGGATAGTAGTGTGGCTATCTCAATCGGAGGCAGCAACATAGATGTCGGACTCTTTTCATGCATGCAATCATTTCTTGAGAAAGAGACACTGGCCAATAAATGCGCACTTGAGAGTGAACGGGGTGTGTTCCACTTACACTTTCAAATGGTCATCTGATTATGGACAAGCTCATTGATAGCTACCAAAAAAAAAAAAAAAAACATAGGATGAAACAAAGTTCCTCCACCAGAAGCCTCCGGGGGTGCACCTTTAAGAAACTATTTATATAACATGCGTTCAAAGGGTATTAAAAAAACCCCTTTACTTGCATGCTTAAGGTAATAAAATGACCCCTTTTTCTTCAAAAACTTACAGGTTTTACTCTAAGTCTATTAACATAATCCTGTTAAAATTTTAAAATTTTGGCAATTAGAAAACCCATTCATTTGAACTCACATGGTAACTTACATGTCTAAGAGGTGAGCCCCCCAAGCCAGAAGCCATGGTGCTTTATGGATGTTCAAAGCAACACAATATGCATACATTTGAAGGGATGATCGGGTATTGTCTCAAGGACCAAGATCAACCACACCTTCAAATGGTCATCCATAATATCCAGCTAGATGAAATAAATGAAGGGGTTGAGCTATACAATTTGTATGGTCCTGATTACTTGAAAAATAAGTATACTTGACACAAGTAAATATCTTTGATAGAGCATTCATGTTTTGTAAGTTTGAATTAGTGCACCCGTTAGGTAGTGACTTGCTATCAACCTTACACAAAACATGAATGCTCTATCAAAGATATTTACTTGTGTCCCTCATCATCTTGTGTCACACCATACCGAAAGGGAGTGGGAAACATGAATGCTTGGAAAGTAATGTCCCTCATCATCTTGTGTCACACCATACCGAAAGGGAGTGGAATAGAATTGGGAAAAACAAAGGCTCTTTGGAGGAGGTGTATGGCCTATCCATCGTGACAACATACCACTTTTATCATTTTCATCAATAATCAAACGTATGGGCCCTCTTATCAACATGTTGATTGGTTTCATTCACGATGGAAAGAGGTCCAATGGTAGGTTGGTAGGCAAATGCAAACAACAATGTCGACTCTATACCTACTGATTTCCACACGTGTTGGATCTAGTCCATAGAGTGTAGTTGATGATGATGAGGAGCAAGGTAATGAACAAGGAAACCATGAGATTGGCGATGCGTATGTGCCACTGGTTCACAAAATTGGGTTGACCACGGTTGCATGATGGAAGGTATTGGCTTAATGCTTTACTTTTTTTGCTTTATTGCATTTAGATATACTATGCTAATGATTTTTCTATGTGTATGGAGACGTAGAATGGAATGAAGTGAGCAAAGCTACTTTTTACCTATGATGGGAGAGACACAACAGGATGACTTGTTGAACCAGATTGAGGACTCACGATTGGAGAAGATGGAAGACATGACAACACAAATTTTGCATGAGCTATATGACGACGAGCTCAATCATTACAGATCTCTTCGATCAGAAGTGATAATAGCAAGTTGTAGTCTAAAGGATGCAATTAAGACATATGAAGGAGATCTTGCTATGTCCAGATTTGTGGGCTTGAGGAACTATTTTTTGCATTGCAAAATGAAGTGTCATGCTTGAAGACCCAATTAAGTAAACTAAATGCACTCATAACCAAAATATCAAACATGCTGACCAGGAATGATATTCATTAGATGAGAAGTAAATATGTCAATAGTATCTACATAATATTAGAAGATTTTGGAGGTCATTTGGAGGAATTTCTAAGAAATTGTTCTCTGAGACGTAGGAATCTTCACTAAATCAAGGCTCTTGTTTACCAGGCATTCATGATTGAAGTGATAACGCACACCAATGTGTTTTGTTCTGGAATGAAATATTGGATTGTTAGCCACGGCAATAGCACTTTGAATTCTGTCACAATGAAGAACTGGTGTACACTGCTCCAACCCAAGATCTTTCACTAGGCAAGCAAGCCAAATAGCTTCTTTGCATGCCTTACTCAATGCAACATACTCTGCCTTTGTGGTAGAAATGGATGTACAATCTTGAAGAACGGATCTCCAAGAAATAGCAGAACCAACAAATGTGTAAATCCAACCTATTGTTGATTTACGACTATCACCACAACTTGCATAATCACTATCTACAAATCCGTGAATGGGTGACTCTCCACAACCATAGCATAGGTGTCTATCTGCAGTGCCACTCAAGTATCTGATAATCGACTTGACAACATCCCAATGCTTTTTACCACGGTTAGACATAAATCTGTTGACAACTCTCACTGCATGTGCAATGTTAGGTCTTGTAACCACCATGTCATACATGAGACTACCACAAGCTGAAGCATGAGGAATCTTAGCCATCATAGTTTTTCCCTCAGTAGATTTGGGACAATCGTTCTTGCTAAGTTTCAAATATGCATTGCAATGGAGTACTCAAAGCCTTCCCCTTTTGTATGTTAAAACAATCAAGAACCTTGTGCACATAATCTTTTTGAGAAAGGTACAACAACCTCTTCTTACGTTCATGAGTAATGCGCATACCCAAAATGGCTTCACCCAAATCTTTCATGTCAAATTGACTTTTCAGCTTGGTTTTCAAGTCAGCAACGTCCTTCTTGGAATGACCAGCAACAATAAGCATGTCATCTATGATAAGCATAATAAGTTGTCATTTGGGTTGTCTTTTCACGTAAAGACATGGATCCTCATACGTCGCTTATAGCCTAGGGAGTGCATAAATGCATCAAACTTTTAATACCATTGTCTGGATGATTGATTCAAGCCATAGAGACTTTTTAGAAGCTTACAGACCAAATGTTCCTTGCCCTTTAGCACAAACCCTTTAGGTTGCTGCATATAAATCTTTTCCTTGAGATCACCATGTAAGAAATCTGTAATGACATTCATTTGATCAAGGTCCATATCTTCAGTGGCAACCAAAGCAAGCAACATTCTCAGTGTGGTCATCTTGACCACTGGAGAAAATATTTCCTCGAAATTGACACCATATTCTTGCTTGAAACCTTTGGCCACTAAACAAGCTTTGTAATTGTCAATCTTCTTCTTGTAAACCCATTTACAAGGCAATGATTTCCTACCTTTTGGCAGCAGAACAAGTTCCCATGTTTTTTCTTTGCAATACTGGACAGCTCCCTCTTCATGTGACCATATACGTGTGGTAGTGATGTGTGTGAACACACTAGGACCGTCGGGGCATTTTTCCCTCTTTTTTCCCCCAAGCATTATATATACGCCCATCACTCTAGGGCTATCTATCTTTCCATTGCACACTAAGTAACACACTCTCTATTGTGTGCCTTGAGCTTCCTTCATCTTCTCCAAGCTCTGTGTGTTTCTCTGCAACCCTAATTCCAAAAATTGGTATCAGAGCAGGTTACGTCCTCCCAAGCTTAGTCGCCAGCTGCTTCAGCACGCGCCTGCTCACTTTCTCTGATTACAGTGAGGTTTGGTGAGCGTACTGATTCGGGCTCATTTCGGCCTCCGTTTCCACTACAAGCAGTTCTGCACAGGCAATTTCATCATTTTGTGCATAATTTCTGTCAGTGATGTGTTTTGCATAACAGGTGCCTTACAATCTTCTACGGTTTGTGCTATATAGCATGTGTTGTTCCCACTCCGTTTCTCCTATTTTTGGGCAATTTTCACGTCAGGTGCAGCATTTACCATGGCTGACAACAACACAGATGTCTTTAAGATGTTTGCTGTTGCTGCTGAGGACAGGTTGGATGGGGACAATTACCCTATGTGGGATCATATGATGCAACACACGTTCTTGTGTCAAAGGCCGTCTGGAATATTGTGCAGGGCATTGATGTACGTCCTGGTTCTGAGGATGTAGGCGATGTTGAGGATGTTGCAGGTCTTGCTGCAAGGATTGCTAGTATTAGAGTTGTCATTACTTGGGTATACAGTTTAAGCAGTGTGATGGTGGTATTGCCTTGTGTCAGAAAAGTTACATAGAGACACATTACTATGTAAGTTTGGACTTGAAGATTGCAAACCTATTGCCACTCTCATGGAGACAGGTTTGAAGTTGAGTCTACATGATGCTGGCGATCCTGCTGATGTCACTCTTTATCAAATTGTTGTTGGCTGCCTCATTTATGTATGCAACACGAGGCCGGATATTCACTTTGCAGTCTCACATGTCAGCAGATTTATGCATAGCCCAGGGTCTAATCATTGGCAGGCTGTCAAGAGGATTTTCCGCTACCTTAGTGGCACTTTACATCTTGGCTTGTTTTATCCCAAGGGGGGATCATTGCCGCCAGACTTACATGCTTTTTCGGACTCAAATTGGGCTGGTTGTTTTCACCCGCGAGTGTCCACAAGTGGTTTTTGTTTCATGCTTGGCAGTTCATGTATATCATGGTTGAGCAAGAAGCAACCTAATGTGGCCACTTTGAGTTGTGAGGCTGAGTATAGGGCAGTCTTCAGAGCTACGATTGAGTGTGCATGGCTCATACGCCTTATGGATGATTTGGGTGTTGGACAGGACACTGCCAACATTATCTACACTGACAGTCAGAGCGCATTGGCAATTGCGAGGAACCCAGCTTTTCATGCTCGCACAAAGCACATTGAGGTGCATCACCACTATGTCAGGGAGAGGCTCTCAGCAGGAGATATCCGCTTGGCTTATGTGCCAACACAGGACAACCTTGCAGATCTTTTCACAAAGGCATTGTCTCGTGAGAAGCTTGAAGCTTTCTGCAAAGCTTTGGGCTTACTCCCCTTTGTGGACTGATCATGTCCTCAGGGCATGGCACATCCCATTACTCATGTGCCAGCTCTCGATCACCACATCACTCCAGGGGGCATTTGTTACCATGTACATGTGGTAGTGATGTGTGTGAACACACTAGGACCACCGGGGCATTTTTTTCCCTCTTTTAGGAGGTTTTGTCCCCCGAGCATTGTATATACGCTCATCACTCTAGGACTATCTATCTTTCCATTGCACACTAAGTAACACACTCTCTATTGTGTGCCTTGAGCTTCCTTCGTGTTCTCCAAGCTGTGTGTGTTTCTCTGCAACCTGATGCATGGTTTTTAGGACCCCTTCTGAAGATGCAATAAAGGCACAGTCAGTTGTTGGGGAGATGAGGATACTCTAGTCCAAGGGATCTCGAAAGAGAAGAAAAATCTACTTCACAAGCACCAAAGAGTAAAAAGTGCCATGGATAGAAGATACGTGGGAACGAGCTCTTATGCATGCCTACAACCTATATCTTACAGAATAGCCCATTCTAGGTGTAAATTTCTAGTGAAATTTACACGAGGATGTTCGTGTGGACTCACAGCACAGCATACTCCGTTTTCACTTTTTTACCGACAGTAAATATTTTTTACCACAGTAAATATTTTTCACCTACATGGTAAATACAAATCACTTTTTACCTACAGTAACTTTTTTTACCCATGGTAAATATTTTTTACTGCACCATAAGTATTTGGTAGGTAACAGTTCACTGTTACTAGAAGCAGTGATTGGGCATCAACAATGCAATTACAGGAGGAGAAAAGGGGAAAATCTTATGGTAAAGGTGAGTCAACATGGATAAAGACTTTTGAGTTGAAAAGAGACATGGTGATTTTTTCAAAGAACACATGTCAAAAGAAGCCATGGTTGAGGATTTTTTGAGAATTTGATATTCAGGAGGACCCAACTGCCACCTCCCCCCCGCAGATCCCCCCCTGACATGTGCAGAACTTCCAGTTTCAACAGCCACCTTACCTGCTCTTAAATGCTGGTCAAGGCCTTATTCCCATGTGTCACAATCAAAAAAATCAGCATTTACCCTCCCCTCTCACATCACTCTAGAGAATATCTTGATGGTGACATATCAGGTGACCTCAATCTGTTGACCACCCTAAGCAAAAAGTAACCCCAATCAGCGGATTTAAGCATGTTTATCCCTAATCCTAAACCCTCTCAGAAACCTATATAAGGAGGCCTTCTCTCACTCAAAACCAACACTTCACCCACTTCACCAAGCAACGAAGCTATGACGACATTGCTCACAACGAGGAGCTATGGATGGAGCTCTACTCTCTCTCCCTCTCTCTCTCTCCCTCTAGTATGATACATTACTAGCCCTAAAACCTAAATAAGGAGTCTTCTCTCATGCTCCATGGCCACCATCCTCGCCATCATTCTCTAAGGTATTGATGTGTTGCTAGTAGGATCATACCTACTTGCTGGGTTGATTGTTTTTGACAAGGGATTATGCCATCCTTGGCTTGCTTCTCTATATCCTTGTTATGTATGATCAGATGCCGTTGTATTGTTAAGCTAATGTCTTGTGTATATATATGCTACATAAGGTCCCTAAGCTTCGTTTCTATGTGTTTTGCCATATGTTTTGATGCCATCATAATGCCAGAAGTCTCACTTGCCTATGTGCACTATGTGTGAGGTCCCTAAACCTCTTAATTTAGGGTGGTGCCCCCTTTGTTTTGTTCTTTGCTTGTTTGCATGAGGCGTGGTTTGTGGAGTGTGCACGAGTACAGAGGCCCCCGATTGCACTGCTCTTTTTCCCGCTATCATTTTGGTGCCCCCAATGAGAAGGGCTACACAGACCTTCAGTCCACAAGCAATGAAGATGTGCAATCTACAACATGGACGAATGGCGTGAGGAGTTTGCAAATTGGAGAACAGAAGAGGAGGAGGCTTTAGAGGCCTTAAAAGCTTTCATCGAGGTCTTGTTACCAGGTTGCAGTGTCATTGAAATTCAAGAAGTAAGTTCTTCTACATGCCTTGTTCGTGATCGTCGCCAACGAAGGAGAGTAAGAAGAAGAGCTTGATATACCTCTCCTCTCAACCTATGAGTGCTCCAGAAACCTCCAACGCACACGAGCTTGAAATATTCTACATCAACATACACGAAGGTACTGTGACACACATTAAGGGAAGAGAAAGCATCACCAGACCTCTCTTTCCTGAGGAGCCGACTAAGAGGAGGAAGATCACCTCTACACCTAAGTGGCCCAAGGCCGCAGCGCGTGCTCAAGCGTAAGGTAACATTTGGCTTAATCTCATTAATAAGGGATTACATGACCACTACAGGCAAGAAAAAGGCTAGTGAGCAACCAACTTCAACCTCCAACTTGCAACCACGACTCTCACCCCTAAATCCTCCTGAAGCAAAGAGGCGAAGGCTTGCCTACAAGATTGCCGCCCGTCTACGAGTGCTCCCAGTGCACTTTGTGAATCCAAACACCACCAATCCCAAGCCAACCTCCTGTCGGCGTGAAGATCACTTTGGATATTGTCCAAAGTGCTTTGGAGACCGGGTGAAAAGCCTCCCTGCCCTACCTTTGCTGCTAATTTTCAAGAAGTTATCTCAATCTAAGGAAACTATCTTAGTTGATGATGTGCTGCACATTAATGGTGTCACTTTCATTCGTCATGCTGATTATGGTAATAGCATCCAATTGTTGCTTGCTAAAAGGTTCAGCATTGTACAAAGTGTTGCCATCACTCCTTACGTCTTCACAGATGCATCAGGAAGAGTTGAAGTGATCCGAGGTGCTGACCTTCTGTGGCTGATCAAGCTCATTGGTCCCAAGGTGGTGCAGCTAAGCTAGGCTCTTGTGTGTAAGTATGGATGCCAATAATGAGAATGATGATCCCCGCATGTTTCCTTTCCATTTTGTGCGTCATATCCATGTGAATATTTGTATTGATAGAAAAATCTTTTATCAGCAAAGAATAGCCCTGTTGTTTGGAGCCGAGAGACTTGGGGAAATCTTGCGCTCTCCTCATCCTGTCATTCTACCCTTACTAGACTATTACCATTAACTCATGCTTAGTTCCCCTCTTGAACAAAAGTCTGTAAACTTTTTGGAGACATATTCTTCACCATTGTCTAAGCGCAAAGCTTTCAACTTATATTCAAACTGAGTTTCAACACTAGAGAAGAGCTTCTTGAAGCAAGAAAAGGTCTCATCTTTCGACTTCATGGCATAGACCCAAACATGTCATGTTGCATCAATGAATGTGACCAATAGGATGCATCACCATGGATTTAGAAGGCATAGGCCCACATAAACCATTGTGCACTAGCTAAGGGTTTTCTCTCTTTATCAAAAGAATGTGTACGACATGTCTGTGTTTGCTTTCCATATTGACAGTGCTCACAAAAGGGAATATCAAAAAATGACAAAGACGATAAGTATCTCAAACGTGAGAGTGTCTCCATTCCCTTCTTTGACAGATGTCCTAACCGGCTATGCCACAAAGCAACGATTGGCAGGTCGGTTACAGAAAGAACACTATTTTTATGATATACTTAAAGAGAATAAAGTGAAGAAACTTTAGAACCATGGGCTATAATAAGATGACCCTTCGCAACATGCCAAGACTGTTGATGAAAAGTGACTTTGTAACCCAAGTCATCAAGACGTCCAACCAAAATCAGATTGCGTGTCAAGGCTGAAACATGATGCAGATTATGGATGATAAACTTCACCCCATTTTCCATAACCATGGCAATATCACCTATACCAACAATGTCACAAGAGTAATTGTCACCAACTGTACTAGAGCCAATGGTTTCCTCGTATGTAGTAACCCAATGACTATGAGGTGTGACATGCAATGAGGCACCCAAATCAAGAAACCATGTATGGGATACTTTACCACTAACAAGGAGTTCAGCTGGCATAGAACTCTACAAAGATAGAGTTTCTTATGCATCATAAAAGACATCATTATTTTTTGTCAACATATTAATGTTTTGCACATCACTGTCATCTTTAACTATGTTCAATTCTTCAATTTTAACCGAACTCTTTGGTTTCTCTTCTTTATCATCATGATCTTTGCCTTTACTTTTGCCCTTCTTTTTGTCACGCTTCCAAGCATCACAATCCTTCTTTATGTGACCAAACTTATCACAGTAATGGGTTTGAACATTACGGCGACCACGAGACTTTGATCTACCTTTTGATGCATCTCTATTGCCCTCTTTCTTGGACTCAGGTTGCAAAGAACGGCCCTTACATTGCTTAGCATCTCTTTGCATATAACGAGCTCGCCATAATGCGAGCTAGTCATAGTCTTCCGATGCATCTCCTCTGACAAAAGTGCACTAGTAAAATCATTGTGTTTTAGCGTACCATTAGGATCAGAGTTACTAACAACTGTGCAAAAGATATCCCAAGAGGGTGGCAACGAAAAAAGCAAAAATATTGTTTTTATCTCATCATCAATGGTCATGCATTGTGCATGAATTTGGGCAAAAAGAGAATCAAAATCATTGATATGGCTAGAAACACTAGCTGACTCCTCCATACGAAGGTTGAAAAGTTTTCACATCATGAAAACCTTATTGCTAGCCGTATCCTTTTTGTAAGTGTTGCATAATTTCTACCATAAAGCATGAGCAGTCTCACATTTGTTCTTGAGCTTTGAATCTACAGAAGGGGAAGGCATTGAGTACCCCAATGCCTACATATTTGAAACTTAGCAAGAAAAATTGTCCCAAATTTGCTGAGGAAAAAGCTGCGATGGCTAAGGTTCCTTATGATTTAGCTTGTGGCAGTCTCATGTATGCCATGGTGGCTACGAGACTTGGCATTGCACATGCAGTGGGAGTTGTCAGCAAATTTATGTCTAACCCTGGTAAAAAGCATTGGGATGTTGTCATGTCGATTCTTAGATACTTGAATGGCACAGCGGATAGACAATTATGCTATGGTCGTGGAGATCTATACATCAAGGGATATGTGGACAGTGATTATGCAGGCTGTGTTGATACACTTAGATCAAGAACATGTTGGATCTACACATTTGTTGGTTCTACTATCTCTTGGAGATCCGTTCTTCAAGATTGTACGTCGATTTCCACTACAGATTCTGAGTATGTTATTTTGAGTGAATTTTGAGTGAAGCGTGCAAGGAAGCTATATGGATTGCTCGCCTAGTGGGAGATCTTGGATTGGAGTACAAATTGCCAGTTCTTCACTGTGACAGTTAGAGTGCTATTTCTTTGGCCAAGAATCCAGTGTTCCATTCGAGAACAAAACATGTTGATGTGCGGTATCACTTCACTTGGGAGTGCTTGGCAAACAAAAAGCTTGATTTGGTGAAGATTCATACGTCAAAGAACGCAGCAAATGCACTCACAAAAAGTCTCTCCAACCATCAGTTTCAGCACTATCGTGAGTTGATGGGCATTGGGTGAGATGTAGTCTTCCTCACTCATTCTTTCTTTTGGCCTCCCACATTGGCCATCAAGTGGGAGATTGTGTTGAATTGTTGGGCTGTGTTCGGCCAACTGTTATTAACTCACTTACAGCTTCTTCTATCCAACTATATAGATAATACATTATGAACCATACACACTATCTCAACTTTGTGTGTGCTGTGTAGGAGGACAAGGCTCACCCTCACCTATGTCTGTGTACTCTCTTCTCTCTCTTCTCTCTCTTCCCGCTCCTGCACTCCATCCAACAGTTGGAGCAAGAAGAGGGTCGGTGGATAAGGATGAAGATTGGATTCATGCACTGAGCTGCTTAGAACACTCAAGAGGGTAGGTTTGTCGTGCTGTTGGTTTTGTATCCTGTTTGTTTGTGTACAAGCCTCTGTTGGAACCCTAGCCCCCCCAAGGCTAGTGTTTGAGCAAAATTGTATTCTTTTTGAGTGAACATAGATTCTCTCAACTCACAATTGTGAGTATGGCAAAAAAAAGGTCTTTTTGTAAGGTTGACATGTGCAAGATTCTACGCATTTAATTGAAAAATAGTGTTTTTTTTCCAAACTCACAATAATGAGTGTATTTATATATTACAAAACCAAAAAAAAAAAGTTACATTGAAATCCATGCTCCTACGGAGCCATGGCACCAATTATTGACACCTAAGACACAAGAGGATTGTTACATCAATTGATGAAGGGTGTCACCCTGATACCAAACAATACCAAGGGGATTCAAGTTGTCTTGGGGTTGCCACCAAGGAGAGAGCCATGTCATAACATACCCCTTGACCGCCATTCCAAAACCTATTGCTGCGGCTATCACTTTTTTTTTAGCTTTTCTGTTTAGCAAACTCACAGTGGTGGTCGAAGAACTAGTAACCTTCACCAAATGACTAAAGAGGTCTACTTGTCGGTTCTGCAATCCCACATCCTTACTAACCATCTTTGTCTTTTCATGCTCCTCAACACGAGGGCACTCTGCCTCATTGATATTTCCTTCAAGGTTGAAAGTCCCTAAACTAATTGACCGTGGCTTATTTGAGTGGTTCTCCATTTGCATAGGTCTATCATGCACCTCCCTAGCTAGGCTCTCAATCCCTTTGCTGATCCCACTGAAAGGTCTCACCAGGACATCTTGCTCATCTTGTAGCTTCTTTAAATTGCAATCCATCTCTTTATCCACCTCCTCACCTGTCCCATCATGTTCCCTAGTTTTTACTTCCATCCTTGTGCCATCCATTGAAGACTCAACCTCTCTAGTAACCCGCCTCCACGTTGTCATGATCCTTTGAGAAGGGGTAGTCACCGCCTCCGTGCAATCCCTTGCATAGTGCCCAATTCTACACCACTTATAACACGTATTTAAAAATGACGCAAATGCTAATTCTTGTCGGTATGGGCCAATACTACCCATGCTCAAATCTAGATACTTGGGGATAGGTTTACTCATATTCCATAGTATGCATACCTTAATGTCCAAGCCCGACCTTACGTGTTGCAATTTTGAAATAAATAGCACCTTGCCCAGCATAGTAGCGATGGAGTCAACATGATCTTGTAGCCATAAAGAAAAGCCCTTGAGTGTGACCCACACTGGGCAGAAGTCCATAAGCTCTTCGTTCGAGAAAAACTCGAGCGTCCAGGGCATATCATAAGCGAAATAAGAAGCTTCACATATGCCCCCTCTCATGATCAAGGCCTGAATAATTTGCTCAAAAGCACATTTGGCCACATAAAATCCTTTTTGACCTACAGTGAACTGGCAGATCGCATTTCTATTGCTGCCACCCACTCCCATAAGCCACGTGATGACATTCGTTGGCCCATAAAATATAACACTATTGAGTGAGTGCAACACAACTCCATGCTCCAAATCGCGGCTTTTGGATCAAACTCAACCTGCATTGCATAACCATCATCCACCTTCTTCTGACTTTGCCTTATCGCCCCGAGTAGGATTTCTTTTGATAATGAACGAGTGCCAAATACATCGGGCTTTAGGATCTTCTCTAGATTTGATGTATTCAAATCACTCGCCCTTTTTCTTCCCTTTACAATGAAAACAAAATTTGCCCCCCAACCATTGGGACTTGGTCTCCTCATGCCGTCCAGATCCCCCAACATTGTCACATAAGGCTCCATGTCAACGAGGAAGGCCCCCCCTAAGAGGAAAGCTATCACGCTCATGAATTGCACACAAAAAGTGTAAATAATCCCATTGAAGATGTTTAAGCTAGCGTTTTCTAAGCTAAGAAAACGCTTATTACAAGGAGAATCAGTACACTGGGTACTCTAGCCTTACACTCTTTAGCCAGTACAAAGCCCTTTCTCAGAGAGCGTTGCCTCAGAATATCATGGCACGTCGGCACAGACGTTTGCTTCCCCTCCGCAATTTAGAAAAATCTTATATATAGACCCCATCATCCATTGAAATGCTTTAAGAGAAAATTAGTGTTTTTTCTTTAAACATTTCAATAGATGATGGGGTGGATTTAAATTGATGTTTAAGGAGGACTCTAGTGTCCAAAGAAAGGATTTAGAAAATTGTAGTCTAGCTACATATTTCAAATTCACCTCTAATTAATTCAAGCAGAAGCTAAAAGCCATCAAAATTTGGAACAATCTAATGCACTTTGGAGACCCCTCTCATGTGGCATAAGGAGAGGGATTGGAGGGGGAAGTGGAGGCCAAGACAAAGAAAGAGAGACAGGGAGGCCTTGGCATGGGGGGATTGGATGCCAAAAAAAGGAACACCCCCCCCCCCCACCCTCTCCTCCTCCTGATGTATGGTTGATTTATCTCTTATTTTTTCCATATGCAGGGTTTCCAAAATTCCAAGTTTTAGGCAAAAGTCTACTTCAATACTTGGGTGCGACTAACACATGGGAGTGGACGTAGACTAGAGCATATTGATAAATTGTAATTGGAAATCTTTATAGAGAAAAGCTGAACTTTGTAAGATGCTCCATCCTTGGCAATCGGTGGCCTTGTTGGAAAAAATTGCAAATGGGTTAAAAAAAACTTGAAAAATTGGGTTCTACAAAAAAGACCTCCTCTGGGAAGGAAAGTATTGAAGAGTGAAGCGCTTTTTACCATAAACCGGACAGGTAGACTTTGCTACCTTAAACATGTATGGAAGGCAAGGAACTATCGCATCTTTGAGAACACCATTATAACAGTTGAATTCTTAGTGATAATCCAAGAAAGCAGGGGGGCGATCATTGCCATTCGGAAACAAACAAAATCTGTTGAATGGAACATGACCTTCAACATAGCTATGACTAACTTTCTTGGGTGAAGAGGTGGACTCATTCCTTTCCTTGGGGTGGCTCCCCTATCAGCCGATGTAGTTATGTCCCATTGTAGTTGTCATGGCTCGTCGTGAGGATGGCAAAAATTCATATTTTTTTGATTGAGATAATATAAGCCACTCACAATTGTGAGTTTTGCTACAACAAAAAAAGATGCTCCATCCACTTGTATCGCCTTGGTCCCTTTCATGCTCCCAACGTTCATACAACTCTTGCAATTTCACAAAAACACCCTAGTATGTAGTTACGATCATGGGTTCATTTGTTTAAGGCGAATATAAGAAGATGATTTCGCAAGTTTACTAGCAAAGCAAAAAGAATGGGGGGCGGGGGGGGGGGGGGGGGGGGGGGGGGGGGATGTCCTGCAAGGGACAGGTATGCAAGCATGAGGACACACGAGAGAGGCGAATAGATGCAAAATCAAATTTTTCTAAAGTAGAGGTGTCTCGCTTAGGAGAGTCACACAATTGAGGCGGATTGGTGAGCAGAGATGCCCCGCTTTGTCCGCTGGTGTTCCTCCATCATAAGCAGATAGAGAGCGGAGAAGAGATCTAGGAAGATTCGGCCTAAAGAAATGAAATCGAGCGAGTTTGTAGATGCACATAAGTAGCACAAGTCTTTTTTTTTCCAAACTCACAATTGTGAGTACAAATAAATGTTACAAAAACAAAAAGTTTACATTGATAGCCATGCTCTTAACGAGCCATGGCATCTACCAACAAACGACCCACCAAATCATCCAAAGCAAACGACCATACATCGATTGATAAAGGGAGCCACCTTGAGACCATAAACAACAAGTAGGAGCCAAGGTTGTCATGGGGTTTCCACCAAGGAGAAAGCCTTGCCACAACAATCCCCTTGACCACCAAGCCAGGCCATAAGGGACTAATCGCAGATAGAAGAAACTGCGGGAGTCATCTTTTCTTCTTCCTCTACTTTAGCAAGCTAACAATGCTAGTACTAATCTTATTACCCTTAACCTTAACAATATGGTTGGCAAGGTCTATTTTTTCATCTTGAGTAACGCTTGGTTTCAAGTTGTGTTGACCAGCATAATCTAGTATTTCTATAGAGGGATTGGCTAGCGATTCACGTTCACCTTGCATCTCGACTGACGAATCCCCAGTCTCTTTGCTTATCCCAGCACTAGAGGGTGCTAATGGCATGCATGCTTCCTCTTGCATCTCTTTAGATGGGGCACTTGTCTTTGCAGTCACCTCATTATCAGCCAGATCATGTTCATTGTTCTTCACTTTTGATTCTGGGGGATCCTCAAACGGTCTGTTATCTCTGGTAGCACGTCGCCAGGTTGTCTTCATCATCGGATTGCATGTAGCCTTAGCCTCGGCATAGTCTCTAGAATAATGCCCGATGCTTAAATCTAGATACTTGGGAACAGGTTTACTCAAATTTCACATAATACATACCTTTATGTCCAAGCCTAGCAGCTTTGGATTGAAAGTATTGAGCCCAACATAGCAGCTATGGAGGCTACATGATCATGAAGCCAGATCGGGTAGCCCTTGATGGTAACCCACACCAGGCATAAGTCCATAAACTCTTCGTTGGGGCTGAACTTTGTCGACCATGGGGAGATTTCATATGTAAAGTGTGAAGCTCCCCAGACGCCTCCTCTAATGACCATTTCCTAAACAATTTGTTCTGAGGTGTACCCTCCCACATAGAAGCCTTTTCCAATTGCTTTGAGCTGGCAAATCGCATTTCTGTCCTTAGTTGCCACAACTACCCACTCCCACAGACTTTGAGCCGACATCCAACGGCCCATATTGTTGTACAGCCAGTCTAAAGGCTTTGAAGCGTTGTCTCTGGGCTGAACTGTGCTTGCACCACATACCCATCATCATGTTTGTTATGACTTAACCGGATTTCCTCCTGCATAATTTTCTATGTCATCATGTGAGCTCCAAAGGGCAAAGGCTTCATAATCTTTTCCAGACTAGAATTATTTGCATAAGAGTCCTAAGCCCTTTTCCTCCCTTCCAAAGTGAATACAAAGTTTGCATTTCTCTGTGAGGGATCCGCAAACCTCCCTTCCCCATTGCCATGCATTTCCAACATCTCCCATGTGATACCCTGAGGGAGAAAACCAAGCTTGACAAGACTTGGGAGAGAGAGGAAAATGTGCACCTAGAGAAGAAATTCATTGGCCATCACCCTTAGCGTCGAGAAAGTTTGAAAGCCCTTGGATTGTTGCCCGTTCTTGTCATATGGCACCTAGTTCCAAATCCATTTCTTTTTCAGCCTACTTTTGGGATGAAAAACAAAAAGGCTAATGGTTATGAGAAGAAGAGGCAAGTTAGGATGACTCGTGGGGCAGGAGACGGAAGCAAGGGGCAGGTGGCAGTGGAGATGGGTCGAGGAGAGCTGACCGTGGCAGCAAGTGGCAGTAGTGCACAAGGGGATGAGCCACATCACATGAAGGCAGGGCAATGGGCAATCCATTTTTTTTACAACAAGAACTGTCGGAACAAGTGGTTAGGACGGAGCAATTTCTCTCACAATGGGCTGTTGAGGTCAATCACAGGAGTGAGAAAGGGAGACTTTTACAAGAGTTCCAAGGCAAGGAGCAAGCAATGGTTTAGAGAGAATCTCTGCATAGCTATTAACCTTTTTATGCACTTTGAAAAAGATGCATCTATCCTTCCTTAGCATCTTAGCTAGTCTCATCAATGACCACACAAAACTCCTCTCGTAGGCAACCTAATATTAGCGTGTTTATTTTCTTTATTTTAGATATATCATATTACTCGTCCCCATAGATTGAGTTGCTCTATCTCCACGAGTATTTTATTTACCTTTAAGCCCTTGAAATCTTTTGGAAGATCTTTCTAAGCTGTGAAAAGCAACTCACTTTGGCTTCAAGACACTCATAGAAAAGAAAGCCAATGCTATTATGATATTGACACGTGCACGCTTAGTCCCAAAAGAATTGCTTTCTTACGTGAGAAAATTGGAGCACGATGTGAAAAGAGGAGATTTATTAATAGAGGTTAAAGGAAGCATGCAAAGTAAGCCTATGTTTGAAAGGGATGGAAAAACTCCACATGGATCGCCATCCTATTTGGCAATTTAGTCCATCTCCTTCTACTGCAAATAGGAAGGGGCCAAGCGGCAACATCACATGGATCACAAGGGGCTAAAGGTTGGAAAAAATTCACATAAATCACCATCGAATTTAGCCACCACCGTCTAAAGACAAAGGATCCGAACTCATCAAATCTCTGTGAACATCTTGGAACAAGTTCAAAAGCAATCGAACTCCCACCATGCTCTAGCTAAAAGACAACATGATTCTAATTGGTGGCCTCGCGACCCAATTCCATTCATCAATCCCATTCAAGAAAGAATTGTGCTTAGAATCCATAACAAAGGAATCAGATGCTGGAGAGACATGTGGAATCCCCAAGAAGGAAGATGGAAATACCCAAATGAACTCTTCACCTCCATCTCTGGAAAATCACCTTCATCCTCTTTCCCCCTGAAGAGGCATGGCACATCTCAGTGGCTCATTAGGTCTCCATAAATGCCTTTAAATGGGTGAGAGGCTTCCTATTTTTACCCTCAACCCCCTCTCACAATCACCCACCCCTCAATCCACACCATCCTCAACAAAAGGTGGAATGTCTCTCTTGACAGAAGGCGATTGTCCTTCAAATATTTTTAATATCTGAGACTCATCTATCCATCCCAAAAAATCTATCTTCATGTGGCTGATTCTACACAAGGCTATTTGGACAGAAGAGAGGAGCCTCTCAACAACCCTCTCCAATGGGATGTGCTATAGATGAGTCCAGAAGGTGAAGACCATGTTGCACCTTTTCATTAACTGCCACATGTTTAGAGTCATTCTAGGCCCCCTAACCCAAATTATGACCTTTATCCCTTCTTGGAGACAAATCATTATAGGCCAGCTAACCAAATTATGAACTTTAACCCTTCTTGGAAACAAACTTATTCTAGGAGATTCCATCGGGGTTTTGTCTCCTGCGCTAAACTAGAATAAGGGCTGAATTCTTCTGGATTCTATGGAGAGAGAGAATTTTATTTTTTTTGTGATACAAGACCCAAAGTTTGAAATGCTGATTTTAATTTGAAGGTGGTCCATACCAAAAATTCTGAAGATTCCACCTACAATGTAAGGAATCTTTTTTCGAGACATCCATGGCATGTAGAATTCCGTGGAGGACTCCCAAAACCAGGTTGCAACTAAGGAACATAAACAATCCACTCTATTAGACATGACTACTGAAAACTTGGCCACGATCAGAGAAGTTATACAATTGGTCATCAAATATATCAGGCTCATGGAAGATTTAGGAAGGTATAGATAGCCTGCCCTAAAATTCCCCCTTGCCCCATGTCACCTCTTGTCCACCCTATTAATCTCTCGGGCAAGCCCTCTTGTAATTGGTCATCACAAGCCCTTGTACCGTCCCCCCCTCCCCCCCTTGTTACCTAGACTTAAGAGCCGTTATAATCTCTCACCGCTCCTTGCCATACATGTATTTGATTTATGCTCTCTCTACTTAAATTCCCAGTGGGCCTTGTTTGTTTAAATTGAATGTTTATGAATTGAAAGGTTGGCATGGAAGGGTCAAGCACGACACACCAATATGAGGAACTAAAGGGATCCCTATTATTACAAAAGACACGATGGGAAGTAGTTACTACTAGCAACCTTCTCTATCACTAGTTTGGCAACCCACCAGGACATAAAAGTGTCCTTTTAGGGTTTTGGAAATTCAATACTCATAGTATATGTGCGAATTTTCCAAAATCCTTACTTGAGCTTCAAGCTAAGAACCCATTCCAATTTTGAAAAATAAGTAACATGTCTATCTCTTGATTTCTTGGTCATGGCAAGCTTCCAAATCCCAAGTAGTGTTGCATTTTATCGAAAACAGCATACTTTCACAGCATACTTTCACGGTTTCCCCCATGATACACCATATATATAAAAATTCATGCTACAAACCTATTTTTTCCATGAGCTTCAATGGGTTCCTAGTCTTAGTATATGGATGTTGTAGCCACAAAAATTCTTAAAGTATGTGTAGAATTAGATATAAAAAAGTGAATTTTTTGCATTTTACTGACCTATTCTCTGTGTTTGCTTGCTCATGCCCATATTCTCCACTATATAACGTATCTACTGATATATCTTGGTACTTCACCCTCATATTGACACCAAAAAACTATCCAAGACATGAAAATATGTCCTATTTTGATCATTCTAGACACAACCACACGACACAAAAACTGCGATAATAAAAAAACTGGATTCCACATTGTGGCCATCCTAGCCTCCTTGAAAAACAGCTACGTATACCCAAATTGGGTTTGTATGCTTAGATATGGACCTAAATAGAGGTTCACAATGTTCATTGAACGTAATGACCAATATTGAACATAATACATTTCTAATTCAAAATGAGTGTGATTTTGGTAAAGTGGAATTTTTTTCCGACTTTGTATTTTTGGCTCTTTGGGGTATTAGGTGCCCACAACTCATGAAAGCATATTACATAGTTATGAGACTATATGCACAATCAAAACTACCCTTGTATCGCCCTGGGGTATGTGTTGTGCATAGGTTACCAAGCGGTGCTAATGCGGCCCTATGCATACTTTGTCAATGCATAGGAAAAGTTAATGCTATGCAAGAAGAGGGTATAAGCGATGTGTTGTGCAAGAAGAGGGTATAACCAATGTTCTTATTGGCATTCGATGTTGAGGTTTCTTGTTAAGTCAGTACCAAGAAGATAGCACTGAAATAACAATCATTCTAAGTGTGCCGCTTGTTGTTTTATAGATAGTGGTTTCTTTGATACTTCTGGTATGTGTTGCAAGTGTTGTTGATAGTCTTGTTTGAATCCGTAACTTGCATGTGGCTTTTGTGTTGGTCTTTGTTTAAGTACCCAAATTATTTTTTTCTTGGGTACCCAAATTTGTTGCACCTCTGGTGGTGGATCATATGACTTTGGTCCTGGTGTGATATGAGGGGTTGATCTCACAGGGAGTTTCTTCTTGTGCCGCTTTGGAATCCAAATTTGTGTTGGATTATTGTGTGCAGCAAGCAATTTCTTCGACACCCATACCTGATTATACCTTTGGGTTAGTTGTCGTAGTTTTTCATTTGTAGCTTGTCGTTGGGTCGGCTTAACTTGTGCAACCGCTTTCTTTTTTACCCAAACTTGCTTTGGTGTTGTTATAGTGACTGCCGTGGTGACTTCCGTTTGGTGGTTTTGTTGAATAGATTCCTTGGACTATTCTTGTTGCTCGGCTCTGCATTGTCCTTTGTGTTGCTCTTTGGAAGCCATTTCTTATCTCTTGTACGTAAGGGTTGGTTGCCTTTAGCTTGTAGGTTTGCTACCAATGGTTTGTCATTTTTTTATGTTGCAAAGGGAACTACTTGTTTTTTGGTTGTATGTTGAATAGTGACTGTATCAAATCTCCAATCAATTTGTACATTGTACTTTGGCTGCCATGGTTGGCTCAGTAACAATGGATGTTGTGCTAGCTTATCTTCTACGACATAAAACTTATGCAGGTAGATATATAGATTAACCTGTACATGTATCACCACCCATCCTATTTCTTTGATTGAGTGTTTTGAATAGCTTTGTATGCTCTGATGTATCAATTGAAGCTACCCCTCAAGTGTCAGCTTATTGTATAGGCTGTAGAAAATGAGATTTCCTTGAGCTCCAAAATCTAGGATGGCCTTGGCCTCCACTTGATTACCTCCAAGCTTGACTTTTATGGTTGGGTCCATTGTATGCTCCTCTTCAAAGTTGATCGCATTGATCCACATTAGTGGTTTGTGCTATTGTTGTAGTAGAAGCTTCTATTTTTCCATACATGCCATGGCTTCTTCTTGAGCTTCTTTTACAACCTGTTGCTTGTCTTGAGAGCATTTCTTTTCTACATGGCCCTTTGTTGAAGCATGTTATGGGTTAGTGGGAGATGGCACTTTTTAAGGCAAAAGCCACTAATCCAATTTGGCATTTCCCCACCTTCCAATGTAGCAAGCTTGACAGCTCCACTTGGTGATATATCGATGATCACCAAGCGTCCCATCCCTCGCTTTTTAAGTTTTTTTGGATGTTGTTTCAATGTGTGTAAACCAGGACATAGTCTCATGTTTTAAACTCTTTTGAGCGTACGTACTTATCAAAAATTTCCTTTTGTCATATTTTTTTAGCGTAGATAGAGGCTATGGACTTCATGCGAAGCTCATCTAGTTTTTTAAGGTCATCGACTCTGGAAGACAATTCATGGCATGTCCATCCAAGTTGTTTAGCTACTCTTAGAGTGGGGATCAGGAACTCTAGTGGCAAGATCACTTTAAGGTCAAACACCATGTTGTACGGGGTTCTCCCAATCAAGGTTTTGTATGCTACCCGATAAGCCCATAGTGTGGCGTGTAGCTGTTGGTCCCAATCTACTCTTGAGTCAGATAATATTTTGGTCAACACCATGCATAGAATCTTATTGGTAGCTTCAGCCTATCCATTAGCCTGTGGGTGGTATGGAGAAGACTTCCTGTGAACTACCATGAATTCGTTCAAAATATTTTTGATAGCTTCATTAAGGAAATGTGTGCTATGATCACTCACAACTATGGGTAAGCCATATCTAGCAAATATATTTTTGTATAGAAACTATGCAGTGGTCCTTACATTAGCTTTCTATGTGGCCTTAGCTTCAGCCCACTTTGTGAGATATTTTGTAGCCACAATGATATATTGGGCATATCGCTTGTTGTTGTGCCCTAGAGGAATGTTTCGGAAATGTTCTCGTGTTAGATACAGTCAACTGTGTACTGGCTCCATTTTGGTGCAATTGTCACCTGAAACAATGTAGCATGTTCTATCGATGGTTTATACCTATAGGTTGCACAGATTGTAATGTACTCTTGAACATTAGTGTGCATATTCAACCAATAAACTCCTAAATGTTGCAAGCATTGGTATGTTTTCTTTTGCAAACAGTGAAATGCTAAGTCGTGAGCATGTGATTCCAATAGATAACAATTGTATTCCTTTAAATTTATGCATAAACGCGAAATGTTTTCCAAGCCCAACTGATACAAACGTCCTCCAAGTAGTTGGAAATTTTGTGATTGTCGAACCAATCATCTTTTAAACTCCTATCCCGTTTTATTCAACTCTCCTCCATAGATAGTAAACTGACTATCACCTGAGACCATTTTGGTACAAAATCAATGTTGAAAAGATACATTGTCTATCCCTTTTGGAGCTGGAAAGGTGGTTTGCTCGCAGATGTCTCTTTCCTTTTTTTACCACAACAGTAAAATCAAACTCTAGCAATATGATAAACCATCATATAATTCTTTCGGTATTGCATGGTTTGTTTACAAGGTATAAGAGGACTTGATGATTGGTGAAAAGTACAAATTTGTTTGCAAGTAGATAATGCCAAAATTCCTTAACAACATTTATCATCCCTAGCCCCTCTCTCTTTGTGGTTGTGTAGTTCTTTTCAACACTATCAAGTTGCTTGCTGGCATAACAAACTGGGAATTCCATATTTCCTTCTCCTAGTTGGGCCAAGATGCATCCAATGGCAAATGCCAAAGCATCGATATGAACATGAAAGAACTTTTTTCAATCCGGTACTGTCAATACTGGAGCGGATATGAGTTCTTTCTTCAACTTTTCAAAGGATTATTCACACTCCTCCGTCTACATATGTGTATTAACCTCCTATAGTAACCACAGTTTCCCATAAAGCATTGTGTAGTCACTGATCAAACGAGTAATTCTGCAATCTAGACATTACACACTCACTCTCATGATCTCTATGTGAGGACAATCTTTCATAAGGTGGTCACCACCACACTTGTAGCACCGTCCTAGGGATTGGCGAGGCGCTTTTGGAGCCGCTCTCTGTTGAAGTTCTTGGTCTTGTTTACCCCCTATTGGCTATGAATATCAATGTGTGTTCATCCAAATTGTATCTACCTTCTCTTGCAACTTGAGCTCCTGTTGATGGTCCAACATTCCCAATCATGCTCCAAGGTTCTTGTGATGTTGTCTCTTTGGGTGGATAGTATGTTGAACTACTCCCATATTCACTTGGCTCTTTGTAATATGCACATAGAGGCACTAAGGCTTGTTCCTATGTTTCCTCTATAATGGGTGTATATCCAATACCCATTGGTCACGTTCCTAGCAAAGGTGGTTATTGCTCCAAAACTGGTTGTGGCCGTTCAACCCCTCCTGGTCCTGGTAAATTTTCTACCGCATACCTAGGCATTGGTAGTACCTGAGCAAGTGCTACTTGGGCTGGTGGGATATAATGTCGGTCTCTCACATACCCCTTGTTATAGTAACACTCTTATGTATCGTGATTTGTCCATTTTTTCTCAATGGCACACCACTTAGGTTGCTTAGCATGTGGCTTAGCAAACGGTCTTATCCTTTTGAGAACATCCTCAACAAGTATCTCTTGATCCAACGTTAGTTTTCTCTTTTGTGCTGACTTTATAGACTTAGCTCCACTTTGTTGTGATGATGAGTCATCCTCTAAGTCTTTGTTGTCACCTTCTTTGTAGACAGCACAATTGGCTACTAGGTATAGAGCCTCCTTGGTCAATTCGTTTAGAGTTGAGCTCTTTTTCATATACAAATCCTTCGAAAGATCTGCATTTCTTAGTCCTTGGATAGATATCCGCATGAGTTGGGACTGAGTTGGTAATTCCTCCAATGGACAAAACTTTACGTAGCATTTCAACCTTAAGGCTATCTTTTTAACAAAGTCTCTCTCTTTTTTCTTGAACTTATGGATTTGTGAGACTGTATTATGAGCTATCCCTCTTTAAGAGAATTCTTCAATAAACTCGACAAATACCTCCTCCATTGATTCAAAATCTCTACGTTCAACTGAGTCAAACCAAGTGGTGGAATCCTCCTCTAGGGTTAACCCAAATCCTACGAAGTGTGTGGAAAAGTGATGACACACACAAGGTTGCCACGTGGTCCCTTGGATCTCTATTTCTTGAATATCTCTTGTTAACCCATTTTTGGACTTGAGGGGGCATGATCCTCCGATGGTTGGTGATCAACCATCCTAAACATAGGATCCTCTACTCCTCCTCTATAAGTCCTTTTTACCTAAACATGTTTCATATACCTAATACAAGTCAAAAAATGACTTTAGTCAAGTTTGGTCATGCCGGCATCACTTTATGCTCTGTTGACTCTGAAATCACCGTCTTTTGTGACTACTCTTTCTATTGGGTTGTTCTGTCAACTTTGAGGCTTTGGACTTGTTCGTAACATCATTGTGAAACTACCTGTTCAATTCTGGCTCATTTGGAATCAGTTTGGCCTCGTATTCGAATTTGACGCTTTGTAACCTTCGAGCCGTTTTCTGCTTTTCGAGGGCTTTACTTGATAGATTTCTCCAAACCAATCATATACATTGTGTATGAGCCTCATTAGCAAGCCATCTGTGGGGTCAAGTCTGAATTCTGGCATTTCTCAAAAAACCCTAATTCTCTACTGAGGACCCCCTTGACCCCAGCCGAATGATCATCTGATGGTATAGAATAGTTCTATTATGTTAGGGCATGCTATGGTTTAAATTCCATCCGATTTGGTCAAGCTGGCTGGCCACTATGGTCACTTTTAAGTCGTAGGTCTTCGTACACTGCTCGGCTTCTAGGGTTTTTTCTAGGTCTTTAGACTAGCTACCGACCGTACAAAATGGATCATTGATTAGTAAGGAACTTACTCTTCATGTCTCGTGTGAGACGGCGCTGCAAAAGGTCAACTGTGGGCTCCGGAAATGATGTGCGAAAGAAGCCGAAATGCTCTCTCTGCAAAGCTCCAAGTGGAAATGAGGTGGTTTTAGCCTACGCTGGATATCTATGCCTAGACTTCCTGAACCAAATTTCCCCGGATTCCCCCATTAATCCTATTAGGCCGTGAAATCCATGTTAGGCTCAAAAATTTCCCAAATCGGATTCTTGTAGCTCATTCTGCAAAAATTTTGCAGAAGTAGCTCTGGCCGCCTAATTTAGGCTTCCCGCTTCCATCTTCTGATTTCGTTGAAAATTTTTGTGCTTGTCCGCCTTGTCTTTCTTATCACCATCGTGTCTTCCATTTTTCCATCTGTGCTTTCCTGCTATTTATTATTAATTTTTGACCTTTTTATTTGAAAAATCAAAGAAAATAGAGAAATGCTCTAAAAAAACAAGGTGAAAATCCAGTAATTAAGAAAATTCTTTGAAAAACACAGCTTTATTGTTTTTTGTTGGATTTCTCCATTTTTAAGCCTCCTTTTCAACAAAAATGATAAAAATACACAAAAAAGGACTATTTTTTATGATTTTATGATAGTATATACATTATTTATACTCATCAGAAAGATATTATCAGTGAATTTTCCTTTGTCGATGAATTAGAAGGGAATTATTAGGTAGTTTTGTAAAAAATCACATATTAACATGAAACTTTTTTCCTCCCTCTTCAAACATTGCCCTTAATTACTTAGTGTCTGGTAATATCCTTCCACCCCTCCTAGATGGCGTTCTCCGGGACGACTTGTGTGCATGGGTTGAACAATTGTGTTTATGCATAGCTGTGATTGGCTCTACCATGATATGAAGATCAATGCAATTCAACTTAACATGCTGTGCAAGAGTTGGGTCTTGAGTAAGTAACTCAAGGGTTTCCAATGTCGAGGTTTGCTATTGATGTCTTCCAAAGAGTAAATCCTGTAGCCTTTGTGCTCTCTGTTTGATAGTACCATCAGGGTGTTTAAGCACGCTGATTGCTTGAGCTGTGGGGAGCATTTTGGACGGTTGTCGAGCTTTTTCTCGCCACTGGTAGCTCGGTCTGCTTGGTGCACGATTCTTGAGAGTCTTTTTAGACTTAACTCGCCTCTCTTTGATTGGTTTCACGTTGTGTGGAGAAGATAAGTGCTCTTTTTTCTTCCAAACCTTTTTCATATTAGGTTCCTTGTTCATAGATGGTCGATTCTGTATCTTTGGAACCGTCTTCTGTTTCTCTGGCAAAATTTTAGGCACCCAGATTTGATTTGGTTTATCCACAAGTTTTGCTTTTGGTACCCAAATTTGCCTGACTCCTTGCATGCTACTTATAGCATTTGTTTGTCGAGGGGATGGAGAAGATTTACTTCGTAGATTGGGACTCTGATTGTATCTTTTCCATTCCTCTTTGCTTGGTGCAATAGGAACAATGAGTTGTCCTCCCTTAAGTGATAGCTTTAACTGATTTATATCCCAATCTGGTACTGCTTTGTGTGTACGCATCCAAGGAATGCCAAGAATCATCGTCTCATTCATGTGTTCGTCTGGCAAGCATACAAACTGATGCGGACATGAGCATCCATGTACTACCACGTTCAAGTTGACTACTCCAAATGTTGGAGTTGGGTTCTTGTTGCATCCTTTGATTGTCGTTATTCCTACGGTCAATGCTTGACTTGTTGCTTTCTTGTACGTGGAATAACTGACTGCATTCACTCTAGCTCCCGTGTCTACCAAAGCGTTGGTGCTATGATTGTTGAGTTGTACTTTGATGCGGAGATCCATTCCATCTAACCAGTCGTCATCTGTTGAAACTATATCTTTAGGTAATTCCCATTGTCGATCATCTATTTCCAAAGTGTTGATGGGAATCGGTTGATTCTTGAGAGCAGCTTTACGCTTGAGTACTCAAAGTCTAGCTTCCTCTTGGGCTTCATCAATAACCTGTTGTCGCTTCATCTTCCTTTGTTTGGTTGCATGCATTCTCTCTAGCAATTCATTGGTTAGTGGAAAATTGTATTTCTTTAGACGACATCCACTAATCCAATTAGCCATTGGTTCACCATCGATGGTTGACAATTTTACTGCTCCACTTGGAGATACATCTTCAATGATAAATGGTCCATTTACCTTTTTCTTAAACTTGCGAATGTGTTGCTTAAGGGAATAGACTAGAACTAAGTCCCCTTTCTTGAAAATTTTCATGATTAAGTGGGAATCAAAAAACTATTTTTGTTTCCTCTTTTGTGTATAGATATGAGCTACAGCAGTTAGCCTTTTCTCATCTAGCTTTTCCAAATCTTCAATTCTTTCTGACAATTCATGTCCAGTCCACTCAAGAGTCTGTGCTACCCTTAAGGTCGGCAATAGAAATTCTATTGGAAGTATGGCATCAAGACCATAAACAAGGTTAAAGGGTGTAGCATTTAAAGTTGTTTTGAATGAAACTCGATAAGCCCATAGAGCTGCATGGAGATTCATTTCCCAATCGGTCCTTCCTGAACTAACCACTTTGGTCAGTACCGAGATAAGAATTTTATTTGTATGCTCAGCTTGTCCGTTTGCTTGTGGGTGATAGGGAGCTGATTTGTTATGGATAACCATAAACTCATTAAGTAAATACTCTATTACCCGTTGAGGAAATGAGTTCCCCAATCACTGACAATGTCTATTGGCAGTCCATACCTTACGAATACATACTCATATAAGAATGCAGCAATGGTTTTGGCATCATTCCTTTGAGTCGCTTGAGCCTTGGCCCATTTGGTCAAATAGTCCGTAGCTACAATGATATATTGAACTTGGGTTCTATAAGCAGGTGGCTGTATCGGTCCAACAAAATCTATACCCCATTTTGCGAAGGCTCTAGCCCCCATCATTGGTCTTAAGGGCATACTGTCTACCCGTGTTGGCATTTTTGCTCGTTGACAAGCATCACACAATCGAACATATTCTTTGGCATCTGCAAAAAGTGTTGGCCACCATATGCCTGCCATCAAGATTGCTCTTGCGGTGGTCTCACTAGAAAAGTGACCTCCAGCTAATCCAGCATGTGCTTGTTCTATAATCGGAATATACTCGTTTTCATTTGCACAAAGACACAAATGTTGATCCTTACCTCTCCGATACAATTGGTTCCCCCAATAAGAGCATAGTCTCTTACTTTCGTTTCAATTGCTCTTTGACGGCGTTTACTCATATCCTCAGGAAATGTTCAGCTCGATAAGTAAGTAACCAGATAGTTACTCCATCTAGGAACAGGTGACATTTGAAACAATGTTACATGAGGAATGGGTTGTTGTTCCTGACATTGAGGGAAATCTCTTACAAAAGATCGAACATCTCTTCTCATAGTCGGCCAAAATACTCCAAGTCTTAAGATTCGTCGCATAGTTTGGTCTTCCGCAAAGTGAATTCCTACTATGGTAACATGTGCTTGACTTAAGTATTGATCTCTTTCTTTAGGATTAATGCATAAAAGCAATATTCCGTACCAATTTCTTTTATATAGCCTCCCAGCTAGTAATTGATACGTAGCCAATTGCTCAATTAATTCAACTGTGATAAGAAGTGGTGAATCCACTTGAGCTATTGTCATTAATAACACGATTTTTTCCGCCCATCTAGGTATCATTTCCACGGAGAACAAATAGGCATCTGGTAGATCATCATCTACCCCTTTAGGTGATTCCCCCGAAACAATCCTGGACAAATGATCTGCTCGTTGATGTGTAGTGCCTTTTTTAACAACCACAGTAAAATCAAATTCGAGAAGAATGATGAACCATCTCACTATTCTTCCTGTGTTGCATGGCTTCTTGACCAAATATAACAAGGCTTGGTGGTCCACAAAGAACACAAACTTGTTGACCAATAGGTAATGTCTATACTTTTTAACGGCATAGATCATTCCTAGTCCTTCTCTTTCAGTGGTGGTGTAATTCTTTTCAGCCATATTCAATTGTCGGCTAGCATAAGAAATAGGAAAGTCAATTTTCCTATCTCCTGGTTGGGCTAGTATACAACCAATACCAAAGTTGGAAGAGACGGGAGCAAAGCGAACCCCGAACCCCCGACGGCCTCTAAAACATCGGGGACCAAATGGCGCGCCTCGAGCCTGTCATGGTAAAGCAAAGAGGGGGCACCACCTAGCTTCAGCGGCTAGGACGCAAACAACACACCACCATAACAAAGTTTTCATCCAAGAGAGATCGATGCTTGGGAGTAATGATGAAAGGGAAAGGGAATGAGATCAAGTGAGAGAGAGAGAGAGAGAGAGAGAGAGAGAGAGAGAGAGTGAGGGAGGGGGTATAGCGGCTTAGTACTTAGGCATCACAAAAGGATGGCGAATCCGCACACCCTTCACACATACACAAGCTCACTCCAAAACACAAGACTAGGTGGCGATTCCGCACACCTCACATGGGCAAAACATTGCAAGAAAACATACTCACAAAACCTTAAGCTTTATTTAGAGAATTAGGCGATGAAATGGGGAGCATAGGGTAGGGGAATGAGAAGGGAGAGAGTGGTAGAGCACATGGCGGATAGGTGGGAGTTGATGTCGAAGACTCGCACGAGGATTATGGCCATCATCCTTCATTTGGTTTCCCTTCATCTTCCATAGCCAAGGGTGTAGATGTCATGCTCAAGACAAGCATGGTGATTGCGGTGATGGTGATGGTGTGGGTGTGTGTGTGTGCACTAGGCACACACAATGCATAGTGTGTTCTTTGGTGATGTTGTGTTTTTGTGTGATGGTGACCCCTCTTTATATAGGGGAGGAGGGGGGAGAAATTCTAGAATTTAGAAATGAAGAAATCATTATCTACATAGGCCATGTGACTGTGGGCCCTACTTGTCTGGCTGTGTGTATATGTGCCAGAACAGCAGTCTCATGAGAGAGAGACTAAGAGAGAGAGATGGGTTGATGAAAAAAAGTGAGAGGTGACATGGAGAATAAAGTAATTACAAGAGGGGAGAGAGGGGAGTGTGTTCAGAGGTGAATCTGTGTGCAGATGTGTGTGAACACAAGAAAAATCAGGTAACCACCGGGTGGGGATGGGTCTGTGGGCACCTTTTTCAGTGAAACTGAGTGTGTGTGAGTGTGGGGGAGGTTATTTAGCTACAAAACAAGAGACATGGTTCCCTTTAGAGAGAGAGGGGGGGGTATTTGGGTCATGGGATATGATAGGAGAGAGAAAGAGGGGGTGGGGTATACTATTTTGGAAGATAGGGTAAGTTGCATGTGAGTTGGTGCATTATTGGTGAGTTATAATGCATTATTGGTGAGAGGTGGGGTAGCTTGAGGGGAGAGAGAAAGGAGAAAGGACAAGGGGAAGAGAGAGGGGGTTGACCTTTTGAGTGGAGGAGAGGAAAAGGGACACACGGCGGGGCAACAGTGAAGAAAAAGGAGGCAAGGTGGGGATGGGCTACCCCGCAGGCATGAGGTGGCCTATTTTACCTTTCTTATATATTTACATAATCATACTTTATTTTTTTCTTACTTTTTCCAATGTCTTTTATCACTCCCTCCATAAGAGGGGGTTTTCATGGGGTGGGGACGAGAGAAGAGGGGTATGGGAGCTTGGCTTGTGAAAAGCCCCCATCATTAGCCCTCCCCTTTTGGCTAGAGGCATTCATGTCTCTAGCTCATCTGTTTGATCATTATCGTCGGAGGTGGTGGCTGATGGTGTGTTCTCATCTGGAATGTCAATTGGTGGAGCCTGGTCAAATCGAAGAAAATAAGGTTTAAGTCGCCAACCATTTACCCTGGTTTTATGAAGTTTTCCATCAGCCTCCATAAGCTGGTAGCTTCCATTGGCATACTTTTTCCTGATGATGAAAGGGCCTTCCCATCGGAGTAGGAGTTTCTTATCCTTGCGCGCGTCGAAGCGATTGTCGTAGCGGAGCACCAACATTCCTTTCTTCAATTCTTTTTTCCGGAGATGCTCGTTAAAGCTAAGCCGTCTATGCTCTGCTTGTGCTGCATAATAATTTATTGCTTCTTCTCTATCCAGCTGCAGTCTTTCCAAGTTGATGATGTGATCTCTCAAATGCATGTTGGGTTGTTGAAGCTGGCTTGCCATTACTCTGAGACTTTGTAGTTGAACTTCAATGGGCAAGATTGCTTCCTTACCAAATACTAGATGATACGGTGTGAATCCCAAGGATGTACGAAATGAAGTTCTGTAGGCCCATAAAGCTGGTAGTAGATACTTATCCCAGTCTCCGGGATGATTGTTTACCTGCTTGGTAATAATTTTAGAAACCATTCCATTTACCTTTTCAACTAAGCCATTACATTGAGGGTAATATGGTGAAGTGTGCCTCCTTGTAATGCCCAGTTTCTGCATTAATTCTCCTACCAAGTCTGCTCTGAAACTTGGCCCTCTATCAGAGATGATCTCTAAAGGTGTGCCAAACCTACAACATATGTGCTCGTAGATAAATTTAGCTACCTCTACCGCTGTGATTCTAGTGGTGGCTGTAGCCTCTGCCCATCTAGTCATGTAGTCGACCCCCATGATAATGTAGAATTTTCCTGAGTTGGCCCTAGGTAATGGCCCAATGGCATCGATACCCCATTTTTCAAATGGGCCATATGAGAGAATAGGTGTCTGTGGTTCAGGTATAAGTGACCTAGTGCCGGCCTTTTGACACAACTTACATGTTTTTCACCAGTGGTGTACATCACGGTTGAGGCTAGGCCATATGAAGCCTGCCTGCAAGATTTTCCTACTTGTTACGTCTAGGGCAAAGTGACCACCACAAACCCCGTCGTGACAGCTAGCAATTACTCCCGTGATTTTGTGAGAGAGAGGGACCTTCCTGAGTATTTGGTCCTTACCCTTACAGTACAAACCATCATTGATGAGTCGATACCTTGTGGCCTTCCGCGTCAGCCATTGCTTCTGTCCCTTTGTTAAATCTGATGGGCATTCCCCTGTTTCCAAAAAATGCATGATGTCAGGCAAGGCATCACTGCCTTGAAATAGAGGGAGCTTTAGTTTTATTGCTCCAACCACCACTTCCTGTAGTCTTTCACTTGCTAGGGCATCTGCTTCTTGGTTTTGAGCCCTTGGGATATGGTGTATTTGAACTTCTTCAAACTTACCCAACAAGGTTTTTACACCACTTAAGTGAGTCCTTAAACTAGGATTCTTGCATGTCCATGCTCCATTTACTTGCCTTACCAGAAGTAGAGCATCCCCAAATACATTAAGGCGTTGTACACCTTGCGAGACGCACCATTGTAGACCCTTGGTTAGTGTTGCATACTCAGCTTCATTGTTAGAATGTGAATCTAACAATTGGCCCAACGAAAATACCTTTGTCCCTTTGTCATCAAAGACCACTATGCCTGCAGCTACCTTGTCGGACGCTCGCTTGTAGGCTCCATCAAAGTAGAGAGAGTATGCTCCTTCTACCATCGGTGGTACTGGAGGTAATCGGACTTCTCCTTCCTTAGATTGCTTCTCCTTCCCTTCAAAGACTTGGTAGGTCATGAGTCCCCCCAAACTTGCCCTTGTCGTTCTTTCTACCTGTACCGTGTAGTCAAACTCTTGCAGACGAACTAGCCATTTAGTAATTCTAGCAGACACATCCATGTGTTGTACAACATAGGGAAATATTTCATCCGTGGTTAGAATCACAAATTGCTTAGGCAGCAAATATGACCTAAACTTTGTAGTTGCAAATCTAAGAGCTAGGACTAAGTGTTCCACATGGGTGAAACCTTTCTCTCCTGCTGTCATCATTCGACTAGAGAAGTAGATTGGCCTCATGAAAGATGTCGTCGTATCCTTTTGGAGTAGCACAGCCCCCAATGAGTCATCACCAACACTTGAGGTGACATAGAATTTTTCATCCCACTTAGGTGGTGAGATAGTTGGCAGAGTGGCTAAGACCTCCTTTACCTTGTTGTAGTGATGTTCGCTTTCCTCATCCCAAGTGAAAGTTGATCTTTGAGTGAGTTGTTGCAGTGGTAGAACAAGTTGTGATAGTAGATGTATGAATCTACTTAAGTACCTCACCTTCTGTAGAAAAGAGACCAGTTGGCGTGCGGTCGTTGGTGAAGGTAGGGCTATGAGTGCGGACACCTTACTTGGGTTGGCGTTGATACCTTTTGCTGAAATTTCATGGCCTAGTAGAATGACTTTACTCTCCCCAATGTGGCATTTATCCACATTTAATTGCCCACCTAGGCTCTGCAACCTGGCCAAACCTTCAGTTACCTTTTCTAAATGTGAAATACGGGAGCTATATATACAAAAATCATCAATGAACACTCTTATGGATGTTCCAAAGAACGGTTGAAAAACATATGTGACATATCTTTGGAATGTGGCAGGTGCATTTGTGAGACCAAATGGCATAACCCTGTATGCAAAACAACCCCATGGCGTGATAAAAGTGGTTTTTAGCTGATCTTCCAAGGCTATGCGTATTTGAAAGTATCCAGAATAACCATCATAGATGGTATAGCATTCAAAACCCACTACTTCATTCAAAATTTCATCCAAGAAAGGGAGAGGAAAGTAGTCTCTCTTTGTAGCTGCATTTAGTGGTTTGTAGTCAACACAGACCCTCCACTTACCATTCTTTTTAGGCGTCACCACTACGGGTGACACCCATTCTGAGTTTTCTACAGGATAGATGAATCCCGCCTCCAGCAGTTTCCTTACCTCGGCCAAGAGTGCCTTTTCTTGTATGACCCCCAATCGTCGTTGCTTTTGCACAACTGGTTTTACCCCTTCCTTCAGCTTAATATGATGTTCCACCACTGTAATGCCTGTGATTCTTTCATAGTTGTCAATGAACAGGTTAGGAAATCCCATCAACATTTGCAAAAAACTATCTTTCTCCTCAAGTGTTAATTCCGTAGACAACATACCCTTCAACCTACTTCCTCCTAGGCCAGGTGATTTGCTCTCCTCTTCATTGGGTTGCCCTTTTGGTGATGGATCACTAGTTGTGCTTACCCTTTGTGGATCCTTCATAATGATACCCATCACATCAATGGAACTGTCACTTTCTTCGGTGGATGTGGTCTCCTCCTCAGAACTGGAAGATTCGCTAGTGGTTTCATCTGTCGATGTTTCCAGATTCATTTGCTTCTGCTTGCCAATCCTCATGTCGTAGTAGATTGTCTCCCCTTTCTTACCGGTCATGCGTAGAAGGCCAGTACCCCAGTCCTGTTTTGCCTTCATGGCCATCAACCATGGCCTTCCCAAAATTAGTGGATAGCCCTCCCCCTTAGTAGGCATTACAAAAACATCTACCTCTACCTCAGTGTTGAAAGCTTTTATTTTCACGGCACTTACCACACCCACACACTTTACTTTTGCGTTGTTTGCCATCTTTTCCTTGCATGGAGAAGGCCTGTCAACCTCGAACCCTAATCGAAGCATCATAGCTTCGCTCATTACACAGATTTGTGCACCTCCATCAATGTAGGTGTTTCCAACCCTCTTTCCTTTTATGTTTACGTCGACAATTGGAAGGATGTCATCCATGTTGCATCCCGAAATTGCTCCGGCTACCTTTGTTTTGGAGCGTCTTGTACTTACCATTTTAGACCATTGTCGCCTTACTTTTGGTGCAAGATGTAGCAGCTGTGGCCATGTAATCTTCGGTCCTTGCTCTGCCACATCCAATTTTAGATCATAGGGCTTTGAACTTTCCCCTAGCTAGAAGTCGGTGATGCCCAATTTCCGTCGTGGCCTGGATGGCCTCTTGTTAGTTTCTCCTCTCATGCTTCTCTCATCATCTAATTGTGTAGCCTTCTCCCTCCTAGCTCTTTTCACAGTCATGGCCTCAAGTGGTTCTAAAAAGGTTACCTTCTCCTTACCCTTGTCCCTCTCCTTTGCTCTGGGTGGATCCACTACTACGGCTTTTCCTTTCTCTTCTAGCCTTATGATGTTTACAGGGCGATCAGGTGGTGGGGCTGGTGGAAGAGGTGGAATGGATGCTTGTAGTGGTGTTTGGGGTGGACGTAGAATTTGTGTTGGTGGGGGTGGTGCTCGGGGTGGGGGTGTTCTTTCTCTAGGGGGTGACAATTGGTTCCTCCTACCTCCTCTATTATAGTTTTGTCGTGGTTTGGGACAGTAGTACATACCGTGACCGTCTTCTCCGCAGTTGTAGCAATGATACTCCTTGTTTTGTCGTCGTGCTCTTCCAGGGTCTTGATCTCTTTCTTGACTCCTCCCTTGATGTATTAAGTGGACAGACAAATTCTGCAGTTGATTAGTAATATGGGCCAACATATCTTGTTGGTCATCTCTTACCCCAAGAGCCGGTGGTGGTGGTATGGTGGTTGTCGTAGTTGCTGGTCGATGCAATGTTCTTGCTTCTGTTGATTCGGTTTCCTTGGCTTTCATTCGCAGCTTCTTGTCCTTAAGGCGAGCAATCTCAACGGCTAACTCGTACGTAGCCGGGAATCTACCTTTCACCTTCTCCTTGAGAAGCAGCCATAAGCCATGCGTGAACCGATCTTTTTTTAGGAAATCGGGTGCGGCTTCCCCCCTTGCCAGTGACTCAACCCACCGTTCCCACAAATCCACAAATTTGGACTCATAGGTGGCATATTCTAAAAGACCCTCCTGCTTCAAGTCTCTCAACTTGTCCCACAACTTTTCTGAAGTGGTACCTCCCCCAAAGCGCCTCTTAAAAGCGGTTTTTAAGGGTTCCCAGTCATCCTTGGTTGCTTGTGGAAGTGCATTGTACCATGATCTAGCTTCTAGCTTCATGAGATGCTTAAAGATTCTAACCCGGGATTCATCCGTATCTTTGTTGCTCACTACACATGCTACTTCAAAGTCATCTAGGAAGTCTGTTACCAAATCCTCCCCCTTCTTTCCTTTAAATGTTGGAAATGCTACACTTGCCATGATTACTGAGAGAGAGCTAGAAAGACACACTGCTTAACTTGCAAAAGTTTTTTTCTTCTTTAAAAGGAGGCGTGTATACCCTCTTATACTAGGACATGGATTAAAACTTCAAACGGTACATTGCCTTGTACCAAAGGTAAGACAAATGGTTGATCTGATGCCAGAACCTCAAAAAATCGCTCCCCACCCAGCATGGTGTCAATGACGTGCTGGTAGTGAGCCTTCAAATCCAGTATTACCTTGATTGAGTGTACACGTGTTGGTATGTGTGATCTGTCTTGAGGTAGGTTGTACTGATTCATGTGAATCTTAGAGGTGCTTAGTCACTGTCCAAGCTTGTGGGAGAGGGTGGTGTTCTTTCCTGAAACAAACTCAGTAGATCCCTAGTTTCTCTAGTGAGAGTGTGAGCCAATGATTCCGTTATCTGTGCTGCAGCATCAGGTGCGACTTGAAAACTGACTGTGATAATTACCTCGGTGACTTGAGTTACCCGATTCTCAAAGTAGAATAGTGTTGATTCTCTATTGTGTAGAGCTCCTTCCATTTTGTTGTTGTGGGTTGGTTGTAGGTTGCGGACATGGTTTCGACCTTCTCCTTCTTCTTCTTGGCACTTGGCCTATGTATATCCACTGGGTTTGGCGTGTTGGTTGACTCTCCCACTCCAAATCGATTACCGTTACGCCTGGCACTCTAGCTTCGATGGAGATGCGGAGTTCGTCTAGTTGTGCTTGGAGCTCTTCTTCTTCTGTCGTCCAATTAGCAAATCCTGCTAGACATTCATCCATTCACAATAGTTTAGGGTTTTCAGTCTTGTAAACTGAAGGGTTTCATGAAAAGATCCTCAGTGGGGGCACCAAATGACGGGAGCAAAGCGGACCCCGAACCCCCGACGGCCTCTAAAACACCGGGGACCGAATGGCGCGCCTCGAGCCTGTCATGGTAAAGCAAAGAGGGGGCACCACCTAGCTTCAGCGGCTAGGACGCAAACAACACACCACCATAACAAAGTTTTCATCCAAGAGAGATCGATGCTTGGGAGTAATGATGAAAGGGAAAGGGAATGAGATCAAGTGAGAGAGAGAGAGAGAGAGAGAGAGAGAGTGAGTGAGGGAGGGGGTATAGCGGCTTAGTACTTAGGCATCACAAAAGGATGGCGAATCCGCACACCCTTCACACATACACAAGCTCACTCCAAAACACAAGACTAGGTGGCGATTCCGCACACCTCACATGGGCAAAACATTGCAAGAAAACATACTCACAAAACCTCAAGCTTTATTTAGAGAATTAGGCGATGAAATGGGGAGCATAGGGTAGGGGAATGAGAAGGGAGAGAGTGGTAGAGCACATGGTGGATAGGTGGGAGTTGATGTCGAAGACTCGCACGAGGATTATGGCCATCATCCTTCATTTGGTTTCCCTTCATCTTCCATAGCCAAGGGTGTAGAGGTCATGCTCAAGACAAGCATGGTGATTGCGGTGATGGTGATGGTGTGGGTGTGTGTGTGTGCACTAGGCACACACAGTGCATAGTGTGTTCTTTGGTGATGTTGTGTTTTTGTGTGATGGTGACCCCTCTTTATATAGGGGAGGAGGGGGGAGAAATTCTAGAATTTAGAAATGAAGAAATCATTATCTACATAGGCCATGTGACTGTGGGCCCTACTTGTCTGGCTGTGTGTATATGTGCCAGAACAGCAGTCTCATGAGAGAGAGACTAAGAGAGAGAGATGGGTTGATGAAAAAAAGTGAGAGGTGACATGGAGAATAAAGTAATTACAAGAGGGGAGAGAGGGGAGTGTGTTCAGAGGTGAATCTGTGTGCAGATGTGTGTGAACACAAGAAAAATCAGGTAACCACCGGGTGGGGATGGGTCTGTGGGCACTTTTTTCAATGAAACTGAGTGTGTGTGAGTGTGGGGGAGGTTATTTAGCTACAAAACAAGAGACATGGTTCCCTTTAGAGAGAGAGGAGGGTATTTGGGTCATGGGATATGATAGGAGAGAGAAAGAGGGGGTGGGGTATACTATTTTGGAAGATAGGGTAAGTTGCATGTGAGTTGGTGCATTATTGGTGAGTTATAATGCATTATTGGTGAGAGGTGGGGTAGCTTGAGGGGAGAGAGAAAGGAGAAAGGACAAGGGGAAGAGAGAGGGGGTTGACCTTTTGAGTGGAGGAAAGGAAAAGGGACACACGGCGGGGCAACAGTGAAGAAAAAGGAGGCAAGGTGGGGATGGGCTACCCCGCAGGCATGAGGTGGCCTATTTTACCTTTCTTATATATTTACATAATCATACTTTATTTTTTTCTTACTTTTTCCAATGCTTTTTATCACTCCCTCCATAAGAGGGGGTTTTCATGGGGTGGGGACGAGAGAAGAGGGATATGGGAGCTTGGCTTGTGAAAAGCCCCCATCAGAAGCATCTACATGTACGTGGAATATCGTATCCCAATCGGGTGCTTTGAATATTGGATCTGATGTGAGAGCTTGCTTAAGCTTCATGAAGGATTCTTCACATGCTTCAGTCCATTCAAAGTGCATAATCAAGCTATACACGGGTTTTGCAATTATAGCATACATGTAAATGAATAGTCGCGATAATATCCACAATGTTCCATGAAGGCTTGTACCCCTTTGACTGTTGTTGGTCTAGGAAAATCGGCAATGACATGAATATTTTCAATATCGATAGCTATGCCATTTTTAGAAACTATATGTCCAAGAATTTTCCCTTGTCTTCCCATGAATGTGCACTTTTCCGGGTTTAAGCAAATCCTGTAAAGTCTACATTTCTTGAATACCTTTTTGAGGTGTTCAAAATGATCAGATCGGATTGACAAATGTACGCATAAATCATCCATGTATACTTTCAAAAATTTCCGAAGATACTCCTTGAAAGCATGGCTCATCAATCTCTGAAATGTGGCTAGAGCATTAGTTAACCCAAACGGCATAACCCGATAGGCAAATATACCCCATTGCAAAAGCAGTTTTGTGCTGATCTTTTGGGTCAATCAAAATTTGATTGTATCCTGAAAAGCCATCTAAGAAGCTGTAGGCTTCTTTTCCTGCCACTCATTCTAAAACGTGCTCAGTTATTAGAAGAGGAAAGTTGTCTCTAATGGTAGCTGCATTCACTTTTTTGAGATTAACGCACACTCGTAATTTCCCATTTTTCTTAGGTACTACCACAATTGGGGACACCTAATCAGTGTGTTCAATTTCATAGATGAATTCAGCTTCCTTTAGTTTTTCAATTTCTTCTTTGATCTTTCTGGCAAATGTTTCATTATAAGTGTATGGTCTCTGTCTACTTGGTTTCGCATCATCTCTCATGGGTATGGTATGTTGGCAGATTTATGGATCAACACCCTTGAGATCTTTGTAAGACCAAGCAAAGATATCTCGATATTCCTTTAACAAACTTAAAAAAAGCTTTTCTTCTTCTTCTGTTAGGTCATTTGCAATGTAGGCAGGCCTAAGCTCTTCTCTTGGTTCAGCCAAGTCTACCACTTTAGCGTTTTCAGGTCCTTCGTAAGACTCGCCTTGTTTCCGTAGTTCCCTAACAGGTTGTTCGATTATGATTTTCCGATCTTGGAGAGTATACTTTTTGTAATGGGATGGAACATGCATTACATCCTTCCCATCCTCTTCCGTGGCTTCCATCTCTGTGGTGTATATCTCCTTTAGAGATTTTTTCAACTCTTGATATTTCTTTTTCCGCTCGACTCCAGTCATGAGTGGTTTTTTATTCTGATGTTCTTCTTGAGTACCCTTCCTTGTTTTTCTCGATGTTTGAGACATTTTTTAGTTTCCTTTCAAAGGATATCTGCCAGTTATTTTGTCCTTGACACAATCTTTAGCATCTATCTGCATCAGGAATTGTGTTTTACTGGAGACTGATGGCATAAGTCATGCTTTCACAATTTTAATGTTCCTCTTTCTTCTATACCATTTTTGTCTTCTTAATTTTTGGTTTGGAAAGTCAAAAAACTTTTCCTCCCTTCCTCTTAAGAGTAGGTGAGCTCTCGTATGTTCTTTTTTGGATCCCGAATCTTCAGAGGTAGCTGAGTGTTCATCCAACTCATCAGTTGCATCGTAATAGAGGTCAGAAAAGACTTGTTGAGCTTTCATCAAGTCCTTTGTTTCCTCATCCTTGTTTGTCTCGATGTTAAGGACTGACATCATTTGGATGGGAATTATGTCGTAGCCATCCTCATTGCAAAATTGAGTAGGCATAGACGTATTCACATATACATCCATTGTCGCTAAGATTTGAGTCCACTCGAATGGTTCGAATAAATGCTCTGGAAAGGGTTCAGGTATGTAGGCTTCGTCTATACAGTCTCTTTCTAGGATACATTCCTCTTGTATTAAGCTTCCATTTTTTGAAGCTCCGCACATCCAAACAGGAGTGTCTTTGTTTAGCCATGATGGAAGTTTAGTCTCAACCGAAGAGACTGAATCAAACTCTTGAATGGGTGTTTTCAAGATGTCTCTATAGGTGTGGTCCTTTAGATTGACTCTTGTTATAGATCCCACCTGCCTTAAGTACAGATTGTCGTTTCCCCAATCTTGGATAAGTTGTACCTGTCGCATGAAAGGTCTTCCCAATATGATTTCATACTTGAGTTTTTTCCCAAAGTCTACTATGGCAAAAGTGTGTTGATATTCAATTCCACATGAGTTGACTACTATCACTTTTTCTAGTAGCCCTAGAGATCTTTCAATATGTTCGTCAGCCAACTGCAATTTCATTCGCGTTTGTCTAATGGCTGGTTGTCCCCAGGATTCCCATACTCCTTTAGTGGCTATGGCTATGCGAGCTCCACTCAGTATTGTCATGGTTTCAATGTCATTATATTTCACTGGGAGGGTAGTGTTTCCTTCTTCCCCTTCATAATATTTTCCGACCTTGTTCATAGGAACTGATCAAATCTCTTTGTATTCCGTTTCATTTTTCAAGTTTCCCAGATTCTTAGAGATTAACCCCATTATCCCCACCTTTTCTAGGGTTTTTTGTAAATCATTTCATAAGTATGGCCTGAGTTTCAACGGTTCCCCCAAAGTGAGAGTGCATTGGATAGGTGTTGACATGATTGAATGAATGTTGTCTACTTCTAGGGTCTGTTTGGCTCTTTTGACTTGAGTGGTTTTGCAAATGATAGACTCATCTTCGTTATCTCCCAAGTAAGAAGGTAATGTTTTTAATGTCATTGGTTTAGATATCCCTGAAGCCTCTGATCTGCAATCCCCATATAAGGATTGCATATCCAGGTTTATATCAGATGGTAGGTTATCCAACCAGACTTCCTCTATAGGGGATGACTTAAAGTTAGGCTTCCATCATTGATCTCCCTTACCTTTTCCCATAAGTGTCTTGGCCAATCTTCTTCTACTAGTGGAATTCCGTCTAAGCCATCTTCACTGTCCGGCACCAGGAGCTCTGGTTCGTTTGTTTCAAGGTGGGGTTCTACCACCACATCGGATTTTGCTTTCGTTTCTTCTACCGTAAGCTCTTCCGGTTTCGCAATACTTTCAAGCTTGGGTTTTTGTTTATCTAGAATTTCCTGGGTGATTCTTACAAAATTTTGATAAACTTCCAGCTTAGCTGCTTCCATGTCTGGAGATGGATAGTTTTTCCATGTGTTTTCCATGTTTTGGCTTGCTTTTCGTCCGTCTTGGTAGGCTTCCAAGGCAGCATTGATACGCTCAAAAATTTTATCAACCAGAATGGATCCTCCCGATTTCACGTTGTTTCCTTAAATTCACTGCCCGTTTCCTTCAACTTGTCCTGGGCTAGAATTTTTGCTTTCTCTTTGTTTTCAACCCGTTGTTTTTGTTTTCTCATCTCATATCTTTTGCTTCTGCTCCTTTTGATTCTTTGAGAAGAAAATTTTGTATTCTTCGAATCATCAGAGGAATTGTGTTTCTTTTTCTTTGCCTGAGCTCTAGTGATTACCTTGCTTGGAACAATCGGTTCGCTCTCTGATGAGCTACTAGGCATCACTTGGACTACGTTGACTACAGTGTTTCCCTTGTTCAAAGGATTCTTAGGACAATCTTCCGAAAAATGTCCTCCCTTTTTGCAGCATTGTATGCAATAGGCTTCAATTGGTTTGAGGTTTTTGTCAGGATTTGGACATTCATTTTTCCAATGGTCATCAGCACCACACTTATGACAGTTTCCTATTCTGGGTTTCATCATGGGTCTTCCCATAGGAGGTCTGACACCTTGATTAGCTACATTATACATTGGTGCGAGCTCTAGTGGAGCATAAGTCATGGTTTCCTCCATCGGTGGTGGTTGTGGACTATACCAATCTCCCTCTACCATTACGGTAGATGGACTAGGCTCTGCATAGGGTGTAATAGGCACCCCTTCTGAGTGCATGTACTTTGCAGGCACCGCATTATTTCCTGGATAAGGAGGTTGTTGTCCCAACACAGGTTGAGGTCTCTCCATACCCATTGGTGGTCTCTGAGCTTGAGCCATATTAGGTTGATATCTGTACATGGATTGTCCTTGTGGCCTCATGGGCACGTACTGAACATTCCCATCATACTTTGGTCTGAAATAGCACTCGTGGGTCTCGTGGTTTGTCCATTTCCCCTCGATTGCACACCATTTTTGTGGCCTAATTGGTTGTCCTTGTGGGGATATCCCTTGTCCTGGTCCTCTCATGGGTGCCTTTTGCATATTGTTCATCATGTCATTCATTCTTTTTAGCATATCTTCTATGGCTGAGAGTAGTGCTGCAGCAGCCGTTCCCACTTGTGCTGGTTTTGTGGATGCAGTCTTCTCACTTTGGTTATCCTTCGGGACGTCCTCTTCATTAAAGATCTCACAATTGTCTCCTAGCTCGATAGCATCAGACACACACGCCTCTAGGGTTGTATGCTTTTTACTATAGAGTATAGCATGAAGTTCTTTGTTTAGCAGTCCCTCCAGAAACAATGAAACAAGTCACTCCTTTGCAGGTATCTCCATCTCTGGGCATCTGGCAATGTATTGTTTTATTTGAGCTGCACAATCCCTAACAGACTCACCATGTTTCTGTTTAAAGCTGTAGATTTGAGCTACCGTATTATGTTTAATTCCCGTTTTAGAACAAGCAGCTACAAATCCTTGAGCTAATGTATTCAAATCCATGATTGACCTTGGTGGAATGTTTTGGAACCATGTCAAATCTTTCCCTTCTAAAGTCATTCCAAATCCTTTGAATTGAGTATGAAAATCAAATATACGCTCCGCTCTTAGAACTTGCTTGAAGCTTGCTAAGTGGTCATATGGATCCTTTGATCCACTGTATCTTCTAACCCATTTTTGGAAATCAGATGGTCTGACACATCTATTTGGTTCAACCCTAGGTCTTTTAAGAGTTGGTCCTGTTTCGAGTCCTTCAAACCAGTCTATCGGAAATAGTGACTCATGTAGCCCTGGGCTAGCCTTAGTGTCACCCGTTTTTCTTCATGATGAGGTGGTTTCTGGTTTTTTCACATTACTCTCACATGATCTCTCACGATGTTCGACTCTTGGAGTGGTTTTTGATCCTTGAACCAATATCCAATTCCATATGGAATACCCCTGGTATTTGGTTTGTTCTACCTCCTCAGGAGTCATCATAACAAAGTTGTTGTTATAGCAATCCCTAAACAAGTAAGTTGGTAGATCCGTAGATCCCCTATCTTTGATTTTGAAGATATAGATGATCTTCATGGCCGTTAATTGTCTTGGTCTAGCATAAGAAGTCCACAAGAGATCTTTTATGTTTCTATCTTCCCAACAATAGACTCCGATCCTAGGATTATCCGTATTAAGCCGTTTCAAGGGCTTCAAGTCTACTTCGTATCCCTCGAATTCCAAAGTTGGTGGTCCTTCTTTTGCTGACACATCTGGGGTTATAGTGTTTACTTCTAAGCCCCATTTGTCTACCATATCAGGATTTTCAACTTGTGCATATTGAGTTCCGTTTCGATCCATGTACATTTTTCCTTGTTTGTTGGCCCTAACTTCTTCTTTGAACTCAATACCATGATCATCAATGCGAATAGCATACTCTTCGTTAGGATCCAAGTAAACTTGGGTTCCATGACAATTAGTCTTGTAAAAAGAGAGTATATGCTTATAACACATTGTCGTTCCGGTTTCATAGTGAGTCGAGTAAGAAGACATTTCGGATGTTGAATCTGAAAAAGTGTCTGATACTTCTTCACGAATTGTGTGTAAGGAATTGCCTTGATTTACGCTTTCTTCAGTAGATACTCTACTGGTGTTTTCTCCAAATAGGCCTTGTTTTCCTATTACACGACCAGATCTAAGGTTTATATAGACCTATGAAGCTCTGGATAAAGAACTCACCTTAGATTGACTGGTCGTCAATTTCCACTTGACTCAATTGCAACTTTCTGTCAAGCCACTGATTCCTCGTCTGCAACCTGATTCATGTACATAGTTTGTCAAATTAGCTATTTTTCTATAAGGACGGTCGAGCTCTTGAAAACTCCAGTGATTGGTCTCTATATTTCACTTCAATTCGTGCTATGGAAGTCGAAACTTTGACTTTTAGATTCAGCTTAGCAAATTCAAAGGTTTAATCTGCAATCTGTAAACTGAGTGTATCTATACCAATTTTGATCTGATTGACACCAAAATTTTCCAGTGGCCTTGTTTTATGCTGGTCTAAAACTATATAAGCCCAAAAGTCAAATTTGAAGTCTCTGGGTAGCAGAAGTAAATAATCATGATTATTTACTTTTGTCACTTTTTTGCATTTTCTGGATTACTTTGGCAAGTATACAACTTGTTAAAGCCCTTGGGAAAGTTTCAACAAGTTTGGACAAAATTTGATCCGCAGACTCTGATTTCGAGAATCTAGCTTACGTTTCACTTTTGTGGTCCAAATTTCACCAAAATTGATTTGTGGGGTCCAATTGATGTGCTTGACTTTGTGGTATACTCAAATTTGCAAAATCACCAAGTTTGGAAGCAAAAGTAAATAATGGTGATTATTTACTTTTGATAATTTTTTGCAAATTTTTGTCCCGACTTTGACACCGATCTATTGAGCACCTTATGTTAAAGTCACTAGACAATTTTCATCAAGTTTGGATAATTTTTGGTCAAATGGTCATTAATTATTTTTCCGCAGACTAACTTTGCAATTTTTGTCACATTTTTCACTCCCGTGATTCAAATCTTACCAAATTTGGATTGTGGGCTTATTACAACATGGTAAAGCTAGTGGTATGCCAACTTGGTCAAAAGTTCAAAAACAGGGCAAATATAAATAATCGCGATTATGTACTTTTGTCAAACTTTTGCAAGTTTTTGGTCAACTGAGCATATACACATATTTATCACCTCAATATAAGCCTATAAATCAATTTTCACCAAGTTTGGATAAATTTTCCCTCTATTCACACTCAAGATTCAAAAAGTCAGTACAAACTTTAGTTTTCACCCAGTTTTTTGCCAGTTTAGTAATTCAAATCTTTTGGGCCTTAACAAAAGTTGTTTGTACACATGCAATGAGTCAATGGTATGAGCCTTGGCCAATTTAGAACAAAAAGTTAATCATCGCTATTATTAACTTGAGGCTTGAAATGAGCACTTTTTTGAAATTTTCTCAAGGACAATCCTTTTATGATGTGTTTTAAGCCTATGAATCAAGTCAAAACTTAGTTTGACCTAAAAAGTCAAGAAAAAGTAAATAATCTGAGTTTTGGTCAACTTTTTGAAATTTTTACCTCGAAGTGTCCTTGAGCTTACCCACTGGTTCATACAACTTTTAGGCTTACTCCCCAGTTGGATTGAGTGAATTCGAGTCTTTTCGTGCTATTTCTAGCCGTAGACCTGAAATTCTGCAACCTTACATAACAACTCACACTTGATTCTTTTAGAGAGATCAATGCTATGAAATCCACCTCGGATCCTACTTACCCTACTCCTAGTTTCTCATGCAATGAGGTTGTGGAAAGTGTCCACCAACACTCGTTTTCTTGTGTTTTTCTATGTTTTTCAGAGTCTTGATCTTAAGACTTGTTTCGTCTACCAATCATTCTCCAAATCCTAATCTAAATCTACAATCCTACAATCCTAAAGGTACTCAACAAGTACGATCACTTTCAAGCTACCTCTACACAGCAAAGGACGATAATCTTAAGCTATGCGGTTTCTGAAAAGAGTTTTGAACTCTAAGCAAACCTAGAGGAAGTTAAAGGACAATTACACAAAACGCTCGTGTTTTTCCCTAGTTTAGGTCTCTTCAATCCCCGACAACGGCGCCAAATGTGGGACGCATGTCTAACTTCACCATCCTATCTTATTGCAGTATTAGTGAGAACCACGATTAATTTGTCAAACCATGGGACGAAGCTGACTCGACTAGTGCATAGAGGCTACAAGAGGTTGTCAATCTCTTGGAAAACAACTAACAACTCGCATCTAACTCAGGCTACACTCAAGTGACTGAAATCACCAAAAGCCAATCGCTCATCGACAAGCAAATCACATCCGTTACAACATCAAATGACATCCAAACGTAACAAAACTTCTAGGACAAGTTTATAAGACCTAAGCACACATGTCTATGGCCTCAAACCCCACTTTAGGTCAAGTTTCAAAATCGCGATTATTAACAGCAGTGGATTTTTGACCTAGTCATTTTCGACCCAGAATGCATCTAAATGCTTAGCAATAATACTCCAATATCCCGCCTATGCTTAGTTTTTGTTTTAAAAGTGTAAATTCTTAGTTATGATGAGATTAGGCAGCGGGTCGATGACGCCAAAAGCTACGAAATACGGTGAATGGCTTATGTCAACGCGTAGAGCTCTTACCTACGGTTGCAATGCAACAAACGCATTCGTAATGTGACAACCAGAGAGGGAGTAGGAAGCGCGAGAAGGAGAGAAGTGAGCATCGTTAGCTCACGCTGTGTATTTCTTATCCAAAAACTTACAAAAATTGGCTTTTATACCTTAGCCAAGGTTTTTGGGTGGTCAAAAGTGATAATCTGAAGTTCTACCAAAGCTGGGAATTGAATGGCTGATACAATCTGGAAGCTTATAGCCCCGGCTCATTAATTACAAGGTTTATCAAGAAAACAGGAGTTACGATATTCTTGATTTATCAAAATAATAATTGTTTTTACGAGGAGAACTGCGAAAAACGGTGTCTATGTTAGCTTGCTGCTAACAATACACTAAGTAAACATAGAAGTTTAATTAACATGGCTGACAATAACCAAAAGAGTAGAATGAACATTGATAACTTTGATTTTGCACATGAAGGTGCTAATGATGATGCCCCCATGTTTGTTAATTATCTTGTTACTAGATTGCAACAAGCTATGGGCAACCCTACTTTGCAAGCCAAAGTTACTCAACAACTTCGTGCTTACTGGATTTCCCTTCATCTCCAAGAGGAGAGAGAGCTTAAGAGGCCTCTTTGAGACTCCCAAAAGAAGATCCTCTCCCATACAAGAGGAGGAATCCAAAGAACGAGAAATAAGTGAATCCCTAAGTTCCTCTAAACATGTGGCTCCATGAAGATGGCGGTCTAGACGATCGCGAACTCCCAAGAGGAAACGGTCAACCCATAGTCCTTCTCCTCATCACTCTGAAAGGAGGGAAGAGAGGAAACAAAGGAATAAAAGGGCAAGAAAGAGGTCACCCTCTTCTTCTTCTTCTTCTTCTTCTTCTTCTTCACCTTCCTCCTCTTTCGATGAAAGCAATATCTATTCTCCTAGAGAATACAAGGGGGAAGACATCGCAAATCTTACCATGCATGGCAAAGGTCCCAAAAGCTCAAGGAGTTCAAAGAGGGAGGAAAGATATCACTTTTTTCACCTATGATGGCACCTTTGGTGCTACCAACAAAGTATTGGCCTTCATCCAGCAATTTGATGCGGCCTTTGGAGATGAGGGCTTCATAGAGTCCTCCAAGGTACGTTATGTAGCTATTCGTTTCCAAAAATCTACTCGTCAATGGTGGGCTAACCTTCGTGGCAATGGTGAAGCTCCAAAGACATGGAAGACTCTATGAGTTTCCATCATGAAGCAATTCCTTAGTGATGCAAAGGAAAAAGTGCTTATCGAATGGTGGAGTTTGAAGCTTCTCCTCCATGAGTCTATCCACAAATATGAAGACAAGTTTAGGGATTTACATCTCAAGGCTACTGTCTTTCAAAAAAACAGACTTTGTCGAGCAAAAGCAACAATTTTGTGCGGGATTACTTGGTGCGGGATTACCTAAAGAAATGGTTGAGTATCTCAACTCCCAATGGCCTGGTTCTATCACGGAAGTAATACGCCACTATACGGTTGCTTCGCGCATCAATTTCCAACAAGGGACTAAAAGAAATGCCAAACCCATGGAAAACAAAGATCGAAATGAAGCAAAGGGAAAGAACAATGCTTTAAATTCTTCCCAAGGCAACTCTATCAATAACAATAAAGCTAAGGAAAAAGGACTCTACAAAGGCAAGAATTGACTTTCTCTCGAGGAGCTAGAGCGTTGTTGCAAAGATAACCGGTGCTTCAAGTCAGGGGATCAAGGACAGGCCTATCGTGCTTGACCCTAAAGAAATGTGTGCAATGAGCCTCCTAGAGCCTCTATGGTTGAAGCTCCAAAAGAGGATGCTCATTGCCAAGGATTTCTCCTTTCCTATGCTTGGGGAAAGATGAAAGAGCATGATACATTTTTTTTGTTTGACCTTGGCTCAACCTATAATTGCATATCTATGAGTTGACCCCCAAGCTAGGCATACAAGCCCACGAGATGGTAGATACATTGAAAGCCAATGGAGCTATCAAGGGACAAGACGTCTTAGTTACTCCCTTAATTGGAAAATTGAAGCTTCATGTCCAAAGCTATGTGGACAAAGAGGATTTCTTCATCTCCCCTCTCAAGCATGGGGACATTATCATTGGGGCACCATGGTTTAATCGCATGGCTTCCAACATGAAGTTCCCTAAAAGGAGAATCTACCTCACCTACAAAGAAAAAAGCATGTACATACATGCTAATGAGTTGGGGAATACCATATTCCTCGTAAATACGCTTGCTCTATTTCTACGTACATGATTTTTGTTGGAGAATCTATAAATGATTCCAATGTTTTCACAAGTAGCAACAATAAAGGGAATCGAGAGGAAATAGAGTTGTCTAATATTCTAAATGGATTTCAAGATATTTTTATTGATGATATCCCCTAGTGAGCTACCTCTAAAATGAGGGATGATGACCATGCAATTGAGCTCCTACCAAGAAGCTCACCGCCTAACAAGCCTCCTTATTGAGTTTCCCAAGCTCAACAAGAGGAGATCATGAGGCAAGTGCATGAATTGGTGGAAAAAGGGATGGTGAGTCCTAGATCCATTCTATTCACCAGTACTTTTAGTGCAAAAGAAAGATGGAACATATCACATGTGTGTCGACTATAGAGCACTAACTAAGATCACTATCAAAAATAGATTTCATGTGCCACGGGCCACTCAAATTCTCTTGTGGAGTACAAACAACACCTCCAAGTAATTTTTCAAGTCATAAGAGAGAATAATCTTTTCATTAATCAAAAGAAAAGTGAATTTTTCCTTCAAGAGATTCAATATTTAGGTCACATTATCTCTAAAGGTGGCACCCGTATAAATCCAGCAAAGTTAGAGGTAATAAAAGGATGGCCTAATCCAAGGAATCTCCGAGAGCTACGAATCATTATAGGTATGTGTGCATACTACAGATGGTTCATAGAAAAATTCTCACTAATAGTAGGCCCATTACACGACTTAACAAAAAATAACGTTAAGTATTCATGGATTGCAAAAGTGTAAGAAGATTTTGAGAAGCTTAAGAAGAAGCTTATCTATTAATGTGTGCTCACACTACTAGATCTCTCAAAGCCATTTGAGGTCCAATGTGATACTTGTGGTGATTGCCTTGGAGCTAATTTACTTCAAGAAGGGCATGCCATAGCATATGAGAAAGACTCTACTCTGATAAGCGAGTATTGGGCAAATACAAAAAAGAGCTATTGGCTTTTCTATATGCCCTAGACACATGGAAACGCTATCTCTTGGGGACTCGATTCATCCTATGAATGGATCACAAAGCCTCAAGAACTTCATGACACAAACCAAGCTCTCCGCCGACAAACAAATGAGGTGGGAAAATTTTCTTTCGTAATTTAAATTTCGTGTTGCTCACATTGTTGGCAAAAGCACAATCAAGTGGTTGATGCACTTTCACAATGGCCAAGGGTAAATGTGGTGTATATAGCAACTCACAATGATCTATCATTTATGATAGATGAGTATGCTACTGACCGAAACTTTAAGTATGTATCACAACCTTTGCATTAGGGAAGAAAAAAGAACCATTCACCTTGAAGGATCATTATCTTCCAAACGGCAAATAGGCTATGTGTTACTCACCTATACAATAAGAAATTCATGTATGAATCCCATGCTTCTCCTTATGCGGGGCAAAGAGGGATTCCATAATCTATTCTTCGAGGAGTAGAAATGCATTTTTGTTGGTCTATCACGAAAAGTAAACATACAAGAGTATGTTTCAAAATGTGTGGTATACCAAAAATTGAAATTTGATTGAGGGAAGCAACTTGGATTGTTTTAGTCGACAGACTTAGCAAGAAAACACACTCTATGCCTATCAAAAAGACTATTAAGGCACATCAAACGGCGACTCTCTTTAGATCTCAAATTTTCAAGTATCATGGCTTGCCAAAATCCATAGTGTCGGACACAAATCCTAGAATGACCAATAATTTCTAGAAGGGTCTCTTTGAGAGTTTAGGAAGTAGATTAAATTTCTCTTTCGGCTTATCATCGACAAACGGATGACCAAAGTGAAATAACTAATCTAACAATTCTTGAATCTACTAAAATCCTATGTCATGGAAGTAGATCAACGTTCTCAATGAGAGAAGTACCTACCTCTTATAGAGTATACGTACAATGACATTGTACATACTTCTATGGGGAAAGCACCTTTTGAGGTTAAAGAGGGGAGATCCAAGAGTCCCTTACTACTTAAAGTACATGGGAAGATCTTCGTTGCCGATGAATATAGCCGAGACTCACAAGAATCTTTTCCAAAGATTAAAGAGGTAATATCCATCTCACAGAAAAGGCAAATAGGGTTGCTGCTAATAAGCACAGAAGATCCTTAGCCTTTAGGGGAATTGATTGGGTCTTGCTAAAGTTTCTCAAGGCTCATCTAAGGCATACTATCGGCAAGAATCATACGGGCCACCAAGAGTATTATGCTAAACTAGAAAAAAGATACTATGGTTCTTTTTAAATTCTTAAGCCACTCAATGAGATGGCTTATCAATTAAAGTTTCCCAACTATTGGCTCATGCATAATGTTTTCCATGGGAGCCTACTTAAGCCTTACAAAAGAGCGCCATCAAAAGAAGCAATAGTTGCAGACCCTCCAAAAGTTGAAGATCAAGAAGATGTACTTCAATCTGAGTCCATCCTACGACATGAAGACAAGGTATTAAGAAACGGTAAGATTATCCACTGATATCTTGTTAAGTTTAAGAATTATCCTTTTAAAGATGCTAGATGGATGCAAGGAACCTAGCTTAAGGATAATATGAACCTTGTCAATGCTTACAATGCGACACTAGAGTAAGCAAATGAAAATGCATTTTAAATGAACACTGTTTTTGTCTTATAATACTAGTTCTTTTTTTATTGTGCACAAATTTAAGAAGTATGCATGCTTAGGATCATGTTTGTGGTGACAACGTCTCCCAAACACCAAGTAGAACTTGTCAGTCTACTTTGGAAGAATGATATGGACTAAAGAGCAGACATGCTTGCATCAGCTAAGTCTCCCAAGCACCAAATGGATTAGTCATCTATTCTGGAATGATGTCGTAGGGTAAAAAGGGATCCTCTACCCGCTAAGAAACATGGACTAATGACTAGGCTTTATTTAATCTCCCTCATAGTCGAGGATGACTATGATTTCAAGAGAGAGGTAATGTCATAAAATCTAATGTCTAGCTAACCCAAATGATTTTCTCACATTAAACTGGTCATTTAATGTGGTAGAATAAATGGGAACAAGATTTAGAATAGAGACATGTGCTTCTAGACCTATCGGGGACCAAAAGGAGAGATGGTTGCATCTCAATAGGGGTCCAAAAGGAGATTGTCTACCAGAGAGCAATGTGTAATAAGTGCTTTTGGACTTATCTCAGCAGGGGACCAAAAGGAGAGATGGTTGCATCTCAATAGGGGTCCAAAAGGAGATTGTCTACCAAAGAGCAATGTGTAATAAGTGCTTCTAGACTTATCTCAGTAGGGGACCAAGAGGAGGGATTGTTACATCTCAATAGGGGTCCAAAAGTAGATTTTCCACCAAAGAGAAATGTGTAATAAGTGTTGAATCTAGACTTATCTCAGCAGGGGACCAAGAGGAGAGATGGTTACATCTCAATAGGGGTCCAAAAGGAGATATTCTATCAAAGAGCAACGTGCATCTAATGGAGCTTAAAGACCTTAGGATTAGCTTCATTAAAGACCTCCAAAGGTTAGTGTTAAAATTCCTTTGATCTTAGGCACGATAGGTTTGAGCTTGAGGTGGGAACCCGACCCAAGCTTAAGGTGCCTGTCATGCTTGGTGACTAAGGTGCTTGAGGCGCTTGTCGTGCTTGCTGACTAAGGTGCTTGAGGTGCTTGTCGTGCTTGATGAGGAAGGTGATTGAGAAGCTTCCCATGCATAAGAGTAAGGTGCTTGAGTCAAAAAGAGACCCTACAAAGGAGGGGAAATCCCCAAAGTTAGGGGAATCATTGACTTAACCTCCCACTCACCCAAAGGGCACCCACTTTCTCAAGGGGCACATGGACACATGTTAGGCTCTCCCTATGCTTAGCCACATGGTGTGCTTGAATTCTATTGTATGAGCTAAAGAGGGGTCTAATGAGCTTCTAGTTCAATTCAACAAATATCTAGATATTTCAAGCTCTCTCTCTCAAAGGGGTAAGGAGAACACTTGTCCAAAGGCTACCCATGTGCTTGAAATGCATTGTGCATGTGATTGGCTAGGAGGAGAGGGATCCAATGAACTTCAAGCTTCAGCAAAAAGGAGGGGTTTCCAAAGCAAGAAAGGGGTGTGCTTAGGGGTATACACCTCTCACATACTCATTTTTCAAAGATTCTCACTTGGTGAAAGTAGAGGAAGTCCATCTCTTTCTCCAAGCTTATTGAGAAGTTGAGAGCCTACACCAACACTTTTGGCGATGGAATGCAAATCCAACCAAGAGCCATGCTTCAATGCTTAAGCTTGCCATCTTCTCCACCTTCATTACTATGCTATTATGTTTGCTAGCAAGAAGAGTGATGATAAGTGAGGAACTATTTCTTTCTCCTATGAATGTTTCATCTTCCTCTTCCCTACTCTCATTCCCCGCTAGCTCTCTCCACCTTTGAAGGTGTTTGAGGCCTTGGGAATGAGGCCGGGGATGGTTAATGCTTTTACAAAGTTTATGTTATGCTCGTGATGCATGAAGCTTTCCATCTTCATAGCATCACCAAGGCCACAAGGAACACAAAGATTGTATTATACCAAGTCTCTCTTTATGGAAGAATCTATAATACAAAATCCTATTGAAGAGGGGACAAGCTCCACATAAATCCAGCCCTCAATTGTTGTCAAGTTTTCTAATTCTCTCTCTCTTGCAAAATTATTGTTCATGCCAAGTTAATTAAGTATAATGGTTATGTTGCTACTGCTAATTTAGTTCACCCTCTATGGTCACAAAGTAGTCTCATAAAAATGCTCACTCTAATTCTCTCAATTCCGTTATTCCCAAAGTTCATGGGCCATTTCCATTACACTGCTTGCTGCTCTACTTTGCTCTAGATCTGCAAAACTTTTGTCTTATTGATATCATCCGCCCTCTCTTTGATGCCCTCATTGATTTACCTTGTTACATTGTTCCTCATTGCCTCAGAATCTATCCCCTATAACCTACAATTGGTGTTCTCCTCCTTCTTGAAATCAACCTCCTCTATTATATGGCCTCCATTGGTATCTTGCTATAGACCTGGGCTCTCGCCTTTCTGATCCTTCCATTTGCCTCCCCTATGCATCTGATCAGATGGCTTAAGGACTCTTTTGGGTGATGTATATGTTTTGCTACAAAGGGGGTCTCTCGCCCATTTGATGTGCCTCAATTGGCACCCCTTCTAGGTGGTACAAGCTGAGGATAGTTGAGAGGAGGGCTTCAAGTTGGAATCCTCATACAAGGAGGTGCAATCATCTAATTACAAGATGAGGGTACTCTATGTCCCTCACTTAGCCTCGGAATATTGTTTGAATAAATGGAATGGGTTATTTTATTTTTTTTCTCTTCGCCATGCAATGTTTTTTGTGTGAATGGTTGAGTGGGATGCTGTGCATTGTTGTTGTGACAAAAAAATTCTACTTACTAAAAACAATTCCTCACAACATGTGTTTTTTCAAGCTCACTGGATTTATCTTTTATACTTGATATTGTCATGTTGTGGACTGCCTGGTTTTGGTTTGTTAAGCTATTGTTTATAACTTCTCATTTGCACAAAACGTGTATTCTAAAGATATTAATGAGTTTGGTAGATTACACAACCAAAAAATATATTTTCTTTTAAAGGGTATCCACTATCATTTATCCTGTATCTTATATTCTAGAGATATTAATGAGTTTGGTAGATTACACAACCAACAAATATATTTTCTTTTAAAGGGTATCCTCTATCATTTATCCTGTATCAATGATTTATCTAACTAGCGCTCTTTTCCATGCTTTAATTGGTTAGGCTTCACGTTATCTATTCAATTATTACTCTGCCATGTTGCCTAAACATACAAGTTGTCGTCATTTATGCTTCTAGGCTATAATCAAAATGTATCACTAAAAGTGATAGATACATTGGACTTTGCATATTCTACTACTAGAGAGAGTAATTTTTATCGTACTCCATAACCTCAAAAGACTAGAAAGGTTTGGCTATTATTTGAAGGATATGTTTCCTATTGATCTGAAGGATATGTAGTGTCAAAATGATGATATGAAGTGTTTGGAAATAAAGATTTACTTGCTCGATTCCATTCTTCAAGCTGGTTACTTGTTGGTTCGGTACTGCTCTAGTAGAATACTAAATATTGAGCTTGGCCTTTGCTTGTTTTGTTTTTTGGCATCCCTAGGATTCCATTATTCAATCGGCTTCTGAAATAGATTGTTATATTTAATACTGATCAAATTTAATAGGGTGAAACCATGCTAACGTGTCACACTTTTTCATGTCCCGGACAATGCTAACTAGCACAATTTTGACATATGTTAACTAGTACAATAACATGAGCTACATCTCCAAGATCTATAACGTATGTATATCAGTAGAAAGCTCTTGAAACAAGGAATCCAATATACAACCTCCGACAAATTTTGATATTATTTGTAAAAAAATTACTGGACGCCCAACTTTTTTAAGATGTGCTAACTTGAAAGTGCTAACTGGCACAAAAAGCGCGACACATTAACATGCTTTCACCCAATATGCTATGTACTTACTTGGCCATTAATATACTTGAGCAATGATTGCTATGGAATTACTTTTTTAATCTTTATTGGAAGCCGGTTCTAGTCTTCATAAGTTGTGATACTAAAGGATTTTGATCCTGCTATAGTTTTGAGTAGCTGGGATTATGACTTTGAGTTGGGACTTTGGCTCATACTGATCTTCTGAATATTACTGGTCTCCCTTGCCTGCTCATACAAATAGGCATTGTGGGTTTTGTTTCTAAGCTATGATTGACTGCTTTGATCATATATAAAAAAATAAAAATTACTAGTAATTTTGACTTAGATTGATGGTTGGAACATACCTTTTTAGCGGGTCCTAGGAATCTAAGCTCTAATGTCTTTGCTTGAGGAATCTCAACTAATTCTTTGATTTACATTTTAGCTACTATAGGATGAGCTTTTGCTTCATACGATTGTTAACCACTGAACACGAGAAAAGCCCAATGTTGTATTATTTATTCCGTCAAACTCAATGTAATTATTTTTCAAGATTCAGTTGAGTTTCCAAATTTTAATACACTAAATATGTGGATTAGCCAAACCCATAATAGAAAGTAGGAGAGGATTTTAAATAAGTTAGAACCTCCAAGGCTGATGTATAAAAGATAACTTTTGTAACCCTAAGGACAACTTTTGAATTAATCAACTTTTGAGCTCAACTAAGTGTGTCGTGAGTTTTGTGTGAGAGAGTGAGTGATCTCCTTCTACTCTCTACATGTGCTACAAATGCTATATTGCAAAGGCGTCTTCACCATCATGTTAGCAATAGCAAGATCTACGGGCCGATGCCAAGCTTCCAAGGTTTTGGTCTCTTCGCGAAGAGCTCTCCCACGAGCTTTGAGGTGAGTTTTCTCTCTAACCGTGCATCTGATTAGAGATTTCTATATGTCACTGCGTTCATGGCAAGTAGAACTACACATTAGGCTTAAATACATCTAGAATCAGTGACTTATAATTTTTGGCATGTCTTCATACGCGATTTGCTACACCAAGTGTTTACAGGTAGTGAGTTGGGTAGAGACTTTAGGGTAGTGTCCTTTAGGTGTGTAGAGGACACCCCTTGAGTTTCGTGATGATTCGACAACGTGAGGCCTTGTTTTGGAGAGTGTAGCCATCGTGGATAAGATAGCTTTTGTGCATACATAGTGTGATTTGGGTTGGTTTTCCTTGTTAGTTATTGTCCATAGAAGGTCTAGTAGATGAATGATACCCATCTATTTGTTTCCATGCGCCTACGGGTCAAGCTCCTTCCTTGGTTAACATCTTATTTGTTGGCCTAGTTCTCACTTTGCTAGCAACTATGAGCAGCGAATCTTCCCGAGAACATTGGCGCCACTGTTGCGGATGAGAGCCCTAGGTAGATGACCTTAGACTAGTCCTATGAGGTGAAAGTTCCTCTAGTTTTCCGGATTCTTGTTATTTTACTCTAGGTAGGACTCTTGAGGTTTTAGAGAGGTTCTAGGGAGCGTGGGTCTCCCTTGGGTCTTTCGCGGTAGACAATTTTAGTTAGTTTGGTATACTTGTGATTGTTCGTGTTTGATTGGTTGTGGTGGTGTGAATGTGCTAGACCGTGTGTAGCAATAAAGTGTGTTTCTACCCACGATTGCAAAACCCCACATGATAAGTAGGAGTAGTTGCTGATAGGACATGTGATTGTGATCTAGAGTTATCCATCATTGATATTATTTGCTTGTATGCTTGCTTGCATAAGTACTCTCTAAAAAGTCAAATTTTAGATATAAATTGCAATAAACAATCTTCAATAGACATGTATGCATGGTTGAGTGAGATTGGGCATTAAAAAACACCTATGCAAGAGATCTGGATTAAAAATTTGCAATTTTACATCTGTAGACATCATACGCGTATGATGTCTTAGGGCCTAGCAAGAGATCAAATTTGAAAAAACAGACTGCACTAGAGTGTTCTAAAGGGGTGTTTTATCCTAAGCACACCTTGGGACTAAGGTTTTGAGCAACATTTGGTCCCCAAAAGACAAAAGTCAAGTGTGAAAACAAAAAAATAGGAAACTTGTGATTCAGTGCATATTTTTGCATTGAAAATTTGTAAGAGTGCTTTGGAAGTAGTGTTACTTGGGGAAACCTGTGCTTGATTTCTCTCCCCAATAGACATCATACGCGTATGATATCTCAAGAGTACATCTGGCAACAAAATTGGGCATTTGACTTGAAACCCATAGTCTGCATATTATATAGAGCACATGCACCAAGTTTCATCTCATTTGGGCATATGAACTGAGTATTGAGGAAGTTTTACTCTTTCCGTGAAGCTTCTTGGGAAAAATGGTGATAAGTCCAACTTGATATCCAAACTTTGATGTGAGCACTTGCGCATGTTGTACACATCAAGGGACACCTATGAAAGAAACAAAAATGAATTCTGAAAACTTAGACATCATATGCGTATGATGTCTGGAAGGCCAAATTTTGGGCTAGAAGACACCTTTGTGTGAACCATTGTGTAGAGCTCCCAAGGATAAATTGTCCAAATCTCATTGACTTTGAATCAATTTAAGGCTAATAGAGACCAAGAGATAGATTTAAGCAAAGTGACTGCTTGATTTGACCATATCTAGCACAATAGGTGTTGAAATTACATTCTACAAGTGGCAATGAGTTTCTTGTTTGGTGGAGATTCTCTGAAATGAAATTCACTCCATTTTGACCAGATAGACATCATACGTGTATGATGTCTTAGGGGCATATTTAGTGACTAGAATTGCCAATAGAGCTTATCAAAGTGTGAAACATCTCAAGGAAAGCCTAAGGACCAAATTTCACCCAATTTGGATCAATTTTGGCCTAGTTAACTTCTTGGATAAGCCGGCAATGACCAAGGCTTGTGTAGGAGAGATTGACCTACCTACAAGGGTTAGAACTTCAAAGTGAGCCTAGATTTGGATTAAAAACATCAAGGAGAGTGCATGGTTCAAGTTTGAGTCAATTCTGAGGGAATAGAGATCATACGCGTATAATGTCTACAGACAAATTTTAGTGCTCAAACTAAGAATCTACTCCTCCAAAATTCTTTGCCGATATCCTAGAATTCCATTGTCTTATCAGACCAGAATTTGGAGCTCATATAAGGATCTTGTCTTTTTATATTGTATTAAGTGAGGATTACTAATTTGACAAACTCCAAATAGCGTCTTTTATTGTCATAGCTAAGAACATTTGATGGTGTTTATAATGCAATATGCTCTCTCTTTAAGGTGGAAAGTACCTCAGATCTTGTTAAAATGGGAAGATCCTCACATCTTTGTGCTAATTGAAAGGATGACCTACTCTTGAAAAAATTCATTCCATTCCTATTGCGATTAGTAGGTCAAGCATAGGATAGTTTCAAATGGAGCCTCCTTTTAGAAAAATTCCATGGCCATACAAGAAATTGATTCATCTGCTATTGAAAATGATCTCTAATCAAAAAAATTCAAGGTTAGATTTTGAGCCTATGTTCAAGTTTTGAATGTTTGAAAGAACTAGTAATCATTCAAGTCAGCATGTTCAGAGATTGGTTTTTCCATATCAATCCTTTAGAAGAAATCACACAAGATGCTTTTTACAATGGGGTGAGTATGATACTCTTTAATGATAGTACATGTGGGTTCGGTTACTACAATAAGGCTCACTATCTGTTTGAGCCTCTATACAATTTCAAGGGTATTGTCACTTTTAGACATGTGGTTATTATCAAAGAAGGATATCATGGTCTTTCAATAGTTTTTCCAAGGGTGTAACCCTTGAGTTGGATACTACTATGAGCAAGACTATCTAGAGTTGTACACCCTATGCTTACAACCTCCTGTAGTCAAAGTAAAGTTTAAATGCATCCACATGCTTGGGATTACACATGATTGGGTTTAATTATCTCTCTCTCTCTCTCTCTCTCTCTCTCTCTCTCTCTCTCTCTCTCTCTCTCTCTCTCTCTCTCTCTCTCTCTCTCTCTCTCTCTCTCTCTCTCTCTCTCTCTCTCTCTCTCTCTCTCTCTCTCTCTCTCTCTCTCTCTCTCTCTCTCTCTCTCTCTCTCTCTCTCTCTCTCTCTCTCTCTCTCGTGCCGACGATGATGCAAGGTGCTAGTGACTGCAGCCCTTTTGGTGAATGCATGTGTGCCACCGATGAGCAAGGTGCAGGTGAAAACTCTACGTGAAGAGGAAGAGCAAAAGGCACGAGAACCCTCTTCATGGGTAGTAGAGCCCTTCATTTGCATGTTACAAGTCTCAAAGACACTGGGAAAGTAGACGATAAATTGAAAGAACTTGTAGAGTGCATGAGCATTTTTGAACCACACACACGGGGGCTTGGAGAGTGGGAAAGAAGGCAAGTGATGACAAAAGAAGTTCCAAGGAAAGAGAACTCAATATATGTTTCCCTATGTTGGAAGCTAGGAAGGAATTCCTAAAGAAAAGGCCAACACTCAAGCACGACGGGATATTTTTGGGTGATGACCTCACTCTATCACAAGTAGCACACATGCAAAAGCTAATTCTAGAGATCAAGGCAACAAGAGAGAAAGGGAAAATTTCTTTCTATAGGGGAGGGAGAGTACTCGTTTTGGAAAGGTAGACCGCATGATGGTGCGAGACCTGTGGGACCAACCCTAAAATGGCAGCGTGGATTTTCAATGCATCAATGAAGCTAGATGTAGGCGCATTGGAGGATAGCTTCAAGGAAAGGGACATTATTTTTTACTCAAAGATGCATCAAACTCTTAGTGGCACATTACCCAAAGTGACAAGATACCATTGGGATACTACTTATAGATAGGATTTTAGATCAATTCAAAGAGCACGTGGATCAGGATAAGTGTGGCAGTCCTATTTAGGGAGGAAATTTAGCCCCTCATTTGTATTGTTTGAAGAGATGATCAGGCCAGATATATGTGGATCAATGTGAGAATGGAGACAAGGAGGCTTGCTCTACTTTGCAATATGCTATTTTGCCCCCAACACATCTCATTATGCATTGCCCACCCTACATGATATTGGATGAGGACATATCGAAGTTCTCATTCTTTTGGGATGATGGAGATATATACATGATATTGGATGAGGACATATCGAAGTTCTCTAGGGATGGAGATCTCATTCTTTTGGGAGACTTTACTGCCAAGACGGGCCAATCTCAAATAGCTTTCTACAATACCTTAGAGGAGATATTGAGGAATTGGATGTCAATGATATGGAATTGGCCAGGTCTTTGCAGGATGAGGAGCACACTGGTTATGGGGATATCTAATAGACATGGGGACTGCACATGGACTGGCCATCTTGAATGGCCTCCAAAGATTTCTAGCATGGAGTTTGTTCACTTGTTTTCCTCATAGACATGGGGATAGCGTAGTGGATTATGTTTTGGCTCAGCCCAGCTTTGTACCATCTATTTAGGACTTTACAGTCGAGGGACCATGCCTATTGGGGTAGCAGTAGATCATGCCCTTCTCATGTTTATATACAAAGACTTATGCACAGAGGATTCGAGGAGACCGCTAGAGGATCTCACTTATATATTGACAGAGACACTTGACAGAGACACTGCAGGATGCAGTAGTAGAGGCATATCCACACACTGAGCCTAGGAAATGACATTGTTCTAGGAGCATACCCCAGAATATCTGATATGATGAGGAATGTAAAGAGACTAGAGCCCAAATTCAAAGGGAGGTACTTCTAGGAGTCATTACTCACATGCAGGCACGGATTCTTGACGTTTGGCACGATAGAAGAAGAGGGCATTTCTAGCACAATTAGAGCAAGATTTATATCAGCTATTTTTGAGCAAGGATTCAAGAGAGTCATGTTAACTCTTCCATGGGCATTCACCCCCACCAATCATCACTTGTATAGAGGTATGGGGTCAGCATGCATCACTTCTCTACACAATCTTTGTGCAGCCACCTCTTCCATATCCACTAGAGCCATGCCCACACAAATGTGATTTCTTTACCATTGAGATGGTAAAGAAGGCCATTGACAAGATGAGTACCAAGAGAGCACATGATGGCCTAGTATCATAGCACTTTATACAATCCATAGATCTGCTTGCAAAACTTCTAGCATTGATTTTCAACCATGCGAGGTCCAAGGGCCTACTTGATACTTGGAGTTTGTCTACTATTGTACCTATCTTCAAATCAGGGGACCCTATGGAGCCTAGGAACTAGCAAACTATCATGATTGGACATGTATCGGCACGGTTTTATGCATCTATCCTTGAGCATTAGTTGAGTAGATGGGCAGAGAGAGCAGGTGTACGAGCATTAGGATAGGCGGGTTTCACGAGAGGTTTCTCTAGTCTTGATCATATTTTGACAGGTAGAGCCATTATTGAGGAGGGGAGATCACATGGGAGATGGATTTATTGTTTCTTTGTGGATTTTTTCAAAGCCGATGAGCAGACTGCACAAGATGGGGATACCCATAGCGTTGATTTGGGGGATCATGGCTCTATACACATGTACGCACTCTAGAGGGGATTTTGATCTAGTTCACTCCACTATTGGGGTGAAATAGGGCTTCCCGCTATCTCCTACACTATTTGGCATGTATGTGGATGAGGTTTTTGACTACATTGAGAGGGATCATGGCTCTATACACATGTACGCACTCTAGAGGGGATTTTTGATCTAGTTCACTCCACTATTGGGGTGAAATAGGGCTTCCCGCTATCTCCTACACTATTTGGCATGTATGTGGATGAGGTTTTTGACTACATTGAGAGGGATGGTGATACAGAAGCAAAGTTGGCAGGGACATAGATCCCAGTATTGTCATATATTGATGATATTGTATTGATTTTGTACTTCTCGAAGGGGATGTAGTGTTACTTAGATGCTTTGTACACAGTTTCTCATGATAGTGGATCATTTGTCAACCTAGGGAAACCCAAGGTTATTGTGTTTAACACCACACCACAGTGGGTCAAGAGGTCAGCATCCACATTTACATATGGCCAAGAGATGGTGGAGTATACAAATGCATACACCTACCTTGGGGTAGTCTTCACTGGACCGGTGTTTTCTTTAAGGAGAGCAATAGAGACTAGACCGATGAGAGCTTATGCAGCCTTGGGAGGATTGGAGAGGATGTGTTTGTGGGTTCAGTAGCTTTTTAACACTCTAATGGCTTCATATATTTTGAGTTCAGATGTGGGACCATCAGTGGACCATCATAGCAGATCTGGTAGCATTGCTGAATAGAGATATATGGTAGAGGCCTTTAGTCTCTATGATCTCTAGAATGATTTGGGCTAAGGCCTTAGTGCCACATGAGATAATTCAAGCCAAGCTAGTTGTCCCCCCTCTAGTGGTTAACGTACTTACTAGATCACTATCCTTCATGCTCAAGTTATGGGACCTCCCCAGAGACACATATGATTAGCTAGCCCTTGATTCATCCCAATAGCTAGCGCTACAAGAGGATACAACATGCCGGTATGGATAGATGACATCATGTTTTTAGTCACATGGTTTCACCATGGATAAACTACCTCCGTTCTAGTACTCCTTGGATGCACCCTCCCTATCTCTCACACAGACAGAGATCACTAGAATCATACGTCAAGATCTAATTCAACTAGATACCAGGAGCAGATGGATAGAGTTGACACAGGAGTTGGGCATGAAAATGGCTTTCTATAGAGAACATCTTTGCCAATTAACAAAGGATGGATATGTGATTAGACCGGCCTATATGGATGCTCATTTATCCCATGGGATACAATGTCCTATTGGTCAGATGCACACATCATCGCATCAGTTAGAGGTTGAGACTAGCAGGTTCAAGAGAGTGACAGCAAAGGCCAGGATTTTCCAGTTGTGTCATATAGAACCAGAGACATAGTTACATCACACATTTGTCATTGTCAGGTATACTATGAGATATGAGGCCGCTTTCATTGTCTATTCAAAGATGGCTTTGGACCGTTGGCTAGGGTCATGAGATATCAAGATCAGAGATGCCTTCAATTGTTTATGCTAGAGTTGTGCAGACACAAGGAGAGTCACTTGAGGAGATCAAGGAGTGGGAGAACATTGATGATGCTCTTCATAGATCGATGCAATACTTTCTCGGACAACACAATGTCGGGCGTCCTTGGGCATTGATGATGATTATTTTTATTTTATTTTCACTTTACTTCAGTTTTATTTTGTACCCAGACACTGTATCAGACCGGCCAAGATTGTATATGTTTGGTCAGATATGTCATTTTGGTCTTTTGAAGACGTTCAACATTTCATTTCATTTTCATCTGTGTGTGTGTGTGTGTGTGTGTGTGTGTGTGTGTGTGTGTGTGTGTGTGTGTGTGTGTGTGTGTAGGCCTAACACAACCATATGCATGCATGCTTTGCACCATCAACCGCCACCACATCACACCTATCTTGCATGTTTACAACCTTCACACGGCATACACCACTCTCTCTCTCTCTCTCTCTCTCTCTCTCTCTCTCTCTCTCTCTCTCTCTCTCTCTCTCTCTCTCTCTCTCTCTCTCTCTCTCTCTCTCTCTCTCTCTCTCTCTCTCTCTCTCTCTCTCTCTCTCTCTCTCTCTCTCTCTCTCTCTTTGTCACACACACAAAGGCTCGGGGAGGCACACATCTCACACACCGGCACTAGACAGTTGGAGCAGAGCAAAGATGAGAAGGGGGAAAAGGGGGAAGAAGCGGCATAGAAAATTGGTATGATTTGCTCCAATTATGATGAAAACATCTCCTACAAACACCATGAAACCTGTTGCTACTAGCTGCGTTGGCGCGATCATGACGAGAGCAACAAAAGTTGGGCAATCCATGGCTTCGCCTTCATGTAGCTCTCCTCATTGAGAGCGGCAAGAAAAGCTCCAGTTGGAGCCCTCGTTGGCACCAAACTTCTCCTCCAAGTGCTCCTCCGAGCTCCTATCAAGATCTCCTCTCTGAGCCCTGACTCCTTGGACAAAGACCGCCTTCTTCTTCCAAAAATCGAGCCCCCTCAAGCAAAAAATGGGGCCCTTTAGGGGTGGGCATGGCCCCTTCTATTTTTGTTGAGCCTTGGTATTTTTGGACTCATGTTTGCATGCACGAGGCCACCCTCTATTTTTTGCTTCCTTGAGCCCCAATCTACACATGCACACTCCTCTAACTGGGGCATCAACTACACCGTCATAGCTCCATAAGTTATCCCTCAAAAGTATTTGACCCGAAGGCGTGTGAACATGGCCTTATAGTGCCATGTCAACATGATTTCCCACCGTCGTAAACGGCCGCTCATAGCATCACACCATCATCGCCCACCATTAAAATCCGCCACCAGTATCGCCAAAAACAGTGCCCATAGCACCGCTTAATGAGCATGCCATGGCCATCACTAGGAAAGGACTCCCTCTCCCTCTTTGTGTACCCTTAGTGGCCTCATGGCCCCGGCTATATAGTCCTGCCTTTGTGCAAATGTCATTGCATGTGGGTCTATCTAGGGTGCAACGTGGCACTTCCTCATCCCCCTTCACGGCCCTCCAAGTCCTCAATGGTTTCCAAAAACCCACTTGAAAACTTCAAAGAATTTCCTTTCTTCCCTCACCTTCCACTGCCTACAGTTTGATCCCCAGTGATGCAATGACCAAGCCATCAAATCCCCCTAAAACCTCATCATGCCGTCTCCGAGGTCCTCCATCTCGGCCACTTCTTGACTTCACCAAGCCTGCAAACCGAGTGACTAAAAACTGCAAAAGATCATCTCTACCGACCTATTCAACAACAGATTACAACTTTAACAGGCTCTAACTTCTCAACCATAAGCCCGATGAATGAGTTGTCACTTCATGTGGCCGTCACATGCCACATACTCCACATACAAACCCTAGGAAGGCTCCAAGAACCTCAGATGATGGCACATTGATCGAGGCCACTAAACTAGCACAGAACTGGCCCCCGGTGAGATTTTAACTGGCAATATCTTGGCATCCAGGAGTCCAAATGACAATTTCAAAAGAGTGACATGCTCCACATAATGAGCACTTTAGGCCCATGCATTGACATTAGTTTTGGTCATTTGTCTCCATTTGTCCAGTCCCTCTCAGATCTGCAAACATCTCCAGCTTCAAACTTCAATATCTTGTACACCATGGCTCCGTTTCATGAGCCGACTGGACGAGCTTGTAGAGCACTTCAAGCTCATCATCACCAAGTAAGAAAACAACCCTTTGGACGTCCTTCACTTGCCATCCCATCACGCCCTTTTTGAAGCCTATTTGGTCTAGAAAATGACATAAAGCATACATCTCTGTTGCCACTTGCCTGCCCACAACTCCATACCCTCTTTAGCCCTTTGCCATGCATATTTCAGCATACATACCATTGCTTGGGCCCTTTGCTTAGGTCGACGCACTTTGGTTGCACCATCATTGCACAACCCCCTTGTCAAACATTCATGCTCAACCAAAAACCACTTTATTCTTCTAGAGACTGCAAAACTAGACAACATCGTGAGCATGCCACAAAAAAGAACTACACCATGTACAAGGCCTTACACGTGCTTGATGTTGCCAAACCTCAAGTGGGCTGCCCCAACCCTTGCACCATATCATGTCTTCCACCTGGACCAAACACCTAGCTCTTCTCTCTTCCATCCATCAGCATCAACCTCCAATAGTGCTTCACCCAAGCATGTAACCATCCATGCACACAATATGCCCAAAGCACTTTGGCAGTTCTCTGAGAATCAGCCTACTTCATCAACATACCTGGATCTGTCAACACATCATCTGATCCAACAAACGTGTCTGGTCCTCCCTCCCAACCATGTAAAGTAAAGATCCTCTCAAGGGAACCCCCTGTATCTGATGGATAACTCACTGCACAATTGCGCTCATAAGCATACTTCTCAATCCTAAACCTCGTACCTCTTTTGGAAGCTTAGACAAACCCCAAGAATCTTTTACATCTACCGTAGAGCACCCCTACTGCATTGGTTCCATCATTGTCTCCATGCTTGCTTCTACATCTGTAATGCTCTCAATTCAAGCACCATCAATCCCTTCATCTTTGGCAGGCCCTTCAAGATCAATCATCACCTTTTCTTTGTTAGCTTCATCTACATGCACTTCCACTTCATCCCTTGCCAAAGAGAATAGAGTATCGTCCGCTATCGCGCTGTCCTAGTCTCCTTCCAAAGCCAAGCTTTTGTTCTCTTTCATGGAAAAGACATGTACCTGCTGCACCACTGTAGCACATCCCATAGCAACTTTCACAAGCATAGCCATCAACATGGCACCACATAACATCTTTACGTGCATGTCCACGGCCGTAGTTCTGGACTCCTCTATTTGGACTTCATTATGCACATCGATTGACACTTTTTCCTTCTCCTCCTTGACAACTTTCACATCTTTATCCACATGCAGAAGATCAAATTCCTCATACCTGGAGTAAGACAAATCAGTTTCCTATGTCATATCGGAATCCATAGAACTACTATCCTCTGTTTCCACCTCTTCCTCCATCCCAAGATCTCGGCTTTCCTCTACCTTTACCACTTCAACTTCATCTATAAACCGTGCTCTTCGATCCCTAACACTCACCATTGGAATTTTCTCAACTATACCTGAGTTTGCATGCGCTACTCCCACCCTGTCTGGAACCCTTTGCTCTTCTTCCACAATTGGAGCTTCCCTAACTGGAAACTTTTGCATGGAAACTGTTCCACCTCTTTGCAGCCAAAAAACCCTCAATTCCTCTTGTATCGGCACTTCCCTTTGCACCATCTTTGGCTTTACTTCCACCAGTTTGACATACCTAGGCACCAAATCATTTGACAGACTCTGCCTCGCTTGACGCTTCCTCAAGGTCTTCTTGGTTCGACCTCTTGCCAAATTTATTGCTCTCGCATATGTAACAGGCCCATCCGCTTTGACATTATCCCTAACCTCCTCATGCAGGCAATCCAAAAAAATTATCAACTTCAAATAATCAACACTTTGTGTAGCCATCAGTTGTCTTCAAAGGGCTTCGAATTCCCACAAAAAAGCTTGAAAATCTCCAGGCTTTGCTTCAGACCATTCAACCTCTGCTTTACTTCATGCAACTGCACATCCAGCACATACTGTCATCGAAAAGTCGCTTCCAAAGCTATCCAATCAGCCTTTTCTTCATCCCGCAATTTTTCGTACCATCTTTTTGCTTTACCATGAACCAGCAAGCGAAAAAACTTAAACCACGCCTTCTTCTCTTAACAGCCTGCTCTCCAGTACAAACAGACCATAATCCTGCAATCAGATCTCTGCATCTTCAACCCCATTGAAAATAGGAAAACCCGTCCATGCCATCTTTCACAGCGCCTACTACAAACAGACAATAATCCTGCAGCCAGGTCTTTGTATCTTCAACCCCATTGAAATAGGAAAACCCGTCCATGCCATCTTTCACAGCACCTTCTCTTCAAAATTTGCACTTCATCATCTTCAAAACCACCACTCCATCTTCAATTAGGATTAATTAGATGCTCCTCAGTGGGGGCTCTTAACATAAAAACATCCTCGAAGATTCAAACCCTCACACACTCTCGACTTGCAACATGAAAATGTTAGAGAGAGAGAGAGAGAGAGAGAGAGTAGACACAAGATGGAACTAGGACTATGAGCACTAATTGGAACAATGAGAATGTACAAGAGGTGTCTTTATAGACAAGATGCAATGCAATGATGACATCATTAATTGTGTCATAGGATGTTGACTTCATAGCTTAGGTCAAGTCTAGGATTCTAGCACAAGGATGATTCCCACACCTAACATTCCCTCTTTGAGAGCATAGGTGGAGCTAACTTAAGAGATGACACTAAGCTCAAAAAAAAAGTTTTGATTCAAACAAAATGGATGTAGAACTAGCATGGACTCTGGTAGGCTCAAAGGTGATGATGCACGAACATGGCTACCAATAAACTAACAAGGAATAACTTAGAAGCGAAACAAAAGCCACCTTGACTAAGAGGTATGTGTTCAGATGTTTAGAGGTTGAGCCAAAAATATCCTTTAGATGATTCAGAGGCTAGTAAATCCCTCCTAATGAAAAATCCTTAAGGTAAAGCAAAAAAAAAAGTGGTATCTTTAGGTCAATTGATGCAAGAAAGATGCATGGACGGTCTTATCACATGCTTTAAGAGCATGGACATTGTGTATACCAAACTATATGCAAATTTACAGGTCAAGGAAAAACCTTGTGGAAAAAGCCTTTGCAATTATTCATGAAATGCATTAAAAATATTTTTGAATGATTTTAGAAGGCCCAAGAATCCTCCCTTTCAAATGAGTCTTCTATAACTTGCATTTCTTTTTCTGTTGAAGGTCCTCCTCGTCACCTTCAAGATGAGTAGAAACCAATTGAGCATGATGTTGGTCTTGTTGCTTTTCAAACTTCTTGAAGCAATTGTCAATTTTATGACCGAACCTCTTATAGTATGTGCACTTCGTTAGTTTTCCCTTGGTAAGAAAGGCCTTCATTGAATTGGATCACCTCAGACAAGGTCGCGCTCATCATGAGTTGCCGTTTTCCAAACGCCTTCACACATCATCAAGAGTCGATTCCTAGTTTCCCAAAGAGGAAAACACTTTGATACCATGAGAGAGAGAGAGAGAGAGAGAGACTAAACATAAGATGGAACACAACCCTAAGAATGGACCTCTAATCACTAAGCGTCGGAACAATGAGAATGTACAAGAGGTGGCCTTATAGCCAAGATGCAATGTAAAAATGACATCATAGACTATGTCATGGGATGTTGACTTCATACTTAAGTCAGTTTTTGGATGCTAGCAAAGGAATATTTCCCACACCTAACAAAAAACACACTCTAATAAATTTTATGCTTTAGATTCTCTAAGAAACCTCACCCACCACTAGCATGGAAGACTCTTGATTACCCTAGATCACCCTTGCATAGGGTAACCTTAGTTAAGAGGATGATCATGTACTTCTCCAACAACTAAAAAGGATAACCAAACATTCTTGATTCCTCCTACACTACAACAAGAAAAATTCCCAAAGATGGAGTCTCAAAATTGTGTGGAGTGAGCCATGCAAGAAGGATCTCACACCTCACCCATAGCTTACCGCACAACTTGTACAAGTAGCCTATATCTACATATTGGCAAAGCATCACATGTTTTTTTCATTTCTGCACACATAATGTTGATGTCAATGACAAGTAGACATTTTCCACAAGACCTACCTTCCCTATATAGAAACTAATATGCTTTTATGTTTGTTGGTGGTAGGTAATATATGTTGCCTCTACATAAAGTTGCGCCTATACAAAAAAAGGTGAATGCTATGATGTCCATGCTCTACCATTCATGCCACTTAAAAGCAAAGGTTGCACGCTTTGTTTATTTTTCAAAATTGGTGGGTGGACTCAATTTTGGCTTTGTTTTCGACCCCTGCTCTCTATCACATTGTCTATTTCTTGTGATGCCTATGAAGTTCTCTCAAGGGTGGAAAGCAACCTATACACACATTCACACACGCATGCACAGATTGTGCTTTCTATTGTTGTTTTGTGGGTATTTCTCTTGGAGGATTCAATATGTGTAAACTCTTTTTATCATGTGCATTCGAGGTCTATTTGAAAAACCCTTATCAATTAATATTTGAATAATATATTCTACACTTTTCCTCAATTCAATCTATAGGTAACCCTTTAAATGGGGCACTTCTACATGTCAAAGTGGTGGAAAATGGGGATTCTAGAAACACCTTCTATTGAGCTCACATGATATACTTACATATTTCTGAGTGACCCCTTCTAGGTCCGACTTGATCTTTCTACTGCAAAGGAGGTATCAACCATGAAGCGTTCAAGTTTTAACCAAAGGTATACTTTGAGGAGAGTCTGAAGAAGATGGTGGGAAAGAAGTGCCATCATTAAAGTACAAGATTGATGAATAACCTTAGGCAATTTTTTTGTGAAAGACACACTTATGATCTTTTCAGCACCTTTTTTTGTGAAACCATGGATATTGGCATGTTGATCTACTTCCATCCAACTCCCTTGAGTAGAGTTCCTTGGCTTAAACCCCAAAACCCCTTGCCATGTGTGGCATACACGTGGATCCTAGCCACTGACCTAGTTGGGCCTTACCCTCAGAGGACCCTTTTCTTGACAACTAACCTTCCCACCATGTTTTTTTCCTTTCTTCACCCTTGTATTAGTGAGGAAATGAAAGTATTACTCCAAGAAACCAACTTTAGAATGGTAAATCTTGACATGTGAGATGTAAAAGAATGTATGACGGAATGTATGGACCGGATCTCTGCTATCATGGAAATATTCTTTATAGGAATCCATTTTTGTGTGGATCTTAAATATGGTGTAGCTTCTGGAGGTGAGATTGAAGTGCATGCTAGGAGACTCCACCACATTGATCAACTTGAGCATTGGCAAGACCTTTTGAGCACCCATTAACCAGTCTTCACAACCAAGGAGAGCAAAGAAAGGTCATTATTATCAAAGTGCAAACAAGAAGACCGTGTGTAGAAGCCACTATTACTCGTCATGAAGTTTCCTTCCCATCAAACCATATTTATAGTAATCTTCCGGATTGTATTGAGGTTGGGCCAAGGACAAAACGTGTTGCTATCAAAATTCAAGCTAGAACTAGAAGATGTCATGATTGATGGTATGGTGGATGGCACACCCGAGAGTGTGGTAGGGATAGTCAATGTTGCAATAAGAAGTAACGGATTTTGCAAAAAAGGCGATAACACTACACATTGATGGAGCCCAAGAAGCAGAATAAGATGCGCTATAACACATTGTTGCACTCACGTCGGGCTATGAAATGCGGTGCATCTCGAGCCTTGCAAAACTGCCCTACAAAGTGGATGTAGGTACCATAGAAGAACATGTTCCAAAGCCTAGCATTGACATAGAGACAAGGATTTTGGCAATGTCAAAAAGCAACACACATGTACGGCAATCAACTCATTCATGAGAAGTTTACCAAAGGCCCTACCTTGGTGCTGCTTTTTGTCGCCAGTAGACTTTGAAGTGTCATGTTCTTCTATGTTGTCCACATCCGCCATGTAGGAAAGCTTTGTAGGGCTCGGCTTGCACCTGATTCAAACTTTGGGTAAGACTCCAATGATATTCTACACCACATTTTCTTCCTCTTCTTGTGCCTCTCCGATGTGTTGCAATATCGTCTCATTTCAACATTCTAGCACTTCTCTCTATGTAGTGTCGATCACATCCCCATTGCATTCTTGGTTGTGCCACCCACCACCCCATTGATTGCAGCAGCTTACGGTATGCCTTGAAAATCTATGAAGAGCACGTTTGTCCTTGGCAACCACAACACATTATCTACTTGCTAGAAGAATACCAAAATGTGGATTTGTGTGGAGAAGGATTTATAAATAGATGCAAAATAGCAACTTCTGCATACAATCTTCTCTGTTTGCAATTTGATAACAATGACATTTCTTAGTTCTTTAGCATGGACATCTCAAAAGTCAGAGGAGACATTTCTACAAATGCCTCCATTGGTGTATAAAGAACTCCCAAAGAATTTTGGTAATTCCATTTTAGATGCACATGGGAATTCACTCAAATCGTAAAAGTCGGCACCTAAGTGTCATTAAACTAGTGTTAACTTATTTAGGATCCCTACATAGCACTCTACAATATTGATTTTATAATGCATAGTCAATATCCAAAAATGTTAGCCATAGTCTCAAACTAAAATAGTCAATTGTCGAAGCCATTTTGTCAATACCAAACAATGTTAGCACATAATTTATAATGCACATTCAATTGCCCGAGCCATTTTGTCAATATCCAAAAATGTTAGCCATAGTTTCAAACTGATATAGTCAATTGTCGAAGCCATCTCACCAATATCAAACAATGTTAACACATAATTTAGAACTAGTATGACACATCTTTATGATCTCATACTAGCCAAAACCATGGAGTATGATCTGTGCTACCAACACAATGTGTTTTTTGCAATACCTTCTCTAAGGATTTATTATGAGAAACTGTGATGGACAAATCAAGAAAGAGGAGTCATCCGAAATTGGGGTAGAACAAGGCTTTCATCTTATCTGCCAAGCACACCATCTCAAGCAAAGATAAAACTTGAGTCCATAAAATTAGCAACATCGAGAAGGCCAATTTTTCTACATTGTGGATATTTTGTGGTATCAATTTAGCATTGAAAGGGTCTCATCAATGCTTCAATTAGGCCAAAGAAATCTTCAAGGGGGTTTCATAGAAGGTTTTAGCTTTTATACGAGACGGTGTGCCTATTCACATATGTAAGGTGAATCTGGGACACTCCTAAACATGTGTGTAATTCTCGTCGCCAGAAGTAGGGTTCAAAGGTGAAGTCTTTGTCTGAGGTGCAACAAGTAAATGTGTGAATTGTTCTCTTGTGGTGTCTTCACCCTATGAAGATTATGTGTGCTGATATTTTTGTATTCATTGCATTTCTTACACCGGTACATTTTAGAAACTCTCTATGCTCTCTCCACTGACAATTGTGAGTATGGCAAAAAGAAAGAAACTCTATAGAGAAAAATGAAAAAAAAATCGCCATCATTAACTTGCCATGTGGCACTAATCGAAAAGTCTCTTCATAATCTATGCCTTTTTGCTATGCATAACCCTTTGCAACAAGTCGAGCCTTATAGCGATCAATCTCTTTATCCAACGGTCCAAAATTGCTCCCAAGAGTTCCATGCATTACTAACACCTTATGTATGCCAAGAACCTCAGCTTCTAGCAGCTGCAAACAAAAGAGAATGTACAAGAAATGGAATAAGTGCACACACTTCACATTTCATGTCTTTTTTGGCACTATATGGCTCAAGAGCTCAAAGCCCAAGTTTTCAACACAACACCTGTCATCAAACAGTTTGCTTACTTTTACAATTCAGGAGTATGTGCCATTTATATGCCAATCATGTTATGCCATTTGCTAACTTAAATCGGTAAGAAACGTTATCCCACTTCTTTAAGGTGTACTACCTCAAAAGAAGCCTTTTTTTGGCCCTCCATTAATGTAGGTCTTTTTCAGTTTGAGTATGAGATGTCAGCAGCAGACTCCCCTTTCAATGCCCTGCAAAGCCTCCTAGAAGATGCCTCTTCTTTGTGGTGGAGTTGATTGAACACATAGGTCATCACCATCTTCATCGTCATCGTCGTCATGGTCAGTATTTGCACTCAGCCAGTTGCCTGGATTTCTGTTTAGGGTAATGTTCTTATCATGATACATGATTTGTTCTGGCTCACCTGTTGCATGAGAAAGTAGAGGAAAATGAGCAGCCAGACAACTCTATGGAGACCATAACCATCAACCTTACCAACCTAACGCATTGTCACTCCCAGTTTGCCGAGGTGAGCCATGAGGATCCATTCTCATTACACTTAATGAAAGTGGCGGTGACCTACTGACAAATCAAGAAATCACACAGAAAAATGTCATTAAGAGCCTACCTCCTACCAGTCACAAAACTACATGCTTCAGGTGTTTCAATGAAATAGGCCCTAGCAAACAAGCTGATTACAAGCACATTGTCAGGATACAAAGGAGTGCGATTGGCCACATCATTATCCTTTGGCTGCTCCAATTGCTGGCGTTGTAAGCCAACAAGTATCTCTTCACTTGCATCATTGCTGTCTTGCATGTAGGCAGGCTCCCTAGCCACATCTCTATTATCCCAACTCTTTGTGGCACTTCCTGAAGGGATAACAGGAAAACATTTAATGGTGCATTTTATTAGACTTACTCAACAGTGTCGCATGTACCTACTCTGGAACAAAGTTCAAAGTTTCACTTTCTGTGGAAGGGTCACATATGCATTGGTATAGGATTGATTAGCAGACTGCTCTTGAATCTACCCCAAAACAATCAGCAGGACGAGAAGGCCGGCCTCTATTAATAATATTATCAAATGGCTAAGTCCTGCTATTTATGACAGAAAATTACCTCCTTACATCAAAAGCCAACACCACACAAAAGTCTTTAAAACATCGGAATTTCTAATCATGCGGCATAACTGCATAACATTGTGCTTTGTTTGAACTTTTCAATCACCATCACAATATTTACCGTACATAAACGAAGAGCAGGATCATTGCGGTACTCAAAGCATCCTAAAAAGGTTGTACTAGCTGAAGGAACCAAAACATTTGTGGCACAGAAGGCGACCTATACAGGAGCAGCTTACTCTGTTTGTGGATATGCTTCATCTCACTAATGCACTACAAGGCATAGAATTAAATGAAGTTAGCTGCTTACCAGATACCTCAGACCAAATTTTGGTGTGGTCTGAGTGTTCACCAGCAGATTTTTGTGCAGAAGCTGACATTCTCTGCATCCTTTGAGCCGAGGTTTGAGGCCCTGCAGCAGCCTGAGCAGTTGACCTTCTCAATTGTGAAGGTGGTGTTGGATTAGCTCCAGCTTGCAGCTCCGCACCTTCATTGTCTGCTTCTCTCAGCTGGGAGCCAAGCATTGTTGCCAATACAAGGGTTGCATCAAAGTCCACCTGACCCGAGTCATCCAAGCCAAACCTTGGTGCAAGAAGAATTGGTCTGGCAGCGACACCACGGCGTGTGGATCAAATACAATACACACATGCAATCAGAAAGTTCTAACTTGAATAGCTAGATAAAGTTGCTTACTTGCCAGCCTTCTCAAAAAACACATGCATGTCTGCTTCAGAACCTTCACAAAAACTGAGAAAAGCCTGAAAGTTACACAAGAAGAAGTTGGAAACAAAAAGCTAGTTGCCAGATACAAAAGCTCATAGCAAGGCATCAGTGTCCTGAACCTTAAGCTCCTTAAGACTGAACGTAACATCAACTGCAGCACCTTGGTGCACATACTCTTGCAGCTCCTCTGATGGATCAATCCAAAGCTGTGTGTGCAAAGCTCCATCATTATTCTCTGCTGCTGACCAGACAACTATGTTCCTTCAGGTCCCAGAAGCTAACTAAAACAGCATCAGGCAGCAGGTAACTTGCAAAAAAAGACCTTTTATAGGGTCAATATAGCTCCTTAACTCTACTGCCTTTCCATCTGAAGAAGTCTTTGAGCCCACAGAAGACATCGGTGAAGCTTCTGTGGCAATGATGGTGATCTCTTGAAGTGAAGATTGGAAATTGCCAAGAAGTCGAGTGAGGTCACAAGGCTTGACAACAAGACGGCTTGGAAAGGTTTCACGGTCCAAGACAACATGCTGCATATCAGGGTCATTGGCACATGTGATCCAGTAACTTTTTCTAATCCCTGCAGCAAAACGAACTCACATCCACTGAGACTACGGTGTCTTGCCCGTCACAGTACAGAAGTAACTAAATCTTACCATGCAAGCATTCCAAAGTCCATTGCAATTTTGTGGCCGCAAGGTCCGGTAAAATGATGGCTATTCGCTCCATGCTAGTTGGTGGCAATCTGAAAACTGTGCAAACTGCCTTGAAGTAGGGCACAGAAATTAAGACTGGCCCTTTTATAACAGAACTTCCATTTTGATACGTGGTGTGCACAATTTAAGTAGCCATCTCTCCAAATAGTTCTCAAAAGTGATCCTTCTAGATTTAAACCGCACACCCTTGATGCAGTTGAGATTCTTTTCAGAACTCAACTTTGAACATTCATATACAAACAAGCGTTTCTGAGACGCACCTTCAAAAGCACACCACATTGCGCAACAGGAACAAGTAATCGATATGTGTCGAAAAACTGAGCCTTGAAAGATATTGCCAAATAAGCTGAGCGTGACGAATTCAGTGTCCGCAAAATGAGCTGTTCATACAACAATCCCATAAAAATGATTCAAAAACTGCCCTAAAATAAAGATGGTACATTTACACTCTTGACTGTTCATGAAGATGAATTAATGAGGACTGAATGCGTATGCATCAATCTGTAAATATAAAGCTCTATATCCGATTGATTCTTTTCAAGCGGTTGCCTGTCAATCCTTCTTGCTTTGGCAGAACATCTGTGCACACATACTGCAAAAGGAGCAAGCTGTAGGATTACTTTAAGCTTGGCCATGTGCCTTCGACAAATCTTGTGGCGGCATTGCTAGTAGTACGCACCACTAACATGGAGAGTAGTACTACAGGATTGACCTTGCTCAAAGAGCACATCGCATGAATACAATTACGGAGGAAGAATACAATTACGGAGGCTCTTCAGAAGAAACAAAGACAGAAACAAAGCAAGAAGCTAAACAAAAGCCATAGCAAAAAGGGAATGTTCAATGCCGAAAAACCCCCAGAACACAAAAATACATTCTGGAACTATCTAGTGAGCCAATATGCACCGCAGTGGACATGTTCCATGTCTCAGTCTCTTACTTGCCATAGTCTTTCCAAACGTTACAAATCGAATTTTGCTTATTTGGAACACCCCATCCCCAATGCAGTGTGGCAGTGGGGGTTTATTTCAGTAATAAAGTGACATCCACGTCAGCAACACAAAGTCGCTAAGATCGTCGTGTAGTACCGGCTTCACACCAATCGGGTGGAAAATCTGAGGTTGGTGAATCTGCAATGTCACATGGACGAGGCAACACGTGCCAACGGAAAAGAACAGACCGAACAACTTTAAGCACTTCAAATAACAACTGGACTGAAAGAGATAGAGAGTGCACGACACACGAGATGGGGAGTGGCGGAGTTCCACCCCGAGAGAGAGTACTGGCCCCAAACCTTGGCGCCCCTTCCGGTATTTCTTTATATTGCTTGAACTCAATACAACGCCGGTACTCCACGCACTGCACCTTCACCCGGAAACATGCCAGAGAATGAGCCCTTAGCTCATATTTTAAAGGCCCTTGGCCATGAAAACCAATTACATGAAAAGCTTCAAGTACTAAAAGCACCTGTTTCCAAAAGCTGATGCTAAAAGCTATCAGTGCATTTCACGGAAATCCGTACAACTGTCACATCATCAACGTAAAACGCAAAAATCCGTATTGTTAGCCGCGTGGCAGTGCCAACGCAAAACGCGGATGTCCGTATAGCTGCCACGTCATCATGCTAACGCACAATCTTCTGAGGGTGGATCTGCTTTATTTAATATCTTTAGGTCACTTGGGCCCCATCGAAAGAGGTCCCATAAGTTGGTGGGAACCTCTTTTAAAAATAGGCCACTCGGCAAGACTTTGCAGGTTGGTAAAACTTCTTTTGCTGCTTTTGTTGCTTCTACTACTTCTAGGTTTTAGGCCTCTCGGTCAAGATCTATAGGTTGGCTCCGTTCTTTAGTGGCTTGACATGTCAGCAGTTTGTGCCATGCCCCCTTCTTGAAAGACAAAAAAAAATCGTCCGCAATTATAGCAGATCTACAAAACAACTCAAGTTAGCTCAAAAATTTACAAGGATCATTCCGAGGAACAATCCGAGGGGCAATCAGTTTTCTCAATCTAGATTGGAGCTCTTGATATCCTGGGTCGTTGGCTTCCCAAAAAAATCTCATCCAATAAGGAGTCTCATTCAAGATTGGAGCTCTTAATATTCCGGCGTAGTAAAATTAGCCATCACACCTAGACCGTGCTGATCTCCAACAGGTGTCTTGATGCATTAGCAATATTCACTTGTTGGCACATCACAATGCAACACAAATGCTCACATATGCATGTTACATGACACAAAAAGGTCCGGGCCATGAGTTCAGAGGACTGATACAACCAAACGCTCCCCAGACCGTAGCTTGCATTGCTTGGAGGTTCAAGCATACAACCAAACGCTCCCTAGACATCCCATCTGCGTCGTTTGGAGATTTTCTAGCATACAATAAAACGCTCCCTAGACATCTCGTCTGCATCATTCTGAGGTTTTCACGCATACAACGAAACGCTCCCCAGACATTCCGTCTGCGTCGTTCCGAGGTTTTCCAGAATACAACGAAACGCTCCCCGGACATCTCGTCTGCATCGTTCGGAGGTTCAAGCAATACCAAAACAACATTTCTTACTACTCCACCCTTAAGTAAATCACCAAGCATTGAAACGAGTATTAAAAGCAGAATCAAACAATTCAAATCGGCATCAAGACAGATTCAAAACAAATACCATCCATTTCAAACAAGATCACCAAACAAGTTCTCAAACAAATTTACAAGACTCCTAAATCAAACTGAAAAAGAATTCTCAACATCAGTCGAGATCAAAAGTTGACAAGCCTTCCGCCTAGAATCCTGCAAAAAAATTAGGGATAGATTTTCTTTCATCATATTGTAGCCGACTGCAACATGGTCCATAAGCTCTTGAATAGTTGAAACAAGCCTCAACAGACGGTGTTCTTGTAGTAGTGATGATAGTCCAATGACATAGCAATCACATTGGGCCTCCAAGGTTATCGGTTTGAGAAGAGACCTACTGAGAGATATGAAAAAAAATCAAGTCGTAATCTACTAGGGTTTCAGTGGCAAGCATTTCAGGATACCCCACTCTACCAGAAGCTGCACTTCGAAGGAAAATGTTTGAAGGCATGTAACTTCGGGCCAAAAATTTTCTTAAAAGATTGCCAACTATCTATCAATGATCATGGTTGTATGAGTGTAGATAATAAACTATGGACTCTAATTATTATGCTCAACTCAATTTTCAGCCGATTCGATATATTGGAGTGTGGAGAGACGATGAACTTTCATGAGCCGTCCCATCCATGCGATGGCCGCCATGCTTCATCTTCTCTACAAGTCGCCAAAGCTATGGTGTGATACCTTTCTCAGCACAAAACAATCTGAGTATGTTGGGCTCATGTTTTCAGAGGATGATCAACTTCAGATAGACAGAAAGTCGACCAACTACATGAACGGCATCGGCACTCCTTTTACGAGGGCAGTAGCCTCAAGGAAGGAAGCCACAAAGTTTCCGTTGACGTGGTGGCACTCTTATGGGAGGGTTGGTCTTCCTAACCTCTCATGCCTTGCTCTTCGTGTTCTTTCTCAAGTAGGAATCCATTTTACTTTTTCATCTTTATATTATAAGGCGACCATAAATTCCACTTACTTAATTCCGTGCCCAAAATTGCTCGGCTGGAGCATGTGAGCGCAATTGGAGCTCTTACTCTCTCATTCACATGAAGATTCGAAATCGCCTTAGCACTTCTTAGTCGGAGAAGTTGGTGTTTTGTAGAGCTAACATGAGGCTCGTGCGGAGTTACCAATCTTTGGGGCAATCCAAACCGGTAAATGATTTGGCGTATGGCTGCTGGCATAAACACATATTATAACTTTTTGTTCACTACCGTTTATTTTACTCTTCAACAAGTGGATGTGACACAGCTCAAGATGGTAGATAATCCTGCTCGAGAGGAGGTGGAAGACAGATTAGAGACGAGCAGGAGGTGATTCTCAGAGAGCTGCATAGAGAGCTTGAGAGTGTGGATCGTCGTGTGACTAGATCATGTGCACGAGCTCTCAGCATTCCTCTACGCCCCACGCTTCCAAATCCAAACACTCTGAGACAAGAGAGTATTCGCAGGGGGAAGCTTCGTATTTGCTCGCACACGAGCAAATGAAGTTGTCCAGCTCACAGCGAGATTGCTGATTTCTCTGAGAAGGCTAGCGATGCAGAGGTGCTTGTTCCAGATGCCACTGTTGTTGAGCCAGAGTTTGATGAAGAGGGCAATGTCCATGATGACGGGGACATGCTCTCTTCAAACGATTCATCTTCAACATCTGACACAGACTTTTGAGGCTCTAGGCATGCCGCCTAATAGCCTATGTGCATGCTTTAGAGAGCAGCAGACTTTGAAGTTTGATTGTGTTTCATTATTTTGATTAAGTTTGTATGGCATATACAATGTCAGCTTGTGGCTGATGCCACAGACATTATGCTTGTAGTTGAGTTTGTACCTGTGTTTCATTTTTTTGTTTCAGTTTGTATGGCATATACAGTGCCGGCTTCTAGCTGACGACATAGACAGTATGCTTGTCGTTGAACTTGGTTTTATGATTTATCATTGAGGCTTGAGGCCTCAAAGTTTTATATCCAATTATCAATATGTTCATTTTCAGCATTGTAATGTAAATTTATTTGAGTCTATGGGTTTTTCATTAAAACATGGGTTTTTAACAAATGGTATGTACCTATTACGTACCTGAAAGGTGGTTCACTACGGTAGTACGTTCTGTACGTACCTAAAACATGTTGTACACTATGTACCATTGGCCCTTTAAAAAGTCAATTAGACCCGGTTTATGGACCAGGTTGGCACAACCCGTTCCCGGGGGGGGGGATGTCAATGTTGATGTGTGTGTGTGTGTGTGTGTGTGTGTGTGTGTGTGTGTGTGTGTGTGTGTCTTGTTTGATAGAATTTACAGGTGGGAAACCTCAAAGCGAGGAAAACCCACAGAAAGAAAGGGATACAAAAAGCAGAGCCTTATGAGGCTCAGAAGGCTAGAAACAGTCAAAGTAAATCCTATAGGTATCAAGAGTGATGTCTCCAGTGTTGTTAGGTGCAGCGGAATGAATGTTGTATTTTCTCAAGATTAGTGATCTTTATTGCTCAAGGTTCCTTTTAGTTCTTTAGGGAAAGAGAGAGCTTTCCGTCTTATGGAGAGTGTGGTGATCACGAACAAAGTGAGTGGATCTTGTGCGTGCAAGTGAATGAGACTGAGAGAAGGAGAGAGAAGAGATACGACACCCGAGAGGTTGTAAAACCCTCCTCCGAAGGCCCCACTCTCGTCGGCGAGAGTGGTCTATTCTTGGATTGCACAAAAGTGTACAATGCGTATGCAATGGACTATGCAACTTGGTCTATGCCGATGACGACGACGGTGACGATGACGACGACGACGACGACGACGATGATGACGATGACGACGACGACGACGATGGCTGAAATCTGAGATATTCTAATCGCTGAATTTCGGGACTGTTTCGGTGGCTGAAAATGACTGTTTTGGCTGCATTTTCTTGGCTGAAAAATGAGGTTTCTTAGGGCTGAAAACTGATGGTCTTTACGGGCTGAATCTGCTACACTTTAGGTGAAAAATGCCGGTCTTAATTTGTTGCTGAAATCCAAAAACGCCAGGGGCTGAAATTGGTCCTTCTGTCGCCGGGGTTCTGCAAATGCAAAAACGCTAGGCTGATCTGTTGTGTCGTGATGACGCCGGGGCCGGTCTGCTGTGCACAAATCGCCAAGGCTGATCTGATGCAAAAACGCCTTCTGTGGAGAAAACGCCAGAGTAGTCGCGGGGTTGGTCTTGCTGAGAAGTTGCCTGTTGAGTAAGGTGCTCCTGCTACCTCTTCTGCCATTTAGTGCTAACTTGGGTTTGCTTATATAGAAACTTAGCAAAATTGCACTACCTACTTTTGTTGGGAAGTCACCTAAAAATAATAAGTGAAAATCCCAATAAATAGGAAAATAGGCTAAATGCACTGGAAAATTCCCCTAACTGATGCGAATGGATTTTGATGGGAATTCCGATGATCATGTTGTGTGCAACCGGAGGATATGCATCTATGCTAAGTGACTGGGCATGCACGGTCTACGAATAGACTCACAAAAGTGCCAGATCACTTCTAATCTAGACTTGACTGAACTGACTGAACCCTGCTGTGGTGTAGCTTGTCCACGGACACATAGGGTTGGGATGTGTCACGTGACATCCCCTCCTTTTCAAAGTGAGGTACTGGTACCGAACTGTATGGCATTGAGGGAGATCGCCAACAGCATCCGGAATCCTGGAAGGGACTCTTCGTCGGCCCACTCTGATGTGTGGGTCGTGCGGTACTTGAACTTCATAAATGTTTGCAACGCTTGCTTCTTTGGGCCGCGCCGAAAGCGACACAAAGTCTTCTGAATCTCCTTTCTTGCTTCAACTTCGTCTAGAGTCCTGCTTCTTTCGTCTTCAAGAATCTCCATGGCTGAAAATTCCTGAAACCATCTCCAACACAAAACCATGAACATACCCATTCCATGTAAAGTGAAGGAAAAAAATATTGTCTTCTCTAAAGACTGTGTATGCAATGGCGATGAACATAGAGACGGAGTGGCAACCCGTTCATCAAACACATGCAAACCATGAGATCGAATCTTTTCTGTTTGATCGAAATCAATCAACTGTGGCAATTCACAATGGAAATGCCCATGCTTCGTGCTCATACTATCATGTGCTCCCTCGGAAACTGTGTCATGCCAAGGAAGAGACATGGAATGTGACTTCCTGACATACAAACTTTGCAGCTTTTCCTGAACAATCCGCATACATTCGTGCTCATCCATGAGAGAAACGTGCTCAACATGCAATATGTCATGCCTAGGAAAAGGGATCACATAACGATGTTGACTTAAATACAGGGAACCTTCACGAATGAAACACTCGAACAATGCGTGCGTATCAATCGTGCGAACACATAGTACTTCCTGTGAGGGCTCTTTGGACCAAGGCTGGAGAACCAAGATCGGTTCGTCCTGAATGACCGAATGGTCCTGTGGGGGTTCTTTGGACCTCGACTCGAAAGCCAAGATCGGATCTTCGTGATTGATCGAATCTACAACGAGGTTAGCTTCGCTAGAAAAAGCATCCACTAACACATCATCCTTGTGAACAATCACATCATCTTCATGCAACTCATCATGCTTGTGAGAAATCACATCTTGATCATGCAATTCATCGTGCTTGTCATTGTCATCCAAATCATTATGCAAAGCATTGGCATCCAAATCATCATGCTTATCATTGTGCTTCAAATCATCATCATGCTTCACACAATCATGCAAATCCTGTGTGTCATGCTTTGGAGAAGAAGAGACTGAGAGAGTCTTCTTTTCCCGAATTTGTTGCATCTGTGTTTGTAGTCGAGAAAAGAGTCGCAACATCTCTTGCATTCTTGCTTTGGTCTCGCGATCAAATCTTGCTTGACTTTCTCTCTCTTCCAAGTCGAACTGACGCTCTATGGCTGCCATTTCTTCTTCGTAGGCCTTTCTGTCTGCTTCTCTTGCTTGGTCCAACTCCTCCATAGGAGTTAGTGCAATCTTTGTAGTAGATGGAAAAGGGGGAGGGTCGGAAAAACCTCCTGGTGGGGAAAATTCTTCTTCGCCTCTCATGCTCATCACCTCCAAGCGAAGTATCCATTCCGCTTCGAGTGATGATCATTCTGCAATCGTGGTTCTTTTGGGTTCTTGGGGGTTCTTGAGTTCACGAGGAACTTGGGTTCTTGGGGGTCTTGGGTTCTTGAGGTCCTTGATTCGTGAGAATCTAGGGTTCTTGAGGTTCTTGAGGTTCTTGAGTTATTGAGTCTTGGGTTCTTGGGGTTCTTGAGGTTTCCTTTCGTTTGCAAATCGCGTTAGAGAAGGATCTTCTCTTCACCCGTGTTCTACCCTTTTCTGCGGGCGCACCCCTTGGCGGCCTTGCGCTCACACCAAGGTTGCTTTTTCCCACCTCACGTCGATTGGCCGGCCGCTAAGTGCACAGTCCGCTCTCAATGAGTGAAAAGAGACACAAGGGGAGGCTGGACAAGCCCTTCTTTCTTGGGATTCCTGTCACTCTTCAACAAAACACGATTAGGAATCGCCACGCCCAAGTAAACTTGGGTTCGTGCGATCGCAACAAGCAAAAAAAAATCTTGTGGTTCTTGTGGTTCTTTCCTTGAGTAATGCAAAACACTTCCAAAGCTCTGATACCAATGTTAGGTGCAGCGGAATGAATGTTGTATTTTCTCAAGATTAGTGATCTTTATTGCTCAAGGTTCCTTTTAGTTCTTTAGGGAAAGAGAGAGCTTTCCCTCTTATGGAGAGTGTGGTGATCACGAACAAAGTGAGTGGATCTTGTGCGTGCAAGTGAATGAGACTGAGAGAAGGAGAGAGAAGAGATACGACACCCGAGAGGTTGTAAAACCCTCCTCTGAAGGCCCCACTCTCGTCGGCGAGAGTGGTCTATTCTTGGATTGCACAAAAGTGTACAATGCGTATGCAATGGACTATGCAACTTGGTCTATGCCGATGACGACGACGGTGACGATGACGACGACGACAACGATGACGACGACGACGACGATGGCTGAAATCTGAGATCTTCTAATCGCTGAATTTCGGGACTGTTTCGGTGGCTGAAAATGACTGTTTCGGCTGCGTTTTCTTGGCTGAAAAATGAGGTTTCTTAGGGCTGGAAACTGATGGTCTTTACGGGCTGAATCTGCTACACTTTAGGTGAAAAATGCCGGTCTTAATTTGCTGCTGAAATCCAAAAACGCAAGGGGCTGAAATTGGTCCTTCTGTCGCCGGGGTTCTGCAAATGCAAAAACGCTAGGCTGATCTGCTGTGTCGTGATGACGCCGGGGCTGATCTGCTGTGCACAAATCGCCAAGGCTGATCTGATGCAAAAACGCTAGGTCTTCTGTGGAGAAAACGCCAGAGTAGTCGCGGGGTTGGTCTTGCTGAGAAGTTGCCTATTGAGCAAGGTGCTCCTGCTGCCTCTTCTGCCATTTAGTACTAACTTGGGTTTGCTTATATAGAAACTTAACAAAATTGCCCTACCTACTTTTGTTGGAAAGTCACTTAAAAATAATAAGTGAAAATCCCAATAAATAGGAAAATAGGCTAAATGCACTGGAAAATTCCCCTAACTGATGCGAATGGATTTTGATGGGAATTCCGATGATCATGCTGTGTGCAACCGGAGGATATGCATCTATGCTAAGTGACTGGGCATGCACGGTCTACGAATAGACTCACAAAAGTGCCAGATCACTTCTAATCTAGACTTGATTGAACTGACTGAACCCTGCTGTGGTGTAGCTTGTCCACGGACACAAAGGGTTGGGATGTGTCACGTGACAAGTGTCATAAGCCGAATGCAGAGCTTGACAAAGAGATAATGTGAAATAGGGAAAGGGGTCAACATAAGTGCCTTGGAACATTAAGGAGTTCCTATGGTGCAAGATGGCCCACAAAGTCCAAAATCTGACCCAGGTGAAGAACATCACAAACTGAGATTGCGGTGACTGGAGCACCTCAAAAAGCCAAAAGTGTCACGTGCGCATTTCACTTGCGCCACGTGGACACGCTTCTGCCATAGTCTAGCATGAGTCTTAGCTTAGGACTGAGCCTGGCACCTTTGTGAGCCTCTAGTAGGACGTGCATGTCCAGGCCAGTCACACTTGCATACCCTCTCTTGCACAAGAACAGTCATTTCATCATGCAAGCATTTTACCGCGCGAACCACCTTTTATAAGTCATTTTATTAAAAGTGACTTTTGGAATTCTTTTTGTAAGTTTGTTGGGAAAGTAGGTAAGGCAAATTGCTACAGATCTATAAAAGAAACCCATTGGGCACTCAGTAGAAGCAGAAGAAGCAAGACACAGAAGGGCAGGCACCCGCAGCAGAGCAGGCAGGCACCCACAGGTCCCAGCATTTTCTCAAGAATCAGCCCAGCTTTTGCAGTTTTAAGCCTTGATGCCGTCGTCGTCGACACCGTCGTCGTCTTCGACATCATCATCGTCATCGCAGTCCCAGACTTGACAACGACACCACAGTCGTCATCGTCACAGTCACCATCGTCGTCGTCGTCGTCGTCGTCGTCGTCGTCGACATAGATGAGCAACACCCGTCGTTGACATCATCGTCTTCGACACAGAACTGTCGTCGACTTCACCGTCATCGACAAAGAATCATCGTCGGCTTTACCATCTTCGACATAGTACCGTCGTCAACAAAGACCCTTGGTACCTCGTCTTCGACATAGAACCCGTAGTACCCATCGTCGACATCATCATCATCAACACAGACCCATCCTGACCTCGTCATCGACATAGAACCTCAGTACCTCAGTACCCCTTCAGTACATCAGTACCCAGTCCCCAGCATCAGTATCCATTAGCATCAGCATCATTGTAGTAGCATTTGTGCAAGAATAAAGAAATTACTTGCTCTGGCAACAGAGCAAGGGGGCCCTTGAGGGTTGGGACCCGACATCCTTGTGTCGTCTCTTTTCTCTCTCTCGTCATCTCTTTCGTTCAGTTCAGTTCAATTCTTTCAAGTGAAGTAAAGTGTCCCTTGTGTTTGTTTGCGGAGTACTAGATCCGAGCAAAATCCTTATTCTCTTTCGTTGCACCTGACATTGGTATTAGAGCTCTGTGCGTGCTTTGGCTTCGCGAACTCAAGGGAAGAACCATCAAGAACCTAAAGAACAACCTCAAGAACCAAGAACCCCAAGGAACCCTAGAAGAGCCATCGAGCCCAAGAACCCAAGGAACCTCTCCCAAAAAAATTTTCCTTGAAGAATCTTTGAGTCCCGACCATGGATTTACCAAATTCCATCTTCATTGCCATGTCTTTGAAAGAAGATCGCCATCGGATACACGAGAACCCAGATCTTGAGTACCAAGATCTCCTAGCTTTGTACGCGGATATGGAAGGAGTTGGAGACAAGATCCCTAACCTCTTCTACATTCGCATTCGCATGTAGCGTGCATCCATTTCCCTCGTCATTGAACCTTTAGAAAGGACTCCGGAACCACACCTCAGTCCATCAGCACCGGTAATGTTTTCACCATAGTCAGTGTTCGGGGAACAGCTCTTGCTACAGCAAGCAGAGTCAGCACTATCTGGTATAGAGCCCAGGCTGATATTCGGCAATCGTAGTAAGGCTTAACAGTGACCCTTACATGGTGTTTGCATCGCCAACAGTACCCACAGCACCCAGAGCACCCACAGTTCTGGAGGAATCTGCATTGGTTTGTGCATCCACGGCATCAGAAGCATTCAGCAGTCTGCATCAGAAGTACAGAAAGAAGTTCGACAGATGTGCCTCACTTTCAACAGGGGGGGATGTCACGTGCGCACTTCACTTGCGCCACGTGGACACGCTTCTGCCATAGTCTAGCATGAGTCTTAGCTTAGGACTAAGCCTGGCACCTTTGTGAGTCTCTAGTAGGACGTGCATGTCCAGGCCAGTCACACTTGCATACCCTCTCTTGCACAAGAACAGTCATTTCATCATGCAAGCATTTTACCGCGCGAACCACCTCTTATAAGTCATTTTATTAAAAGTGACTTTTGGAATTCTTTTTGTAAGTTTGTTGGGAAAGTAGGTAGGGCAAATTGCTAAAGATCTATAAAAGAAACCCATTGGGCACTCAGTAGAAGCAGAAGAAGCAGGACACAGAAGGGCAGGCACCCACACGTCCCAGTGTTTTCTCAAGAATCAGCCCAGCGTTTGCAGTTTTCAACCTTGACGCCGTCGTCATCAACACCATCGTCGTCTTCGACATCGTCATCGTCATCGCAGTCCCGGACTTGACAACGACACCACAGTCGTCATCGTCACAGTCACCATCATCGACGTCGTTGTCGTCGTCGACATAGATGAGCAGCACCCGTCGTTGACATCATCGTCTTCTTTGAGAGGTATGTTACAAGCTGCTATATGATAGGTCTTTCGGCCATTTGCGAGCATTAAATACCTCTCTCTCTCTCTCTCTCTCTCTCTCTCTCTCTCTCTCTCTCTCTCTCTCTCTCTCTCTCTCTCTCTCTCTCTCTCTCTCTCTGTGTGTGTGTGTGTGTGTGTGTGTGTGTGGTGATGATGCTAATGCTTGACCACTTAGTCAAAGTCCCATTACCATGTCCCACAGGACCAGCCAAACAAACTTATACAGAAAAAAGACCTCCCTCTCTCCCTCTCTCTCTCTCTCTCGGGGTACAAAGAAGAGACCTTTTCCGGAAGAGCTTCGATAAGAAGCTCGTTACCAATTCTAGCCAAGCAAGTGACGGCTCTATGGAAGGCCTTGATCTGATTACCGGCGAGCAGACACTCCATGGCGCGAAATCTACCTTCGAAATGAACTGAACTCGAACTATGAACTGAATACTCCTCTTTTTTTTTTTGGGGGGGGGGGGGGGGGCCGCGGGCTCCCATTCTCCACGTTGTGGGTTCGATCCTCCGAGGTGGGAGGGGAGTCAAGGAGTACTGTAGATCTTGGGCAAAGTACTACTTATTTTCCGAGTTTACTTTGCCCAAGATCTACAGTACTCAATCATCCCATCGTAGGTTCCATCTCCTCCCATGCCCATGTGAGATATAGTTGAGGGGGGGTTACTCACTATCTATCTAGCATGGGGTCGCTCAAAGCTCACACACATCGAAATTTGAAGATCATCACTCCAACAAAAAAACATGACGTGGCAGGAATATTTAGCTCGCTGCGTCAAATGTGTTAAAAGTAGGGCTTGCTATGCACTTTGATGTTGCGACCCAACAATCTAGCTCCTTAGTCGAAAGGGGAGAGACTCTCAGAGAGTGATTTTGAAGGGTTTTGGGTAGAGCATGTGCGGGAAGAAGCTTTGGCAACAAAGTCCTATATTCAAAGTTGGGATGAATTCCTTGTGATGAAGGTCTCATAGAGGATCTAGGGCTCAAATTAGGGTTTGGATCGCCAAGTAAAGTAGGAGTAACCAGAGATCGATAAACTAAGAAGTGAACTATGGCAGTGTACATTTACCATGCCCAAACGGACACATGACACACAACTAGCATGTTGGTAAGGATTTCATGTGGGAACCATGAAGTCCCAATCCCCTTTGAGTGCCCCCCCCCCCCCCCCCCCCCCCCCCCCCCCCCAAAACCACTATCTCATAAGGGATCTTTCGAGTCGAACCTAGGGCCCAAATTAGGTGATGGAACGTAGGCATCGAATTGTCAGGTAAACTAGGGATCGATGAAATAAGGTGGTGTAGGGAGTAAACAAGGGGGTACACTCGACATACATAGTGTGGATCCTCTCAAGAACCCTTTCCCTCTCCTTTTGCGGCTCCCAAACATGAAGGGGACAGTGTTATGTCAAAGCAGTCTTAAGTGTAAACAATAACTCAAAATGAAGCAGTAAGGAGTAACTTTAGCCATTCATAAGGAGCAAATGATTAATCAATAATCAAATGGATAATCAATAATCAATAATCAAATGGATAATCAATAATCAATAATCAATAATCAAAGGAATCTCCACCCAAATGATCAATAATCAATAATCAATATCTAATTCTCCTAAATGATTTTCTCATGTTAAACTGATCATTTAATATGGGGAAGTGCCAGGGGAGAAAAAGCTAGAATATTGGTTAAGCTAGCAGACCGGCCACATTAGGGATCCAAAGGAGGGAAAATAGGGATCCAAAGGGGGGGCCATCTGTAAAAGAGCAATGTGCAACAATGGGCTTAAAAGACCCTAAGGTTCAGCCCATTAAGACTTCCAAAATGCAAAGGTTCCAAAATTCAAAGGTTGTGTCCAAAGGTCAACCTTGGGGGAATTGGATGCTTTGTGTGTGTCCCAAAAGTCTTTATCAATCCCTACATAGGAGGGGGCGATCCTTGCAAGTAGGGGATGAGAGAGAAACGCACACACACACACACACACACACACACACACAAGCTTCCTTTACACAAAGGGAATGAGGGACACATGTCAGCTCCCTAGCCCAGATGTCCACAAGGTGTACCCAAATCCTATTGGATGGCCTTGGAGGTGGACCAATGAGAATTAGGCTAGAGTAAATATGGTTCAATTAATTTAAAAACACTTAATAAAAGAACCAATAAGAATTAAGCTTCTAGAAGACTATTGGACAATCTCCCAAGGGGACCAATGAGCATTCAGCAGCCCAATGGCTTGCCTGATTCCTATTGGCCAGGAGGCAAAGGGGTCCAATGAGAGTTTAGTTGCATTTATTAATTACCTAAAGCTCGCACAAAAGGGGAAAGGGGGACACATGTCAGAAGGCTATCACTTATACTGCTTAATTCCCATTGGCCAGGCCTGGGGAGGTCCAATAGGACTGTAGCAAGAGCAAATTGGAAGGGGGGTCGACCAAGAGAGAGAGAGGGGGCTGATTTTTGCAAGGCATTATCACACACACTCTCACACAATCTCATGTGTGAAGCAAAGAAGACTCTCTCTCCTTCTCAAGCTTTTAATGGAAAGCTTACCAGCTATTATAAGCTTGTGAGAAGGGAGGCCTACACCAACAACTCTTGGCTTTGTGATGCAAATCCAACCAAGAGCCAAGCTTCAATGCATGCTCATCTCCTCTACCATGCTAATTACTAAGCTAAGCTATGCTAATATGGTGATTATGTGAAGAGATGTACATCTTTCCCGTAAGAATACTCCTTCTTCCTCTCAATCTACTCTCATACCCCGCTAGCTCTCACCATCTTTGAAGGTGTGTGAGGTCTTGGGTCTGAGACCGTGAGGGTATTGATGTTTTGTTTGATAAGTGTTTTTCTTAGTGCATGAAGTTTCCATCTTCATTGCACTAGCTAGTATAGAAGGAACACAAAGAATTGTATTGTAAAATGTCTCTCTTGATGGGAGAAACCATAATACAAAGCCTTTTGGAGGGGAGACCGGCTCCATGCAAATCCGGTCCTCAACTATTGTAAATTGCTAAATTTCTCTCTCTTTTGAAGTATTTTTCATGCTATCTAACTAGGTGTTATGCTTTTTGTTGCTCTCTCCACCCAAGCACTCTTGTTATTCTCATTAGGAAGCTATTCTAATGAAATGCTCACTATGTTCATGCTATTTTCCGCTACACACAAGTTACTAGAGCATTAAATGTTACATTGGTATCATAGCACAAGGTTTCTCTTTTCTTGCTCAAGAAGGGAGGTCCTCAAGCTAGCTATAAATGGTTGGTACTATTAATTGCATGTGATTAAGTAGAATAGGGATTTTTCAGCCTTGCAGTGCGCCTGCCTTTGTGCAGTTAACGGGGCATCACCGTCGAGAGCTATGTTCTTAATAGTGGAGTCCTATGGGGCTTGCCTACTTGCCTACAGCTTAACCACTATTGAGCTTTTAGAAGCTTGACAGGAGTCGGTGATATTTTGGTGTTGAATGACCCTCTCTTCTTTTCCTTGCAATTAATGATATTCGAGCCACGGGTACAGTAGCTTGAGTGCTTTTTCTAAAGGGGTAAAGAGGAGTAGCAACTAGGGCTTGAAGTGCCAAAGTACACCTAAAAATTTTACACCTAAAAGTTGTTAGAATGGCTGACAATAGTAAAGAGAGTGAAATTAATGTTGATAGCTTTGATTTTGCTAATGAGCAAGCTACTAATGATGCCCCGATGCTTGTTAACTATCTTGTTTTTAGGCTTCAACAAACCATGGGCAATCCATCCCTCCAAAGTGAAGTGCAATGGCAGCTTCATGCTCATGGGATTCTCCAAGCTCCCCTCCATGACAAGAGAACACCTAGGAAGCCTCCTTGCAAGACTTCCAAAAGAGGTCTCTCTCCGATTCGGGAAGAAGAAGAGGATCCCTATGAAGGGCTCAAAAATTTGCTCCTTGATGACGCATGTCCTTCTCAAAGGAGAACTCAAGAGCCTCCACAAAAGGAACGAGAAAGAAGTGAGTCTCCTGCCACCTCGACGGAGATGGCTCCACGAAGACGGCGGGCTAAACGCTCTCCATCGCCTCCAAAACGGAGAAGACCATCGCATACTTCTCCACACCATACTTCAAAGAGGCGAGAAAGAGGACACCCTCTTCTCCATATTCTTCATCCTCTTCCTCTTATGAAAGTGATGGTGAAGACAACGAAGATCAAGGCAAGAAAAAGGCGGAAAGAGGTCACCCTCTTCTCCATCTTCCTCAAATTCTTCATCTTCTGAAGAAAGTGATGGTGCAACCTTTGAACCATCAAAAAGAAGAGGCCATAGGAAATCCTATGCTGCGTGGAAGAGGTCATCCAAGCTCAAGAAGTTCAAAGAGGGAGGGAAGAGCATCTCTTTCTTTACCTACGATGGCACTTTTGGTGCTATGGACAAAGTCTTGGCCTTTATCCAACAATTTGATGCGGCGTTTGGAGATGAGGGCTTCACGGGGTCCTCTAAGCTACGCCATGTAGCTATGCACTTTCAAAAGTCCGCTAGGCAATGGTGGTCTAGCCTACGGGCCAACAGTGAAACTCCACGAACATGGAAAGCTTTAAGAGCTTCCATTATGAAGCAGTTTTTGGCCACTGATGCCAAAGACAAAGTACTCACCGAATGGCGAAGCTTGAAACTCTCTCCCTATGAATCCATTCACAAATATGTAGACAAGTTTTGGGACCTACAACTCAAAGCCACTGTCTTCAAAAAGTTGGATTTTGGAGAGCAAAATCAACAATTTTGTGCGAGCTTAACTGAAGAAATGGCGGAGTATGTCAACTCCCAAAGGCCACACACCATATCGGCGGTTATACACCATACTATGGTGGCCTCTCGAATCAATTTCCAAACGGGGGCTAAAAGAAATTCTAAGCCCACAGAACACAAGGGTCCCAATAAGCCTAAGGGGAAGGACAATGTCCAAAATTCTCCTAAGGGAAACTCCAACAAAACTAAAGAGAAGGGAGTTTATAAAGGCAAAAATAAACTCTCTCCTGAAGGCTTGAGCGTTATCGCAAGGATAACCGCTGTTTCAAGTGCGGCGAGCAAGGGCATGCGCATCGCGCTTGTCCCCAAAAGAACAACCGCCATGAACCTCCTAGAGCTACCTTGGTCGAAATCCAAGAGGAGGAAATTCACCACAAAGGATCTCCTCTATGCCATGCTTGGGGAAAGGTAAGAGAACATGATGCTTTTATTCTCTTTGACCCTGGTTCTACTCACAATTTTATATCTATAGAGTTGGCCACCAAGCTAGGCATACAAGCCTACGAGATGGGAGATGTCCTACCCGCAAATGGTGCTTTCAAGGGGCAAGAAGCTTCAGTCACTCCCTTAAACAAAAAATTGAGGCTCCATGTCCAAAGCTATGTGGACAAAGAGGACTTCTTTATCTCTCCTCTCAAGCATGAGGATGTAATCCTAGGGGCACCATGGTTTGATCGCATGGCTTCCAATGTTAAATTCCCTGAAAGGAGAATCTCCTTTAAGTTCATGGAAAAAGATATGTATATAGATGCTAAGGAAATGAGTAACACTATACCCATTGTACATACACCAGCTTTCAACAAGTCAATAAAGAGCTCTATTTTCGTGTACATGATTTTTGTTAAAGATTCTCAAAATGAACCTAATGTTTTAGCAAAAGAAAATATACACAATCAAAAGGAATTAGAGTTATCCAATTTTCTCAAGGGGTTTCAAGATGTCTTTATTGACGACATCCCTTGTGAGCTACCTCCTAAACGAGGTAATGATGACCATGCAATTGAACTTCTTCCAGGAAGTTCACCGCCTAACAAACCTCCTTATAGAGTTTCTCAAGCTCAACAAGAGGAGATTATGCGACAAGTGCATGAGTTAGTTGAGAAGGGCATGGTTAGGCCTAGCTCATCTCCATTTTGTTCTCCTATGCTACTAGTGCAAAAGAAAGACAACACATATCGTATGTATGTCGACTATAGAGCACTAAATAGGATCACTATCAAAAATAGGTTTCCCGTTCCACAGGTAGAAGACCTATTTGATAAGCTACAAGGGTCCACCTACTTCAGTAGGATTGACCTAAAAAGTGGCTATCATCAAATAAGGATAGTTGATCAAGACATTATAAAGACCGCATTTCGCACTACATTTGGTCTTTACGAATACATTGTCATGCCTTTTGGCTTGACCAATGCACCAGCCACATTCAACCGCTTGATGGAGAAGCTATTCAGGCCTCACCAAACCTTTACTGGAGTGTTCTTTGATGATATCATCATCTACTCTAATTCATTAGACAAACACAAGCGACACCTCCAGGTAATATGTGCTTACACTACCGGGTCTCTCAAAGCCATTTGAGGTCCAATGTGATGCTTGTGGTGATGTCCTTGGGGCTGTTTTGCTTCAAGCAGGGCACACCATAGGCTATGAAAGTCGAAGGCTTGACCCTGTTGAGCAAGCTCTAGGCATATATGAAAAGGAAATCCTTGCAGTTCTACATGCCTTAGACTCATGGAAGCACTATTTATGGGGGACTCCTTTCATTCTGCGAACGGATCACCAAAGTCTTAAGTACTTCATGATGCAAACTAAGCTCTCCAACAAACAAATGAGGTGGGTAAATTTCCTTTCGCAATTTCATTTTCATATTGCTCACATTGTTGGCAAGCATAATCAAGTATCCGATGCACTCTCAAGACGGCCGAGAGTGAATGCGGTTTCCATAGAAACTCACAATGATCTATCTTCTATGATAGATGGGTATGCTATTGATCCCGATTTTAGAGATGTGATTTCAGCCCTTGCACTAGGGAAGAAAGAGGAACCATATACTTTACAAGATGGTTATCTTCTCTACGGCAATAGACTATGCATTACTAGCTCACTACATGAGAAAGTAATGTATGAATCTCATGCTCCTCCTTATGCAGGGCATAGAGGGATTCAGTCTACCCTAAAGAGGATTGAAACATATTTCTATTGGCCTACCATGAAAGCAAACATACAAGAGTATGTTTCTAAATGCGTTGTATGCCAAAAGACAAAAATTGATAGAGGGAAGCAACTTGGATTGCTTCAACCTTTGCCAATCCCTAATTCACCATGGGAGAGCATATCCATGGATTTTATCTTTGGATTGCCTAAGTCTATCCATGGGAATACGGGAATATGGACGATAGTAGACAGGTTCAGTAAACAAGCTCATTTTATACCTGTCAAAAAGACTATCAAAGCCCATCAAATGGTAACCCTCTTCATTTCACAAATCTTCAAGTACCATGGCTTGCCAATGTCCATAGTGTCGGATAGAGATCTTAGAATGACCAATAATTTCTGGAAGGGTTTCTTTGAGAATTTAGGAACAAGGCTAAACTTCTCTTCTGCCTATCACCCGCAAACGGATGGCCGAAGTGAAATAGCTAACCTAACAATTTTGGATCTACTAAAAGCCTATGTAACGGAAGTAGATCAAAGATACCAATGGGAGAAGTACTTACCCGTGGAGTATGCCTACAATAACACTGTACATACTTCCATGGGAAAGGCACCTTTTGAGGTAATTGAGGGAAGATCAAAAAGTCCCTTGCTACTGAAGGTACACGGGAAGATCTTTGCTGCAGATGAGTATAGCCGAGACCTACAAGAATCTTTCTTTTCACAGGAAAGACAAAAGCTGCTACTGACAAGCACAGAAGAGCCCAAGCCTTTAAAGAAAATGATTGGGTCTTACTCAAATTTCCCAAGGTTCGATTAAGGCACACGATGGGCAAGAATCTTACGGGACACCAGAAGTACTATGCTAAGTTAGCAAAAAGGTACTATGGTCCCTTTCAGATTCTTAGGTCAATGAGATGGCCTATAAACTCAAGTTGCCCAACCATTGGCTCATACACAATGCTTACTATGTGAGCCTACTAAAGCCTTACAAAGGAGAGCCACCTCAAGAACCAAGTATTGAAGACCCACCGGAGATCGAGGACCAAGAAGAGGTGTTGCAGCCCGAGTCCTTTCTCCGACATGAAGACAAGGTACTAAGAGGTGGTAAGACTATCCGACGATATCTTATTAAGTTTAAGAATTATCCTTTTGAAGATGCTAGATGGATGCAAGGCATACAATTAAAGGATGACGTAAACCTTGTCAATGCTTACAATGCTTCCCTAGAGTAAGCAAATGTACAAATGTTTAAAATGAACAAAGTTTTTGTCTTATAAGACTCTCTTTTTCTTTATTGTGCACAAAAAAGAAGTAGTATGCATGCTTAGATCAAGTTTGCGGAGACAACGTCTCCCGAACACCAAGTAGAGCTTGTCACTCTACTATGGAAGATTGATAGGACTAATGTGCAGACATGCTTGCGGCATCTTAGGCTCTCAAGCGCCAAATGGACTAATCATCCATTCTGGAACGATGTCGTAGGGTAACATAGGGATTCTCTACCCGCTAAAAAAAGGACTAATGAATATGCTTTATCTTCTCTACCCCATAGTCGACGACCACTATGATTTCAAGAGAGAGGTAATGTCATAATAATCAATATCTAATTCACCTAAATGATTTTCTCATGTTAAACTGATCATTTAATATGGGGAAGTGCCAGGGGAGAAAAAGCTAGAATATTGGTTAAGCTAGCAGACCGGCCACATTAGGGATCCAAAGGAGGGAAAATAGGGATCCAAAGGGGGGGCCATCTGTAAAAGAGCAATGTGCAACAATGGGCTTAAAAGACCCTAAGGTTCAGCCCATTAAGACTTCCAAAATGCAAAGGTTCCAAAATTCAAAGGTTGTGTCCAAAGGTCAAACATTGGGGGAATTGGATGCTTTGTGTGTGTCCCAAAAGTCTTTATCAATCTCTACATAGGAGGGGGCGATACTTGCAAGTAGGGGATGAGAGAGTAACACACACACACACACACACACACACACACACACACACACACACAAGATTCCTTTACATAAAGGGAATGAGGGACACATGTCAGCTCCCTAGCCCAGATGCCCACAAGGTGTACCCAAATCCTATTGGATGGCCTTGGAGGTGGACCAATGAGAATTAGGCTAGAGTAAATCTAGTTTAATTAATTTAAAAACACTTAATAAAAGAACCAATAAGAATTAAGCTCTCTAGAAGACTATTGGACAGTCTCCCAAGGGGACCAATGAGCATTCAGCAGCCCAATGGCTTGCCTGATTCCTATTGGCCAGGAGGCAAAGGGGTCCAATGAGAGTTTAGTTGCATTTATTAATTACCTAAAGCTCGCACAAAAGGGAAAAGGGGGACACATGTCAGAAGGCTATCACTTATACTGCTTAATTCCTATTGGCCAGGCCTGGGGAGGTCCAATAGGACTGTAGCAAGAGCAAATTGGAAGGGGGGTCGACCAAGAGAGAGAGAGGGGGCTGATTTTTGCAAGGCATTATCACACACACTCTCACACAATCTCATGTGTGAAGCAAAGAAGACTCTCTCTCCTTCTCAAGCTTTTAATGGAAAGCTTACCGCCTACTCCAAGCTTGTGAGAAGGGAGGCCTACACCAACAACTCTTGGCTTTGTGATGAAAATCCAACCAAGATCCAAGCTTCAATGCATGCTCATCTCCTCTACCATGCTAATTAATAAGCTAAGCTATGCTAATATTAGTGATTATGTGAGGAGATGTACATCTTTCTTGTAAGAATACTCCTTCTTCCTCTCAATCTACTCTCATACCCCGCTAGCTCTCACCATCTTCGAAGGTGTGTGAGGTCTTGGGTCTGAGATCGTGAGGGAATTGATGTTGTGTTTGATAAGTGTTTTTCTTAGTGCATGAAGTTTCCATCTTCATTGCACTAGCTAGTATTGAAGGAACACAAAGAATTGTATTGTAAAATGTCTCTCTTGATGGGAGAAACCATAATACAAAGCCTTTTGGAGGAGGGACCGGCTCCATGCAAATCCTGTCCTCAACTGGTGTCAATTGCTTAATTTCTGTCGCTTTTGAAGTATTGTTCATGCTATCTAACTAGGTGTTATGATTTTTGTTGCTCTCTCCACTCAAGCACTCTTGTTATTCTCATTAGGAAGCTATTCTAATGAAATGCTCACTATGTTCATGCTATTTTCCTCTACACACAAGTTACTAGACCATTAAATGTTACATATTGAATAAAATATAAGCGGTGGGATCTAGGGCACTGAAGTGAAGCACATATGTCGTTTGATTTGTCCTTGTTTACTTTTTGTGCCCTGGTCGATTTCACTTTATGAGACAATGGCTTCACCTTGGGGACAAGCAAACCCACACGGGCACATGGTTTCGGCGTTGGGCTGCCAACAAGGAGGTCTTGGGTTCGATTCATCAATGCGAGGGGTCGCGGGTCAATGCACTGACCTTTTTTTCCTCCGTCCACTCTCCTTGAGATCCCCGTAGCACGTCACAATCGTTGATCCCAATGCTTGGACCTCGTGTTAGATAGTGTTGAGGGTAGGGTGGAGGGTGTTCATTACTTCAAATCCACTGCATGGCTGTGTGGGGGCAAAAATCATAATCGAAAAGGAGGGGCCGCGGGTAGTTGGACTGTGTTTATGGTGGATAATGCTCTGGTGGCTCAAAAAGTAGGTGTGATTCGGAGGCTCTGACTCTACATCGATGAGCGGTTGATAGGGGATGACCTGTGGCAGTTATGTAGAGAGAGAAAGAAAGCTGTGGGGTGGCCTGCACATCGGAAGTTAATTATTATGGGTGGTTTGTTGTTGGTCCTTGTAAGAGAGAGAGGTGTGGTAAAAGAGAGATAGAGATTTTGACGGCGATTGGCCAGAGAGAGAGAGAGAGAGAGAGAGAGAGAGAGAGAGAGAGAGAGAGAGAGAGAGAGAGAGAGAGAGAGAGAGAGAGATGCGGGTTGCATTCTACCTGCATGGTGGTGGGAGTTGTTATTCGGATGGAGTGCACCCCGTTGATGTCCCCTGTTGTCATTGCAATGTTGTTTGTTTGTCACCTGCAGCCAATGACAGCAGCCTTAGTTGCAACATCACTCAAACACACACACACACACACACACACACACACACACACACACACACACACACACACACACACACACACATATATGGGGCCATTCCCACGATAATGTGAAAAACTAGGACCTCTGACTCCCTCCCTACCGTTCGCAAGCATGTGTAAAAATGGTTATTCCCTTTCCTGCTTGATTAGAAAACCTTGAGCTCAAATCTCATTGAAGAGATCTTTGACGTCCCTTCTTTGGATGTATTCCTATGAGCCATCAGGGTTTCTTTGAAGCTTGACGGGGTTTGTAGAGGTAGTATGCACTATATGAAGCTAGCAAGAAGTGATAATTTCTCATCAAACAAGAGCGGCGGGTTGAAGTTGGCAATGGGCCCTGATCGAGGAGAACCTGGTATTTTTTGCCGGTTTTGGCGGCCTCAGTTTGAAGTCTTGGGAAGGTCGGATTGCAGAGCACACAAGCGAATTTGAAGTCTGGAATGGGAGCTTTTGGTGGCATTTCATAGCTTGGTGATTGGGGCACTGGGGCCTGCTGGGAAAGTTGAGAGGGGAAAAAAGATATGTTTATACGTTTGTGGGAAAGCAAAAGCTTCTCTTCTTCTTGTTCTTCTTCTTTGTAAGGATACTATTTTTGCTCATTAGCCTATGCAAAATCAAGTCCTTCGGCTTCTTCTTCTCCTATTATTACTTAAAAATCCTTCCCTGGCGGATGCCTCTAGATTATTATGCACACAATTATGCATGCTATTATGTATATAATAATATCAATAACAAGAATCCTACTAACTAATTTATGAGGATTACCACTCTTAAATATTTTGTATCGATTTAGCTTTTCCTATTGACATATTAAATGTTGATTATCTTCATCCATGTCCTTTAAGATAGTTAAGAATGGCAACATCAAGGAATAAAATGAGCAAGTAAAAAAAATAAATCAAATTACAACTACACTTATCTATGGTATGACTATCTACTTAGTAGCAAGTTGGATCATGCACCTTGTAGGATGTGATATGGAAATCAACTTTGCATATCTATGATTGCTACATCACTAAGAGCATAGCCATGGGCTACGATACCATTGCTAGAGATGGAAGGGTAGTGTCCTTGCAAATTACACAACAATACCATGCTATGATTGATAAAATCAAAAGATATCTATACCTGGCATACCACGCTGTGAGCGGGATGGAAACACACAGAACGCCTCTATAATGACCCGACACACACTCTTGGAAGGATACACACACACACACACACACTATGGGGCACCACTCGGCTTACACAACACACCTGGCTGAGACAGGGAACACACCTATGGAGTGAGAGGAGAGAGACAATCCGTTTACCCACTCCACACAGAGAAATACACACACACACACACACACACACCCCAAAAACTCAGCTCAAAAGAGGAGAATTTCTACTGTTTAGATACAAATGAGCTTGGGCCAACACCAATCGGGCAAATAGCTCACACAATATGGGTAAAATAAGCCAGATACAATCACAAACTGGAGCAGAAGCTTCGCTCATAGGAGAAACTTACACAGCCAAAACAGCAGAAAAAGAGGGAGTAATTTGGAAAAATGGACAGTGCCATCGCGTTCGGAACGGCCCAAAACCCCAGTCTACAATGTCAAAGTGCTCAAATCCGACCTCGGATGAGCAGTTTACGGCCAAAACAGGCTCCAAAAACTCCAAAAACACACCTGCGGCTGTTCCTCCTCTCTTCTCCACGTTTTTTCTGGTCTTCTCTCAGTTTTTTCAGTTCCCACACTTAGCTTTATTAGTTGGGCACCCTTGGCCTTTTAGATGACCTCAAACGGACCCCGAATGGACCCCGAACAGGCCAAAAATTGACCTCGCAGTGCATAGTTATCACCCTGCTGCATCCATACGCACACCTGGCACTCGACTTTTTTCAATAATGCATCCCGCAACCACGTGAAGTGGCCCCAAAATATGGTCCTCATGATGACCTTTCTGCATAATTATCACAAGAAAACATCCACGTTGTGTCCGTACTCATCCACGTGCAAGTATTGACCCCATTCGACCTCCTGACGCCACTAGATGCCATCTGACGCACCTGCTTACCTCATGTCGTTGGCCCGCCGATAGATTCCTCGAGAAGTTTTACGCGCTATCAACTCCTCATTATTATAGAAAAAACACACTGGTACTGGTGACGATGAAAATCAATGCACTATGTACATACTGTCCTACCTGTACACGTGTGGGCCCCACGTAACCACCTGGCTCTGGAAAATGGGCAATCCTTTATTTGATGCACCATGCATGGGTATGTACATATGTGCAATCCCTTGCTCCAAAAAACTCCTGACATAATTTGCCCATCCCCTAGCCTGCTAGATCATTCATGATCAGCAGCAGCAAAAAGCGATATGAGACTCGCAGCGTCACAAGTCTCCTCATCCTTCACCAACACTGCTTGATCCACAGACAGCTCATCTTACTCCACCATCATTAACCTGGCATGATACAATTTAAGACGCAATCCATTTACCCTTGACTTATGTAGAACACCATCCAGGTTAGCCAACTGATATGTACCATTCGGAAAGCACTCCACTACCTTGGAAGGGCCTTCCCACTTGATTTGAAACTTCTTTTGGAAGGTGTTGTCCAGCTTACTGTTGTAGCACAAAACCAAGTCATGCTTCTTGATACCCTTACTTTTGACCTTTTCATTTATCTTTGCCAAAGCCTTATCCTGCATCTGTCCATAATGCTCCAGTGTGCTCATCCTATCCAACTGAACCTCTTGTAACTGCAAGAGCCTCTCTTTGAATGCATCACTAGGCGGCCCAAGCAACTTCTCTAACATCTTGACCGCAGGCAACTCTACCTCCACAGGCAATAATGCTTCCTTTCCATACACCAAATGAAATGGAGCAAACCCTGTACCTGTCTTCACCGAAGTATGGTAAGCCCATAATGCACTAGTCAATTCCAAATCCCACTTCTTTCCTTGGTGCTCTGTCACTTTCGAAAGAATTTGCACCAACTCACCATTGAATCTTTCATTTAAGCCATTACACTGCGGATAATAAGGAGTGGTATGATGGTGCCTAATCTTCATCTTCGCGCATAAAAAGTCTAGCAGTTTAGCTCTAAATCCTGGCCCCTTATCTGAAAGTAGCTCCAATGGCACCCCAAACTTGCAACATATTTCATCGTACACAAATTTTGCCACATCCTTTGCAGTGATCTTTTTTACTGCTATAGCCTCTGCCCATCTAGAGAGATAGTCCACTGCAGTCAAAATATAGCTTTTGCTCCTGCTTGTGATAGGTAATGGGCCTATTGCATCAATCCCCCACTTTTCAAACACATCAAACGCCATAATGGTTTTTCGTAGCTCTGGCTTCAACACTCTCTTCCCAAATGCTTGACACCTATTGCAAGACCTACACCAATGATGAACATCCTTGTGCAAACTAGGCCATACATACCCCTCTTGCAAGATCTTATGCAAGGTGATCTTTAGAGCAAAATGGCCGCCACATGCGCCTTCATGATTCTCTTCCAACACTCTATAAAGCTCCTCCCGCCAAGGTACACGTCTCAACACAAGATCAGCCCCTTTCATGTACAAGACATCACCAATCAATTTGTAGCAAGTAATGACGAAATCATCGACAAGCAAATATTACACTGGCCATCACTAGCTCTACTTCCGAGAATTTTCGCTCTGCTACCAACTTCACTCGGCTTGCACAATATACTGGCCTCATATAATGGCTGCCCTTCCCCTTTTGCAATAGCATGGCTCCAATGGCATCATCCCCTACTGATGGATTTACATAAAACACTTGCTCCGAATCAGGAGCCTGCATGGCTGACAACCCCCCTAACACCTCTTTCACCTCTTGAAACACTTCTTCACACTTGTCATCCCATTGCAATGGATCATGCTTTGCCACTTGCTGTAAAGGATAAAGAAGCTGTGAAGACAATGGAATAAACCGTGCCATGTACTTCACTTTGTGTATAAAGGTTGCCAATTGCTTTGTACTCGTAGGTGATGGAAGAAGAATAATAGACTTAACCTTGTCTGGATCAGCCTCAATGCCATTTTCTGACACCATGTGGCCCAATAACTTCACCCTTGGCTGTGCTAGATGACATTTCTTGGGATTTAGTTGTCCTCCACATTCATCATATCGAGCCGATACCATCTGCAGCGTCTCATGATGTTCAACCCTACTGCTATAGACACAAAAGTCGTCCATAAAAGCTTTAACACAACTACCAATGAATGGTTTCAATACCCAATTTGCTCTCTCTTGATAGAAAGATGGTCCATTTGTCAACCCAAATGGCAATACTGTGTAGCAATAGCAGCCCCATGGCGTAATAAAAGTTGTCTTTGTACGGTCTTTAAGAGCAATCTTCAATTGAAAATAGCTTGAAAAACCATCACACACACTGTACCTCTCATAACCTGCCACTGAATCCAAGATATGATCAATGAATGGAAGAGGATATGGGTTCTTCTTAGTGGCTACATTTAAGGGTTTAAAATCTACACAAATCCTCCACTTCCCATCCTTCTTTGGACCGACTACTACCGGACTCACCCATTCTGTGGTCTCCACAGGGACTATGAACCCTGCCTTCAATAACTTGTCCACCTCTTCTCGCAAGGCTTCCATTTGCTCTTGACCCATCCTTCTTAGCCTTTGCCGCACTTGCTTAGCACCTTCTTTCAGCTCTATATGCATCTCTTTGCCCTTGAACCCTCTGATCTCTTCATATGAAGTAATGAACAAATCAGGAAAACTAGCTAGCATGTGCAAATATATCTCCTTCTCCATAGCTGAGAGGTCTCCACTGATCATTTGTGTCATCAATTCCTGCTTCTTTGACAACTCAACCTTGGTTTGCATCAGCCCTTCCATCACTTCATAAGGCCCTTCACTTTCATCTTCAACTTCATTCGCAAATGCAACTAAACCAGACTCCTGGATTTCTTTATCCATCAAAAGAAATGCAACATCAGCATCCTCATCACTGCTGGTAGTGCTATCACTGTCCTCATCTGTCACCGTGGAATAGTCTTCATCACTAGACTCATCCTCATCTTCATAAAGCTCCTCCAATCGTTTCCTTGTGTCCATATTATATAGCTTCTTGGCACCTGTCTTTCCATAGAGGCTAATCGTACCACGTCTCCAATCTTTAACAGCTTTCACTGCACGTAACCATGGTCTACCCAGAATAATAGGATATGCTCCCAACCCTGCTGGCATCACATGAAAATCAACCACCGCCTTTGCATCATACGCCTCCACTTCTAAGCTCTTTACAACACCCAAACATTTTACCTTTTGATGGTTTGCCAATCTAATCCGAAAGCCTGACACCCTAGTCACTGTAAGACCCATCTTCTCAACGCATGAGTGTGTTATGACACATATTTGGGCTCCACCATCCACATAACCTTGTCCCAGATTTTTTCTTTTGTGCCACACATCTACTATTGGGCAAATATCTGGTAGCTTATCCATCGCCAACACCTTTACTGAACCTCTCTCTGGCTCTTTCTCCATTTAACCATCCTCTTCCACTGTCGCTTTAGTTTAGACACCATCTCTATAAGCTGCCCAAAAGTAACATCGGTTGTCCTGCTTGTTAGATCCTCCTTCAAGTCATAGCTTAATTGCCCATCCCCTAGTGGAAAATCTGACACATGAAACTTGCGACGAGCCCTTCTTTTCCTCTTGGCCTTGACATCCTCGCCTTCATGACTCTTTCCCTTCTTCTTACTAGGACTTGGGACACTTCTTCCTTCCTTTTCCTCTGTGGTCCTCTTCCCAATAGGCATCACTAATGTATCCTCTAGCTTTGATGCCTTCTCCAAGGTGACTACACTTAGCACTTTTGTCTTTCCCTTTTCCTCCTGGGTTAATCCACTCGTTCCTTCATCTCCCTTAATTTCAATGCCATAATCATTTGACCTAGTTAGCACCTGTCTTGGCAATGGATACATATCTCCACCCATCCTTGGTGGCTTATCACATTGTGGGCTGATGTGTCCCAACTCTCCACAATTATAACATGTGAGTGTCTGCCTCCAGAACCTACCATTGCTTTGTCCAACACCATTCCTAGGTCTTTCTTCACCTCCTGGCTGATTTGCAAACCTCCTTCGACCTCGATTATTTCCCACTTGACCTAGCATGTTTAGGCTGAGATTCTTCACTAAATCTACCACTTGCCTCATGTCTTGCCTTAACCCATCATCTTGCACTGCTGTAGTGACCACTGCTGGCATAACCTGAGGAGTAACAGGAACCACTGGTTCATGAACCTGGCATGCGACCTTGCGAAGAATCCATAGGCTGAAACTCAGACCTCATGGGCAAAGACTCTACTCCTAGCTGGCTCATTTTCCTCAGCTTCCTCTCTTTGTTCCTTGCCACCTCTAGTGCATCTTCATATGTTTTGGGCTTCTTTAGCTCCACTCTCCAACGTATATTCTCCCAAAGACTAGCCAAGAACCTATCCTTCTTCATCATGTCAGGTGGGGATACCTGTGGTGCTAAGGCCTTGCACATCCGCTCCCATGCCAATGAGAACTTACGTATGTACGTATCTACTGGCTCACCTTCCTTCTACACCAAACCTTGTACTTCTTGCCACACTTTGTCAGGATCTTCTATCTTCACAAACTCCACTTCCAACCCATGTCGTAGATTGTCCCAACTCAACCTTACGGGTGGATCAGCCCCACGTAACTCCTCTTCAAATGCTTTGGACTAAACTCATGCATCACTCTTCAAAAAGATTTGGAGAAGACGTAACATCTACGCAGGGTCATGAATCTGGTTGCTAATGCAGGCAACCTCCATCTTTTCCAAAAAGTCTTCCACATCTTCATCACTTCTTCCATGAAACTCCGGATAAGAGAAAGCCATGGCTACCCAAGTTTCAATGCTTTGAGAACCCCTTCGAACACACGTGCAAGAACCCAAAACTTTTAACTGACTCAATTCCCAAAAACTTCAATGGAGCTCAACTTTAGATAAGGACAAACACATGCACATCAAATGAGTTTTCATAGTTAATCATCGGAATTACAACAGGCAAAGGACATTCCAGGATCTCTCGTAATCTTCTTGGCCCGAACATAAAGACTATGCGCTGCTGGAAAAAAATCTTCCTGGACACATGAACATTTATCTGGATTCCTTGAGTTAAATGAAAAGGAGTGAATCGAGGGCCATTTTGATCATCCATTAAAGCCAACCATGCAGCTTCCAAGAAGGCACACCTGACTTATCCTCTAATTTTGCCAAAATTTCAGCAGTATAACATCATAAATGCCTTAAAAGACCAAAAGACTAGCCATCATAACTTGGAAAATTTTGATAGAGTTTCCCCAGAAGTAGAGCAGTAAGAACCCAAAATATAGATTGTATATGTATGCATAAACTGCCAACAATAGAACCTGAGCATCAAGTAGGAATCACTAGTACATAGCCTATGGCGAGGTCACGAAAAGGGTGCTCCAGCTACCTGTATCACCGAAAGGATCTCCACATTTGAGAATTCCCCAGCTCAATAAAACCTCACGCTATCGACCCTCACACGAAGGCTAATGCAAATTGCGTATAGTCAAGTCTCAGAAATGACTATCTTCCAGACCAAGTCTCAGAAATGGCTGGGACTGCCAAATAAAACCAAATATGGCTCCACAAAGGTATACAATGGCAGTTTCCACAAGTAATATACAATCCTCAACAGACAATGCGCTCAAACAGGCGCAAAATGATGCATACCCACAACAACTGCAAGTGACACCACTGCTAGTATATCACTGTACTCCAGCTACCTGTACCTGTGTGAATCACCTATACCTGTCCCTGTAACCTGTAACCTGTAATCTGTAATCCCGAATCTTGAAGCTTGAAGCTCGAAGTAGAAGGTACTCGATAAAGATCCTCCGTGGGGGCGCCAAAAGAATGTGAGCGGGATGGAAACACACAGAACGCCTCTATAATGACCTGACACACACTCTTGGAAGGATACACACACACACACACTATGGGGCACTACTCGGCTTACACAACACACCTGGTCGAGACAGGGAACACACCTATGGAGTGAGAGGAGAGAGACTATCCGTTTACCCACTCCACACAGAGAGATACACACACACACACACACCCAAAAAACTCAGCTCAAAAGAGGAGAATTTATGATGTTTAGATACAAATGAGCTTGGGCTAACACCAATGGGGCAAATAGCTCACACAATATGGGTAAAATACGCCAGATACAATCACAAACTGGAGCAAAAGCTTCGCTCTTCATAGAAGAAACTTACACAGCCAAAACAGTAGAAAAAGAGGGTGGAATTTGGCAAAATGGACAGTGCCATCACGTCCGGAATGGCCCAAAACCCCAGTCTACAATGTCAAAGTGCTCAAATCCGACCTCGGATGAGCAGTTTACGGCCAAAACAGGCTTCAAAAACCCCAAAAACACACCTGTGGCTGTTCCTCCTCTCTTCTCCACGTTTTTTCTGGTCTTCTCTCAGTTTTTTCAGTTCCCACACTTAGCATTATTATTTGGGCACCCTTGGCCTTTTAGATGACCTCAAACGGACCCCGAACAGGCCAAAAACTGACCTCGCAGTCCATAGTTGTCACCCTGCTGCATCCATACGCACACCTGGCACTCGACTTTTTTCAATAATGCATCCCGCAACCACGTGAAGTGGCCCCAAAATATGGTCCTCATGATGACCTTTCTGCATAATTATCACAAGAAAACATCCACGTTGTGTCCGTACTCATCCACGTGCAAGTATTGACCCCATTCGACCTCCTGACGCCACTAGATGCCATCTGACGCACCTGCTTACCTCATGTCGTCGGCCCGCCGATAGCTTCCTCGAGAAGTTTTACGCGCTATCAACTCCTCATTATTATAGAAAAAGCACACTGGTACTGGTGACGATGAAAATCAATGCACTATGTACATACTGTCCTACCTGTACACGTGTGGGCCCCACGTAACCACCTGGCTCTGGAAAATGGGCAATCCTTTATTTGATGCACCATGCATGGGTATGTACATATACGCAATCCCTTGCTCCAAAAAACTCCTGACAACGCATATACATAATTGATGCTACACACGATCTGAGAGCGATAGAGAGTGAGCGATAGAGAGTGAGAGAGAGTAAAAGAGCACGTGCAAGGGCACCTCCTAGAGAGGAGTGCTACACCAACACGATGAGAGAGAAGAGAGGAGAGGAGAGAAGAATAAAATAAACACTAGGTGCAATCTCCCCCCATGCAAGAGTAAGCATTTTCCTTTTGCATGTATTTATTTATAGATTTCTTGAATGCTCAAAATGATTAAAGACGGTCCGCCCAGACATACAGTGACCATCGCTCATAAAGAGCACTTTAATAATAAAACATTCATAAACATGCTATCCTTTCGGATAATCCATCTCCCACTTATGCTTTTACCACCTGTCAATTGCAATAAATAAATCATTATTGATTTCCATTACACGTCCACCACATGCAAGACAAAATACTCATATTTTTAGCCACCTCAATAACATTAAATAATGAATCGTTTAACTTTTATCAAATTACTACTATTTCATATACCTATGTAACACTCGTCGTGTGATACACTCTATGTGAGTTACAAATTTTCGGCCAAGTTTATCTTCATTTTTTGGTGCCACAACATGAATGCATTATCAAAATACTTGCAACGAGCTCATGCAAGGTACTCATTTAACTTGCACCCTTCACCTATACTTATCTTTTTTATGGACTTTCTCCCAAGGTGGATTTTCATTTTCGTTGACTGCACCATCTCAAAGAGATGAAACCAATAGATATGAGGTGCAAACTAGTCTCTTAGAGTCTTGTCCATGTGAGATATTGCAACCATTTTGAGTGCCTCCTCCTCTTGTTGGAAAATGGAGGCAATCCACTTTTTTTTTGGCATGAAATTTAATGTTAGGTAAATGCAAACCCTTTATGTATGTGCAGTATATAGGCATAAAATCTTACTCTTCCAAAGGAAGAGAAGTCTTTGCAAGCTCAATTATCTTGTTGATGGATTATTTATGAGCTTTGTCGTGCCAATTTTTTTGTAGCACACACATAGGTGAACCATAGTATGCCATTGTCGGGATTGGTTATGGAAACATAAACTCTACACTCTTCTCGTGCAAGTACTAAAAAATATGCTTCTCTTTTCTTTCATCCTAGACATCCTGTAACTAGACGTACTCAAGGCTCTCTTCACGTGGGATGTCTTTCATCTTTGTATGGTAGGCTTTCATAAACTCATGCTTCAAATTAGAGATTCCAAAGAGAATTAATAGGGAGAATGCACACCTTTGTTATTTTTCGATGAAATAATCTAGAAGGTAACATAAATTCGATATTTACTATGCAATAAATGCTACAGGAATTCGCACCCACTTTGATCGATTATTGTTGGGTATTCAAGCCCAGTAGTTTGTCTGTCAAAACTTGTGGGAATAGTCTTTAAAACCATGCAGTTATACGCCACTCTTATGTGAGTTTGCATGGAAAGAAGTGGTTAGATTTTATATATGTAAAGTTTTTCTTCATAATCAATATAGCGTTAACTTTTCAAATCGCTCTCTCTCTCTCTCTCTCTCTCTCTCTCTCTCTCTCTCTCTCTCTCTCTCTCTCTCAATATTGGCCTTTTACAGAGGAGGGAAAGTAGTGGTTTTGTAAAAACGCATAGCATGACGGTGCGAGACATATGGGACCACACTCCGGATGGCGGCATGGAATTGTAATGGATCATATAGGCTGGATGTGGGTGCCTTTGAAGATAGCTTCAGAGATAGAGACATTGTCTTTTACTCGGAGACACATCAAAAATCTGGACAGTTGATGCCAAGTGTGACTGGCTATTTATGGGAGACAGCTTGTCGGCCAGACGATAGATCCCAGCATGGAAGTCGAGGTTCAGGAGGGGTAGTAGTCTTAATCAAGGAAGAGTTGCATCCGCTATTACAGATTGTCCGGAGAGATGACCAGGCGAGATACATGTGGGTGAGACGGAGAGCTGAGATAGGCAGATTCTTATACATTGCTATATGTTACTTTCCCCTTAGCACATCAGTCTATACCTCACCTAGAGGGCAATCCCCTTTCTCTATACTTGATGATGACATATGGGAGTTCTCTAGAGATGGAGATATCATTCTCTTGGGAGACTTTAATGCCAGGACGGCCAACTCCCAAACGGTATTTTATGATACCTCGGAGGAGATGCTTAGAGAGATGGATATATCGGAGATGGGACTTGACAGACACTCACAGAATAAAGAGCACACAGATATCTCATGGAGATGACAACTACGCATGGTCTGGCCATACTTAATGGTCTAGAGATTTTTCCTTCATCTGGGGGATTCACATGCTTTCCACATAGACATGGGGCCAGTACAGTGGACTATGTCATGACTTCACCGAGCTTCATCTCTCATATTCAAGATCTCAGTGTGGGACCTAGGCCTGTTGGAGTAGCAGTGGACCATGCTCTCCTGACTTTTTCAGTCTCTTTCCAGTATAGTGTCTCTCAGACACCACGGAGGATTGCACACACACGGTATACTTTTACACCAGAGACGGATTCAGTTAATGTTGAAGAGATTTATAGACGGATGGGGGCAGCCGAGCCTGTATATACAGTGGAGGAGATCACCACTTTATTGACGGAGATCTTGCATGGGGCGGCAGCAGAGGCATACCCACACACTCAACCAGATCAGAGAAGACGTTCTGGGAACATGCCTCAGAATAGTTGGTATGATGAGGAGTGCAGAGAGATGAGAGTTCAGATTCAGAGCGAGCTTATACTTGGAGTCAGTACATATAGACAGTCTCGGATTTCCCTTCGGCGTTTAGTGCGACGAAAGAAGCGGGCCTTTTTAGCCCAGATGGAACGTGATTTGTATCAGCTCTTTTTGAGCCGAGATTCAGGTAAGGCCTGGCATCTCTTCCATGAGCACTCACCTCCTCGAGTGATTAACTCTCCCTAGATTTGGGGTCAATATGCAGCATCATTATATACAGTACCTGAGCAACCACCATTACCACACCCTCTAGAGCCATGTCCAGCCACTAGTACCTTCTTTACCACTGAGATGGTGAAGAACGCCATTGACAGGATGAGGACTAGGAGAGCATATGATCATGATGGTTTGGTGGCAGAGCACTTGATACATGCTAGAGATTGACTATCAGAGGTTCTTGCGCGGTTGTTTAACCGTGTCATGTGTGAGGGACTACCCGAGTCCTGGAGATTATCTACTATTGTACCTCTTTTCAAGGCAGGGGACCCCACGGTACCAGGGAACTACCGTACTATTATGATAGGGCACACATTGGCATGGTTGTATGCATCCATTCTTGAACAGCAACTGAGTAAATGGGCAAAAAATGAGGGTATACGAGCAGCAGGACAACATGCTGGGTTCAGGAGGGGTTTCTCCACTTTGGACCATATTCTTACACTCAGAGCCATTATTGAGGAGGGTCGGGCACATGGGAGACGGATGTATTGTTGCTTTGTGGACTTCCGCAAGGCATTTGACACAGTGCCGAGGGCCAGATTGATGCACAGGCTACTGAAGTTGGGAGTACCCACAGAGATCATATGGGGGATCATGGCTTTATACGGCTCAGTGACTGGTCAGGTACGCACTCCTGAGGGGATTTCTGACATTGTTCATTCCACTATTGGAGTGAAACAGGGGTGTTCTTTGTCCCCTACACTTTTTGGTATGTATGTAGATGAGGTCTCTGACTACATTGACAGAGAGGGTGACAGAGGCGCTCAGCTGGCAGGGACATGGATCCCTTTATTATTATATGCTGATGATATTGTGTTAATGTCAGAGTCGCCAGAGGGCATGCAAAGACATTTGGATGCATTGCACAACTTTGCAGAGGATAGTGGACTGTCTGTGAACCTTGGTAAAACCAAGGTTATGGTGTTTAACACCACACCACAGTGGGTCAAGAGATCGGCACCTACACTCGTATATGGCTAGGACACTGTGGAGTACAAAGATGAATACGAAGGTTCAGTTTCAAGAACCACGAACAAAACTATGGCTCTTTGATACTTTGGTTGCTTCATCTATGCTTTATGGGGTTCAAGTTTGGGGGACCATCTGTGAATCATGACAGTTGGAGGAACATGGAGAGACCCTTGGTATTTATGATATCCCGGATGATTAGAGCCAAGGCTTCTGTACCACATGCGATTATTCGAGCGGAGGTAGCCGCCCCTCCTATAGAGATTGAGGCTCTTACCAGATCAGTGTCCTTTATGCACAGTCTATGGGATACACATAGAGGCAGATATACTAGACTGGCTCTTGAGTCCTCTAGATAGTTAGCGATGCAGGGAGATGCATCATGTTGGTATTCACAGATGACCTCATGGTTTCAGAGACATGGTTTCAGCATGGATAGATTGCCTCCCTTTCAGTATTCCCTGGACGCACCCTCCCTGCCAGTCACACGGACGGAGATCACTAGACTCATTCGTCAGGATCTTATACAGTTGGACACCAGGAGGACATGTGTAGAGCCGATAAAGGAGTTGGGCACGAAGATGGCTTTCTACAAAGAGCACCTTCTCCAACTTTCAGGGGATGGGTTTGTGACTCGTCCAAACTACATGGACACTCATTTATCTCATGGTCTGCGATGTGCTATTGGTCAGATTCGCACATCCTCACACCAGCTGGAGATTGAGATAGGTAGATTCAGAGGGATACCACCAGAGTCTAGGATATGTCAACTATGCGGTAGAGAGCCAGAGACAGAGCTACACTACATATGCCACTGCACTGTGTATTATGAGATACGAGGGCGCTTCCATTGCTTATTCAGGGAGGGTTTTGGACCCCTAGATAGAGTCATGAGATATTAGGACCAGAGATGTCTTGGCTTATATCTACTTGAGCTACACCGACATAGAGACAGTCTGTTGGGGAGACATGGAGTACGACAGTCGCAGAGACAGATCACAGATTTCTTTGGATCGAGGGAGCCACGAGACCAACCATCAGCAGAGGGTTGTACCAGATGCACCCTCATTGACAGGGCGATTGAGCTCGGGATATCGAGACGACCACAACCAAGACACAGGAGCACACTACATCGACGAAGACTCCAGTAGAGGATCAAAGGCATTCTAGCACGACACCCAGATTGTCATTGAGGGCCTATTCTACATTTTCACATTTCACATTTCACACTTCATTTCAGTTTTCATTTTTATTTTTACTTTCAATACTTTTTGTACTTGTACTTCAGACATTGTATTAGATTCACCACTTTGTATCTGATGGTCTCATAGGTCATTTTGGCCTTTTGAAGACGTTAATATATCATTTCATTTCATTTCTTTGCACGCTATCAACAGCTGCACCATGGCTCATCTTCACCCACCATAGCCCGGATAACCCCATCAGTTAGTACCTTAGCTTTTGGTCTTCATGTGCTTTTGTGTCCAATCATGCACTTCATGTTCTATGACAACATGGAAGTGGGATCCACAAGTCTTATGCAATGTATCATGAATATATCATGGGAGGGTGTGTGGCAGATGATCACCTTAGCATGTATGTCCCCAAGCAAGCATTACAACATTAGGGTAATTTTTTTAAGTAATCATTGTAACCAATAGTTTAGAGCTAGTGAGTGCAATTTGTTTATTGCTCGTAGGATCACCAATAGATTGACCATCTCCAAAGGGTCAAAATTTTGACTCAACAATGGAAGTATGGAATCTCCTCTTCTTTAATGTATGCATTGTTGAGAAAGTCCATCCAAGATTTTAGTAAATGGGGCTGCCATCTCATACTACAAAGTAATTGTCTACCATGTGTGACCACTTAGGGTGGGTTCAAAGCATCTTGCCATACTTGATGCCGGCTTCTTTTAGTACTAACATGCAACGTGAGTATCTTTTCTCAAAGGGTGGTTGGCCTAGTAAGCACTTCAGGACTATAAAATCTCCCAAGCTTGGTTAATAATCATAGTTATGGATAAATCTTTCTTAGAAAAGATCAATTTGATCATCATGAGTATAAATTTTGAGATTGATTTTTAATTTGAGTATAGATTGCCAGATTGATTTTTAACTTGCATATTGGCATACGTTGAAGCCTTGCATCTTTGTCAGTGCAGTGATCTTCTAACGAATTATGAACAAGTGTGAGCGAATGATTGAACCAATGCCTATCACACATTCTCCTCTCTTATGTCAATGCATCGGGTTGATATACAAGAGGCATTCTATTAGAAGGTTCTTCTTTATTGTGGCCTCCTTGTGAAGTTTGAACAAGTGGAGGTACTCGTATGTCTTGCAACATTGAAATCACATTGGCTACATCCACCTCACCTTGTTGCACCAATCAAATATATCTTCGTACAAGTAGGGTAGAGGAGCACCTTAAAAATTCGGGCCCCTCTTTAGAGACGTGCAATGCCCCATATAAAAGAAAACATTTTGCTCCTATGTAGAAACAAGTATGCAGGTGTGATGGGTAAATTTTTTTTGATGAGTCACTAGTGTATTGGCCAAAAGTGTTGTGTTCAATCCTTGTTGCGGTGAGTGTCTCATTACTCCTCCCTAGTGGTTTTGCTACTGGTATCCTTTTTTGCAAAACATGAAATCATTCAGCACCAGTGCACTATCCAGTAGAGGTATCGACGCTATATTTTTTATGTTTCTAGTCCTTCACCTGAGCCATGAGCTATGCTTATCTTATTGGAAATTGATACAAAATGCATAGAGCTTAAGGCATTTTATCTTCAACGCCTCTAATATGGCTCCCTTACCCTAGTGGGGAGACAAAGGAGGTGTTAAAAGGAGATAGATTTGAAGAGAGAGAGAGAGAGAGAGAGAGGGGGGGGGGGGGGGGGGGGGAGGAGGAATGTGAGAGATAGATAGATAGATAGATTTTATTATCATCCTTGAAGGTCAAATATGACCCATGAGACCAAATATACATGTGATGTACTATGTATGGGGCTGATAAGTGATGCTCGATGCTTTGATGCTCCATGTTTGCGGTGATGAGAATCCCAATACAAAGACCACTGTGTGCCTTGGAGAGGAAAGTGTGTAGGTCGTAGTCATGGATGAAAACATGAGGGAAGCAAGTTCACATGTGAGCAAAAAGCTGAGCACTCTACTAGTGTGTGGTACTCAAGACTCTTGAACTTGCAGTGAGCATAATGTGGTTGATTTGACTCTTCTCGATTTCCCCAACACCCTGTCTCGCATAGAAGAGAGTAGGAGCTAAGTCCAATGGTTACGATAGTGTGTATCATTGACAAGGGAATACTCTCCAGTATATAAGGGTGAGTATGGTTTCCTCTTTTGGCGAAGAACACTGTTTTGTAGTTGAGGGCAATGTGGGTGGTGTAATGTATGAAGCGTGACCACCAAATTCCTCCCAAGCCATAATATGTTGGCATTGTAGAAAAGCTTCATTCACTTGGGAGTCTATTGAGGCGGTTCAAGCTACTGAGAGGTAAAGGTGCAAAACAGACCCAGTGGCCTCTACACCAAGACTATGCATCCCATCTCCCAAACCACTTCTTTATGTCTTGCATCCATCCAATACTGTGAAGATCTTGCTTTTATGTGTCTTTTGGATTTTTTTTCTTGCTTCCCATGCAATTGTAGGAAGTTAAGGTGAGGGGTTTTGATGCATCTTTATCATGTACTCCAAAACCCTTTCCTTCCCCATAACTTCAATTGGAAGACATCACAACTCAAGAAGTAGAAGCATATATGGTGTTTGTGTCTTAACTTGAAGAAAGTTTGTAAGAAAATGCTTGGGGCATTAGCAAACTCTTTCCAAGTAGACATTGAGATACTCCCGCCCCACACTCCATCTTCGTAAATTAGAACTTGTGTCACCAATGTGTCAAAAAGGTACTTCTTGAGAAGACAACATTTGAGATCCCTCATATTACACATGTTCTCAAATACATAGCACACTCTCTTCCTAGCTTCCAAACAATGTATAGCAGATTCATGCCACTTTTGATTGATTGGAACCTCAATACCAAGGTACTTAAAACTCTCAACAAATTCAAGTGTCTCATTGTTGTACACAATGCATGGGTTCTCCTTATTCACAAGCATAACCTTTGTTTTGGATTCATTCACAATCAGCCCACTATGCACACAAAAGTTAAAAGACAACCATAAACTTTTGTGCATCCTCTAAAGTGTGTGATAGAAACACTACATCATCCGCATACAACAAAAACATGATTATCACATTGCAAATAGTAACCTCTTCATTGCCTTCTTGTTGCATAAAGTCAAGTACCATTTATTTCAATTGAACGATGCATAAACCAAAGAGAGTTAGTGACAATAGACATCCTTGTTTAACCCTACTAGTGCTTGTAAAACATTTTGAAATTCCTCTTCCCATGCGCAATTGACATATCACCTTCTCATAGATTCGATAACCACAAGCATAAGCTCACTTGGCACCTATAGTTTTTCCATCCTTCTCCACAAATTGCTGCGTCAAATTGTATCAAAATCTTCTTTGAATTCCACAAAGCAACAATACAATTGCTTGCCTTTCAACTGGCTTTTGTCCTTGAGAACACGAAGAGTGACAAGATGGTCAATGGTGCTATGACATTGACAGAAACCATCTCGTCCTTTTGCACGCTTGCCATTCTTTTCAGCCCAATCACTCAATTTTATCTCCATCATGCACCTAGATAAGTTTTTTCATAAGAGATCCAATCATTATATTCTGATAGTTATTTAGAATCTTTACATCCCCTCCTTTATGCAAAGGCTTGGTCCAATTAGTGCTCCAATAAAAAAACATACCATGTTGAAGCGTAATGTTGAGCATGCCATCCAATGAGGTGATAAATCTCCTATCCATTTAATCATTTTCTGCTTGTTACCTTGAAGATCTCTCGCTTTGCAAATAGCCAATTTTTCAAGACCACCGCACACAACCTCAATACTATAAAAAAGAGGACATATATGTGAGTGAACCATAAAATGTCATCTTTCTGGCATTTGGTTGCACATATAGTTGTGCATTTAAATATCCATAAGACTCGGGTTACCAAAACTTGCAACTCATTTGCCCTTCAAGTTTTTCCAAAATCTTCCACATGCATGTGCCTTTTCTTGAACTTGAAAGCATTGACTGTGAGGGCTATTTTTCAAATTTTCGGTCCATCTCTCTCCTTTGTACGAGAACCTCACCTAGTTTCTTCACAATTATTTATCCTCAACTAGGTTTATCTCTACTTTATAGCTTTTAGATTCATGGAAAATAAAATAAAAATTATGGCCATTACTAATCGACCTACGTATTTCCATCTCATCCTAATTTTTTGTGATTATATTTTATTCCACAATGCAAATATTATTATTCCACGTTCCTAGTCTTTTTATAATACTTATTGACTGGTTGCATTATGGGCTAGGTCTTTAAGTATTAATAAAGAGGACCTCATTGGTATTTTTGTAAGAAAATTCAAGGCCCTTGGTGGTTCTTTCACACATGGATGAAGACTTTTTGGGGTGCATAATGGAAGTGTCAACTAAGATGGGACCACCAAAGACATTAGTGGTAGCAAAGGTACACATTTTTTTGGTGGAATTTCTAGCGGCCTTTTCCACTTAGAATTGGAAAAACTCAAAATAGGGAAAGTGTTTCCCATGAGTGTTAAAAATAGGGCTGTATGGAAATGCACACGGCTTGGAGAAGATGAAGAAGCTCAAGGCACACAACAGAGAGTAGGATTGCTTAGTGCACAATGGAAAGAAAAGTTATTCCTAGAGTGATGGGCATATATACAATGCACGGGGGGAAAAACATCCTAGTGAGGAAAAAAATGCCCCGACAGTCTTACGTGTGTTCACATACACTACTACCACATATGTATGGTAACCGTGAGCTAAAGGTTTTACCTATATTTTTAAAAAAATAAAATAAAATTTGGAGCAACAAGATATGATCCAAATAGTGGACCCCAATTTGCCACATAAACAACCTTGAATTCTTCTTAGGTTTTCCTCTCCACACTCACAACCACACTCAATCCTATCTCTCTCTCACCAAGACCTACAAATTTTAGCCCTTCATCTCTCCCTTCACCTCCATACAACTTCTCCAATGTACTCTCTCTCGCACACAAATACATACTTACCTACATACACACATATGTACAAACAATCAAAATCACATGTCCACATAGAAACACAAAATCTCATTCTCAAGCTTGGTACTAAGGAGAGGTTGCTACCTCTCTCAAGGATTTCATCGTGTTGACATGACGTAGAGTCTCTCTATAAGTGCGAGAAACATGATGGTTCTAGTAAGTGTAATCACTCTCTCATCCTTCTCTAGTGATTCTCCTTTTGGAAGAGAGAGTGAGATCATGCAATCTCTTGCATTATTGTAAGAGAAACAAAGCACTTCAATGCGGACTTGGCTACTTTGGAGTGTCCTTTGCCAAATCTAGTGGTCTTACCCTCTGCAATGACTTTCCATCTCAGAAGAATCCCTTGTAAATTCCTTATCCTCTCTCTTTCAAGAAGCTATTGTAACTAGGAACCATGAAAAATTTCCCATCCCTTTAACCTCTCCCTCCCCCCCCCCTGCCACCCTGTTGGGGAATAAAGCCCAATGTGGTCGCCCAGGTACGTGGGCGGGCCGCCGGGTATGTACACATATTCTTTTGTAAAAACCTAATAAGAACACACTATACTCTACACATTACAATAGAGCGAGTTCACCATATCGGTGTGCTCTTCTTCTCACACTCTCTCTTGCATCGCACTTCCGCTCGTACTCCTTCAACTGGTATCAGAGCTCAGATCGAGGCTCAAGGCAGCATTTGCAGGTAGCCAGAGTCACCTGCTCAGATTGGAGTGGGATTCGACAGGCGAAGACACGGCCCCAAATCCTGTGGGCAGGCCCAAAGAGCTTGGTGTTCTCAGAATTTCATTCTGAGGTCATCTCGGCCACCGTTCGGCTTCGACAAAGTTCTGCGCAGGCCATTTTCGACTACGTGGTCTTGGCGGGTGCAGATCCGACTCTGCAAAGTTGGGGTTTCGGACTTCGACTGCAGGTGCTGAGGATATCAGCACTCCCAGAGTTCTGATTTGTGGCTGTCTACACATCGAAGGACGGCTCACAGTTCTTGGAGGCGTGTCACATACGACATGGGCGCATCTACACACAGACTCTAGGCGACATCCACTAGTTCATCAGGTAGCTTGTGTTTGCTGCTTGATATTCCAGATTTCATCATGACATTGCAGGTACTTCCACATGGGATGTATTGTCAAAGATGATGTATGTCTGTTGAGGGTTTGTTGGCTGTGAGTCACGCAGCAAACAACCGCCGCAGCAGTTACATCATATAGTGGGAAATTTGTGGATGTATGACTTTGTGGGAAATCTATGTATTGTCAAATTTACTGCAGCCTTTGTTGAGGGTCGAGTGAGGTTTTATTGAGCTAGGGGATTCTCGAATGTTGAGATCCTTTCGGTGATACAGGTCATGGAGCGATCCCTCGAGCACCCTTAGATAGGCAGCTAGGAGGTATTGACTGTGAGTAAGACAGTTGGGATTGCATCTTTGCTTTACTGCCGCTGAGGCATTGTCGCAGTCTATGCTTACAGGACAGTGTGATAGGACAGTGAGAGACAGTACAGGTGTAGGATAGGTTTACCCACAGCTTACAGAGTTAGAGAGAGTGGTTTTTTGAGCTGTTTTTGGTCTGTTTTTTAGTACACCAGAGCCAGTTTACAAAGGAGACTCTGTCGAAATTTCTGCAGAATCTGAAGCTTTCTTGGTTCATTTGACAGGTTGATATTGGTTCAGAGGTCAGTTTACAGGGGAAACTCTGCCGAATTTTTCCCAGTAAAGTAAACTACTGTGAAGCGTAGCTATGGCTGGATCACAGGACACTGCTCTTAACAATATCAAGAAGCTAGATGGAACCAATTTCCCATTGTGGAAGAAGCAGATTTGGCACGTGTTGGTACAAAAGAAGCAGATAAAACCTATAAAGCTCAAGGGGATAAAACCACAAGATATGGACGAAGATGAATGGAGCGAAATGGATGAATTGGCACTTTCTACCATTATGCTGACTTTGGCAGAAAGCGTTTACTTGAATGTAGCAGACGAGATGTCGGCTTATCAAGCATGGACAAAGCTGAGTGATCTTTATGAGAAGCAAAGTTCAGCTTCACAGGTATACTGGCTTAAGAAGCTTGTTGACTTGAAGATGAAAGAAGGGACACCTATTTCTAATCATCTGAATGAATTCAACACCATCTACAGTCAGTTGTCAGCTCAAGGTGTCAAGTTTGATGAGCCTGTTAGAGCTATGTTCCTGTTGATCACATTGCCGAAAAGTTGGGACACTTTTCGCACAGCTTTGAGTAATTCTGCACCTCTAGATGTTTTGACCATAGCAGGTGTAGAAGGCAGTCTGCTTACTGAAGAAACCAACAGAAAGACAATGGACAAAGGCAAAGGAACAGCCTTAGTTGTCAGGGGAAGGACCAAAGAAAAGTACAAAGGTGGAAAGAGGAATCAGTCTTGTAGCAAGTCTCGCAGTGCTAAAGGCAAGAGTGACATAGAATGCTACCATTGTGGCAAGAAGGGTCACATGAAAAGAGACTGCAGAGAATGGAAAGCAGAAAAAGGCAAAGAGAAAGCTGAAGACCATGGTGAGAAGAACAAGTCCTCAGTGAAGATTCAAGAAACAAATGTGACAAACACTGTTGCAGAGGTTGACAGTCTAGTGTCAGGAGACACCTACTTCTTGAAGAATACAATGGACTCAGCTCTTCTTACAGCATTTGATGGACATGCACCGAGTGACTGAATTATAGACTCAGGGGCATCACTTCATGTGTCTCCAAACAAGGAGTGGTTTACCTCTTATGTGACCACTAAAGATCATGTTCGGCTAGGCAATGGGCAGACATGTGAGATCTTAGGTGTTGGAGATGTTCAATTGAAGTTTCAGAATGGCTCTTCTTTCACGCTGAAGAATGTGAGACATGTTCCCGCAATTACAAAGAGCTTGATCAACACAGGTTTACTTGATGATGCTGGCTACGTCACTACTTTTGGACAAAACATGTGGAAGATATCCAAGGGTTCTATGACAGTAGCACATGGAGGAAAGTCTGGAGGACTTTACATGATTTATGTATCAAATGTCTCTAAAAATGTAATCAATGTAACCGAGCAGCCGAACGTTTCTTTGTGGCATAGCCGGTTAGGACATATGTCCAAGAAGGGAATGGAAATCTTGTCTCGTTCTGGTTATTTGCCTGGCTTGTCATTTAATGATTTTGAATTCTGTGAACATTGTCTGTATGGTAAGCAAACACAGCAGCCACATAAGCATAGAAGTAGTAAAAGAGATACACAGTTGGCACTTGTTCATAGTGATTTGTGTGGACCTATGCCTAACCTATCTCTAGGGGGAGATTCTTACTTTATGAAATTTATAGATGATTACTCGAGGAAAGTATGGGTTTACTTTCTCAAGCACAAGGATGAAGCGTTTAGTGTTTTCAAAACGTTTGTGACACTTGTGGAGAATCAGAGTGGCAAGAAGCTTAAATGCTTACACACTGACAATGGTGGAGAGTATGTTTCAAAGGCCTTTCAGGACTTTTGTGAGTCAAAAGGTATAAAACGTGAACTTACTGCTCCTTACAATCCTCCTCAAATGGTGTTGCTGAGAGGATGAATAGGACCATACAAGAGAAGGTCAGAAGTATGTTGTCTAATGCACAACTGCCAAATGGGTTTTGGGCTAAAGCTGTATCAACAGCTATTCATCTTATTAATAGATCTCCTAGCAAGGTTTTGCAGAAGGATTTAGTGGTAGAGATGGTTTGGTCAGGCAAGGTGCCCTCATAGAAGCATCTCAGAGTCTTTGGCTGTGAGGCATATACTCATGTTCCAAAGGAATTTAGGAACAAACTTGAGCCAAAGAGTAGAAAGTGCATCTTTCTAGGCTATGGTAATTCTGGTGAGATGGGGTACAGACTTTGGGATCCCGAATCCAGAAAGGTTATCCGCAGCAATGATGTTCACTTTAATGAAGCCAAATATCATTCTAAACCAGAGAGGGTTGAGGAGATTAGAAGAGTTGTCTTCCAAGAAGACGGACCTGCACGTGCAAGACAAAATGTCAGGGCTCAAGAGGAGCAAGGACAGGATAGATTGGAACCACGGGTTGTGGCTGAGCCTGAGCCACCTATTTTACGTAGATCTGGACGTATAACGCGACCTCCTGACCGGTTTGTTCCATCTATGAACTATGTTATGTTGACTGATTGCAATGAGCCTTCATGCTACAAGGAAGCAGTGCAAATGAAGGACTCCGGGAATTGGGAATTGGCCATGCAGTCAGAGATGATAGCTCTGCATAAAAACCAGACATGGAAGCTAGTTAAATTACCACAGGGAAAAAAGGCTCTACCTTGTAAATGGGTTTACAGGTATAAGATCACCGCTCATGATAGTCAGCCAAAGTACAAAGCAAGGCTTGTTGCCAAGGGCTTTAAGCAAGAACAAGGCATTGACTTTGATGAAGTTTTCTCTCTGGTGGTCAAGATGACTACATTGAGATGCTTTCTTGCATTGGTTGCCATATTAGATTTGGTGTTGCACCAAATGGATGTCAAGACAATCTTCTTTCATGGTGATTTAGATGTGGAAATTTATATGCAGCAGCCAGAAGGGTTTGTTGACAAAGGCAAGGAAGATTTGGTATGCCAGTTGTTAAAGAGTCTTTATGGCTTAAAACAATCACCGAGGGCATGGTACCATAAGTTCCACAAGTTTATGCTTTCTCAAGGCTACAAACGTAGTGAGTTCGATCACTGTCTATATACAAAGAAGGCTAAGGATGGCAGTTGGCTGATCCTTATTTTGTATGTGGATGACATGTTGATTACTGGCAAGCACTTGGAAGAAATTTCAGCTTTGAAGTCAAAGATGGCAAAATCGTTTGACATGAAAGACATGGGTGAGGCAAGTCATATACTTGGTACGCGCATTGAGAGAGACAGATCAAAGAAGTTGATTTGGTTATCTCAAACAGAGTACATTGACAAGGTTTTGCAACGTTTCAATATGGAGAAGGGAAAGGCATTGAGTGTTCCATTGCCACCATATGTGAAACTTAGCAAACAAGATTCCTGTGTCTGAGGAAGAACATGCTGAAATGGATAAGATTCCATATGCGTCTGCAATGGGTAGTTTGATGTATGCAATGATTGCTACTCGCCCAGACATTGCATTTGCAGTGGGAGTAGTAAGTCGATACATGTCAAACCCAGGCAAGAAACATTGGGAGGCAGTGAAAGGAATATTGAGATACCTGAAAGCTACAAAGAGTATGCGTATATGCTATGGGAGTTAGGAGCTAAGTGTAAAGGGTTTTACAGACTCAGATTATGCAGGTGACTTAGACAATCGAAGGTCTACGTCAGGGTATGTCTTTACATTGGCTGGTGGAGCAGTATCATGGCGTTCTAGATTACAAGATTGTGTTACTCAGTCTACTACAGAGGCTGAATATGTTGCAGCATCAGAGGCATGCAAAGAATCAATTTGGCTTAATCGACTAGTAACAGATTTGGGAATCAAAGAAGAGATGCCTGTGTTATATTGTGATAGTCAGAATGCTATACAACTGGCTCGCAATCTAGTTTATCACTCAAAGACAAAGCATGTGGATGTGAAGTATCATTTCATCAGGGAAATGCTCGAGGATAAGCAAATTCAGCTTGTCAAAGTTCACACCACAGAAAATCCTGTTGATCTACTTACAAAAGGACTTCCCTCAGAGAGCTTTGCGCATTTTCGCAAGCAGTTAGGTGTAGGGTAGTACATCACTTCTCTACATCTCTTGTATATTAGCTTGTATAGTAGCTTCTCTCACACTTAAAGTACCACATTGGACTTTAAGTGGGAGGTTGTTGGGGTATAAAGCTCAATGTGGTCGCCTAGGTAAGTGGGCGGGCCGCCAGGTATGTACACATATTCTTTTGTAAAAACCTAATAAGAACTCACTATGCTCTACACATTACAGTAGAGCGAGTTCACCATATCGGTGTGCTCTTCTTCTCGCACTCTCTCTCGCGTCACACTTCCGCTCGTACTCCTTCCCCCCCCCCCCCCCCCCCCCCCCCCCCCCTTCTCTCTCTCATAAGACTGTCAATCTGACACATACACACCTAGCCAGACAAGGGCGACCCACGATCATATGGCCCTTTTTTTAGCTTAATAGAACATCAAAACATCCCAACCTATTTCCCTAGATAAGGAGGGATATCCATCACCAAAATAATAACAATCTCACCAAGACACAAGTTTTAAGTATTAGAGGTTATCATGAGCACTTTGTGGTGTAGCCACCATGCCTTCACATTCTAGCATAGCTAGATTGTTGGTCTATGCAAAGGGGTTTGGGAGTCACCATCACACCACAATGCCTGATGCTATGCAACACACAACACACACACACATAAGGAGACCTATGGAACACATAAATCATAGTGCACACCCTACCCTTCCATCACCCTCAATACACACACCCCTGTACAATTGCGAGGGAGGACTCAACATTTGACATCAACAAGAATGAAGGTCACCCTTGTGCAATTGCAATGGAGGACTCAACATTTGACATAAAAAATAATAAAGGTACCCTCAAATGGACATTGAGAGTAGAATGAGTATATGCATAAAGTTATTGGGTGACTAGGCCTTCTGTGGAGTCACAACAATGTAAGGTGTGTGCGTGTGCTGCATGTGTCGGAGCTAGGGACTTGCCGAGCACTGGGTGTGAGCCATGGATGGTTGCAAGCACACAACCAAGATAACCTAGCAAGTTCAAAGAGAGCAAGGGTGTGTCACTCAGCACTCTACGCTCGCTGCCATGAAGGGTTCCTAGCCGCGAAGAAGAGGTCGTCGCCACACTCAACCGCCTCGTCGCCTCCGCAATGCTCAATTGCTCTCTCTCTCTCTCTCTCTCTCTCTCTCTCTCTCTCAAAAATACACACATATACAATGTACACACACACACACACACACTCATGAACACACAATGGAGAAGGAGATGGAGATAGGGCAAAAGCACTCTTCTTTAGCATGCACCCTTCAGAATGAGGGATTTACGTTATAATGGCCCTTTTATATGTTTGGCCCATTCACACATGGACGCCCACACTGGTTGGTCAAAGTAAAAATACTGTCAAATGAGATATGTGGTGCGCCTCTCACCGGCGATCACCCAAGCACCTATAGGACCGAAAAGCCCGGCCCATGTCTCAAAACAATGTGATAAGGCTTCTATCATCGGTTAACATTCCCTCCTTTGTGATGTAAATTTTGTTTTTGGAAGCTAGTGAGGTGAAGCCCGTTTATCGAGGTGGTAGAGTATCTAGGATAGAATGTTTGCAAAGAAAAGTCACCGTGAGAGTATGCAAGCTAAACTATATGGCAATAAAACATGAGGGGAATGTAAAGTACATGTGGAATTGAGTAAATACAAAGAATTATGAAATGCTACACTGCCATTAAGGACAAATAAATTAATTGCACTTTGATGAAATTAATCAATCAAGAGTTTTGGGCTTATGGATGAGTCTATCGATTAGTTAGTTATGGCTAAGGTTAAAACAACCACTCTAGTACTAGTTAAACTAGGACGATTATCTGAATGTAAGATTCCCTAATTGTGCCTTTCAGCCAATTCTCACAACTCCAAACCAAAGCTTGAACTTTTCACTTTAAGCTCAATGGAAGTCTTTTTCATGTCCATTTTTTTCCTTTTTCTCTTCATTTTTCTTTCTTTCACTTTGGTTTAAAATTATTTGATGTGTGTGCTTATTTTGTATGTCCCAGGCTTTTGCCTTCTCAAAGAAAAGCACCGACACTGGGAACCTCTAGGGCTCTAGTACCGTAGATAATACATGTGAGTGAAGTACCAAACCAAGCTAGAATTTCTCTTCTAGCTTAAGATTTTACATTTGTGGCACTTTTATTTTATTTTTTCCATTTCCTTTGTATTCTCACTAGTGTCTTTTGTTGTTTAAATGAGCAAGCTTCTCTATGCTTAAAACACTCCTAAGGTCCCAAACACTCAGGTAATTTTACCAACTAGGACTAGTGGTCAAGTAAACAAGTTAACCTAAAGTCACGGCCTCCTAACCTCAAGGCTCATCTTTAAGACTAAACTCTAGTTCAATCAACCTAAGAAAAAACAAATTTATACATCTATAATGGAAGATAACAAAACATAACTAAATGCACTCAATCAAACCATAGAAAACCACAATCAGAAAATATAAATATCCACAAGCACGAATCATCAAAAGTAGTACACCTGGAGGTATGTGATGCATCTCCTCAATAGCAATGGAAATAATCAATCAATGTTGGAGCTCGATCTATCCACGTTGCATGAGCTAAAGTCCATCTATGCTGCAAAACCATAAACAAAACACTACCACCTAGCAAGGTGTGTCAGCATAGAAATGAAAGTTTTATTACCTATATGAAAATAAAAAAAATCATAAACTAAGGTCTCATGCCTAGATGCCTAGAGAGAAAAAAACCCAAAGGGAAAAAAGTGCCTCTAGTATATGTGCATGCATCTAGTGCACCATAATCAATTTGCACAAGTCAAGGGTCTAGTGCAACTAGGAGGGATAAGAGAACTCTCCCCAAATAATAAAATCTGCAATGTCCTAGCTCTCTCTCTAATGGTCATTTGCTGGCTAGCACCTAGCTCCTAGCTCCAAGTGGATGGTAAAATCTGTAGGAAAACTAATGGGTCTAGGGATGACATCAATATGTGACTGTGTGGCCAATGAACTTTGTGGGCAATGAACTGTGTGGCTCAAGATCCCTCAATGATTGATTTTTGTCTAGCTCTAAGTCAACAACATGGTCAATGGAAATTTCAAGTGAGCTATGGCCCATGCCAACCTATGGTGTGACAGAGGATAGGAATTCAAAATGCTGACGCGAGTGAGGACTCCCCCCTCCCTCAAGTAGATTATACTCTTTGAAAAGTTGTCGTCACCCTTTGCAACCAATTGTTCTAGTTTGTGATGGGAGGTGACTTAGGTCAGTAGGTTCTTGCTACCCCAAGTGCCACATCGAGGCTCTCCCATGGACATGCCTGAAATGTTTCAGTAGTTGGTGGTTCTATAGGTGTTGTCGTAGAGTTTTCCATGTTTTTCCTACAATTCACAATGGTATGGGGAGGATGTGTAGGAGCTTCTTGAGAAAGGTATGAATTAGATGAGGAACTAGAAGGCTCCTGGGACTCTTCCCTTCCTGAGCTGAATGGAATAGATTGGAATTGCTTTGGTTTCCAAACTAACTCTGGAACAAGGGTTGGGTATCCTGGAATATTTCCTTTGCCACAGTCCTCATCTGAGATTGTTACATAATTGAATTTGTGTTGTGTGGCAGGTGAGATAGAGGAAGATACCTTAGGTGTAGGGACCCATATTTGATCATTCTCATCATAGTATCCTTGGGCGTCTAACAAGGTTTTAGGAGTCCAATGTGATGTGGTCTTGACTTTCTTAGAGCGCGCTGTTGTTTTTCTACAAAAATGTTTTCTTGAAGTAGGTGGAAGAGTTGACAGAGTTGGAAGTGAGGGCTTTAGAAACCATTGATATGTACTCTTAGGCAACTCAGGTTGAGTCCTTGAAGTATTACGTGTTTTAGGAATCCAATGTGATGTGGTCTTGACTTTCTTAGAGCGCGTTGTTGATTTTCTACAAGAACGTTTTCTTGAATTAGGTAGAAGAGTTCACGGAGTTGGAAGTGAGGCCTTTAGAAACCATTGATATGTACTCTTAGGCAACTCAGGTTGAGTCCTTGCAATATCACTGCTTGCTGAACTATGGGAATTGATACGTTAGGTTTGTGGACGACTTGAGGATGACTTAATGAATTTGGTTTGTGAATGTTGGTTATCTTGCGATTTTACCACAGTCGAAAACATACGTGACCTTTCTTGAATGGTAGGGAGAAGAGTCGGTTTTCGCGTTGTAACATTCCTAGTCCCCCAGTCAATAGTGAATTTGGTTGCCTACATCCACTTGCGTCCTAGGTTTGTGTTGCCTTCCATAGTTTCAGCAGGCATGACCAAAAAGCTTTGGTCTACACTCCCATTTTCATAGGTAACATGTGCTTGAAGGACTTCAAAAATAGTAGTTTTCTTCTTATTAATGCCCTTGACTTGCATGGTACTCGGAGATAGGGGTGGTTTTCGTAACTGGCATATGACAACAAATTATGTTAAGCTCCCGTATCTAACAAGGCATTATACAACACTTTGCCATAGGGGTTTTTTTAGCTCAATCGAGTATCCTAGAGGTGGCTCAGATTCTAATGTATCGTCATTGGTTTCCTCAAAAAATGCTTGTGTGATCCCCAAATTAGCATCTTGTTGGCATCTAAGACGTTGTTGTCATTCTCGAGCCTGAGCTTGGGCTTGTATCTTTTTAAGCTCTGCTTGTTTCTTGGCTTCCTTCTTTTGATGGATGACTTGCAATTCTTCTTGGCTTAGTTTACTCCCATAAAGGAATCCCACGGTTTCAACTCCATCTAGAGTCTCCACATGAATGGTACCTTGCGAGGTAATTTCACATACTTGATACGGTCCTTACCAACATATTTCAATTTCTTTTTTTCGTTATGTACACCATACATAAGAACTTTGTCTCCCACTTTTATATCTTTATCTTTTAAATGGTAGTCAAACCATTTTTTCCTTCTATCTTTCTCCACTAGGCAATTGTACACAACCAATTGCCTTTCTTTCTCTAAACGCTCAAGGATATACAATCACTCGACTAAAGGATGACCGTCCCAGCCTTCTTGACTAGCCAAACAAAGACTAGGGATGACAGATTCCCAGGGCATCACTGCTTCTTGGCCGTATACCATTTTGAATGGTGTACAATTGATGGCTACTTTATACGTAGTTTGATAGGCCAATAAAGCTAAGATTTAGATCCTAGTCAATGCGATGTGCCTCAACGGTCTTGGTCAAAACAAAGATGAGAGTTTTGTTTGTACTCTCAGCTTGGCCATTCGCTTGAAGGTAATAAAATGTAGAATTGTGGTGGGATATCATGAAGTTCATTGTGATCTCTTTGACCACGTCATTTATGAATTGAGTACCATTGTCACTTACAAGCTCAAAGGGGCACCCAAACCATGTAATAATGTTCTCAAAGAGGAACTTAGCTGTTGTCTTTGCGTCAGCCTTGCGTGTAGCTCTAGCCTCAACCCATTTGGTTACATAATCCGTGGCCACTATAATGTATTGTGTTGTGTGTTATGTGCAGTCATATTAATTGGACCTACAAAGTCTAAGCCCCACTTTTCAAATGGTTGAGCTACTTTGATGGGACGCAGGGTCATCTTATCCTGCCGTTGTGGTTTCTCATCCTGCCATTGTGGTTTCTTGTACCGTTTGCATTCATCGCACCCTTTCACATAAAGTGATGAATACTTAAACAAAGTGGCCACCAATAGCCTATTTGCAACACCTTTCTAGCAATCAATTCTCCTGAAAAATGTCTTCCATCTATGCCCATATGTGCTTCTTGCAAAATGTACAAGTATTCATCTTCACAGGCACAACGTCTAAGTACGTCATCCTTCTCTCTCTTGTAGAGACTTCTAGCCATTAGGCAATATGATTCACACTCTTTGATTAGCTTTCGAGCTAAATCTTTATGAAGCTCTTTAGGTGGAAAACCATTAACTAAAAACTTAACAATTCTCTCACTCCATTCAAGCATTGTTTTCACCATGAATAGGGAAGTATGGGGTAAATCATCATCAATTCCTGTAGGGACTTCCCCATTGGGTATGCAAGACAAATGATTAGCCATGACATGTTTTTTTCCAGGTCTAACAACAACAGTGAAGTGAAACTCAAGAAGAATTAATTATCAACGTGTAATTCTTCCTGTGGAGCAGGGTTTATTTACCAAGTATAGTAGGGCTTGGTGATCTACATAAAAAAAAACTTGGTGGCAAGAATATAATATCAAAACTTCTTCACTACATAAATCATACCCAACCCCTCTCGCTCTGTAGTGGTGTAGTTCATCTCGGCATCATTTAATTGGCGACTAGCAAAGCTAATGGGGTACTCTAGGTTATGCTCTCCGGGCTAAGTTAAAACACAACCAACAACAAAGTTTGATGCATTGATATGCACATGAAAGATTATTTGAATTTGGCATTTGTAGGATCAGGGCACTCACTAGAGCCTTCTTTAATAACTCATAGGCCTGGTCACATTCTTCGGCCCAAATAAACTCGATAAGAAGCTTGTACAAGGGACGAGCTATATCAGCAAAGAATAATATTAACCATCGATAATAACCAACATGGCCATGAATCTTTGCACTCCCTTATAGTCCGTTGATGGGGGGGAAATTCTTGAATGACTCTAATTTTGCTCTCATCTATAGAAATCCATTTTTTGGACAATATATGCCCTAAAATCACTCCATGTTTAGCCCAAAATTGGCTTTTGAAGGGGTTCAATGAGATGCGATATAATCTACATTTTTCAAATACCTTTCTTAAATAAGTTAGATGCTCCTCCCAAGAGGAATAAACAACAAGTCATCTAAGTAGGCCTCAACAAACTCCCTTAGATACTCCTTGAAGGCATTGTTAATTAATCTTTGGAATGTAGCAGGGGCATTGGCCAAGCCAAAATCCATCACTCAAAATGCAAATACACGAAATTCAATTATGAAGGTAGTTTTAGCTTGGTCCTCTAGTGCAATTGTGATTTTATTGTAGCCCGAGTACCCATCTAGGAAACTATAAGCCACCTTACTTGCTACTCAAGCACATGTTCTGAATATGGCAATGGATAGTGATCTCTCCTAGTGGATGCATTAACCTTTTTAAGGTACTTCCTATTATTTTTTGGTACAATGAAGATTGGGGACACCCCTTCAGAGTGCTCAATAGGGTATATGAATCCACCTTTGATAAGCTTGTCAATCTCTTGTTTCATTATCTTTGCATACTTAGGGTTCATTGGATAGGAACGTTGTTGGACCGGTTCAACAGTGCTAACCATTGGAAGTGTATATTGTACCACAAAAGGTAGAACACCTTTCATATCATGGTATGTCCAAGCGAATACATCCTTGAATCCCTTAAGTAGTGCTTTAAGGTCTTCCTATTCCTTCTCTCTGAGGTCTTGGGCAATAAAGAATGGTTTAGACTCCTCACCTGGTTCTGCTAATTTGATCTCCTTCACCATTTTTGGACCATCATATACTCCTTTCTTTTCTGGTGTAGGCATCTTTTGGGGCTTTGGTGTAGACCACCTTACACTCTCCCGTGGTATAAAATTTGAAATGTCCAGGTGCGGGGTGTAAGTCTACAGGATCTTGTTATTCTAAGTTCTTGGCCTTAGCTTTCTCTTCTTTTTGTTGTTGGGCTAACTCCCGATTTTGTCGTCTCCTCGCTATACGGCTCAACTTGGGCTTCTCTGCAATCTCTATTTGGGCAATGTCATGGGGTTGTGGACTGCACCACATGACACTTTGGAGGTATTCAACCCAATTGTCTACTATCTTTCGTCAAAGCTCCCACATAACAAAGCCATTCTACAATGGATTTCTTTTCATTCAACCGAGTATGCACATTTGCTCAATATTGTGGCCTCTTATAGCTCCTCTTTTTCTTGCCTAGGACCCACTTCTAATTTACATCTAGATTTGACTCACTAGATTGGTCCTCGCTGGTGCCCTCTCTTCACTCTCGGATGAGCTAACATAGGTTGATGCTCGGTCTTGAATGTTTTGACTCTAAAATTGCTTCATCTCCCAATTCTGAGGCTCAAAATTCGTTTCACTTTGGCATTCAGTCTCTGAGTTGCATTGGTTAGAGTCTTCTATATAGTCATCGGTGGCACTGTCAGGTTGGTCTACAAATTTCTTACCCTAGAGGATATATGCATTGCACTTATCATGTTTAGGGGTGCAACCTGTGGTAACTCTTCCCCCTCTGGTGTAACCCAAGTGGTTCCTCTATTTCCCTAGGTGTCTATGGTTGCATCTAGGTGTATCCAATCAACATTATCTGACTCCGTCATACTTGGTAACACATCCATATAAGGAGAATCCTTGCCAGTGTCTGTATCCTTCTTACAAGTATAACATTATTGTAGTGGGACTGAGTGAATTGTGGTGTCAGAGCGATGATGGATAATGGCTTTACTTCCTAGGGGCTGTACTTTATCGGTCACCAAATCTACACTAATGACTGAGTCCTAGAATTGCAGATAGACATGGTATGCAGGAACTCGAGGTGAATCCGTCCAGGCCAAAGGTGGTCTATTCTCCACCATCACACGTTTGAACATTATGCAATCCTTAGCTTGGTGACCGTACCTATTGTTTAGAATGGAGCCTGATTTATCCCTTGTAGTTTTTTGTATTAAAAAAGCACATTTATAAGGCCCCCGTTAGAGGAGAAGCCATCGTGTGTGAAGAAAAATCACTCGCCAAAAACCAAATATTTCACGGCCAGCCAAAATATTCCTTTTTCTCTCGGAATATTATGGCCAAACGGCGATAGAAAAGTGGTCAAAAAGCAGCGGTCGGTTGGCTAGTGGGGTCGATAGTCAATGGCCGGTGGGCAAAAGTCTTTGGCAGTGGCTGAATTCAATGGCCAGTGGCTGATTTCAAATCGGACTTGTCTTCTCAAGGGAGGCCACACGTGGGCACATTGAAGAGTCCAACTCAGACTTGTCTACACAAGGGCGGTTACACACGACTTTAAACTAACCAAGGATATGTGTCCAAAGACATAAGAGGAGATAGCCTATATGTCTAAATTTCCATATGCTGCAATGGTAGGTTCTCTTATGTATGCCATGGTCTGGACAAGGCTAGACATTGCACATGCACTGGGAGTTGTAAATAGGTTCATGGACAACCCAAGTAAAGAGAACTGGCAAGCTGTGAAGTGGATACTTAGGTATCTGAAAGGGACAACAACAAATGCTTTGTATCTTGGAGTAATTGATATTTTTCTTCAAGGGTATGTTGATGCAGATATGGCAGGTGACAAAGATACTTGAAGGAGCACTAATGGATATTTCTTCACAGTTGGAGGCACAATAATAAGATGGGCTTCAAAGCTGTAGAAAGTGATCCCACTTTCTACCACAGAAGCAGAGTATGTAGCAATGACAGAGGCAAGCAAAGAAATTATGTGGCTTCATAGATTCTTAGAAGAGCTTGGATTCAAACAAGACAATTTGTCTTGTATACTGATAGCTAAAGCGCTATTCATCTTACAAAGAACTCAACCTTTCATTCAAGGACAAAGCACATTGAGGTGACATATCACCTCATACACACACTTTTGGAAGAGGGACAACTAAAGTTAGGAAAGGCGCCTACAAGTGAAAATCTTGTAGACATGTTTACAAAAGTGGTCAACAAGGAGAAGTTGAGCTTTTGCTCATCTTCAATCGGCATTGAAGGATAAGAAGCCAGGATGGAAAGCAATCACATGTTTGGTGTGGAGATCAATTTCCAAGTGGGAGATTGTTAAGAATGGAGCCTGATTTACCCCTTGTAATTTTTTGTATTAAAAATGCACATTTGTAAGTCCCTCGTTATGAGGAGAAGCCATTGTGCGTGAAGAAAAATCACTCGCCAGAAACCAAAATTTGCACGTCCAGTCTCGAGCTTTGCTTGAGAATGGCTTTGCAGGAATATATATGGCTAGAATGTGGTCAGAAAGTGGTCGGAAAATGGCTAGTTGGTTGGCTGGTGGTCTGTAGTCAATGGCCGATGGCCGATGGGCGGAAGCCTTTGGAGGTGGCCGAATTCAATGGCCGGTGGCTGATTTCAAATCGGACTTGTCTTCTCAAGGGCGGCCACACATGGCCTCATTGGAGAGTTTAACTCGGACTTGTCTACACAAGGGCGGCTATAAACGGCTACCTCTGATGAGAGAGGTCAACCCTTTTGGCCTATAAAAGGGGGCCTTTTCTACACACAAAAATATATTGAAGAGGTGAAGCATTGTGGTGCATTGTGAAGTTGATGCAACAAGGTGGACGTGAGGTGGTGAGAGTGAAGCAAGATGGGAGCTCCAAAAGGGTATAATCCCTTTGTAATCTACTTCTTGTTTTGAAGTACTAAATCCATTAAGTGGTTGCTTTCCCATGGACGTAGCCCACATTGGGTGAACCACGTATATTGTGTGCACTCTCTCTCTCTCTCTCTCTACTCTATAATATCTCATGTGTGAAAATTATCTCTCTCCATTAAGTAAACTACTCAATTATCTACTTAGCTACGTCATATATCCTAACACCTACCACATGCAATGCAATTCTTGTTGAATTTTACTCTAAATGTAGGGCATTCAGTAGTGTTATGTGGACCAAAGCAAACTGAGCACCATTGTTCTTCCCTTCTTGGATACATATGATTGTTTTGTGGAGCACAATTATCTCTAAGACTTTCTTGAATGACCTTCGTGAGATGTGCTAAAGTCATCTCAGATATCTCTCGCTCCTTAACAATAGGCTTCATGGTCATTGGATCATGCCCCAATGATTGCGAGCTACAAGACTTTGGCTCAGAGGAAACTCTTTCACCTGCAATCATTAAATTATCTTCCAATTGGATTGCATTGGTAGTGACTGACTCCTAGGTAGTAATACCTCTAATGACTAGGCCATTATAGATATTTTCATGTTGCAATCCTCGAAGGAATCTATAGAGCAAGTGGTTATTGGTGATATGCTCATTTATAGGACAACAAGAGTTTAAGTGCTTTAGATGGCTAATAAACTCTCTCATTGACTCGCCTTCCTCATGTTCGACCTTTTGTAGCTGAGATGCTACACCCCAAAGCACACCTTCTTGTATGTACTCCTTCAGGAACAATCTCCAAAGACTAGGGTAGATTGCTTTATCTTCCATCCTTAAGGTCCTATACCAATCCCCAACCTTCCCACTCAAATTCAAGCTTAAAGCATTGAACTTATGTAGTTCATTGTGTTCTCCTAGGGAATCACATACTTGTTCAAATACTTCGATGTGATTTCGAGCATCTTCTTCACCAATGAATTTTTGTGTAGCTTTACAATTTTCTACCACTTTACTCCTAGGTTCTCTCTCAGGTGCATGATGCATATTCTCCGCAATACATCGACCTATTGTTTGAGAAAATGCTGCCAAATCACCTATGTTAGGAGGTATGGCTGGTGGAGGTACTCCTGGAATCATATGTGGGATGGGGGTAGCCACTGGCATATACGTAGCCAACGTAGGATATGGAATATGACTTGGCATAGGCCCACTCGGATAAGGGCTCAAGGATGGCACTCATGGAGCATATGCTATTGGTACAATCGGAGGTGTAGGAGCCATGTGTGCATAAGTGGCTATAGGCACAAATGGTCAAGGCCCAGTGGTAGGTACTACGGCCACTAGATAGCAATATTGCACTAGCTCTAGAGGTCATGGGTATTCTCTGTCAGGTCCATCGCTAGAGTAGGTGCTGCGGCTTCTCTGAGAGGAAGTTGAGCCAAACTAGGAAAACTAAAGTTGTTGTTCGTGGGCTCGGACTGCATTGGGACTCCAGGCAAAATGACATATGATGGGTCCATGTGACTCATCATATGAGTCTCCATTTGTGATAGAGTAGGCTGTTTGCCCTTGCTCATATCCAAATATCTCATGGGACCAATTGAGGGTACGTTTATGCTTCAATTTTGCCTCTCCGAGTGGATGATGCCATGGATGACATTACAGATCATTCTTTGTTGCTCCTTAATAATAATGGTGTTAGATATGGATTGTACAATCTCTATCCAACCTAGATGGTAGAAGTGGCAAGAGTATAGATCCATCAACATCTCAGTGTGGAGGTCCTATTTCCAATTTTCATTAAGGAATAACCCTTCTAGACTTGACATGTTAAACGTCCCTTGTGAGGTGGTAACAATGTTGCTCCTTGTGGTTTTGCCTTTCGTGGTCGGTACTTTAGAGGGAACCTCCAAGGGAGGTAACTCGGTAGGGCCTGCATTGAAAGAGGTAGGCAAAATATTCACATGGGTATTCTTAGGGGGTGTGGGGCCCACATTAGATGTGAATAGAGAATCGACTTTCCCGCCCCCTTCATATGCTTCATTGGCCTCGTGTTTGGAGCAAGTAACTCTACTAAATGTCTCCATAAAACGACTAAAAATGCTAGCACTTGGTTGTGAAGCCCCGGTGGGCAGGTGTCCTTCTTCCTCAAGGTCTTGTATAGGAAAACCTTCCATCACATTTGAGTCAAAGGAAGAGTCACTAGCTACTAGTTGGGGGTCTTAAGAAGTACTGCCTTGGGTTCCTGCTAAGGGTCTAGAGCTCAATGTGTGGGGATAATGGGTGCTCGTGTAAACAAAGGCACTCTCTATATGCTTGTGCTCTAACACACGAACAGAGCATAGGTGCATGTGACCTTGACACCCTAGAAATGTTGGTGAGAGCCCGTGAAGGCTGCTCACCTAGTTTTTTGGGTGTTTTGTAACTCGGCCTTACTCTCAAATTTTTGATTTTTTGCTCCTTTTTTCTGACCAAGCTATGGAATATAGTGCGTGATAGCTCAAAACGAATGTCTTGATCAGAGGGACATGGCGTGCTTTACAGTCCCAAATTTGGTTACTTTACGTCCTTGAAATCCTGAAGATAGTCTATTTCTAGTTAGAAACAAGGTTTAAAATGGAAAGTCAAGGGTGCAAGTGTGAAGGGGAGGGTGGAGGACTTGTCCCACATGTTCTCACTCCCTCTTGTGGGGATAGACTATGTATATAGTCTTGGGTCTATGTTGGAATTAGGGTTGCAGAGAAACACACACAGCTTGGAGAAGACGAAGGAAGCTCAAGGCACACAATAGAGAGTGTGTTACTTAGTATGCAATGGAAAGATAGATAGCCCTAGAGTGATGGGCGTATATATCAATGCTCGGGGAAAAAAACCTCTTAAAGAGGGAAAAAATGCCCCGGCGGTCCTAGTGTGTTCACACACATCACTACCACATGTATATGGTAACAAATCCCCCCTGGAGTGATGCGGTGAACAAGAGCTGGCACATGAGTAAAGGGAAGTGTCATGCCCTTAGGACATGATCAGTCCACAAAGGGGAGTAAGCCCAAATCTTTGCGGAAAGCTTCAAGCTTCTCACGAGACAATGCCTTTGTGAAAAGATCTGCAAGGTTGTTCTGTGTTGGCACATAAGCCAAGTTGATCTCTCCTGCCGAGAGCCTCTCCCTGACATAGTTGTAATGCACCTCAATGTGCTTTGTGTGAGCATGAAAAACTGGGTTCCTCGCAACTGCCAATGCGCTCTGACTGTCGGTGTAGATAGTGTTGGCAGTGTCCTGTCCAACACCCAAATCAGCCATAAGGCGTCTGAGCCATACACACTCAACCGTAGTTGTGAAGACTGCCCTATACTCAACCTCACAACTCGAAGTGGCCACAGTAGGTTGCTTCTTACTCAACCAAGATATACATGAACTACCAAGCATGAAACAAAAACCACTTGTGGACACTCGCGTGTCAAAACAACCAGCCCAATCTGAGTTTGAAAAAGCATGTAAGTCTGGTGGCAATGATCCCCCCTTGGGATAAAACAAGCCAAGATGAAAAGTGCCACTAAGGTAGCGAACAATCCTCTTGACAGCCTGCCAATGCTTAGACCCTAGGCTATGCATAAATCTGCTGACCTGTGAGACTGCAAACTGAATATCCGGCCTCGTGTTGCATACATAAATGAGGCAGCCAATAGCAGTTTGGTAAAGAGTAACATCAGCAAGATCGCCAGCATCATGTAGACTCAACTTCAAACCTGTTTCCATGGGAGTGGCAATAGGTTTGCAATCCTCAAGTCCAAACTTATATAGCAATGTCTCTATGTAACTTTTCTGACACAAGGCGATACCACCATCACACTACTTAAATTGTATACCCAAGTAATGATGCAACAGCCCCAAATCTTTCATCTTGAAAGTAGCATTTAAATCATCCTTAAATTCAGCAATATGTCTCTCATTTGGTCCAGTGATCAGCAAATCATCGACATAAAGAACCACAATGAGAAGTACATCACCCTCACGCTTTACATACAATGTGCTTTCTGTTGGACTGTTACGAAAGCCTCGTTTAGCCAAATGAGTGTCAGATTTCTCATACCAAGCACGAGGAGACTGCTTTAACCCATACAAAGCCTTCTTACATCTGCACACTTTGTCCTCTTGTCCTTTTATGACAAAACCGCGAGGCTGCGTTACATAAACTTCCTCAAATATGTCACTATTCAAGAAAGCAGTAACAATGTATGAGTGATGTACATCCCAACCAAAATGAGATGCAAATGCACATAGAAAAAGCACAGTAGTCATCATACGACAAGTGGGAGCAAAAATCTCTTCATAATCTATGCCTTTTTGCTGGCATAACCCTTTGCAACAAGTCGAGCCTTATGGCGATCGATCTCACCATCCGGCTTGCGTTTCAACTTGTAAACCCACTTCGTACCAATGGCCTTTTTGCCAGGAGGCAAATCACAGAAAGTCCATGTGTCATTTTCTATAAGTGCATCATATTCTGATTGCATGGCAGCCATCCAATTTTTTGAATTCTGTGCTTCATCAAAAGACAGAGGCTCTTCAACATCATGTAAGCTAGACACAGCCAAAGCATAACAATTAGATGCATAAGATGCATGGTGAGAGCCTGAACGAGTATGACTAGACAAAGGTGCATCCAATTTACTGTCACACAAAGTGTGCACCAGCCATTTTGGCATACCTCTAGCCTGCTCATTTTCAGCCCTTTCCTCATCAAGTACATCATGTACATTTGCATCAGTAATAGGCTGATCTAAAACATTTTCAAAAACCCCCATAGGCTGTACATTTGCCTCATTGGAACTTACATTCGTATTTCCACCACTGAAAAGAGGCAACAAAGTGTCATAAATGTCCTTTGAGCTTACATTACTGTCTCTAGTACATGACAGCAACGGCTGAACAAAATCTTCCACAAATACTACATCTTGAGAAACCAGAATACGTTTTGTTTGCGGATGATACAACCTGTAACCTTTGCTTTCAACAATATAACCAACAAAAATACATTTGACAGCCTTATCATCCAATTTTCTACGCTGCACTTGTGGCACCAAACCATATGCCAAACAGCCAAAAACACTCATGTGCTCAATAGAAGGCTTTCTATCATGCCATGCTTCATATGGAGTAATAGACTGCAAAGCTGTCGTAGGACACCTATTAAGTACATAAGTGGCACACATGATGGCCTCAAGCCAAAAAGAATGCGGCAAAGCTTGACTTTTGCCCATACATCGTGCCATTTTCGTCAGTGACCTGTTTTTTCTCTCAGCAACACCATTTTGCTGAGGTGTATAAGGCACTGTACATTGGTGTTTTATCCCACGACTAGCCAAAAATGCATTAAATTCATGAGACATATGCTCCCCCCCTCGATCGGAACAGAGGGTGCCCATAGTACATTTCGAGACATTTTCAGCAATAGCCAAAAATTGTTTGAAGCACATAAAAACTTCGGACTTCGCTTTAAGCGGAAATACCCATGCATGCCTGGAGTAATCATCAATGAAAGTCACGAAGTACAGGTAATTTCCCAAGGACGGAGTTTGCATGGGCCCATAAACATCACTATGCACAAGCTGCAACCTGCATGTGGCCTGAACTGAACCATCCTTTGGAAATTTAGAACGTTGCATCTTACCCAAAATACAGCCTTCACAAACATGTTCGACAGGTGCTTCAAGAGGCGGCAAAGAAGCAACCATATCAGATTTCTGCAAACGTAGCAAACTGGCAAAATTCAGATGACCAAAACGTGCATGCCAAAGTTTTGCATCTGAAATAGCCCTTGAATCTGCAACAACATTTGCAAAATTTTGTCCACACTTGTCATACAAAGTGAGATTATACAGCCCACGGCACAAAAGGTCAGATGCAACAATTTCATCACCAAAATTGAGATCATGAACTGTACATATATCATCCACAAATTTGACTACAAGTCCAGGTCTAGCAAGTGCAGATACAAACAAGAGATTCTTCTTGATCCCAGGTACATAAAGGGCATCAACAAGTGTGAAGGAACTTCCATTTGCAGCAGTAAGCACAATCTTTCCAACTCCATGAACCGGATAAGAGGCATTGTTGGCACAAGTGACTGAATTCCCATGAGGGACAGACTCGAGAGAGGTAAACAATTCACGATGTGAGGTAATGTGCTTTGTAGCACCATTGTCGAAATACCACACATGTGAATCTGCATCAACTAACAAGCATGCATCATGGACAGCAGCATTGTAAGTGCACTCTGCGTAAAAGCCCATTCCGCATCAACATTAGCATTACAGTCTCCTTTCACAGAAGACTCAACAATGGCTGTGTTTGTAGTGGAACCACCCTCTTTCTTCTTAGTTTCTTTGGCCTTCAACTTAGGACACGACTTGATCAAGTGATCATTAGCTTTACAATAATGACAACGCATCTTCCTTTTGCCCTTATCACCAGAATTGCCAGAAGAAGTGTTGCCAGCAGAAGCATTAGGAACAGAAGTTTTGCCACTCGTAGCAGAACCATAAGAAGTGGCTGCATTACTGTTACCACCCTTTCCTTGAGAAGCAATAAAAGCCTGTTCAACTGCACGCTGCCTAGTCCTGTTTTCCTAGAAAGTGACTCTTGCAATAGCAATGTGCATAATGCATCAAACTTGACAACTTCAGGATTTCCTTGGGTAATAAGTCTCCAGTACTAGCAAAAGTATGGTAAGAATCTGGTAAGGCATCAAGAACAGTCTGCACTAGGGAATTGTCTGAAATGACTTCACTTGCAGAAATGAGTTGCTCATTGATATCCTTGACACTAGCAAGGAAAGTGTCCATATCATCTTCCTCATGCATAATCTTCGACTCCAGCTCTTTACGCAGCAAAGCAATTTTAGCCTCATTGCGACTTGCATAAAGACCAACCAAAATATCCCAAGCCTGTTTTGCAGATTTTGCTGAATGGATGTGAGGAACAATGGTGCGCTTCACAAACAACACAATCAATGCATGAGCCTGTGCATCCTTTACATCCGAACGAGCTTGTTCTGCCGTAGGCAAAACAACTCTAACAGCAGCAATCCTTGTAGCAAGACCTGCAACATCCTCAACATCGCCTACATCCTCAGAACCAGGACGTACATCAATGCCCTGCACAATGTTCCAGACACCCTTTGACACAAGAACATGTTGCATCATATAAGCCCACATAGGGTAGTTATCCCCATCCAACCTGTCCTCACAGCAAACATCTTGAACACATCTGTGTTGTTGTTGTCAGCCATGGTAAATGTTGCACCTGATGTAAAAATTGCCCGAAAATAGGAGAAACGGAACAGGAACAACACGTGCTATATAGCACAAACTGTAGAAGACTGTAGGCACCTGTTATGCAGAAAACGCCACTGAGAGAAATTCTGCACAAAATGACGAAATAGCATGTGCAGTACTGCCTGTAGTGGAAACGGAGGCCAAAATGAGCCCGAAACAGAAATCTGAGCAGACTAAGCTCTACGAGCTTACCCGAAATGTTTGTCGACCTACGAATGCTCACCAAAGCTCACTGAAATCGAAGAAAGTGAGTAGGCGTGTATTGCAGGCTTGGGTTTGGGGAATGATCCCGATCATTCTTTTAATACACGCTTTTCTTTTTAATTTATTTTTAAAACCTTTTCATTTTTAAAAATTTCTTCTCTTGCGTTTTTTTTAGTTTTTTTAATTTTTAAAATTTGAGGATAAGGTTTTTAGGTATGCCTACGTGGTCACTGGTCACACACGCACAAAGCTGCATGTGGCAATGGTTGCACTTAGATTTGCGTGTTGCGCATAGAACCAAGTAATCGCACGCGTGGATCTAGCAGAACTAGGACATAACGACGGAATTAACAAAATAAAATTAAAACAGAGTCGACAGAACCAATGAACAAAGCATAACAAGGCTTAACATAACTGAACAAAGCTTAACAAAATAGAGCTTTCCTGCCATTCCTAACAAACTTGTATCAAAAGCACACACACGCACCTTCTTATACCTTTTCTACATGCATTGAGTAACTTCACGAGGTAGAACAGAGTGCTTCTTGAGCTTGGTGTAGGGCAACTCCCTAGCAGCGGCACCAAAAATTTGTGCATTTGTCGCACGTGTCGGGGCTAGGGACTTGTCGAGCACTCGATGGCTACAAGCACACAACCAATCTAACCTAGCAAGCTCACATAGAGCAAGGGTGTGTCACTCACCACTCTACTCTCGCCGTCGTGAAGGATTCCAAGCCACGAAGAAGATGTAACCGCCGTGAAGGATTCCTAGCCGCGAAGAAGAGGTAGCCGCGAAGAAGAGGAGATTTGGGCATTCACGAGGACCACACAAATCACTATGCACTAAGTCTAGGGGTTTGCCTAGTTTCTTGTTCAATGGCAAAGATGTTAACCTAGTCTGTTTGCCGTATAGACAATGCTCACACAATGGAAAGTCCGTGTAATCTAACATAGGTAAGTAGCCAAAATGCTGAAGTGTTTTCATTCCCTTTTGGCTAATATGCCCTAGCCGACTATGCCACAACTCAATAGACGGCAGCTCGAAAACATAGATAAAGTGTTTATTGACACTCAAAACAAACATAGAGAACAATGGTCCGTTTTTACAACCTTTCATCATGATAAGGTTGTTCTTGTGGATCATCCAAGAACGGTTACCAAAAATTGTAGTGTAGCCAAGATCATCCAATTGCCCTATAGAAAGCGAGCTCTTTGTAAGATTGGGCACATGTCTGCCATTCTGCAACACTAAAGTAGTGCCATTATGCATATGAAGTTTCACATCACCAATGTCAATAATGTCAAGCTCATAGGAATCACCAAGCTTGACTATGCCATGCATGGATGCTAAGAGGAAAACCACTCTCTATGCGATGTGACATGAAAACTTTCACCAGAATCAAGAATCCAATTCAATGCATAACCCTCATCCTATGCAACCAAAGCATCTCAAGTGAGATTTGAAGTGAAAATGAGAACATCTGAGGGATCTGTTGTCACCTCTGCATGAATCTCTGTTGGCATAATGATCATCACTGGAGGAGAAGCATCCTCTACTGCAGTGGTAGGTATGGGAGACTCCACCATATTGAGCTCCTCAATCTTTATCGTACTTTTGCCTTTGCCAGAATTATCTTTTACTTCCCATCTTCTTCTCTTCTTTTGAATCAATTCCTTGTATGTATGCAAATGACTTTGATTTTTGCATGTTTTCTTATCTCTTAGGAAACTGCAACAATCCTTTTTGTAATGGCCCTTCTTATGGCAATAGTAACGCTCAACATTTTTGGCACTGCGGTCTCTACTTGATTTCCTGTGTCTGCTAGGACTACGGGGATTTCACTCTCTACTTTTGCTTTTGTATTTGTTCCTATCATGGCCTCTTGCCTTCATTGAACTGCCAGCCATATATGCATCTCCATGACTAGCACCGTCGAGAGATTTATGTCGAATCTCTTCAGTGAGCAACACATTTGTGACAGCATTGAATACTAACTTGCCATTCGGAGCCGAATTGCTAATGGCAGTGCAAAAGATGTCCCATGAACTGGGAAGAGAGGATAACAAGAATATAGACTTGAGTTCGTCATCAAACTCCTTAAAGTCTTGAGATGTCAGCTAACTGAACAAGGAGTTGAACTCATTTAAGTGACCAGAAACTGTGCTACCTTCTTTCATGTTGAGCTTCATAAGCTTTTTCATGATAAAAACTTTATTGGATGCACTTTTGCTCTACCATGTTGAACATAAGCTATCCCAAAGTTCCTTGGTTGTTGTCTTTCTTATGATAGTGAAGAACACTAACTCGGCTAGATGTAGATGTATCGTAGCCATGGCTCTCGCATCCAAAAGCTGCCACTGAGCTCGTGTATAGTCATTATCCTCTGCACGTTGTCGTGCTGCTCCGCTTCCATGATGGGAACAAGAGCAAAGAAATGCAAGTTAAGATTCTTTGAAGCCTACACATTTATTGATGGTGATCAGGGCTTGTTAACAGGCCAAGTTTAATGCTAAATGTATGGCCAGATGCGGCTTTAAAGGGGCCAGAACTTATGTTTTTATGCTAAAAGTGGGTATGTATGAGGTGACTAAAAGTAGAAGTTTATGATCTAGAACTGCAGTTCTTGAAGTGCTCTCCTAGCCTGTCTTTACGACTCATCGATTGGAGCTATAATGAAAAAGTTATCGCGGTTTGAAGTTTGAGTCGATTGCAGATCCGTACCGGATTGGGCACTTGCAGTTGAGGGGACATATATGAAATGAATGCATGGGCCTGGAGTGCTCACTTTGTGGAGCGCATTGGCCTTTTCATATCAGTGATCAGAGTTCAGATTGCCAAGATATTGGCCGATAAAGATTCACTGGGGGTCGATTCCGTACTAGTCTGGTCCGCTTAGTCGGTGTTCCATCTGGTAGTTTTGAGCTTCATCCAGGGTTTTTAATGGAATGAAATAAGTGCTCAAGGAGAATTTTGTCCAGAATGTCATCACTTGCAGTGCATTGTTAGCTGGGATGTGCTCGGTAGGCAAAAATGGAGCTCGACACTGCTTTGGTCAACAATTATGAAAGCTCGGTAATGTTTTGGCCGATGCGTATACAAAATGTGGTGCCATTACGAAAGCAATGATGAGATTTCAATGCAAAACATCGTATATTGGAACATGTTGATTAGGGGATATGCCCGTTATGGTTATGACAGGGAAGCTTTGGCTTTGTTAACCAAATGCGAGGGAAGACCTTTCAAGAAATGCATTCGCCTATGCTTGCATCTTAATAGCCTGTGGCAATGTATGCGACACTGCAATGGGCAACAAAATTCACGATGATATTGTTAGTCAAGGGCTGCTGGACAAAGATGTTGTGCGATGGGAGGCAACGCCTTGGACAAAGAGCATGCCAAATGAGGTGCCCTTTGAGGGCCACCCATGAATTTAAAGGGGCCGAACGGCCGCCCATGAGCTCAATGGGAAGGACCTCCCATAATCACCAAAGGCAAAGGGCCAATAGCCGCCCACCCAAGCCAATTAAATGGTCGCCCAAAGGGTTTAATGAGTGTGGATGGGGAAAAAGAAGAGGGGCTGGCATGGCATGCATGCGACGAGCAGGGCGCAGGGAAGAAGAAAGGGATCGCACTGGCCTGGGGGGAGCTCGGATGAGCTCACATCAGAAGAAAGAACCCAGCCCGAGGCGCTCAAGTTGAGGTCCACTCCCGGTGGTTTTCGTGTGCTCAACATCCCACATCATCAAGGGAGTTTACACGCCCCCTAGCAACGTCGGCGACGTCGTTGCTTAGGGGGAAGAGGAGGGTTTTAAAAAACGGGGGGCATAAGGAGGTAAGAGGGAGATATGAGGTAGGGAATAAGGGATAAGGTAAGCAAGAACGAAGAAGAAGGCGAAGGAGCTCGGCAAGAGCAGAAGGGAGCTCGGCTTGGTGACGGCGTCTCTCTCTGTGACTCTCGAGCTTGGTGAAGCAAGGAAGGCGGAGAAGAAGAAGCTCGAGAAGTTTTCTCTCTCTTTGTCGGCACATGAAGCAAGCTAGGTCTATCTCTCACTCCAATAGAGAGATTTCTCTCTCTCTTGGGACCGTGAAGCAACAAAGGGAAGGCTTATCGAGGTAACGAAGTCAGAGCTCGGCTTGGCAAAGGCAAGAAGGGAGCTCGGAAAGGTGGGAAGAAGAAGGAGCTCAGTCCACTTTCTCTCCCTCCACCTCGACCAAGCTCGGCAAGAGTAGAAGGGAGCTGCTCGGCTTGGTGACGGCGAGTCGGAGCTCGGCAAGGTGGGAAGAAAGCAAGGCTTTGGCGAAGGCGAGTCAGAGCTCGGCTTGGCAAGGAAGCGCGGCTCTCTCTCTCTCGCGCGCGCGCTCTTACTCTCTCTCTGGCTCTCGAGCTTGGTGAAGCAAGGAAGGCGGAGAAGAAGAAGCTCGAGAAGTTTTCTCTCTCTTTCTCTCTCTTTGTCGGCACATGAGGCAAGCTAGGTCTATCTCTCACTCCAATAGAGAGATTTTTGTCTCTCTCGGGACCGTGAAGCAACAAAGGGAAGGCTTATCGAGGTAATGAAGTCAGAGGCTCGGCTTGGCCAAGGGGAGAAGGAAGCTCGGCAAGGTGGGAAGAAGAAGGAGCTCGGGTCCACTCTCTCTCCCTTGACCTCAACCAAGCTCGGCAAGAGCAGAAGGGAGCTCGGCAAGGTAGCGAGTCGGAGCTCAACAAGCAAACGGAAGCAAGTTGAGATGTCGGAATCGGCAAGCAATGGATAGAAGTTTGAGATTAATCGGCAAGCAAGGGATACGAGTCTGAGGTTAAGAAGCAAGAAAAAGAGCAGTAAGGCAATCGTATTTGGGAATTACAAGGGCGCCAGGTAGAGAATTTTTTCCAGATACTTCCTTCCTAATTAGCTTCAAAAGGCTCTAATAGCAAACATAAGTGAAAAAATTGCAGTCTTGGTCTGATTTGAGAGCATTAAACTCTCTTGACTCTATCAGCGCCGTTAACGGCAAACATTTGTATTCGAATTCCACTTTGGCTAATTATTAGCAGCTTAAAGCATTCAGGTTGTCAACTGTAAGCATTTACAATGTCTTTGCTTTGTGTTGTGCATCTTGTCTCTATTATTTCCCATAGTGAGCAGCACCGCAGCTCACCTTGCAAACCCATTATCCCTGACAACGCTCTTTCAACGGTTATGATAGGCCTTTGTTTGTCAAAACATCTTTCATGCGCTCTTTCCACATGGTGAAGTTGCCGCCATCGAACTTGCGAATGAAATACTCCTCCTTTTCTAAAGAAAAAGCCATCGCTAACGAGAGGTTTGAGAGGTGCCAAACTGTGGCGAGAAGCTGCAGAAATTTGGACAAAGTAACCCTTGTATCAAAAGTAAAACCTCAACTAAAATAGGCTCAAAAGTGTCAACAATGAAAGTCACGACTAGAGGGAAGGAAATTGGGCAAAGTCTACTTTGTATGAGGAGTCAAAACTCAACTCAAAATACGCATAAATGTGCCAACTGCACTAACTGGGCATCTATTGCACAAAACCATTGTTGTGTGACCGCCAACTCGGCATCAAAAGCACAAAAATCCATCCAGATACATATCCTATGGCGAGGGTACCGAAAATGGGGAACTCCAGCTGGTGTCTCAACATTCGAGCACACCCCACCTCAAAGAAAACCTCATGCTATCGACCCTCCAAAGGCTAATGTAGACACAATGGACTAGCCACAGTCTTAGAAAGCGCTCTCCCGGTCCGAGTCTTAGAAACGACCGAGAAAAATTGCCAAAATACCCAAAAATGGCTCCACACGTAGTACAGTGGACAGTGTCCGCAACTCAATGTACATAAGTAAACCGTGCTCAAACAAGCGTCAAGAACTGTTGCATGCAGTAAAATTGATCCCTGTGAGGATAGCTGCTCTCAAAAGAGCTCAGTAGCATTAGGTGTGCTCACAGCAAAATGCCTCTATCAACGGATCTGTCCGCAGAGAATCTGCTGTCAAAATGACTGCCAAATCGCTTGTGAATGTCTGGTAATCTGGAGAATCTGTGTGTGAACATGCAAAAAAAACCCCTTGTAACCTGTAACATGCGTGTCGGTGTCGCTATGTGCCGATTTTTACCCTCGGGTAGAAATGTGCTAGTTGAATAGCCGCCAAAGGTGTCGTAGCCGAAAACTGTGCCCTACAATGCGATAAGTGTGCTCGATGCCGATATCGATGCCGAGTGTCACTCCTCTATGGTAGAGGTACCTCACCTGTGCGTATGGCAAGTACAATTGTCGATCGCAGGAAAAAGTCGTCTGTGTGAAACCAGTGTCGGGTCGGTTATGGAAATCCACCTCTAATGGGAGTAATGTCGAGTCGATGCAAAATGCCGAGGATAACTGGTAAAGCCGAGCCGCTGAATTAACGTCGCAAATTGACGCCAATGGCCACTGCTCAAAGTTGTGGAGGAGAAACGCGAGAAAATCGTCAAATCAGTGTCGAAAATTGATGTCGTTGATGCCTCTCGTCGCCGAGCGGGAGTCTCCGATGCCGAGGAGAACGCTGAGGAAATGGGCGGATGCCGGGTGATGTCGGGCTTACTCGCCGCCTGTATAGCCGAACACATTGTGTTCTCACACAACTCGCTCTCTCTCTCTCTCTCTCTCTCTCTCTCTCTCTCACTGTCTCTGTCTCTGTCAACTTGCTCTCACTCTATGAGCAATTGATAAGCGATGTGGAGTGTGTTTTCTGATATTGGGTCCAACCGAAAAACTTATTCGCTATCTCTCTCCCGAGGTGAGAGAGTGGGGGTGTGATCGAGCCTTTGGCTGCGAGTCGGGGGGTGTGCACCCACCATTGCACACATAATATATGATTTTTTAAATTAAAAAATATTGTTTTTGTCGAGCTTGGCTCTGTCGTTACTGAAACGAGCTTCACAAGGAGGGTGTGTGTGTGTGGGTTTTGTTGACTGCAGCGCTGCCTTGTGAGTGTGTAACCAACAGGTGCCTGCTCGTCGATTTCCACAGCTCGCCTTAGCCTCAAGTTTCAATGCCAAGCACACACAATGTGTGTGTGTGTGTGTGTGTGGATGTCGTGCATACGACACTCTCTCTGAGTCTCTCTCTCTCTACTGCTCACGACACCCAGTTTCTGCTTGAGAGCGTTTTCCCAATCGTGTATTGCTTGACTGCAGCCTCTCTACCTGATTTTCCCCCTCAATTGGCTGCTTATACACACACAATGTGTGTGTGTGTCACGGATCTACTCACGAGCCTGTTTACTCCGTACAGGGTGCCCCCCTGATCCCTGCTGGTTGGTTTTGTCCACTCCTTGAAATTGAAAATACCGGGCTACGATAGGCGCTGCTTGCTATGTTGCTGACCTGCCCAATTGCAATTCCCTGCTTACAATGCTTTGATTGCCCTTGCTTTAATACTTCGATTTTCTCAATTCACTAACTTGCTGCTACTCGATTCACTGATACCCTTGCAACTCGATGCTCTAGCTTGTCGACTCTGCTCTGTCGATTCCCTGCAGAGCTACCAAGCTCCCTTTCTCTAAAGAACTCCAAACTACCCGACTGCTTTTTCCCCAATTGCTTGCTCACCTGCTTGCCAATTTCTCAAGATACCCCAAAGCCCAAGAAGGGCTTCATGTGTGCGGGGGGGGGGGAAGATCCATCGGATCTACACCAATCCATTCCACCGCTGCTCTGTGCTCTGTCGCCAAGCTCAAGATTGAGCTTTGTGCTTTCGACTTGCTAGGAAGCCGACGCACACACCGTTTGTCTCCACCGTGCTTTGATACCAATTGATGGGGTCGGAGTGCACGTGTGTGGAGTGTGCTAGAGAGTGAAGGATGCAAGAGAAGGGGGAAGAAAAAGCTCCAGAGAGAGTTGGGTTAGTGAAGAGGAAAGTGAGAGAGTGAAGTCACCTTTCTCACTTTCTCTCCCTATATTCATTAGGAAGAAAAGTGTGAGTAAAGGTGGTTTCCCACGACCACCTGGCCTACACCCCAACACCTCTCATCGACAATCACCCAAGAACCTAAGGACTGACAAGCCCGCCCATGACTCAAAACAATGTGATAAGACGTCCGTAATCGGTTAACATAAGGCTTTCATATCCCATTCTCTTTTGTAGATAAAAAAGATTTGGATGTCCTCTCAATCCAATGTTATTTTCTATACCCATGCTCTCTCTATTCTAAATTTTAATTAAAGGATGACACCAAAAATGCATTTTCTTAAGCTTAATAAACAAGTGAAAAAATCACGATGACTTTCTAAAATAATTAGAACGTAATAAAATCATTAGGTTGAGTTTACATAGAATCAGTGTTCAAAAAAAGATTGCCTCAGCTTAACCTTGAGCCGATTAAAAACGGAGACTACTTAGTTACAAACCATGGTAAAGGAAAGAAAAACTAGTGAAATATGTGAGAAAATAGTTCAAAAATTTTATAAATTTTAAATTTATGCTAGTATTTTTTATTTGTTTCTTTGTGGGAAAAAAACTCAATCGTAGCTGCTTAATAAAAAAAACTTTCCTAAATATTGATTAGAATTAATTATAAAATGTAATAAAAATCAAGCCATGTGAGGTTGTGAAATGAAATGTGAAGTTAAAAAAACTCATTAATATATGTGTGTGTATCCATAGAATTTACTAGAATTATGGAAGTGACGTTTCACTTTACATTGTAAAACAATGAAAGTCTTTACAGCACAACAGTAAGATTTCTTTTAGAAAGCAAAAATATGGGTCTTATCAAGCCTCAAAACTGCTTATTGGTAGCTGGATTATCTATTTGAATATGTATTCTTTCGCTATGCCAATGATGAGGACTTTGACAAGTTGGGTGCTTGGGCAAGTACCTTATTGATTGGGAATTGTTGGGGGTTGCTAACCAAATTGTAGCAAGTCGAAATTGCATGGAAGAATTAAGATTATTCAATCCATTTTGATACCATGTTTGCTTCATTTTTGCCCTTATTAGACCCATTTTCAGAATGCACATCACTTCTTTTCTAATTTGTTCTCAGTAAAGAAACTAGTCAAGTTCGAGCCCTTTTGTAACTATTCTAGCACCAATTTTTTCATATTAGCTAATCATGACTCTTGCAAATTTTACAACATATTTCACATTAGTCTTCTTTGCCCTTTGCGTACACTTCCTATAATTGACGACCCATCATTTTTCAATAAATTTTGAAGTCCTTGTTCCTTGAAGCTATCATAGACCATGAAGACACGTGTCCCCATCAAGGCTAGAAAAATACATTTTTTCTAACCGATCAAAATAAGGGGAAACTTGAAATTCTCCCGGTTTTTAGGTCAAAATTTGAAGCTTTTGGCTGTAACTACACTAAAACTTAGCTCAAATTCTAACTGGGATTTTATAATTTCAATCAATTAAATTACACTAGACCCCGATTTTTTTCTAACAGTGGTCCCCATAGTGACAACTATTTACTTAAGTATAGGAATCATGTGCTTGAAAGTGATAAATAGATGCCAAAAAAGCTTTTTCACTCTCATCCTAATATCTTGAAAGCATATCAAAATTTTACAAATTGAAATCTTTTACCTAAGGTTGCCCTTTGGATGATCTACTCTGTGGTTTTTTATACGTAAGGTTTGCCCTTTAACAATTTATTCAGAGGTAATTAGACGTTGAGGTTTGCCTTCCAACAACTGATAGTGCATCATTTGACAGCTACTCAATGCATCATTTGAGAAACATTGGATTGAGATTTTCCGTTTGAACAATGGGGCACTTGATTAATGAAATTTAAAGAGTTCTTTGAGAGTGGGCCCCTCTCACAAGAGGCATAGTAATGATTCTACTTACTTTCTTCGTGTTTTCCTTTCAAGAACTATGATGGGCAGTGGGAAATTCTTCCAGATTATTTACCTCGATTCAACTTTTATTGTGTTGGGATCTGCCTCTTTTGATGGATATATTTCCTTTTGCCACAAATAAAGACGATTGTATGAATAGTAGTACCAGTGTTACAAAAAAACCGGGGTCTAGTGTATTTTAACCGGATGAAATTATAAAATCCCGGTTAGATTTTGGGCTTGCCTTTAAAAAAAACAACAAATTTACACAAGTTTATGTAATTACCGGCAAAAGCTTCAAATTTTGACCTAAAAACCGAGAGAATTTCAAGCTTCCCCTTATTTCGATCGGTTAGGAAAAATTTATGTTTCTACCCATGGATACCACGTAGGACTGTTATCATTTTGCTTATTGTGAGCAATCTTAGGCATTTAGACAATGATTTGTTGTTTCACACAAAAAGATTCATTTTATTCTTTGCAAGCACTTGGAATGGTGTAATTATGTTATTCTTCATGCAAATAAGAGTTCGCTTCAACTATTTTTTTCTAAGTTCAAGTAAGAAAAGAAAGTTATTTTTTCTATTTTGGAAGCAAACACCCAAGAAGTACTCTTAAAAATCGTGCACATGTACGATTTTTTTGAGAGCAAGTATCACAAGGAGCTTTAGACCAATTGCCACCTAGTAAATATCATCCCATTTCATTGATTTGCTAGATTGAACTAGCAAACCTATAGCAAATATAGCATATGCAACTAGCAAAAGTGAGGCCTTGCTATGTAATTGCTAGATGGAATTAGTACAATCATGCTTCCTGCTAGATGGATCTAGCAAAATGGAGCTGCTCTGTGATTACTATATAGTAAAGCATGGGTTGTAACACTTCCTACATAGCAATAGTTGCTACACATTTGCTCTCTAGTAATTTAGTGTAAGTGATTACTATATAGTAAGTCATAGGTTGTAACATTTCCTACATAGTAATAGTTGCTAGAAATTGGCTATCTAGTTGCTACAAATTGGCTATCTAGTAATTAAGTGCAAGTAGATGGAGATAAAAAATTGAAGTCTCAATATAGTAGAATGTGCATTCTCATGAAATTACCATGAGTAAAACGTCATGTCATTGGTCTCTCTCTCTCTCTCTCTCTCTCTCTCTCTCAAACAAACTCTCAAAGGAAAGATTGAAGGCATGCCTTCTCAATGACACCCCATCTATGACGAGAACCCTTGAAGCACAAAATTTCAAATGCATGTAACGTACATTCACTTAGACTATCATTCCATGCATTTTGTCAAAAAAGAGATCCCCCCCCCCCCCCCCCCCCCCCCCCCCCCCCCCCCCGCTCTCTCTCTCTCTCTCTCTCTCTCTCTCTCTCTCTCTCTCTCTCTCTCTTGCGCGCGCGTAAAGTCTTGTGTTATGTGGCATATCTTTCTTACTCTCTATCTCCCAAAATTTACCAAGTAAACTTTAAAGTGCCTCAATTGTTTTCAAAACACACATATCATGTCATAAAATCTAATATTTAACAAACCCACATGATTTTCTCATATTAAACTGATCACTTAATGTGGGAAATAGATGGAAACGAGGGTTAGAATATAGACATGTGCTTTCGGGTCTATTTCGACACGGGGTCAATGGTAAAGGGGCCCAAATGAGAGATGATTTGTCAAAGAGCAAGGTTAGCTAATGGCGCTTAAAGACCTTAGGGTTTGATTCATTAAAGACCTCCAATGGATAGTGTTAAAAGTCCTTTGATCTTAGGTAAGCTAGGACTGTACTTGAGGTGGGAACCCGGCCCAAGCTTGAAGTGCTTGTCGTACTTGCTGACTAAGGTGCTTGAGGTGCTTCTCATGCTTGGTGACTAATGTGCTTGAGGTGCTTAAGGACTAAGGTGCTAAGGTGCTCCATGACTAAGGTGCTTGAGGGTAAGGTGTTCATAAAGTCAAGTGATCTAATCCCTACTCATGAGGGGGCGAGCCTAATTGTAGGGGCTAGAGAGAAAACACACACACACACACACACACACACACACTCACACAAGGCAAGCTTGGTACCGAGAAGGCAAATAGGACACTTGTCAAGCTCCTCCTCATGTTGCCCTCATGGTGTGCCTAAAGCCTATTAATTGGCCTCCCAAGGGGTCCAATTATAAATTAGTTGATTTAATTAATTTTTTTTTCATTTATCAAGTCCTCTCACTCAAAGGGGAAAGGGGGACACTTGTCCCAAGCCTACCCTTGTTGCTTGATGTACCTCTTGCATGTGATTGGCTAGGCCTGGAGGGGTCCAATGAGCTTCAAGCATGAGCTACAAGGGGGGGTCGACCAAAGCAAGAAGGGGGGTTGCTTGGGGGGTATACTCTCCCACACACACTCTCATTGTGTGAAGTGCAAAAGTGCAAGAGCTCCATCTCCTTCTCCAAGCTAGTAGAGAAATTGAGAGACTACACGAACACTCTTGGCTGTGGAGTGAAAATCTAACCAAGAGCCATGTTTCAATGCTTAAGCTTTCCATCTTCTCCATCTTTATTACTACTCTATTATGTATGCTAGCAAGAAGAGTGATGCTAAGTGAGGAACTATTTATTTCTCCTATGAATGCTTCTTCTTCCTCTTCCCGACCCTCATTCCCCGCTAGCTCTCTCCACCTTCGAAGGTGTTTGAGGCCTTGGGACTGAGACTTGGGATAGTTAATGCTTTTGTAAAGTTTATGTTATGCTCGTAATGCATGAAGATTTCCATATTCATTGAATCACTTAGGTCACAAGGAACACAAAGATTGTATTGTACCAAGTCTCTCTTGGTGGGAGAATCTATATTACAAATGCCTATTGGAGGGAGCATTGGCTCCACATAATTCCGGTCCTCATTTGTTGTCACTTTCTCTAAACTCTCTCTCTTGCAAAAGTATTTTTCATGCCAAGTTGACTAAGTACTATGATTATGTTGCTACCATCAATTAAGTTCACCCTCTATGCTCTCAAAGTAGTCTCACAAAAATGTTCTCTCTAATTCTCTTAATTCGGCTTTCTCATAGTTGTGGTGGTGTAGCTCTTGTATTTGGTTGCAACCCTTGCTTATAGAAAACATGTATTTTTTTTTCTAGAGTGTTGTGCGTTTAGAAAGGCACTTACATGTATATTCTTGGTATTGAAATTTTTTCCATGGTTGTAAATATTCTCCTTGTCCTAAGTAACATTAGTTTAAAGCATTGTGTGTTTAGAACTGCACTTACATGTATGTTCTTGGCTTTGAAATTTTGTCAACATTTTAATGTTGCCTCCTTGTCCTAAGTAGCATTAGTGCCCGAATTCCACTTATCGATAGTGTTGTCAAGTTGGCACTCCCTTGTCCACCCTTACCTTGACTGTGTTTCTCTCACCCCAGCTTCCTTCCCTAAAGGCATAATTACTACATTTTCTTCTTTGTGATTGCATCTTCCCTTTCCTCATCCTGCAGCTTCCTTCCTCATGTAGTTGGTTCAACTTCCCCTTCCATGTCTAGCTGTTGGCCCTAATTGCTCCTACTCGGACTTGTAGTTCCTTCTTTTATCTTCTCGGCTGTTTATTTAGTAGGTAGTCTCAATCAGACTCCTTTGCATAAAAGAGGGGGGCGGGGGGGGGAGAGAGAGAGAGAGAGAGAGAGAGCGAGTTTGAGCTTCAAGCCTTCATCTGCTTCTTGTGTTCTCTACCTCTTTTAATTGTAGTATCCAAATTTCTAACTATCTTGCAAAGTCACCATCTACAAAAATTCCAAGGACACCATGCGATTACAGGGGTGCTCTATTTATCTACATATGTGTGTATGATTTTCCATCCACCTTATCTTTCCATAGACTCAACAATCTGATTTCTTGATATGCTCCTTTGTCTATCAATCTATGTAGTTTTAGTCCTCTCTCTAGTCTACCTAGCTTTGATTTTGCCTATTGGCTATAAACCATCTATCAATCCATTTTCCCATCTCTTTCATGTATATGGATGTATATGTATATTGTGTTCATGCTTATATTTCATATATATATATATAATAGCATTCACATAATTTCAATGTCATGCATTACTATGTGTGTATACTCACAAATCCTCTTTTAGGAACATCCCTTGTTTACATCGTATTTTATTTAATTACATACAAATCTTGATCTCTCTAAATTTAACTCTATGTTGCCTGGGAAATATCATGTGCATTGCAAAAGAATTATAAACTCGAGTATAAACTAAGCTAATTGTGATTGTATTAATTATGAGATAGTTAATGCTTGTCATGCTCAATGTTTTCATGCATGTCTTTGATGCATACACAAAAATACACAAATGCATGTCCCTATAGTTCATATCTAGCATAGGATTGGTGAAAGAATTTAAACACTTTCAAAGTGTTCTGCATCTTTTCAGCATGCATACTCACATAGGAGATACTTCGATTGTGTGTGTGTGTGTGTGTGTGTGAGTGTGTGTGTGTGTGTGTGAGAGAGAGAGAGAGAGAGAGAGAGAGAGAGAGAGAAGAGGAGCCTAATGATAGGTAGGAGGAGAAGTGGGAGTAGTTCTTAGTAGTTTCATATTTGCTTGTCTGTGGTTAGCATAGGCAGATGGGTAGAGTACTATAGACAAAAAGATAAGGTGGCAACCATAGACAAAAAGATAAGGCACATGGCGAAATGACTGTAGCTTGTGAGTAGTCGAGGCAGATGGCCTTATATGACTATAGATGGATTTGCAAGGTGTGATATGTAAGATTATGAGCTTATTCCATAAGATTATTTGACAATACATTGAATCTCATCAAAGATGAATCAACAAATTCAAGCTCACTTAATTTTCGATACCAGAGAAGAGCTCAACCTGGCCAAAAATACTTAATGTGTGAGGCATGCGTGATCATCATCCTCCAAAACAAGAAAAGGTTTAGATTGATTAATTTTTTTGTATAGGTCTATAAATCACTTCAATTTGGATCCAACCAAGTAGACTCATGTAGCAGCACTCATGTAACAAATTAGCCAGTCAAAATAGTGAGAACCAATATGTTGAGTAGAGTCATGCCTTATGCTTAACATGAGATATGGTCCATGGGTGTTGTCTTTTGTCTAAGCTTCTAACTGTGCCCCTTTGAATATTGAAAATTGCAATTCCAGATTTTGTCGTTCCTAAATCTCTCAAAATAGTTCAAAACTTAAAAAAAGTAGCTCAAATTTTCCACTTTGTAAAAGAGGTGAAGAGGGAACTTTGAAGGTTGGAAAACTGAAATTTCCCTAACATCGGTGTTGGAGCCTCTCGCCACCAAAAAGAGGTGAAGTGGAAACTTTGAAGGTTGGGAAAATGAAATTTCCCGAACACCGGTGTTCGAGCCTCTCGCCACCAAAAAAACATCTTTTGTAAAGCAAGAACCAAATTTAAATATTCATTTTTTTAAAACATTTGAGATCCGTTTTTGAGTGCTTAGCATGTAATTTGTCACAAACTACCTCACTAAAAAGGCAATTATGTCTAAAATTAATGAAGCAATTCATCTTCAAAGCCTACATAACCAGGACTAAAATTCTAGTTTTATCATCTTGTATTGAATTGATAGACAATCAATCTTCTTACGAAAAGCTACAATTTTTTCTATCTTTGAAGAACTTTAATTTCACAACTAGGGAATTTGAAGGGCATTTTGGAAATTTATGGCTATATATATATTGGGGGTACTCTGGGGATTTTTGAAATTTGAACGATATTTTGGGAAATTCAAATTAGAGGGGTATTTTGGCCTTAAAAATAATGGCCAAGGTTTATTTGGTCACTATACCATATAACAACTGAACGCTCACTCAAATGTCAAGCTCGCCTAATTGGAGGCAAAATATGAAGACCAAGAAACCTCGATCTGGCTCCCGCCACGCACGAGCGACACTAGAGACGAGAGAGAGAGAGAGAGAGGGAAAGGTTTTATTGACACGACGCTGTTCTGCAGATATGGCGTAGAGAGAGAGAGAGAGAGAGAGAGAGAGAGAGAGAGAGAGAGAGATGGCGCTCAGAGTCCAGAGAGAAACAGAGAGCTGTCGTACGCGCGACGTACGTCTTGCAGCTAGCGCTGTCGAAACGAGAGAGAGAGAGAGAGAGAGAGAGAGAGAGAGAGAGAGAGAGAGAGAGAGAGAGAGAGCTAGCTTTCGCCTTCACCCAGCTAACGGCCTCTCGATCTGCAACTTTGTAGCTTACGCCAATGCCAACACCAACAGCTCGATCGGCCTCGCTCTCGCAGTAGTACGCCCATGACATGATAAGCCGATTGGTGCAGAGCTCATGAAATGTTAAATGTTTAATGTTAATAATCTTTAAATTTCAATTTAACATTTCACTGAATCTTTTCATAACGTATGTAAGTTTGAAGGATGTTCATAATTCTTTAAAGTGATGATCAGTCTTTAAATTTAAATCTTTCAAGAATATAAGAGCTATTAATCCTTTAAACGTTAAGAGCTTATATTAATCCCTTCCCCCTACTGGGTCCACTACACATATATTAAACCGAATCTCAGAAGATCCGCTCCCTACTCTTGTCTCTGCTCTTTCTTTTGCATCCATTCACCGCACTAGTTTCGCCTCAAGGCTTCCCCCTTGTTCTCCGCACTCCGTTCAACTGCGCATACCACAGGTCTTCACCACATTCTCCCATCCCCTCTTCTCGCACATCGCCATCAGAGGCGTGCTCCTAGCTCGCATTGTTGCAACCTTGCTTCCTCCCCCACCTCATATTTCCTTTTTTCTTTCCCTCTATCTCTGTACTTGCAAGACACACCGATGAAAACCGTCACCTCCCCCTTCTGTCTTGCTTTGTGTAGCATGTCTACTCCTGCAGTAATGCTTGCTTCGCCCCTGCCAGCCTCAGCTCACTGACTCTGGCACAATGAGCTCGAGTAGTGCTTCAACAGTGCAATAGCTAAAAAATTCCCACAAAGACGTAGCCTGGAACCGACACCGAGGGGAGATCAAAAAGATATCTCTCTATCTCTATGCGATCAACGTGACACACGGAGATCTTTGCTCCCACTTGCAGCCCTTGCCACCTGCATGCTCAGTGTCAATTGCTCCTAGTTTCCACCAGCATGTTCCTCACCTTTTCTCTCTCTCAAACCTAAGGTATCCGCTAAGATTCTAATAAATAAGTAATTGCCTTTGCCAGTTGCTTTGTTGCACCCTCTCCCAGCGCCCCATCCACTCAACCTGGCCTTACTGCTCTGCTTTGGAAAACCCCACAATAGAGCGAGCATCACATCCCATCCCAACTGGGTTGGCAAGATAGAGACAATCTGCGGAGCCGCAAACACACACAGAGTATACTTGAGTGAGAGAATAAGAGAAAAGAAACTATTGGCTTCTTGCTTGATCCAACACCGAGGCACAAAGAGAGAGAGAGAGAGAGAGAGAGACTCGCAATCGGTTGAACCTAGCACTACCCTCCTGTGTACACGTGATCACTTCTAGCCGCCTATAGAAGTGGAGACTGGCACAGATGTCAAAACAAATGAACTTTGCCTATCACTTAAACCACGCATGAGGATCTCCCATGATTCTCATCAAACCCCAAGAAAAAGCGTTTTGGCCACCTACTTGTGAGTTAATTGTTGTATTGTTTTTTGGCCTGCCCAAAGGGCAAAGGCTATAGAGATGGCTTCTCTTTTTGCTGACTAAAATAGAAAAAAATTGAGTTGTATTTTAGAGCATTTTTTGATAGGCTAAAATTGCTCATTGGTTGAAATAAGATAGTGGGCACTCATTTTAAATGAAGAGTGTGTAACTCTAATGATGGTGTCTTTAGTTTTGAAATATTAAAGATTTTGGGTTGACTCTAATGAAGAAAAAGTGGGTTTAGTTTTGAGATTTTTGGGGGTTGCTAAAGAATCAATTGGTATGTCAGATATGAGTTGAGGCATCTTTTGAGATCTTCCCTTTAATCCTCTCTCTCTCTCTCTCACTCAGCGAGGCCAAACTCTCTCCCTTTCTTGTTGTTGTTAGCGAAAAATCTTATATGTATTTTAAACAAATAAAGTGAAAAATGAAAATGTTTGATTGGTGAGTATTGTAGTGAGCACTATGCCTAGTGGGTGACAATCTCGATTCTCATGTTTCTCTCAAAAGATCTTGAGGTAAGATTTTTTTACAAGATTAGATTATTGAATATGCTGGAAAGTAGAGTCTGGCAGCTGGCTCCTCTTTTCTTGTGCATCCTTTTGTTTCCTTTCTGATGATGTTGAAGGAGCCAGCAAAGGATCTTTGAGAGTCCGACGGCTCTTCATGAGCCTGATCGAGGCACGCAAATGATCTTCCTGGCCATGGGAGCCGGCAGGCCTGCTGCACTATAGCGATGCAGAAGAACGAGTAGCTCGTTATGCATGGCTCGTGAGAAGAGAGAGAGAGAGAGAATATGTGTGTGTGCGTGTGTGTGTTTGTCAGCTTAGCTTGAGTTTTGGGGCATATTTCAATGTGTTGCTAGCCACATTGCTGGCAGATCTGTATGTGCTGCATAACGACGTCCTGTGTGTGGGTGTGTTTCAGTTGGATATGAGCATTATATGTTGCTCCCTAGTTGTGGGAACATGCACTTGTTGGAGCTTGGTATATTTGCAAAAGTTGTGAAGCTGATGCGAAGCTTTTGAGCTTTAGACCTTTCTCGACGGACCTTATGCGGCTTCTAGCAAGTCCGAGGTCGAGCTATTTTCCGTGGACCCTATGTCGAATGGTTTCAGTTTAACGAGGTATGTTAGCCAGGCTCATCAACTTGCTCCTGTGAAAAATTACAAGCTAGCCAGAGCCCAAGATTATGTTTTGCAGAGACATCAATTGTTTGGAGGAGCTTATTGCTATCATTCGTTATAATGAGCTTATGGTGTCCTTCTCCAGGACTACAGTGAGTTCTCCAATTTGGAGGAATGCAAGGAGACCATCTCCAACTATATGCTAGAGCATGGCCCCTTTTATGGGTTGATGGGGTTTTCCCAGGTTTAATTTTCTTCACTACAAAGATCATTTACTTTTTGGTAACAATGCATGATCCGGGTGGTGTGATGGAGGTGATAATTTGTCTCACGTTGTGCGCGTCTAATACAACAGCTTCTATTTGTGTAGGGTGGAGTCCTCGCAGCGCCATTTGCTGGCCTTCAACACAAGGTGCGTGTATGTGTGTATACTACACAGGGCAACTTTTGGAGGTGAAGATGTTATTACTTGTCCTCGCAGCGGCATTTGCGGGCCTTCAACAGAAGGTGCATGTATGTGTGTATACTACACAGGGCAACTTTTGGAGGTGAAGATGTTATTGCTTGTCGGCAATGTGTGTGTGTGTGTGTAGAACTCAGTTCCATTTGCTTTCATGCAGGCTTTGGCACTCCAATTCCATCCATCTCTCCGATTCATAATTCTAGTAGCTTGAACTGGATTCAACAATGAGCAATTAATGCACGAATGTTACTCGGAGCTTGTGGTGTGTCCATCTGTTCATACCATAGGTGAGCAACATGGACGGCATATTTGGCCTTGATGTTCTCACGTGCTGTATTGATTGAAAGCTGTCTTTGATCGGCCCCTAACTACATGTTTCCAATGTTTTGCTGGCATGAGTTGTTGCTCTTTGCAACATCCACACTGAGTAGCACCTGTGTTGCAAATCCAATGAAGGTGAGTGGAGGGAACTAGTTGCAGCAGGAAGCAATGGGCATGCAGGGTGCTGGACTCAGAGCGGCGCAAGGGTGGCTATGCATGGCAACATCTCCCTCTTTCTCTCTGTCTCTCCTTCTCGCTCCTTCTTGGTTTAGGTGACTACACAAATGTATAGGTGTCAGTACATGCCTTGTTACACTGTTGTTGGCATGTTATTAATGGTGCAAGTATGTAACCCTGACATTTTTCATTCTCTTAATCGAGCATTTGCTGTTAAAAATCGTTATATGTTCATATATTGTTGCAGCCCTCGGTTGGATGCTCTGTTATCTTGAGTTTTTGGTGTGGCTCTGTGCAAATTATCTTTGTATTTAGTTACATACGAAATAGTAGTATGGTCTTATGATTTTGTTTTGAAAAATATATTCTTTGTGGATCTCTAAGCGCAGCAGGGAGATCTTGCAACGATGGTCATAGCTAAGTCTTGACTTGGTTCCAAGCATCATATAAAATAGTGTGCTTGCACAGTAGACTCACACTAGACTGAGCAAGGCAATTTCTGATGATATTTTATTAATGATAAAACGTTTAGTGCATTCAGATTTTATGGGAACGATTTTCAAACCAAGTTGCTCTTTGTTGGAAGTGAAGCTGCTCTAAAATAAGGGTGTAGCATTATGAGGAAAGCAAATGGTCTCTAGATAGTTTCATATATTTGGTCCCAAAGGAGTGGTGCCATATTAATGCCTCCACTTTTTGCTAGTGAAAAAGAAAAACTTAGTTTTAAAAAAATACAGTTTCATTTGCTAAATGAGAAAAAATACGCATTGCAAAGACTAACAAATAAATTTGAAAAGTATTGATGCACTCTGCTCTCTCTCTCTTTCTCTCTCTCTCTCTCTCTCTTTCTTTCTCTCTCTCTCTCTCACACACATCTCACAGCTTGGAAGTCCCATTGCTTTTGCAAAGTGAGGAACATGTTCGTTTTTCAGCCTACTATTGGCCAAGAGCATGGAAACACATTAGCAGCTCAAACGCTCATTCTGTGGAGAACTATTAATTTATGCCTCTCGTATTCACATGTGATGGCAAGGGTTCTCATAACTACCACAAGCTAAACAAGCCTGAACACATTCAGGTGAAGGCAAAGGTTAAAAGGCAATCGACATCGAGGTTCAAACTCTACATGGCTCTTCTCATGTCCTTTGTCAAAAAACTCGGGGTGGTAGCACATCACGGTTGGCAGAACATGAGAGTTTCTGAGAAAACAGCAGGCACAATGAGGACTTTAATTCACCCAAATCTTTGTGACATGAAACTTGGAGACCTGATCACCCTCGATACAAATGCAGAGCAATCTCGGCAAGCATGTACCTGCCACCAATTAAGTACTAGTACACTTTGAATATAGGGTAGATACCTTCAATGCACATCCGAGAATAGACGGCTATTTCGTGTCTCATATAAGAATTCACCAATGCTTTGATAAATAATTAGGAAAATTATCAAAATACCCTCAAAATTTTAGAATTCCCAAATTTCCGATGTGTTGTCATAAGTTCCCAGAATGCCCTTCAAATTTTGCAAAATTTCCAAAATACCCTTGGTTTTGAGATTACATTTCTACAAAGATGAAATAATTTGTAGCTTTTCGTAAGAAGATGGATTTTCTATCAAAACAAGATTCTAAAACTAGAATTTGGGTTGGTTATGTAGGCTTTGGAAACAATTTACTTCATTAATGTTTAAGATATATGCCCTTTTTTGTGAGGTAATTGTGACAAATTACATGCTAAGCACTCAAAAATGGACCTCAATTGTCAAAAAGGAATATAGATTAGAAAATCTCGAAGAAACAAGGTTATTTTGGCAATTTGAGGGGTTGTTTGGAAATATCCACAAATTAGAGGGGTATTTTGATAATTTTACCAAAATAACTTTATCAAGCTTGATTTTGATCCTTTTAATCCCTTTATGAGATATTTGAGAAGGAAAGCTTTACAAAAACTTGAACTTTTCAGATAAAAATCCTCAAATTGGCGATTTCTAAAACTTGCTAAAATTTGAGGCAATCATATTTTAATTTGGATAAAGTGAACTTGCCTTTTTCCTAACCTTCATTGCTAGTGAAGCAACTATTTTTTATGTGGCTATTTAATTGAGAGAGAGAGAGAGAGAGAGAGAGAGAGAGAGAGAGAGAGAATGTTGTCTAATTGGGCAAAGAGGGGTTTTGTGAAGTGATTCGCCTTATTTTTTCTAGTTGGTACTACCTTCTGTGTCTTTTTTGATATCCTTGCCCTTTGTCCACTGAACAAGGTGGTTACATTGCAATAGAGGAAATTGTAAGTACCATAATGGTAGTCCTTATGTTCTCTGCAATGTATACCAAACTTTTAAGAGTATGAAGACCATTGACCTTGAATGGCATCACAACAAGCCCTACACAAGGATGATGGGAGTGGCAAGCCTAATAATTCGGATGAAGCCAAGAGTTTACCTATAATGATTTTGTATGCATAAATGCACATAGCCCTCCATGTGTAGAGTCATGACTAGAAGCATAACCTACCCGGGGTCCACCAACAACCTTAGTGTTAATGAAAACCACGAGAGGTTCTATCCCAAGTGGAAAGATGGGAGCTCATGCATCAAGTAGGAGATTTCTCACTTGAGAGATAAGGTTAAAAATTCTATAGTTACACAAATTTAGTTCCTACAAAATCACAAACCAATGGCAATCTCTTGTTGCATAGCAAACCTTTCCAAATTGGCTTTGGCTTGAGGACATTAACTTCAAAGTTTTTATTGCAATGAAATATGTAAGTGAAGCCTAGATTGGGCAATGGGGATTTCGAGACTTGATGGATGTTGCTAAGAAGATATAGATTGGACATTCAAGGACTTAATGAATGTTTATATGAACAATTATTTCCACAACACACTAGAGATGAGCGAAGAGCTTGCCAAAAGAATCTCTTAATTTTATATTTAAATACAAAGCCGACATAAATGAAGATACAAGCTTTCTTTGCCCCTAATTATGCATTTTACTCGGTAGTTCCATTTTATGGCAGGCCTTGTGATTTTATCACTTGTTGTAAATGACACTAGAATTCTTTTTCAACATGACACTCATTGTTGAATTTAATTTCTTGTATATAACACTCAATTTTTTCTAATATATGACACTCTTTGGGAGCCATCCATCTCAAATCGACACAAGGGTATTTAGGGAGGGCACACTAGAGTTTAGGGAAAATGTGTCTTGGTTTAATATCGTGCCATTTTCAATTTCAAAAATGCCGATTGAGAGCAAGGGGAGAAGGAGAAATAAACCTATTTTAAAAAAACAAAAAAAACTAATTTTTTAAAATCTCCTCTTAGCAGATTTAAGGAAAGTAATTTTGTATGTTTGGAAAATGATTTTCCCAGAACATTGAGGCGCACAAAGAGAGAGAGAGAGAGAGAGAGAGAGAGAGAGAGAGAGAGAGAGAGAGAGAGAAGGGTATTTTGGGGTATTCTGTGCTCATTGTTGAAATTGTTTAATATATGACACTCAAAGATACATCCCTATTGTGAAAAAGATAAAACTATGCAAAATTTGGAGCAATCTTTTCGCAATTGATACAAGGGTTTTTTTTTTGGATGGGGGGAGGGGCAGAGAGAGAGAGAGAGAGAGAGAGAGAGAGAGAGAGTTGCAAGATTTTGTGATTTTTGTTTTGTGGATAGCTAGGAAAATGATTGCAAAAAAAGCAAAATATTGTGGTCAATTTGCGGCAACAAGATGTTTTCTTTCATAATGTTTGAGTCTTAATTTTGAGCTCTCTCTCTCTCTCTCTCTCTCTCTCTCACACACACACACACACACACACACACACACACACACACACACACACAGAGGTTAATTATAAATTCTAAACATGATAAACCAACTTGATATTTTTAAATTTATTGCTCGATTGTACATTTCACCTTTTGCTATGTAGCAAATAAGACGTCCGTTTGGTTAGATTATTTGCTATGTAGCAAATAAGGCGTCCAATTAGCTAGATTATTTGCTATGTAGCAAATAGGACGTCCCATTAGCTAGATTAAACTAGGAGTGCAAAATAGCAATTGAGAGAATTTGCTAGTTGGGATCTAACTAGCAATTTCTCACTATGTGGTCATTGACTTACCATACACTTGCCATGTGGGAAATCTACACTTGGTATATGGTAAGTCACTTACTATATAGTGAGAGACTTGCTACTTTAATATCTAGAAAATTCTCACACTTGCTAGTTTAAGCTAGCAAACATCTAGCTATATTATATTTTTTTGCTACATGGGAGTTGGTCCAAAGCTCCTTGTGTATATGTGCCTACAATTTCAAAAAGAAAACATAAGTGTATAATCTAAGAAGATTCTCTCTTCTCTTTCTCAGGAAGTTCATGACTACCATTGCATGCGACTCTCTCTCTCTCTCTCTCTCTCTCTCTCTCTCTCTCTCTCTCTGTGTGCACATGCCACGACTAGTCTAGGGACTGGCTCTATGTGTGTGTTTGCATGGCACCACTAGTTCAGGTGTTGTGAGAGGTGATACACACAAATAGATGCAAACACAATTTCCTTTCTCACGGTGCCAAGTTCTTATATTCGGACATGCTCTCAATCTATAGTGTCTAAGAGCATTGCATAGATTAGGGGAGAGATGAGTGGATGTGAGAGGCAAGGAGAGAGTCAGAGCAGATAGATCATGAGGCGGCAACAACGACGGTGAGCGCGCGCCCATCAGCGTGCTACGAGAAGGTATAGGAGTAGATTCCTTGGAATCTTACTTCTAATGATTTTTTAAAACATGGAGCTGCCAATTTTTGAAGCAGGTCTAATTAGTGCGAATCTCCCTAGATTCTTTCAGGCTTTTGAGGATACAAACGGAGGGAAGGACGCGTGCAAGACAAAGAGAGGGGGGAGAAAGAGAGCTCTCATGTGTCAGCGCAATGGCAAAGCGAGGCAGGGATATTTTTTGAGTGCAAGGTGTTTTGTCGTGATGCATGCGCAGGGCAGACGCATTAATCAAATGGACTCTCTCTCTCTCTCTCTCTCTCTCTCTCTCTCTCTCTCTCCCCCCCCTAGAATCATACTTTGAAAATGCAGGTCAAGGAAAAACAAAATCCTATTTTTCTACGACGTGTGTGTGTGTGTGTGTGTGTGTGTGTGTGTTGCGAGGGCACTGAGGTGGTGATGGTTCCATTGCATAGAGGACGTTTGCAAAAATGTAGGCTTGGAGCTTAGCTTAGGAGGGTGAGAGTCAACAGGTGAAGGTTGTGCATGTGCGCCAAGGACAGAGCTGCAGGTGACAGCGAAGGGTGTGCATGTGTGCAGACTGCCTAACAAAGAGAGTTGTAGTTGGCTGCAAAGCTTTGACGTAGGAGAGCGGATAGAAGGAGTGGATGAGCCGGTGCCATGGTTTGCTTGGTGAATGGGAGCAATGCATGGAAAGCTATGGTCAATGATAGCTTTCTAAGTTGTGCGCGACAAGAAGGCAGAAACACAGGACATGATGGTGTGACTAGTGGTGCAATCATTCGAGTGTCGAGTGTCGTCGCTAACAGACTTGCAAGACAGAGATAGGGAGGATGTGGAAGACACAGGTACAAGGAGCAAGGAGGGTCTGTAAACGCGGCGCGGAGGGCCTGTGCAAGGCGTTGATGGCGACTTGCAAAAAGTCTTTTCCTTCAAATTCTAGATTTGTTCGGAATCTCGCTAACAAATTAATGGGGTGTTACGAATTTGACCGAGTAAGGGAAGAGGAAGCCAATATAGCAATTATGCTTTGAAAACCCCAAAAGTCGTAAGTATGCCACCATCGGTATAGTCAAAGCAATGGTTTAAAAGTTACACTTGCACCCTACAATTATGCAAGTCTTTTTCATAACTAATAGTACGGCCAGTCGCCTTCGGCGGCCTCTTGCTAGCTCTGGCATTAAGCATGGTTTAGGATTTTGAGATGTGGGAATGTACACAGCTCTTTGCTATGATTGAGTGTGATCATGCGCCAACCATGATGTAGATGATGCCCCCTCCGCTCATGACAATGCTTGCAGGACTTACATGATGTAGATGGTGGAAGGCACTTGCAGTAGAGGAGATTTGACGTGGAGCGTGGTCGGTTGTCAAGGGGAGGCTCGATCGTCGACACGTGACTCATGAGGGAGGTTGAGAGCATACACATGCTAAGGTGGTTGATCTTGAGGCTTGGAGAAAGCGGATCAGTATGTCGGTAAGAGAGCATAGGCAAAACAACAAGCAGATGAGGGCTTAAACGAAAATGCAGGCAAGGGAACCCGAGGTGGAGGCCGGGTGTTAAATTAAATTCCCGCAGGTCATCTCGCCCTTAACAAGCTGGCTACCCGCACATCAAGGGACATGCTAGCTAGTGCGCTCCCACAGGCTGAGGTGCGCCCCCATAGACCAAGGTGAGTATCCACGCTGGCGAGTGCTGCCATATATGTGCCACGTAGGTTGGCAATGCAAAGGGCCATCTCCGCTTGCTGCAAGCATTCGAAGCCATGTGGAGGTTGACCCTATCTTTTTAATATAGATATAAGAATAAGATATAAGATGGTTGTAGCAGGCCAGGTGGAATTCCTACTCATTGGTGTCTCATTTGGAGACAACTTTAACCCATCTTTGACAGCTTCTACTCGATCTCAAAAGCTATGATCATCAAGCTTGGTAGCCCCAACATTGAATGCGTAGCAAGCTGGTTACAAATCATAGGCAAGCTATCATTAACCCCTCCAAGGTCGATAGACAACCATTGGCCCCATTGACTCAGCTCCGATAGAGAAGGGCTTTTTGACCTTGTTAGAGATGGATCACAGTCCACCCACAAATATAGCGGAAGATGGTGTTGAGAGGCGGGCTACTACACAATTAATATGCTTGAAGCTTGCTCCTCATTTTCTCTTGCCCGTTATGGATAGTTTGGAAGTGTTGAAGAGGGTCAAGAGGGAGTTAACAGGGAAGAGGGTGCTCGACTTGTTGAGAAATTGGCCAAGCAGAATATGAAGGTGGATCTCCCAAACAACTTGTTGTCTTGGGCTTGTTATCAAGCATCAAAAATTTTCCTAATATGAAACCTACTTTGAAGCAAGAAGGGAGAGAGAGAGAGAGAGAGAGAGAGAGAGAGAGAGAGAGAGAGAGAGAGAGAGAGAGAGAGAGAGAGAGAGAGAGAGAGAGAGAGAGAGAGAGAGAGAGAGAGAGAGAGAGATGGTCATCAATACGCTGCCAAGAAAGAGAGAGAGAGAGAGCGAGAGAAGAAGCAGAAGAAGAAGCTCAAACGTCTATATTAGGACCACCCCAAAGACCTAATCATGAAGAGAGAAGAGCGAGAGAACCCCAAGAAGCAGCCTCTACAGGCATGCTCCAAAGAGGAAAGGAAACAGAGGAGGGCCCTTACTGGTTGTTGTTGATGGCAAGTGTGCAAGAAACCACCTGGCCTGATCTTTAATGCCTCGTTCAAAAGCCTATCAATCATCCACAGCTTCGACCAGGCACCCCAAGTACAACAGTATAGGCCGATTGACCATAATTCATAGTCGACACTAGTTTCTCTTTGGCTCAGCCCCTCATTGCTACGTTTCTGCATTGGTTCGGGTCAATCAAAGCCTCCTCCATTGTTATGATAAGCAAGGACGTCCATGTAGCAGCATAATAGTATTACTGTCCGTCCGTACACGGATGCATCGTCAGAAGCAGTATCATACATGTTGAAACTCCTCGTGTGGGCTGAGGCTCTCAGGCCCTCCCCACACTCGAGCACCCATCATGAAAGTCTGTCATAGTAAACAACCTGCAAAGGGCTCTTCATTAACGCCTAATTGCTCGAGCCTACACTCCTCGCTCATCCTCTACTGCATTATACAGCTGGCGGTGATGACGTCATGGCCCTCCTCCTCCTCCTTGGCTGTAATGCGCAAGGCACCCTTATGGCAAGTATGGCCCGGTGCAGTTGAAGCCTCCAACTCATGAAGGCAATGCCAAGCCCGCAATGCACCCGAGGTGCCCTGAGTGTTCAAGGGAGCGCTTGACCTTATCTGAGAGGAGCTGGAAGAAGTCACGGCTCAACCCTCGCAGTGCAGCTAGCAATGATGAAGTCATGGCCCTCCTTCTCCTTCTAGGCTGTACTGCACAAGGCGCCCGCATAGCAAGTACAACCCCAAGTTTCCATATGGCAGTTGAAGCTCGTAGCTCATGAAGGCAATGCTAAGCCCCGCAAGCACTTGAACTTAACTGAGGGGAGAAAGCTGTTGTAGTTGAAGCCTCGCACCTCATCAAGGCAATGCCAAGCCCGCAACTCAAGGCACCCAAGGTGCCCCGCAATTCAAGGAAGCGCTTGAGCTTAATTGAGAGGAGGAAGAAGCTCCAAACATGCCCGCAATTCAAGAATTGGCTATCCGTGGTGACATGGCTATTCATGCCTAAGTGGCATGGGCCACGTGGGTACACTCAAGAAAGAGTACAGGACTTTTAGATCCCGTGGTGGCTGCAAGCATTTGCAACCAGGTGGATCAGAGTCCTGTCATTTTAATATAGATATAGATACCGATGTTGGCATACTTACAACTTGTTATATGCTTTGAAAACTCCACAAGTATGTGTCCCTAATCTTTTTCTCGTTTCTTTTTATGAGAATCACCAAAGATGCTTGTGGGTAAACTAAGTGGAAAAGGGGGAGGCACGATGGGAGTGACACGTGGTGAGATAGAAAGAGGAAAAGAGGATTTTTTTTGGACAGCAATGGGGATTTGCAGGGGCGGTCGAGCGTAGGTGTCGGCCAAGGCGCGCGAAGCTTGGAGGCAGAGAGAGAGAGAGAGAGAGAGAGAGAGAGAGAGAGAGAGAGAGAGAGAGAGAGAGAGAGAGAGAGAGAGAGAGAGATCAGAACTGCAAGCACGAGCATGGAGGTCCAGGGAGATTTTTTTTTCTCTTTTGCTGTCGACTCCAGGCTCGTGATGTTGCGGCGCGTGGGTCTCTCCATCTCTCTCTCTCTCATCCATCTGCAATGAGGGCGTGTTTCTCTCTGTCTCTCATTCTTTCGGTTGCAGCGGAGGATGAATGACGATCACTATCTGGAAGGGCAGGAGTATGCGCACCCTCTGTATGTGTGTGTCTGTGTGTATGTATTGCAGGTAGGTACTTGGGCCAGGTTGGGGATGAGGACATATTTCTCTCTCTCTCTCTGATTCTTTTGCTTGCAGAGGAGGGTGAAACGGACGGTTTTCCCCTCCAAGCGACTGCTGCGTCTCTTGAATAGTGCTGCATGGCAAGTTTTTTGCAATGCAACAAGATGCAAAGGGGTGGGAACTCAAGCGTGAAGGAGGGCCATTGCAGGAGCTCGTGAGAAAGTTGCTGCAGGGCGACTATTGGAGGATGCAGGAGGCGGAGACAACACGCAACCAAAGGTCATAGGAGCCCTATGCAGACCTGCTACGTGCATCCGATCCAACCGAGATATTAGATTTAGGAGTTAAGATCTAGGAAAATCTGCCAGAGTAATTAATTAATGAAATCAACACAGACCCGTATACCCCATATGTAAAAACTCCACAAGTTATAAAAGTTGTAAGTATGCCAACATCGGCGTAGTCAAAGCAATGGTTAAGAAGTTGCAAGTATGTCCCTACAATTTTCAAGCAAGTCTTTTTCCGATGTTGGCATAGTTACAACTTTTATATGCTTTGAAAACTCCACAAGGTATATAAAAGTTGTAAGTATGCCAACAACATCGATATAGTCAAAGCAATGGTTTAGAAGTTACACACAATTATGCAAGTCTTTTTCGTAACTGTACGGATGTTAGCATACTTACAGCTTTTATGTACTGGCTCTAACTATATTATATTCATTCATTCATTCTACTACTACCTGGGTCCACAATCCTGAAACCCATTAATTTGTCTCTGAGATTCCTCTAATCTCAAGCGGGGAATATGAGGATTGGAAAGGAAAAATGTTGGCCCTCATTCATGCGCTATTGTAGGACAACACCTCATCACCATCATTGAGACACCATGCGCCTCCACCCGAGGCTCGTTGGCTTTCTCTCGACATCACCATGAGACATAACCTACCCCTCTCTCTCTCTCTCCCCAAAAACGTAGGAATTGCGACCATCTCTCTCTCCACTGCGCAGCAAAATCCCTCCCAAGTCCTGTACGACCTCTACACTCTTGCATCAAATCCAAATTGCACATGCATCTGACAACTCCCTATCAACATCAGATTCGCCCTCCGGTGCATCTTCTATAGACGAGAGAGAGAGAGAGCTCCCTTCACCCCTATTCGTGGGCACACACCCCCCTTTTCCGCTCTAGCAATCAGCTCATCTCCCTCGGCACTACTTCTCTTGCAGGCGTGCAATCAACAGGTGAAGAAACATTCTCTCTCTCTCTCTCTCTCTCTCTCTCTCTCTCTCTCTCTGTCCCCTCCCCCTCACACTTGGAATCGAAGGCTCTACGTTCGGCCCGCACTCCTGGTTCTCTCTCTCTCTCTCTCTCTCTCTCTCTCTCTCTTCGCCGTCATGCTGACGCATGTCTATTTCTCTCCCCCTTCCAAGTGCCATGCACCCCCTTTTCAGTCCCAAATGAGGTTTTTTTTCAAGGTTAGAATTTTAAAAAATACATTTTCCGTAACCAAAGAAAAGCAAAGATAACGACCCTAAAACTTGTGTAAATTTCCACGTTTTGCAAGCCCAAAATCTAATTGAGAAAGACATGGTAGAATCTCCCCTTGATTTGGCACACCTACTTTGACTTGTGGTTCCAAAAGATATCTCCCTCCCCTCTGTCCTCCACGTGCCTTCCCCTTTTTTTCTTCATTTTCCCAAACGGTATCTTCTAAGATACCCTCTAATAACCCCAAAGCCAAAATTGGCAGGGCCTAGTCCCTCGAATTTCTCTCTCCCCCTTTCTCTTACTCTTACCAAATCCCCCTTTCTCTCACTCTCACAAAATGGGATTTCAAGAATTGAACCCTCTCCTTCCTGAAATCACGATGACATTTTCGTGCTGGGGTAAGGCATCTAGACAAACGCCCGCGCTACCTATCGAAGTGACCTTTACAATTCTATAAAATACTAAACCAACCCCCCCCCCCCCCCCCCCCCCCCCCCCCTTCTCTCTCTCTCTCTGTGTCATGGGCCTGGGAAACTCTGCGCCAACTATCTCGTCCACTCATTGATGGATTGTTGACAAGCCTTGTTGCCCTGTGCATGCATGGCGAAGCAACATATGCCGCTTTTTTGTTGTTTTTTGCTAACGCTCTCCCGTCAGCATCGTCGAAGATTCTTTTTTGGCCAAGAAGGCCTTAGGGAAGTGGTAGAGCAAAACGTGCAATTCTTTCACCATCAAATGGTCAGCCTCACATTAACTTTTTTAGGTGACATTTCAAGTCATTTCATGCCTTACTATATTCATTTGAATATTTTCATTATGAAAATGAGCATGTGTGTGTGTACACTTGCATCTCTCTCTCTCTCTCTCTCTCTCTCTCTCTCTCTCTCTCTCTAATCTCTCTCCATTAAAGTGTTCGAGAAATATCATTTTTTCAGACATATAAAACTCTTTTTCTTGAATTTACTAAGAGAAATTTTTAAAAAATTAAATTTATTTTTTGGTTATTTATATTATTTTTCTTTATTTTGGGACAAAAATTCTCTTTTTCCCCTTACAATTCTTTCACCATCAAATGGTCACTCTCACATTAACTTTTCTAGGTGATATTTCAAGTCATTTCATGCTTTATTATATTCATTTGAATATTTTTATTATGAAAATGAGCATGTGTGCGTGTACACGTGCATCTCTCTCTCTCTCTCTCTAATCTCTCTCCATTAAAGTGTTCGAGAAATATCATTTTTTCAGACATATAAAACTCCTTTTCTTGAATTTACTAGGAGGAATTTTTTAAAAATTAGATTTATTTTTCGAGTTTTTATATTATTTTTCTCTATCTTGGGGAAAAAATTTTCCTTTTCCCCTTACTCTCAATTGACATTTTTAAAATTGAAAACGCCAGAATATGAATATTAAGCCGGGACACATTTTTCATAAACACAAGGTCCATTAACATGTCAAATGTGTTCTAATAATCATTTATTAGAGGAAAAAATGATGCCTTCTTGAGGCCATCATGAAATCTTCACCTTGTTATTTTCTTTTTTAAAATGTGTAGCACATACTTGCATCAGTAACATACGAGTATTGCTGATAACTTATGTTACAACCACATCATTACTTTTCAAGAAAAAACGAGTAAATTTTGATGGGACCTCATGTCCTTGAAGGCGAACATCACAATCACAAAACGAGCTGAAAGAGAAGCAAAAAAATTTTTATTTTTATTTTTCCGAGGAAAAGACCTTTCCATAGGGGTACAACCACCTCTACTAGAGAGGGCTACATCAACCATAAGGGGAGATTCTCCCAATGAAAAACAACATATGTAAGAGATGGGAGGATGGAAGGCCGCATAGGTGGGAGGTAATGCCATCTGGGCTCACCCTGGACCATTGTGAAGAACGGCCTAGGACGCCAGAGTCGCAGGAACGACTCTCTACGCTTCCGTATTTGGTCGGAGCTGCCCTGAGTCTCTCGAACTGACCCCTCGGGCCCGCCAAATGAACCAGAGTGTCAGGCCACAGACGAGCTCCCAACAAACCTCTCTCTCACTGCACCACTCCTGGGGGATAAGCTCTGTAGCAGTAGGCTAGAGTGTAGGTCGACCCCCCTGGATCACTATCATCTTGCTGATGGAAGATAGCTCAAACTGTAGCGCAGGGCCCGTGGGGTAGACCAAGCACTTGCACCCCAAGTGTACTGTCGCACTGTGGAGAGAGCTGGCATCACCCAAAGAACCCTAAGCCAAACATGTTGTGCCATGAGGCAGTCCCACAGACAGTGACGCTGACTCTCCAAAGGATGGTCGCAAGCTACACAGGCTGCCGAGAGGCCACTATGTACTAGCCAACTCCCCACTGCTATAGCTCTGTGTGTAACTAGCCACTCGAACAAAGTGACTCGCCGTGGTTGTCTCGATTCCCACAACCTCGCCCAAAAGCCTTACAAGAACTCAGTTGTGAGACCCTCCTCCTCCTGCCAATGATGTGTTGCAGTAGGACAACTCTCTCTCCGTGCTGCTAGTATGTGACGCCCCAGCCGAACAGTGTACTGAAAGAAAGGGATCCCTGGGTGGTCGACTGAAGAAAAAGGGTGCACTCGTCCCAGAGGGAAGCTCTCCCAAGCCCAAAGCCTCCAATGGCCTGTTTCAAGAGCTGCTGGGTCAAGATCTATGACACTAGTTCTCCCACAGATGCCCACTACTTGTATCCTCTGAAAACAATACTCTTTAACCTGTGGAGCCTCTATTGAGACTTTTTGTAGTTGACCCTTGCCCTGGATCTCAAAGAACATGGAGGGTATGGTCTCTGAGCAAACACAAAATGGAATGAGGACCTCCAATTGTGTGAAGGTCATATAACATTGTTACCCTCCCCAGGCTCATCACATTAGTAAACTCCCTTTATAATACTTAAACTAAAGGTCAATAGGGACTAAGCCCACTAGAAAGCCCTAGTACATTGCACACAATGCTGCCTAAATCAGATTAAGAACCTAAAGTAACCATTGATTATTAGGAACGCATTCCCCATGGTATTAAGAAAAGATTTCTAACGCCTAACTTGGTCAAACTAGCTTAGTTGGACTGCTTGATTTTTAAACCTAGACCAGGGGTTATGACAAAAAATTACATTGAATTTAATGTTTGATACTAAGAAAATGCGATGAATATTATGCTACCAATCACAATTAAAGCAAACAAACATGGATGCAAAAAAGACAAGGGACAATGCTAATAGACAAGAAGAACCTGTTCGTGTTGATGATCGCACTTGATTTAGAGAGTGAACGAGATAAAGATTCCATGAAGTTCAAAGTACTAACATCCTATACACACTAGAAAACACAAAGAATACCTCTAGGAGGCACATCAGTGGGAAGAGGCACCAACCCTTATTAAACACAATCAAACAACATAAGGAACCCTAACCTAATTATTTGCACTCCCCCCCAAGAGAGTCAAGGGAATAGGATATTGTAGAGATTGGGGAAAACCCTAAGGCTAAACTTCTATCCTCGTTATCATCAAGAAAAACAAAGTCATCATCCGTGAGACCACATGTACCATTCGTGTAATTATGTAACTCTTCCTCATCATTAGAGGCACAAATGTTCACTAAGAACATCACTAGACGCCTATAGTTATCTTGGTCAAGAGGATAAGTTTGTGCAATTGAAGAGACATACTCTACTAAGTATGGATCAATCGTGATCAAGAGACGTATCAGCCATTTTAACTCCTCAAAATTCCTCTCACACACTAGCGTATCTACCAAATCCCATCCACATGCAAGCACCGGGTAGACTATGTGAAACACTTGTGCAAAGTAAAGAGGGTACCTCGCACCCAAGGTAGGAGTAGATGACTCTATCATACTAGCCATATCTGTACACACAGATAGATGATGGTTAGAATACAAAATATTATAAGGATCGTGTCAAAAGGTCGTGTCTTTGTGCATAATGTGTTTTTATGATTTTGTGTTATGTATACAACTCGTAGGTTTGCAGATTTATGTTTGGTGGCTCTTGCTCTTTTACTTTTTGATTTTTGATTTTTGTGAGTATAGAGATTTATATATACATTCTCTAAGATTAGGAGATTGAGAGGTCAAGGAGGAAGGTTGAGAGGGGAGTGAGTGAATGATGATTGTCAACAAATATTCCCCCCTTCCTTGGATAGATCATACCTTTTGGAATGATGTTGTCATCTTTTGAAACCAATTGTTCCAAGTTGTTATGGGTGAAGGCTTTAACCAATAGTTTTTGACCGCCCTATGAGTTTCATCTAGTTTCAAGGGTGGTAAGGTACTCTCCCATGATTTTTGCAACGTTGTTGTAGGTGGTGAACTTACAACGGGAGGTACAAATTCTTTTTTGTTTATATGGATATGTACAATGGTAGGTGGAGGTTGTGTCAAAGCTTCTATTTTTATATGTGAACTACATGAAGAGCAAGAAGCTTCATTTGACTTCCTTGTTCCTGAGCTAGGTGGAATAAATCGTTCTTTCTTCGGTATCCAAACTAGCATTATTTTGGAGCTACAAGATTGGGCTCACATGGGTCAGGTGACAGATAAGAGCACAATTTACGTTTTGGCACCCATATTTGATCATTTCCTTCATAGTAGCCTTGGGCTTCCAATAGTTCTTTAGGAATCCAACGCAACGTTTTTTTATATTTCTTGGGGCGAGTGGGACATCTCTTACAAGGCTCCTGTCTTTTAGCACTAGCTATGGTCGCTAAAGAAGCATTAGGGACCCACTTGTATGTGTTCTTTCTTATATTAGGATGGGTCTTGTGTGTCTCAAGCTTTATTTCAACTATAGCAGTTGAAGCTCCAGGGAGTTGGACTATAGGGACATATAGTTCAACCTCTTGAATATGCAATGTTTGAGGAAATATCTCACGGACTATGGCTTGAGTGGTACGGCTAAGAATTGATTTTTGTGTTGTGACATATCCAGTTCCCCATCTATAGTGAAATTGGTGGCTATCATCCATGTGCATCCTAGGTTTATATTACCCTCCATAGTTCCAACAGGCATGACCAAAAAATCTTGAGCTACAACCCCGATAGAGATGGCTTCCCTAAGTGACACCACATTCCATATATGATAGCAAATTATACTTAGCACCTGTGTCCAATAAGGCGTTATATAGCACTTTTTCATAGACGCTATTTAGCTCAATAGGGTATCATACAGGTGTGTCAAAGTCCAACCAATCATCCTCTATTTCAACGTGGAATGCATGTGTAACTCCTTGATTGGCCTCTCATTGGCGTCTTATACGTTGTTGTTGCTCCTTACAGCTTGAGCTCGTATCTTCTTTAACTCTGCTTATGTCTTGGCTGCCTTTTTTTGATGGCTGGCACGTAGCTCCTCTTGGCTTAAAGGATCATAATATCTTTTAAATTTACTCCCATTGAGGAATCCATTGGTTTCTACTTCATCAAGAGTTTCAACCCGAATGGTACCTTCAGTGGGTGATTTCACATACTCTATATGGTCCTTTTCTCGTATATTTCAACTTTTTCTTCTCGTTACACACTCCATACACAAGGACTTTATCGCCAACATTAATATGTTTTTCTTTTAGATGACGGTCAAACCATTTCTTCCTCCTATCTTTCTTCCCAAGTGCGTTTTGCACAGCCAATTGTCTTTCTTTATCTAACCTCTCAAGGATATATAAGCGCTCAACAAGAGGGTTACCATCCCAACCTTCTTGTGAATCTATACGCAGATTAGAAATTACAAACTCCCATGACATAACTGCTTCTTAGCCATATACCATTTTGAATGGTCTACAATTAATAGCCACTTTGTAAGAAGTACGATAAGCCCATAGGGCTGAAGTCAACTTCAATTCCCAATCTGTGCAATGAGCTTCTATCGTTTTGGTCAAGATAGAGATTAAGGTCTTGTTGGTGCTCTCAGCTTGGCCATTTGATTGTGGATAATAAGGTGTGGACTTATGGTTAGCTATCATGAAGTTGGTAGTGAGTTTTTTTATCACTCCATTTATAAAATGAGTGCCATTGTCACTCACAATCTCAAAGGGATAACCAGCCTTGTAATAATGTTCTCAAAGAGAAACTTGGCAATTGACCTTGCATCAATCTTAAGTGTTTCCCTGGCTTCCGTCCACTTTGTCACATAGTCAGCGGCAACGATAATATATCGAGATTGAGTGCTACTAGCTGCCAGACTAATTGGGCCTACAAAATCCAAATCTTATTTTTCAAATGGTTGAGTCACTTTAACAAGATGTAAGGGCATCTTATCTTTTCGTTGTGTGATCTTATAATGTTGGCATTCATCACATCCTTTTGTAAACAGTGATATATCCTTGAATAAGATAGGCCACTAATAGCCTGATTGCAACACCTTTCTAGTAGTTAGTTCCCATGAGAAATGTCCTCCGGATATACCCATGTGGGCTTCTTGCAGTATGTATAAATACTCATCCTCACGGGCACAACTTCTAAGAATATCGTCCTTCCCTAGCTTGTAGAGAGTTCCTACCATGAGAGAATAAGGTTCACATTCTTTTAACAGTTTTCGAGCTATGTCTTTACGAAGCTCTTTGGGTGGAACCATTAATTAAAAAGTTCACAATCTTCTCACTCCATTCAGGCATGGTCTCAACTAGAAATAAGGAAGTATTGGGCTATTCATCATCGACTCCAGTAGGGGCTTCACCATTGGGTATACGAGACAAATGATCCACCATGACATATCTTTTACCACGTCTCACCACAACGATAAAATCAAACTCAAGAAGAATTAACAACCATCGTATAATTCTTCCCATGGGACAAGGTTTATTTACTAGATACAACAAGGCTTGATGATCAACATAGAAAACAAACTTATTGACGAAAAGGTAGTAGCAAAATTTCTTCACTGCATAGATCATAGCTAAACCTTCCCTCTCTGTAGTGGTGTAGTTTCTCTCGATTGACGACTTGCAAAGCTAATGGGGTAGTCCTCTCTTGGTTGAGCTAGACACACCTAATAGCGAAGTTTGATGCATCAATATGCACATAGAAAATTATATTCCAATCGGACACTCGTAGAATGAGAGTGCTTGTCAAGATATTTTTCAATGACTCATAAGCATGGTCACACTCCGCGGTCTAGTGGAACTCAATAAGAAGCTTGTACAAAGGACAAGCTATCTCAGCAAAGTTTAAAATAAATTGTCGATAATAACCAACATAGCCCATGAACCTTTGAACTTCTTTATAGTTCGTAGGTGTTTAATCCAAAATTGGCATTTGAAAGGGTTTAAGGAGATGCGATACAAACTGCAATTCTCAAACACTTTTTGTAAACATGATAGATGTTCTTTCCAAGAGTAATAAACACAAAGGTCATCTAAGAAAGCTTCACAAAACTCCCTCAAATATTTTCTAAAAGCAGTGTTTATTAATCTTTGAAAGGTAGCTGGGACATTGGTTAAGCCAAAAGTCATAACACGAAATGCAAACACTCCAAATTCGATTATAAAGGCTGTTTTAGCTTGGTCCACTAGCAAAATTGTGATTTGATTGTAGCCAGAGTACCTATCTAAAAAGCTATAAGCTTCTTTCCCTGCAACTCTTTCAAGCACATATTCTGAATATGGCATGGGGTAATGATCCCTCCTAGTGGTGGCATTGACCTTTTTAAGATGCACGCACACTCTGAGTTTCCCATTCTTTTTCGACACAATCACTATTGGAGACACCCATTTTGAGTGCTTAATAGGATATATGAATCCACATTTCACAAGCTTTTCAATCTCTTCTTGAATGATCTTTGTATACTTAAGATTCACTTGATAGGGTCGTTGCTGAATTGGTTCAACCATGCTATTCATGAGGACTGTGTGTTGTACCATGAAAGGTGGAACACCTTTCATATCATGATATGTCCAAGAAAATATATCCTTGAATTTTTTGAGAAGTTCTTTAAGTACATACTCCTCAGTCTCTGTCAGATCTTGGGCAATGAAGACAAGTTTGGACTCCTCACCTAGGTCTGCTAACTCTATTTCTTTAACTATTGCTGGACCATCATAGACTCCATTGCTTTCATCAATAGGTTTTCTTTGAGCCTTTGTATACAAAACTTTACGCTCCTCCGTGGTGTAGGATTTGAAATGATCAGGTGCAGGGTGTAAGTCTGTGGGGTCTTGTTGTTCTATGGATTGTGATTTCACTTCCGCTTCCTTTTGTTGTTGAGCTAACTCTCGATTTTGTCATCTCCTTACGGTACGGCTCAACTTTCACCTTGGCCGCTTGCAATTGGAGACTCCCTCTAGCCCCATGCGGCTGCAAGCTCCACTATGTGCTGCCAACAATAGCAGTCCCCGGTCTCCCGCCTTGGGATATGGCGGCCACTTCAACAACTTTTGTAGCTAGGTGGCACCTTCTACAACACTCTCAAGAGCCCCCCCCCCCCCCCCCCCCCCCCCCCCCCCAACTCTCGGTTGGTTCTTTGGATTTTTATCACGAGAAGGTAAATCTTCACAATTACCAATTACTTGGTGTGGCAATGAATTAGTTTTTTGATGAAGTAAAATTGTAAAAAACTTACAGCTTTGGAAAAATAAAATTACTTGTTACAATAATTTTTATTGACTCAATAATACAATGAATATCACGTGAGTTTTCTTTTTCTCATGTGTGAAAGATACATTAAAAAATAGCATTGAGTTTCACTCATGTGAAACATATAAACTAATATGAGAAAAGAAGTCACATTATTTTTCTCACGTGGGATAACAAAGCAATCTTTTTGTCATGTCTAAAACTTTTCTTACTAAGATTCTTACATGTTAACTTTTTTCCTTGAATATTTCATTGGTTTGATGTGTGAAAAATAGCTGTTTCATTCATGAGAATTACTCTAAAACTTCCTGTATAAGTTGTCAATGTCCAACAATGAGGGATTCCTAATTAGAAATATTACCAACATGGAAAAATAATTTTTCTACTACTTTTTCCTCAAGAAGATCATTCACTAATAAGGGTTTTTGGATACCCATGTGGGGTTATAAAAGTCCCTGCAAAGCCAAAAAATTCCTTTTTGAAAAGGGACTTTAGTTTGGGAGAAATGTATTCCACTAAGAGAATCTAATTATCCTCCGTGGGAGAGGAGATTTTCTTTAGGGAAACACATGGGATAATATAATACCATGTGTGAAAGTAATTTGGGAAACTCTCTAAAACTTCTTGTGTCCAAGGCAGCCCATGCCCCTCTCTTTAATCACAAGGCGCCCTCCTCCTGCATGCCTTGGCAGCTCCCTCTTTCTCATCCATGTCCCTATACCACTCTGTTTCCACGACCATCTCTCAAATCTCCTTTACTTGCCCCGGCCGCCACCTCTTCCCCTGTCATGCATCCATACAGATGGCGCGCTTTCCTTATATGAATAGTACGAAGCGCCACCCTCCTTGCGACTTTTTTAAGATTCCTGAATAATTTTAATATTTAACCTTTTAAAAAAAATTTACAGGTTGGTCTTGTTTTCCACGCCTACTCCTGTTGCTTCTAGGAAAACTTATTATTTTTCCCACTTGTACACCCTTCAACTGTTGCGATCCTTCACTTTGATAAAACTTGTGCTTGGCTTTCTTTGAAGCCCCTTGCATCGATGTCCATCCCAAGCATGATGCATATAAATTTTGAGCAAAAATAAAGCATGACAGTGATTACATCAAGGCCATCCATTTACAACAGATAGATCTCGATGATATATCCTTGTCCAATAGGCCCTAATGCAAAGCGATAAGGACCAAGATCTAGAGGACATTGAGAGTTGTGAGAAACACCAAAAAGTTTGACACTCCGAACACTTCTAAACTTTCCCAATTGGTCTGCTAAAATTTGTAGTTGACCTTCTAAAATCCACATTTGGCCTACATACACTGAAAATGCTAGCTATATCTCACATCAAACAGTTGTCCAAGCCCTGTACCACCCACCTTGTATCTTCCATGTACTTGCTTTTGACTTGTCCGTGGGCAGACAAACTTTGACTGCACCATTGTTGCCACCTCCTCATTGAGGATTCACAACCATAGCATTATTTAGGTAAGATAGTACTATATAGAGAGAATGGTATAACATAGGTATATAGACTGCATAAGAAAAAAATGATACAGTGGCTATATAGATAGGATATACATAGAGAGAAAAGTGTCTATTGCATCACCCTCAAGGATCAAATGGAAAGCTCGAAGCTTCCCCAAGCATGGTGTATAGTCCACCTGGATCAAAAGTAACCTAGATCAAAAGTAACTTAGATAAAAAGTAAAGCATCGGCCACGGCCATCCATCTGTAAAGCATTCATATTGAAGCCTCTTTTTGCATTTGTAGGCCAATAGACAAGCCGCCCTAACATCTCTTCACAACATGGATTTTTGTCACCTTGCATACATAAGCCTTCGTGCCCATTATAAGCATACATTTCTTCACTTGAAGGACTTGTACCATAAGCAGCTATCCTGTCATCTGCTAGAGAACCCTCCATAGTGTAGTCTTTATCATATGAGTAGTAAAACCTGTGTTTTATACCTTGTAAAGAAACTTGTAACAACATATCCATCAACAACGCAACACATAGCTTCAATGCCTTGCCATTTGCTTGAGCCTGCTGCATAGGCAAGAAAACCTATTCCCTTTGCAAACCTATATCCAAACCCTTTGTAAATGGCTCCAAGACCAACTTTTCATACCCAAGAGTATGACCTACTAGAGCTTCAACCTGTTCTTCAAACACTTCATCCCCTGCAAGATTAGTGGCACCTTCCTTTCTGCATGGAGCCTCGCTCTTATAGGTTGCACCTGTATCAGTTTCCATAGAGCCACCTGTTGGAGCTATATTTCCACAGCTACACACAAACTCCAAAACTTCAAAGTACACCTCTATATGCTCACCAAGCCCAGGTTGCCCCACCCCCTGCATAGAAAATCAATTTGAAATACCTCTGCTATTGTTTCTAGCACTTGCAAGTCATCCTCAAAAACTTGTTCTTCAACCAAGTCAGATTCACAATCAAACCATACTTCTTCTAGCAAGGACTCACCGCCACAAGACACTTGCTTTACTGAAAGACTCAAACAAGGCATCTTTGCACGCACACTATTCTTCCCCTCGACCTTCACTTGGCTGAAGGGAAACTCGTATACATCTTTCATCACTTCATTCACATGAAAAACATCATAAATTTCATACCTAGAAGACATGGATTCTATCTCCCACGCAGTATATGTGTCCAAACTGTTAAGTATGGAGCCTGATTTACCCTTGTAATTTTATGTGGTAAAAGCGCACATTTGTAAGGCCCCCATTATGAGGAGAAGCCATCGTGCGTGAAGGAAAATCGCTCACCGGAAATCAAAATTTTCGCGGACAAGAATCAGGGGCAACTTTAGGGGCCTCGGGGGCGGAGGCCCCCGAGACTTTTTTTTCCTCGCCTGAATATTATGGCCGGACGGCGGCCGGAAAGTGGTCGGAAAACAACCGGTCGGTTGGCCGGTGGCCGGTAGTCAATGGCCGGTGGCCGATGGTCGGAAGTCAATGGCCGGTGGCCGGTGGTCGGAAGTCAATGGCCGGTGGCGGGTGGCCGAATTCAATGACCGGTGGCCGAATTCAAAAGAGGACTTGTCTTCTCAAGGGCGGCCACACATGGGCGGATTGGAGGGTCCGATTTGGACTTATTCGCACAAGGGCGGCTACACATGGCTGCTTCTCATAAGAGAGGGTAGTCCTTTTGGCCTATAAAAGGAGGCCATTTCTACACACATTTCATAGTGTGAAGTTGATGCAACAAGTTGAGTGTGAGGTGGTGAGAGTGAAGCAAGGCGGGAGCTCCATTAAGGGTATAATCCCTTTGTAAACTACTTCTTGTTTTTAAGTACTAAAGCCATTGAGTGGCTGCTTTCCCGTGGACGTAGCCCACATTGGGTGAACCACGTATATCGTGTGTACTCTCTCTCTCTCTACTCTATAATCTCGTGTATGTAAATATGTCTCTCTCCATTAAGTAATCTACTCAATTATCTATTTAGCTACGTCTTATTTCCTAACAACTGGTATCAGAGCAAGGTTTGCTCATAATTAATTATCTCAAGGAAAGAATTCCTTGAATTGAGTGGGAGTTATGGCGGAGGAAGGGAAGCTCAAGATTGAGAAGTTCAACGGCAAAAACTACCAACAGTGGAAGATGCAGATTGAAGACTATCTCTACCAGAAAGACCTCTATTTGCCACTAGGCGGTCTTGCGAAGAAGCCCGCAACAATGGCAGATGAAGCATGGATTGTCCTTGATCGAAAGGCACTGGGAACAATCCGGTTAAGCTTGGCATCAACGGTGGCCTTCAATGTTTCCGAGATGAAGACCACGGAGGACTTGATGAAGTCACTTGACAACTTCTACAAGAAACCATCGGCATCCAATAAGGTATTTCTTATGAAGCGCTTGTTCAATCTAAAGATGGCAGAGAATGGTTCAGTTGCAGAACACCTAAATGACTTTAACACAAACATAAGTCAACTTCGATCGGTGAAAATCAATTTTGATTACTAAGTGCGAGCTCTCCTTATACTATCATCTCTACCGGATAGTTGGGACAACCTTGTGATGGCTGTAAGTAATTCTATCTCTGGTACAAATACTCTTAAGTTTGATGATGTTGTGGGTGTTCTCCTAAGCGAGGAAATATGAAGGAGAAGCACAGGAGAATCATCAAGTGTTGCATTGTCAGTGGAAACAAGAGGAATGCCTAAGGAGAGGTTCAAAAGCCAAAAGGGTCGTGATCGCTCAAGACGGAGAAAGCCACACACAAAGTCAGTTCTTGAATGTTGGAACTGCGGCAAGAAGGGCCATGTCAAGAAGGATTGCTGGTCCAAGAAGAAGAAGGAGACTGAGTCTCAAGAAAACAAGTCAACATCGGAGGCCAATGTGGCAGGTAAAGTAGAGCAAGATGCTCTAATTCTCTCATTAGACAATGTGTCTAATTCCTGGATAGTAGATTCCGGGGCTTCATTCCATGTGACACCACACAAGCAACATTTCCAAGACTACACCAAAGGTAATTTTGGGTATGTATACTTGGGAGATGATGAAGCTTGTGAGATTGTCGGCAAAGGTACAGTTTCTGTCAAAACTGCTAACGAAAATGAATGGAAGCTTAAAGATGTTAGGCATGTTCCTTCTCTTCGCAAAAATTTGATCTCTACAGGACAATTGGACGATGAAGGTCACAACATTGCATTCGGAAACAAACGGTGGAAGATCTCAAAGGGATCTTTGGTGGTTGCCAAGGGAGAAAAAGTCTGTACACTTTACTTGTGTACTGTTAGCACGCAACCTTCAGCTTGTGCAGCAACTACAGAAGTTGACAGTGCGGTGTGGCACTACCGACTTGGGCATATGAGTGCCAAAGGAATGCACATCCTTCAAACAAAGAAGCTTCTACCAGGTTTGAAAGAAGTGGACTTAGAGTTCTGTGAAGATTGTGTTTATGGTAAACAAAAGAGGGTAAAATTTTAAAAATCAAAAAATGAAAGAAAAAATAAAAAACTTGAGTTAGTTCATTCTGATGTTTGGGGTCCTGCAAGTACAGCATCACCTTGTGGCTCATTACTATGTAACATTCATAGACAATGCGACTAGAAAAACATGGGTTTATGTCATGAAGAATAAATCCGATGTATTTTCCATATTTCAAAGGTGGAAAGCCTTTGTGGAGAATGAAACAGGTACCAAGGTTAAATGCTTCAGATCCGACAATGGAGGCGAATATTGCAGCCAAGATTTTGAAAGCTTTTGTGCTAGCAATGGCATTCGCCAGCAAAGGACAACCCCAAGGACACCTCAACAAAATGGGATTTCGGAAAGGATGAACAGGACAATCATGGAGCGAGCACGAAGCATGCGGCTACAAGCAGGCCTACCGGTTGAGCTTTGGACAGAAGATGTAAGTACGTCTGTGTACTTAATCAATCGGTCACCCTCAACGGCATTGGGTGGGGGAGTTCCAGAAGAGGCATGGACAGGTAAACCGGTGAATTATGCATTTCTCAAAGTGTTTGGGTGTGAGGCTTTCATGCACATAGATAGAAGCCTAAGATCAAAGCTAGTGAGAGCGGATTTTTTGAGATGGGGCTCAACTCAAGGCTCCCACCAGACAACCACTCCGTGAGACCCTACACACGCATATTTCTTAGGGGCACCACCCTCTTTTATGGAAAAAGAAGGAAACCAAAACAAACCATATACAACACACACACACACACACACACACTCTCACACCTTCCTTATGTGCTTCAACACAAAATGCCCTTCAACCATTCAACACACACTCCTTAAACAATCCCTTTGAACACTGCACAAACTCACATGCAAAGATTGACCTTCACCATATTAGTACTCATATACTTCTAAGAAAAGCAAGCACAAAACCTCAAAACTCAAAACACCATAATGCACAAATACTTGACAACTCCTTTCCTTTCCCAAAAGAAGAGACTACTTACACACATAAGGCGGCATGCATAGAGAGCTCTTCTCCATCTATGCAGCCCCAAGACTTACTTACACACAACATAAGGAGAGAAGCCAAGCAAATAGACACCATGGTGCACAAAAAAATTTCTCAACAAACAAGCAACCCAATGAGCACAAAATATGAGAAGCTGCCAAGATATGCTTACCAATTTTACATGCGTTTAGAGCAAAAGTGTGACGACGACACCCCAATTGCAACAATTTGTTGATCAAACCATGAGATTGATCATTGAACTTGATATCCTTGCTCTCATATAGAATCTAAAATCCTTATTTAGGGATGAGTATGGTAAGAGAAATGTTTGCAAGAGAATGGTAGCAATAGCATATTGATGCTCTCTCTATGGTGCCGCTTATGATAGCGAGCTTAGGAAATGGATAGGGAGACAAGAGGAGAGAGAGATTAGGGCTTCCCTAACCTTAGAGGAGCTTATTTGCAGCAATGGAGTAGGTGTGTGTATTTTTGTGCTTGCCAAAGGGCCTTTTTGTAGCTGTACAAGACCTTGGGTTAGGTTAAACTTGACTAGGGTAGGCAATTAACCATAGTTAGGTTCCCTTTTGACCATTCCTTCAATTATGCAAATAAGGGACTTATTTTTTCATTAAAAATAGCCTTTTAAGTCGTGGAGGCTCCATAAGGGTTGATAATGTATGTGGGCCCCACCATGATGTCCCTCCAGTGGCTCCTGCAGAGTGTCCCCATCCTGTTTGTTGTGTCTCTGGAAGCATCTTGAGCCGACCCCTCCACATGCAAGTGGTTTTTAACTCCCCATTGGTATTTTAAAATGTTGGATAAGTCAAGAAAACTTTTCACCTTTGTGGTTTACCTGATTGTAACTTTGACCTGCAGTAACAGTGTCCGCAGCACCTCGTTTTCACCATAACTTTCAGCTTGTAACTCAGAATTGGGTGCTGTAAAAGGCAAAGTTGACCTGCTCAAAGTGTTTAAGCTGATTTTGGAGTGTTCCCCAAGTATACCCACGAGCTAAGGCGTTCAAGATGCATCCAGAACACCTTTTGAACCAAGTCTCCTTGTAGGGGGCCCTTTAGCATGCATCCAAGGTGTAGCATGCTTTTTCAAAAGAGAATCCACCTTAAACAAATGAGGTAGGCTCCAATAAAGTTTGATTTATTGGGGATATACATTATATTTAAGATTTGTTGACCAACACAAGTAAATGATCCAAGAGTTGGGTCACATAGTGGTGGGGAAGGGAAGGCCTACAAGGTTAACCCTACCCTTGAGAGAAGATGGGTAAGATAAGTGCCCATAAATTATTTATTTACAAATTATGGGATGTAGATAGTTATTTAAATTAGTAAAGGTAATTAGTTAAAATAATATGCAGGAAAAAACTAGGAGAGTAGAATTATGTTTACTATTTACATTTAGCATGAAGAGAGAAATATGATGTAAATGCATAAAGATCTAAGAAGGGTAAGGTGTTTGTATGGAAAAAGGCTATTACGGAAAGAGAGAATGAACACTAGGTTAAAACTTTGATAAAAAATATGTACATTTGAGTAGAAATGTAGTTCAAATGCAAGGTTACCATTTAACGCTACTCATATTAGCCCTCCCCCTTCTTCTAGGATCATTCATGATCCTAGATGAAACAGAAGAGTTTTTTCCTTTTCCTTTTTTTCTTTTTTTTTTCTTCTTCTTTTTTCTTATTTTTCTAAAAAAAAGAGGAGCGATATACACTCTTTTACTCCATTAGACCTGCTTTTCATTACCTCAATCCCATAAATCGGAGATGGGAGGGTTGCCTTGGGTATGTTGAGATTCCAAGGCTGGTTCTTCTTTGCATATCAAAGCTTTAAAAATAGGTGGAGCATTTGCCAAGCCGAAGGGAGCCATGCCAATTTGGAGCTTAGACGATGTAGGTAGATGACTTCCTATCAACGGATTGATACGTTGAAAGTAGGGCTTTAATCTCCATCCATTGACTCTGGTCTTGTGGAGTTTTCCTGATAAATCTGCTAATCTGTAACTACCATTCCCAAACTTTGTTTTTATCATGAAAGGTCCCTCCCATCTTTGCAAAAACTTTTTGTCAAGTCGAGTATCAAGTCGGTTATCATAGCGAAGAACCAACATACCTTCCTTCAATCCTTTCCCCTTGAGCTTCTTGTTGATTTTGTCCCTTTGGCTTGTGGCTTGGGCAATGTAATAGTCGATGGACTCTTCTCTATCAAGCTCAAGTCGTTGAAGATCTAAAATTCTTTCCTGCAAAGCTTCTTTTGGCCTCTTTTCTCCCCGTGAGAGAATGCGTAGGCTTGCAATCTCCACCTCAATAGGAAGGAGTGCCTCCTGTCCATATACCAAATGAAAAGGAGTGAATTGAGTGGATACCTTGAAAGATGTTCTGTATGCCCATAGAGCTGCGGTCAAATGGCGATCCCAGTCGTTTGGTCGATCTGCAACTTGCTTAGAAATGATTTTACATATCATTCCATTCACCTTTTCAACCAACCCATTGCACTGAGGGTAGTAAGGTGTAGAATGCAAATGTTTGACTTTTAACTTTGTCAAAAGATTATCTAGGAGCTCTGCTCTAAACCCTGGACCACGATCTGACAAAATCTCTAATGGTGTGCCGAATCTACTGCATATGTGATCAAAGATAAATTTTGATACCTCCTCGGCTGTAATTCGTGTTGTACTTGCTGCCTCTGCCCATCGTGTCATGTAATCTACTCCCACAATGATGAAGACCTTCCCGGTAGATGTGCGAGGTAAGGGGCCTATTGCATCCACACCCCACTTCTCAAAAGGACCATACGAAATTATTCGAACTCAAGGCTCATAAGTGAGTCGTCGATCTCCAGCAATCTGACAACCTTTGCATGACTTACACCAATGCTGGACATCACGATGTAGACTTGGCCAAACAAACCCTGCTTGCAAAATCTTCCTGTTTGTAATATCATGAGAAAAATGACCCCCACAGACATCATCATGGCATGAAAAGAGGATTCTCTCTATTTCTTGAACAGAGGGCACCCTTCTTAGCACCAAATCTTTCCCTTTATGATACAGATCATCTCCTATGAGTTGGTAAGGAGTTGCCTTTTTTACCAACCTATGCCTTTGCACTTTATCCAAGTGTTTAGGGCACTCACCAGTTTGGAGGAAAAATATGATGTCCTTCAATTCCTCTTGGCCTTGGTACTTTGGTTCGTAGAGCTTCACACCTCCCACCATGATCTGAAGTTTCTCATTGGCGAGATAATCTGCTTCCTTGTTGAGGGTTCTCACAACATGCTGTACCTGTGTAGCTTCAAAGTTCTTTATCAAAGACTTCACCTGTCTAAGCCACTCCACTAGAGTAGGGTTCTTGCACTTCCATATCCCTTGGATTTGCTTAATAACTAGTAAGGAATCACCTCTTATTATAAGTCTTTCGATTCCAAGTTTTCTGCATTCTTTAAGCCCCAACTTTAAGGTGACATAATCAGCCTCATTATTAGAATGAACATTTTCCAAGGTGATACCTTTCTTAACAAGAACTTTCCTTTGTGGACTTAGAATAAGAACCCCCCCTGTTGCCTGATCGTGTTGTCGTCGGTAAGCTCCATCAAAGCACAAAATGTGTGCATTGTCCATCTCCTCCTCATTATTTTGTGGTGTAGCTTTGTCTCCTGCCTTTGGTGACTCTTTCCTTTCTCTCACTTTGTGTGTGAGAATGTTTGCAAGACCTGCCCTTGTGCTATCTTCCACAAGAAAAGTGTATTTGAACTCTTGAAGTTCTAGAACCCATTTGGCTATCCTAGATGAGAGGCTCATGTGTTGCACAACATATGGTAACTTGTTTTCCATGGTGAGAATGACAAATGGTGCAGGTAAGAGATATGATCGGAACTTTCTTACCGCAAACATAATTGTGAATACCACCTTCTCCATATCGGTGTAGCCCTTCTCTGCAGCGGTCATGACTTTGCTTGCAAAGTATACTGGCCTCATGTAGCATGTTTTTGGGTCTTTTTGCATGAGAACTACACCGCTGGCCTCCATTCCTACACTTGGCGTGATGTAATATGTATCCTTTGGATTTGGTGGCATTATTGTTGGAAGAGAGTTGAGAATACCCTTTACTTCAGTAAAGCATAATTCGTGTTCCTCTTTCCATTCAAATGTGGGTTTGTTTGCTAGCTTGTGCAAAGGTGCAATAGCTTCCGCTAGAAGGTGAATGAAACGAGACATGTACCTTACTTTGTGGTTGAAAGTCATGAGCTCCTTGGTTGTCGTTGGTGGTTGTAGTGACAAGAGAGCATTTACTTTTGATGGATCCACTTGAATTCCTTGCAAAGAAACCACATGACCTAGCAATACCACTTGTGACTCTGCAATGTGACACTTCTCAGGATTAAGCTGTCCCCCAAATTGATGAAGCCTCCTAAGCCCCTCCTCAACTTTTTGGCAATGAAGTCTTTGGCTACTATAGATACAGAAGTCATCCATAAAAACCCTAATTGACTTTCCAAAGAAGGGCTGAAAGACAAGAGTTGTAAACCTTATAAAGGTACTAGGAGCATTTGTGAGCCCAAATGGCATCACTCTATAGGCAAAGCAACCCCAAGGTGTGATGAAAGTGGTTTTTAACTGATCTTCTTCTGCTATTCTGATTTGAAAATACCCTGAATACCCATCACACACCGTGTAACATTCATAGCCGGCTACTTCGTTTAAGATTTCATCTTGGAAAGGAAGAGGAAAATGATCCCTCTTTGTTGCAGCATTGAGCAGTTTGTAGTCAACACAGACCCTCCATTTTCCGTTCTTTTTAGGGGTTACTACAATTGGGGACACCCACTCAGAGTTAGACACAGGGTAAATGAAACCAGCTTTGAGGAGTCGGTTAACCTCTGTCAAAAGTGCCTCTTGTTGTATTTTTCCTAGGCGCCTTAGCTTTTGAGCCACAGGTTTAGTACCTGGTTTTAATTCTATGCCATGCTCTATAACATCCACACCTCTAATTTGTGAGTAATCAGTGATAAACAAATTGGGATACCTCTTGAGCATATCGATGTAGGACCGCTTCTCCTCAGCGGTAAGATCTTTTGCAAGCATCCTCTCAAAGTCTTCAAAGTGTTTGTGGTCACCTTTGTCATCCTTTGTTTGCTCCTTTGCTGGGTCAACCTCTATTGATGGAGTTTTTGATGCGTTGAAGATGATTCCCATTACCTCCAAAGATGATTCTTCTTCGCTATTGGATGTAGTGGTTGAACTTTCCTCGTCGCTTGAGCCAAAACTCTCTTCACTTTCTTCATCAGCTGTGGTCTCATAGTTGATGTCAAGTTGCTTTCCTTCATGCCAATCGTATACTACATGTTGCCCCTTTTTGAGAATCAATTGTCCTCGTCCCCATTTTTGATCTGCATGCAATGAGCCAAGGCCTCCCTAGGATGATGGGATAGCCCTCCCCCTTGGCTGGCATAACATACATGTCCACACGTGCATCTATATTACATACAAAAACTTTTACATTCTCGATGATCCCTAGGAACTTCACACTTGCATTGTTGGCCAGCCTAGCTTGACAATTAGAGGATTTAGTGATTTCAAGCCCTAGTCTATTCATGGCTCTTTCCGTGATCACACACATTTGTGCTCCACCATCAACATACACATTGGATACCTTCCTACCCCTTACATAAGCATCTACAATAGGTTCCACATCTTGTTGTGGCTTTGAAGTCAATGCCTTTAATGTCACCTTTTCTTTCTTTCTTGGGAGTCTTGTGCTTACAAGTTTGGACCAGTGCTTTCTCACCTTGGGTGATAGATGTAGGAGTTGAGGCCAAGAAATATTGGGCTTTTGAGTTTGCAGATCTTCTAAGATGTTGTAGGGTTCCATATTCTTTCCTAGTGGAAAATCGTTGATGCCGATCTCCCTTCGCCTTGACCTCTGCTTCTTGCCTCCTTCCTCCTTCTTTGACTTTTTCTTCCTCTCCTTCCTTGCAGGTTCTGACTCTTCATTCCTTGTGTCTTCATCCTTGTTGTGTGCTCTTGTGCGCTTTTCTGCTGGCATAACATCAAAATGTATAGGGATCACCTCTATCTCCTCTTCCAGCTTTATGACGTTTACTCCTCTCTCTTCCTCCACTGGTGGGACAGGAGGTGGGACAGGAGCGGGCACTTCAAAACAAATGGGTGTACAAGCTGAAGGAAGAAGAAGGTGGGAAGAAAAGGTACAAGTCTAGGCTTGTGGTAAAAGGGTTTTCTCAAAAGAAAGGTATTGACTTCAATAAAATATTTTCTCCTGTTGTAAAAATGAACTCAATTAGGCTTTTCTTAAGCCTTGTGGCTGCTCATGATCTAAATCTTGAGCAAATGGATGTAAATACGACATTCCCTCATGGTGACTTAGAGGAGGAAATCTACATGCTTCAACCAAAGGGGTATGAAGTAAAAGGTAAGGAGAAAATGGTTTGCAGATTAAAGAAGAGCTTGTATGGTTTAAAGCAAGCATCAAGACAATGGTACTTGAAGTTTGATCGATGGATGTTGGATCATGGATTCACAAGATGCAACTCGGATCATTGCGTCTACACGAAGAATTTGGGAGATGGGAAATTCATCATCCTAATGTTATATGTTGATGACATGTTGATTGCAAGTGCTAACATGCAGGACATCAAAGACCTAAAAGAGGAGCTATCTAAATCTTTTTCAATGAAAGATTTAGGTGTTGCAAAGAGGATACTTGGTATGAAAATATCAAGGGATAGGATGAAGAAGACAATAAAGCTATCTCAAGAAGATTACATCAAGAAGGTACTAGAAAGGTTTGCAATGCAAAATACAAAACCAGTTTCTACACCTTTGGCTGGTCACTTTAAACTAATGAAGGATATGTGTCCAAAGACACAAGAGGAGATAGCCTATATGTCTAAAGTTCCATATGCTGCAGCGGTAGGTTCTCTAATGTATGCTATGGTCTGGACAAGGCCAGACATTGCACATGTAGTGGGAGTTGTGAGTAGGTTCATGGACAACCCAGGTAAAGAGCATTGGCAAGCTGTGAAGTGGATACTTAGGTATCTAAAAGGGACAACAACAAATGCTTTGTATTTTGGAGGAACTGATATTTTTCTAGAAGGGTATGCTGATGCAGATATGGCAGGTGACAAAGATACTCAAAGGAGCACTACTGGCTATGTGTTCAGGGTTGGAGGCACAGTAGTAAGCTGGGATTTAAAGCTGCAGAAAGTGGTTTTACTTTCTACCACGGAAGCAGAGTATGTAGCAATGACGGAGGCAAGCAAAGAAATTTTGTGGCTTCACAGATTCTTAGAAGAGCTTGGATTCAAAGAAGACAATTGTGTCTTGTACAGTGATAGCCAAAGCGCTATCCATCTTGCGAAGAACTCAGCCTTTCATTCAAGGACAAAGCACATGGAGGTGAGATATCACTTCATACGCACTCTTTTGGAAGAGGGACAACTAAAGCTAGGAAAGGTGCATACAAGTGAAAATCCTGCAGACATGTTTACAAAGGTGGTCAACAAGGAGAAGTTGAGCTTTTGCTCATCTTCAATCGGCATTCAAGGATAAGAAGCCAGGATGGAAAGCAGTCACAGGTTTGGTTTGGAGATCAGTCTGCAAGTGGGAGATTGTTAAGTATGGAGCCTGATTTACCCTTGTAATTTTATGTGGTAAAAGCGCACATTTGTAAGGCCCCCATTATGAGGAGAAGCCATCGTGCGTGAAGGAAAATCACTCACCGAAAACCAAAATTTTCATGGACAAGAATCAGGGGCAACTTTAGGGGCCCCAGGGGCGGAGGCCCCCGAGACTTTTGTTTTCTCGTCGGAATATTATGGCCGGACAGCGGCAGGAAAGTGGTCGGAAAACAACCGGTCGGTTGGCCGATGGCCGGTGGGCGGTGGTCGGAAGTCAATGGCCGGTGGCCGGTGGCCGGTGGCCGAATTCAAAAGCGGACTTGTCTTCTCAAGGGCGGCCACACATGGGCGGATTGGAGGGTCCGATTTGGACTTATTCGCACAAGGACGGCTACACATGGCTGCTTCTCATAAGAGAGGGCAGTCCTTCTGGCCTATAAAAGGAGGCCATTTCTACACACATTTCATAGTGTGAAGTTGATGCAACAAGGTGAGTGTGAGGTGGTGAGAGTGAAGCAAGGCGGGAGCTCCATTAAGGGTATAATCCCTTTGTAAACTACTTCTTGTTTTTAAGTACTAAAGCCATTGAGTGGCTGCTTTCCCGTGGACGTAGCCCACATTGGGTGAACCACGTATATCGTGTGTACTCTCTCTCTCTCTCTACTCTATAATCTCGTGTATGTAAATCTGTCTCTCTCCATTAAGTAATCTACTTAATTATCTATTTAGCTACGTCTTATTTCCTAACACAAACTGCTACTGGACCTTGACTAACTTTCAGATTCCTCTTCTAAATTTGACGGTTCTGATATCTCTGCTATCCTTCTTGTTGCTGGTTCTGGAACCACCACTTCTTCTTCAAGACCTTTTATCACCTCGTCCTCTCGAGCAAGCAAACTGGGTGGCACCCTGAATAAGCCTCTCTGTATCTTTTGAGACCTCATTGGAACTTTTTCTACCTCTTTTAGCCTGGCATCAGCCTCAAGTGCTTTGATCAAATGCATATTGATAAAAGAAGGAGCTTTTACCTCTTGATATTCACCCATCTGCTTGAGCTTAGGTCCACTCGCTGACGTGATTATAGACTGCAACAACCCTGCCTCCATCTTCTTCTTCATCTTTCAACTCTTTGCTATGGCAACTCTGACAGCTTCATCAAAGGTACTTGGATCTTCATAGTCCACTCTCACGAACATAGGGATGCAAGCAAGATAGAAACCTTTCTAGCTTAAAATATTCCACATCGGTTGCTTGGGTAGCAGCCGCAAAGTCCTCCCAACAAGCTTCAAATCTATCAACAAAGCATTGAAATTTGCACTTACGTCCTGCTGCAAGCCTTTGATCTTTACACCTGCTTCCGAAGCCGACACCACCTTTCGATACCTTTGTAGAAATTGCTCGCAAAATCCGATCCAATTCTGTTTGTGCGCATCTTCTAAGCCATTGAACCAAACTTTTGCTTTACCTCGCAGCACCAAAGGTAGAGTCTGGAGCTTTGCTTCATCACTTGGCATCCGCAGTACTGTCAGCATAAATAGCTCAAAATCGGCAATCCAATCATCTGTATCTTCATCTTCTTTGAAGATCAGACCAAATTCTTGTTGCATCTTAACTCACGAACACCTTGTTAGGGAGCTATCAATGGGTCCTTCGTGGGGGCACCACGAGATGGAAAGGGGGGAATACCCAACACACTTGGTGAATGCCTCTCTATAGCTCAACGATTCCACAACACCCCTATCTTCTAGCAAAAACACACAAGCTAGGCACACAATCTAGAAACAACTACTGCCCAAGCCCATACCCAACCATCCCTAGCTGCGACCATTGACCACAAAGCAAGCAAGCTTGGCTTAAGCTTCCACCCCTTTTACTTCACCTTATACCAAGCAAAACAACCTGGACACTCTCAGGCAATTTGAGATCAATGGAAACACAAGTTTGCTTATAAGCTTACACCCTCCTTCCACCCAGACTCTCAAAATATATAAAGCTTCTAACATTCACAAATTCCTGTGCAACAAGGCAACCGCTTGGCCTATAATGTTTCCCCACATATAAACTCATGCACTTGACACACCCCGAAAACACATACATGGTTGATGCATAACGAGACATGAGGATGAGAGAGACAATAACCATTGGTTGGTGACTGGAATGGATCGATATCGTGGCAGTAGCTTGTTAAATAGTTGGGCAACGATGGAGCTCGTAATACAAGTGTTGTGACCATAATAGTTTCCCTCCTTTTCGATGACCTTTTACAAAGACGACCAACTTCTAATCTTTCATCCTACTGCACTTCCTCGTATCGTCTGCAGGTGGTTGCTCTCAAATCCTTGGCGGCTCTTGGCTTTGGTCCCTTTAGTGCAAGTGGCTCCTGAACTCCTAACTCTCCACAACCTTTGCAAATGGAGGCTTTTTTACTTGTAGGTCACCGCCCCTATTCGATGAATTTTGTCTTTTCTCCTGCGGCTCTTCAGCCTGTGAAGGTCTACCTCTAGATGACGCTCCTCTTTGCTGACACCAAAAGCTCCCGGATCAGGCTCTTCAATCTCAAATGTTCAATCCTCCTCAGGTGGCAACTCTTGACCCAACCTTTTCACCTTGGCCGCTTGCAACAGGAGACCCCCTCTAGCAGCCCCATGCGGCCCATCTCCCCTGCAAGCTCCACTCTGTGCTGCCAACAATAGCAGTCCCAAGTGGCCCACCTTGGGATATGGAGGCCACTTCAACAGCTTCTGTAGCTAGGCGGCACCTTCTGCAGCGCTCTCAGGAGCCTCCCCCCACTCGGTTGCCAGCTCTTCACCTCCTAGTGGCCTTGCAGCCTTGCACAATGTGTATCCCTGCACAACCTTCTTAGACTCTCCAAGGGTAGTTCCCTCTACTTCTCCTTTGAAGGCCCTGCTTCGTGGCAACCCACTTGCCTCTACAGGTTCCGGCAACCTTCAAACTTCCTCCCCCCTATGCACTCGCCCCAACGTTGGCAATCATTTTTTGCTTTTCCCGTCCCTGGCGGCTCGTCACAATCCCTGAAGTCGGCTCCTGCTTAGCCTCTTCAAGGCAGCCCATGCCCCTCTCTTTAATCACAAGGCGCCCTCCTCCTGCATACCTTGGCAGCTCCCTGTTTCTCATGCATGTCCCTGCACCACTCTGCTTCCCGCGACCATCTTTCAACTCTCCTTTACTTTCCCTGGCCGCCATCTCTTCCCCTATCACGCATCCATACAGATGGCGCGCTTTCCTTATGCGAACTGTAGCAGGCCTCCGAAACGCCATCCTTCCTGCGAGCTTCCTGAATAATTTTAATATTTAACCTTTTTTTAAAAAACTGCAGGTTGGTCTTGTTTACCACGCCTGCCCCTGCTGCTTCTCGAAAAACTTATTTTTCCCCCCGCTTGCACACCCTTCAACTCTTGAGATTCTTCACTTTAATAAAACTTGTGCTTGGCTTTCTTTGAAGCCCCTTGCGTCGATGTCTGCCCCAAGCACGACTCATATAAAATTTGAGCAAAAATGAAGCATGACAGTGGTTACATCAAGGCCATCCATCTACAATAGACATATCTCGATGATATAGCCTTGCCCAATAGACCCTAATGCGTAGCAATAAGGACCAAGCTCTAGAGGACATTGAGAGGTGTGAGAAACACCAAAAAGTTTGACAGTCCGAGCACTTCCAAACTTTCCCGATTGGTAGTGCTAAAATCTGTCCTTGACCTTCTAAAATCCACATTTGGCCTACATACACTGACAATTCTAGCCATATCTGGCATCAAACAGTTGCCCAAGCCTTGTGCCACCCACCTTGTATCTTCTATGTATCTACTTTTGACTTGTCCATGGGCAGACAAACTTTGGCTTCACCAACGTGTTGAAGGCCAAGAACTTGCCTGTGCACTATGTGCAAGCTTCAAAAGTCTGCAAACACACAAGTAGAAGATCCTAGCAAGTTCAAAGGGGCAGGGGTGTGTCACTCACCGCTCAATGCTTCTGTCGTAAAGGATCCTGTGCTACGAAGAAGAAGGAGCCGTCGTCGATGCCACGCTCAACCACCTTGCCGCCGCCAATGCCGCTGCAATGCTCGATCACTCTCTCTCTCTCTGTCTCTCTCTCAAGCATACATACACACACACACACACAAACACACATACACACACCTGTGAGCACACGAAGGAGAAGGAAACAGAGATGGAGCAAGAGCACTTCTTAGCTTACACCTCTCACAATGAGGATTTTTAGGTCAAATGGACCTTTAGTAAGAATTGGGTCCGTTCACACATGGGCGCCCACAGTGGTGCGCCTCTCATCGGCGATCACCTACACAGCTATTGGACTGACAAGCCCGATCCATGACTCAATCAAATAGATAATATGCGTCCGTGAAAGGTGATAAGTTGTCCATGAGGGTTATTAGTCAATGTTGTTCCTTCCAACGTCAATCCAAATCCCTCGTACTGAGTATGGAAATCCACCACTTTTTCAACTCTCAAGACCTTCTTAAAGAGTGAAACATGTGCATATGGATCCCTTGACCCATTGTACTTTTTGGCAATGCACTTCACCACTTGAGATGGTCGCATCTGATGCATTTCAATAACCATCTTCATAACTCTATGTTCTCCTAATATGACATCTCTCACTTTGTAGCCCCCATTTGAAACTCTAGTTAAAGTTCTTTTGGTAGCTCTGTCGTTCGATCGTACATCCCGTGCTTAGTCCAGGTTTTTGGAACTCTCTTAGTATGGATTATGCTTGAAGCTTCACTACCCAGGTTGTATAGTCATTGCAACCCTCAAATTCAAGGATCCCATTGGTCTCGATACTAAAAACTATGGTCGACTAAATGAATCTTCCACTCTCACTGTGTCCGTTTTGGGTTTGGTCTCTGAAATAGTAGGTCTCAATGTGCTAGGAGTGACATAGTACAGATGGAGTGGTCCTCCAAAGTATGTATATCTCTCAAGCTTCTTTCAGTCTACTACAGAGTATCTCCACCCATACTTATGAGGCATGATTACATGTGTATCTCTACCTTCTGTGTATGTAAAAACATACAAGTGTTTTTGCTCTGACAAATCTCCAATGTAGGGCTCATTGCACTTATTGAAGGAACTATGCAGGAGAGAAGAGGAAGGAGAAGAGCACACGACACACAGATATGGGTGGGGAGACTCAAACAATGAGCAACCCCTTATACACTTATGCTATGTATAAGGTATACAAATCAGTGGGCGCCCAGACTCTGGGCGGCCGGGCAAGACACAAACGCCTATACCCCAACAACCTCCCACTTAAAGGCGACTGTGCCTTTAAGCAAGGGAACCTAGTCTAAAGACTACAAAAGGCGAGAGAAAATCGCTCTCAACCGATGCCCACTGGCTGGTTGTGATTGTGTGCATCCGGGTGTCCTGCTCCCGTGTAAGTCCATACACCACCAGACGTACCGCACACGTACTGCAAGTATGTACGCAATACCTGCATATCTCCCTCGTGCACTATGCCATCATCAGTCAACAAACAACTGACAACCCCAACTGCAAATCCTCCCACTGCAGTTGCGATATCTGGCCTCAAGATCAGTATCTCATACATGAGACCACCGAATGCAGATGCAATGCTAGCGGGCCCTGCAGCTCTACGGAGCATGCATCAACATAGATATCCCTGGCAATAGGCATCTCTGACTGACAAGGCGTGTCAGCCACATTCATCTCCTGACTGTCCACAAAAGATGCATCAACCTGTCGTGCAACCTTAGAGCAAACCAGCTGCTCTAGGTGTCTGCTGGAAGACATATCCTGCACAACTATATCCCCATGCTCACTGTCGAGCATAGAAAGGAATGATTGCATAACCGCTGATGTCTTAGCCTCCTCTGCAATCATCCACTGCAAACATGACCACTCAATCTGCTGTGACTCACTAGAGCTCTCATGCTCTAACTCCTTATGCATAGACTCTTGCACAACTTCCTCCTGTCGTGACTCACTAGAGCAAGACCACTCTACCTGTCTATCCTGCATAGAAGTATCTCGCACAACTGACTCTCTGATTTGCTCAATCACTAGCAAAGCATGCATGTCTGATTCTGTCACCTCTCTGTGTGACTGCTCAAGTCGTGCCCCAACTGTATGCACAACGATATCACTACTCTGCACTCCATGCAAAGCACCCTGCAACCCATGAGAAAAAGAGACTGTCCGGGTCTCTCGCTCTGTGCATGGCTGTAACAAGATTGAGACTCGACCATCTCGCACCAGTACTACGTGCAATGGGTACCATGTGCCAACTCTAGCACCTCTCGCAATCACCAGTGAACCCAAATGCAACGCAAAAGATCGCTCAAGCAGCGATACTCGACATCCACTATCCCTGAGCTGACCAACGGAGATGAAACTCATCGTCAAATCTGGCACATGACGCACATCTCTGAGCACGTACGATGCACCGCTCGGTAATGTGACAGTCTCACATTTCCTGAACCAGCAATCTCATGCAGTGACCCATCTGCCAATTGCACACTACCATGCACTTTGCTAGAATAGCTACTGAATTGTCACGATACAGAGTGACATGAAAAGTAGAGTCCCTGTCTAGCACCCATTGCAAAAGAAGTGCACTATCCTCAGACGTCAAAAAATCAGGAGTAATACAAGAAGCAAATGTGACCTCATTGTCACTAGGGTACTCAGACACTGTATCTGATCCTGCAACTGTCAAGTCAACGGAGCCTATAGCATCTACTGCATCCTTGAGACTAGCCTCCTGTCTCCTGTGCTGTCTCATACGAAGAAAGCATTGCCGTCTAATGTGCCCTGTGTGACCACAATGCCAACATCTCAAGTGTCGACATGAACGAGAACGCCGTCTCTCATGAGTCATTGTCCTAGACTCGAAAATCTCACACATATTGACTACTATAAGTGAATGTCAAAAATAACCAAGAGCTGTAACTCTACTCTAGGTATGGTAGCAATGAAATGCACTCAACTAATCTAAAAGAAGCAACCTGCAATGAGAAAATGCTCTCAAAAAAGGATCTCACCAGCACCTATAATACTCATGCGAATCCATGCATAAAATCTCTCGCAGTAGTGTAACCACACTATGCTCCACAAATGGCAATGATGCAAATCCCAAATGCCAAGTGTACGAGGCTCCTATAGAGTAAAACAAGCTCTTGTATGGCTATAAAATATGGCCGCAAATAAGCCCCAAAAGAGCCCCAAAATTCAGCTCTTAAACAACTGCATAAACAAGTCACAAACGTGTCCTAGATCAGCCTACAACTGAGCCATACATGGACACCTGCAAAGAGGAAACAATGGCTGAAAATTCAGCGCCGAAATAAGCCCTCAAACCTGCCTGTAAACTTGTAAACCTGTAGAGCTGAAACATGCTGAAAAACCTCAAGCCATTAGTGCTCGAATCTGGCTACCTAGCTCGTAGCCACACAAGCATACATCACAATATTCACTCCTATGAGTGTGCCAAGATAACTGTACGCCTGTCAAACCGTGAGCTAATCACCAAGCCCACACTGTGCGGTATCGATGCATACATGCACTAAGCTCCCACCTACAGAGATCACCGGACGTAATCACTGAGTGCAATCGCAATCACAACCTGGATCGCATCAACTTATGCGCATAAAACTCCTGGGAAAATTTTGCCAGAGTTTCGACGCACAATGGCAATCAACACAAAATAACCATTGTCCTGAAAGCTCAATACAATGAGCAATCAATGCGCATCAAACTACACTCAACATACATGCATAAGCTCTGCAAACCTGTGTCCAACAAATGCTCACAAAGAGTACCACACGTGACCATACATATCATCCACAACCAACCTCTGCACTTGCTCACAAGATCTACTACTCACCACATAAGCATACATAGAGCATTACCCGCTCAAAGACCATGTATGCAAGCCACAACACTGCAGAAGAACCACTTAACTGCAACTGGCAACACCTGTGGGAGTACTAGACTCAACCTGTACTTGGGAGTCAAACCCGATCTTGTAACACCTGCAAATACTCACAATCGAGCAAATCAAACCAATCCACCTCCTGCTTGCCAATCTACAGAAGACGGGTTTCTTTGTGGCTGAAACCTATCTTCTGATGTAGTGCTCAGAACGAAATTCTGAGGCCATAAACAACTTCGAAAGGGTGGTAAAACCTGAGGTCACCTGCTGGAAATGCTCCCGGAACGCCGAGTGTGAATTTCCAAGCTCCGGATCCAGAATCTGCCTGAAAAGTACACGCGCGCGTGATTACGCAAAAACGCACTGAACTTGGCTCTGATACCAATTGAAGGAACTGTGCAGGAGAGAAGAGGAAGGAGAAGAGCACACGACAAACAGATATGGGTGGGGAGACTCAATCAGTGAGCAGCCCCCTATACACTTATGCTATGTATAAGGTATACAAGTTAGTGAGCGCCCAGACTCTGGGCGGCCGGGCAAGGCACATGCGCCTATACCCCTATACTTATAATAGAGCATTTGCTCCCATTGTCGTACTTGTACAACCCCACATGAGTGTTATTCGTGTTGACTCAAGTTGTCTCTTTCACTTGCCTTAGCTTTGCATTAGGAATGTCTAGCTCTGGCGGCTTGTCTTTATGCTCTACATTAGCTTTTTCCTGGGTGCCTGTCAATCCGCATTTTTTCATAATATAGAGATTTTACACAACTTAAACTAGTCCAAATCACACAAAAAGCATATTTAGGGTTTGGGTACCAATGTCAAGCTATCGCATTCTGTCACAAAGGTACATCGATCGTGATCCATGTTCCTTTGTCACAGACTGAGACCAGACTTGCACCATAGCTAGAATTAGTCACAAGGAGCTTAGTTGTCTTTTCAGAATTGGATTTGGACCTGATTTGAACATTTTGCAAGAAAAAATGGATTTTGTGCCAAAGCACGATAATTTTGGTCGATTCCAAATTTTGACTAATAGAGTGGCTCTAAACTCATAACCACCACGATTTTTTTTAACAGATTTCAAGGGCTAGAGGGTGCATCTTCACGTGTTTTTGATTCAAAGATTTGTAAGCAACTAAAGAGGTAACATGTGAAGATTTTATAATAGTATTTTTTTAATGTATTTGAGATCAGACAAAATATATATGAGTAGAAACCCAGCTGTAGGAGATCATGTTAGCCACATTTCCACGGAAGAGAGTGTGAATCAGGGGCGGTTGCCGACCTTAGAGCCAATTCCTGAGGAAAGTTTGTTTGATACTTCTTCAAAGAGATCTTACACCTACATTGATGAGGGATTCAAAAGTGTGAGTTTCAAAGCGGGGACTTATATGGAAGTAGGACCATCCCAATCCACACCAACCATGAAACTATTGCATTTGAAATACCAGTTTGAAAATGAACAAGGTACAAAAAGTTACAAGGATGTATGGATCGATGTGTCGAAGGTCACAACTCTAGGTATGTTTTAGCGGTTTTTAGCATAGAAGTATTTTTGGCCCTTTTGACCCACTTTGTGAAAAATTTTGCCTACTTAGTTTTGGGAAATATTTCTGACAATGACCTCTGTTATAGGGTGGTACAATTTTTGTCAAAAAACTCAGAATAGGTACATGGATCACGTTTTAGGTTCCATCACTTTAAGAGCTAATATTGGCATGCTGGCTACTTATGATGTCAATAGCCTACCCCCAAATACTTTCTGGATTTGGATCACTTTTCGCTAGTCAAAAGTGGCTTTTTGTGTTTGCTTTGTGGTTCTTGACTAATTTTTGATTTTTTGCTCTTTTGGCCAACTTTTTCAACTCTTTTGCTAATGTGCCTTTTGGGAGAACTATTTCAGTTGGTCTCAGCTACCTCATTTTGGCTTGAAACTTGGTCAGCTAGTTGTCTATGCCCTGTAGATGCTATTCCCAAAAAGCTTTTGTGTTTGGATTACCAAAGTTGAAAAATCCCAAATTTGGTCGATTTTCCAAGATTTTGAAGGTTTTGTCCAATTTCTTTTTTTTGTGTGTGATTTTTATTTCAATTTGACCTTAAAATATGGTTTGTGTTGCCTAGAAGCATTCTCTATCAAACAATACCAATTTTTTCTCAAACAGCCTCAGAGGTACATGGATTGTCATCCATGTTGCTACACAAAATTGGATGAAATTACTTCTCAGATTTCTTCCTGTGAGTTTATTGATACCCTTTGGTACCAACGTTTTGAGTTTTGATAAACTTTTATGCTCTGACCATCAAATTTTCTATTTTTTTCGGGCTATGGTTTCTTTTGCCAAAATATGGTTTTTGATAGTTTTTGCCTTGATATTTTAGTCCAAATTTTGAAGTTGGTAGTTGCTACTTACCATATTCCTAGGTACTAAAATGAATCTTTGAACAAAAACAACCACAACAATAAAAAATTAAAAGCGAAATGGAATATGGAATAGTACTTTCAAAGCATCAAGAAAATTGAAGAATGAAATGCCTTTTGTGTCTCATTCATAACTCCCTTTGCCTCTCAAGAGTAGATCTAGCAAGTCCCCAACTTCTAGCCTCTACCAAGCACTAAACCCCTTGTCTAGATACTTCACTGCTAAGGTGTAAGAAGAATGGGTAGCAAAATCTCTAGAAAAGAAGGTTATGAATACGACTAGGTCACTCACCAACTAGCGATCATTCCTTGGCAATGAAACCAATGTTAGCGGGTCACCGTGATAAGACATCTATAGCATAGCTATCTAGCACTAGCATAATGTCAATACTCAAGGGAGTGACTCGAATGGGGCACAGAGACTCTTTGAGGGTGTCAATCTCAATAAGTGAACCTCGTGAACTAATCTATCAACTCAACTAGCAAACCATCACTCTCTAACCTAGAAACTCCAAGATAATGTAACACATCCTATCCATGATCTGACCAACAAAAATGGATTGGTGCACTCATCCATAGTGTTTTAGATATGTCCGATTGGTTCCCTACTAGATGCATGTGCATTGAACTCCAACCTACAGGTTCAAATACCAATAACTTGAACTCCAACACAAGGGTCCAAAATAATTATACGGAGCACTGTTTGCCCCTCTCTGCCACTCACAAGCATCTCTTTTGATGAAGCTAGTGGCGACACTTGCACTTTGACTAGAAATTTGAGGTTGAGGCCACCTTGGTCGCCGCCATGTGTGCCTTGCAGATCTTCTCTGTCAAATCTTTATGATCGTAATCTTTGTCCAACTTGCCTTTGTCTTTGGCTATGTGTGAATTCTTGCTTTTGCCTATGGCTTTAAACCCCCGGGCCAAGCAAAGTGTCACGTCACATTTAGAACAATTGAGGTCGGACCTCGTGGTGGGTATCGATGTAGCTAACTAAGTACTAGTACTGCCATCCTTGTCAAGCTAGTCTATGCATGTGACCTCTAGCAAACTTGTCCATTTACTTTTGGCTTCACAATCTTGACCAAAAAAATTACCAATTTCTTGGAGAACTGTGCCAATGCATAGGCCGCAAATTGGATGGGTGATCTCATATCCATAGCCACTTGTTGATTTGGGTTGATGTCATTGGTGCTAGGGGGGGCCATGATGAAGTTGCAAGAACTGGAACTCTTGGAACTCCGTCTCGCATTCCAAAAGTGGCCGCACAAAACAAGCCAAAAATCTCCAAGTTTGTTCCGCTCCTTTGCTATTTCCAAGCCACTCCACAAAGTCCGCTACCCCTCTCTTGAGCTCCACACTGCACTTGTCTTGATCTGCCACAAAGTCCTTCAATAATGGCCGCAAGGTTGGCACAAAGCCTCTCCTCAAGAAAACAATGCTATCCAAAGATTTTGCTCCAAGAAATCCACCCCGAAGGGGGGTTCTTTGTCCAAAAGCTTTTAGTTGTCGACAAGGGAAATCACTTGGTCGTCAAGGGGAAACCGGAGAGTTTCTCAAGCATGTTTTAGGACATTGGCCACTAGGCTGGGGAGGGGGTGTAAAGAATGAGGATGCAAGAGAGCTACACAAGACAAGCACAAAGCACACAGAGATGGAAAGCTTCTTCTTCTTCTTCACAGAAAAGAGAGTACAAAATGACTAAGTGCTAAAGCTGAAAAGTAGCACATATGTACATGCGGTCACTAAGTGTGAACTTGCTAGAAGCGTACTAGGCTGGCACTATAAGTGTAGTCCAGCTGTAGAATCACTGGCAGAGATCCTCCGTGTCGGTCACCTAATGCGCCAATGAGTAAATGCCGTAAGCGGCTAAGACCCGTAGTGGATGCCAGCTCAAGGTGTAGAGCTCGACATCTGAACACTCCCCCTCGAGCTCTGCATGTCGCAGAGTCCAAGCATAGTCCGAAAACGTCGAAGCTTCTCAGCTCCGAGGGCCTTGGTAAAGATATCCACTATCTGCTCCTCTGTGCTGACGTAGACCAAGTCGATGTCTCCCGCCAACACTCGCTCTCGAACGTAGTGGTAATGGACCTCTATGTGTTTGGTCCTGGCATGGAACACTGGGTTCCTAGCCAACTGCATGCTGCTGAGGTTGTCACAATGGATGAAAATCTGTTGGTCCACCTGCACTCCCAAGTCCTCAAGTAATGTGCGTAGCCAAGCTACCTCGCACGCCGCAATTGCTGCACCTCTGTACTCGGCCTCTGTGCTCGATAAAGCAACCGTAGGCTGCTTTTTGCTGCTCCAACTAACAGCAGCACTCCCAAAAGAGAACATGAAGCCACTCGTAGATCTCCTATCAACAATGCTACCTGCCCAATCTGCATCTGTATACCCATACAATGCTAATGGTGCATCTGCTGCATAGAACAATGCGTAGTCAAGAGTACCTTGCACATACCTAAGTGTGCGTCGTACTCCATCCAAATGTGGCTTCCTCGGAAGTTGCATGAACTGACTCTCCAAGCCTACTGTGTAGCTCAAGTCTGGCCTCGTGATAGTCAAGTAGATTAGACTACCCACAATCTTCCTGTACATGTTGACATCCTCAACAACATCAGCCTTCTCTGCACTCAGCTTTGCATTCACATCCAAGGGAATAGAAATTGGCTTACAATCATCCATACCATACTTTGACAACATGTCCAAAGCATACTGTCTCTGTGATAGCCATACACCCTCTGGAGTCCTGATCACCTCAATGCCAAGAAAGTAGCGCAACTCGCCCAAATCTTTCATTTCAAACTCCTGTTTGAGAAGGCCCTTCACATGGTCAATCTCCATAGCATTGTCACCCACAATAATAAGGTCATCTACATATATGGTAATGACCACAATCCCCACATCACTCTCACGTACATAGAGTGAATGATCAGCATGAGCTCTCCTAAAACCAATACTGACAAGATACTTGGCAATCCTGTCATACCATGCTCTAGAGCCCTGCTTCAAACCATACAAAGCTTTGAGAAGTCTGCATACATAATCTGGGTAACCTGGATCGACATAACCAGGTGGCTGATCCATATACACTTCCTCTTGCAACTCACCATTCAAGAAGGCATTCTTTACATCCATTTGATGCATAATCCATCCTCTAGATGCAGCCACTGCTATGACAGCTCTCACAGTCGTCATCTTTGCCACTAGAGCAAAGGTCTCCTCATAGTCTATGCCATACGTTTGTGCATAACCCTTTGCGACCAGCCTTGCCTTGTGACGCTCAATGTTACCATCAGCCTTATGCTTGGTTTTATACACCCATTTACAGCCAATAGCTTTCTTGCCACTTGGCAATGGCACCAACTCCCATGTGTCGTTTGCTTCCAATGCAGCCATCTCTTCATTCATTGCATCATCCCAATGCACATTTCCAACTGCATCCTCAAAACATGTGGGCTCCACATCCTGTATCACCTTAGCCATGTAGGCTTGGTGATGCGCTAGATACCCATCATAAGTCAATTTCTGAACTGGATTTCTGACTCTATTAGATCTGCGTGGTCCTGGGTCACTCCTTTGCCCTCTAGCATCTTCTTGTACTTTCCTTACACCAGGTGTCCTGACAGCCGGAATTCCAAATTCCTCATCAAGACTTTGTTCAGAACCATCTGAATCCATGTCTACATGTGAAAAACCTGATGATGCATCAGCCATAAGATCAACCTTTTCCTTTCCTTTTCGTGATACATTCCCTGTACCTGTTGGTGGAGTAACCTGCGTACGTAGTCTACCATTCCATGGTTTCTCAACAGAGCCACGAGAAGAGGACTCTTGTGGTCCACTCAAAGCCTGTGACTGTGGCCTCACATTTTGTACAACCACATCATCTTTTACATCAGCCCCAATAGTGCCATGTGCATTACTGTACCAGCTGCTCATCTCATCAAAGACTACATCTCTGCTCACTCGTAATTCTCGTGTAGTAGGATTGTAGCACCTGTACCCCTTTTGTTCAAGGGAATATCCCACAAGAATACATTTCTCTGCTTTAGGATCCAATTTCCTACGCAACTCATCTGGTACATGCACGTAAGCTATGCAGCCAAACACTTTCAAGTGTGCCAAATCAGGCTTTGTACCTGTAAACTTTTCCTCAGGTGTTACATCATGCACCGCAGCTGTAGGTGTCCTGTTCATAATGTACACAGCTGTATTTACAGCTTCAGCCCAGAAATGATGAGGCATGTTCTTCTCATTCATCAATGCACGTGCAACCTCTGCAATGTGCCTGTTTTTCCTTTCTGCGACCCCATTCTGCTGTGGAGTATATCTGCATGTAAATTGCCTGTGTATACCATGCATTCGCAGAAAATCTGAAAAATCATTGGAGAAGTACTCTCCCCCTCCATCTGACCTCAATGTCTTGATTTGCATATCTGTCTCCTTCTCAATCATGACTTTGAAGTCTTGAAAGTGACCAAACACTTCACTTTTGTTACGCATGAAGTAGACCCATACTTTCCTTGTATGGTCATCAATGAAAGAGACATAATACCTACAACCATGTATACTTGCAGTATCGGTTGGACCCCAAACATCTGTGTGCACCACCTTAAGTGGCTTTTTACATACATTGCGCTCATGTGGAAATGAGCCCTTTGACTGTTTTCCAAACTGGCATGCTGCACACACTTTATGCATACCATCCACCTTGAATTTGGGCAAACCTTTTACAATCTGTTTTGATTGCATGCTGCGCAATCTCTGCTCATTGACATGGCCAATGCGTTTGTGCCAAATGTCAACATCAGCCACAACACCTGTGCCCTGTGCAAATAATGCAGCTTTTACCTCAAGCATGTCTACATTCAGTGTAAACATTCTGCCCACACATTTGCCCTCTGTGATCAGCTTACAGCCATTCTGGAAATCTTCTACATAACAGCCATTTGGATTGAAGCGAACCTGCAAACCCTGCTCAACCATTTGTCCAACAGAAACAAGATTCTTTGTAATGTTTGGGACATGAAGTACATCTGCTAAGTACTTTGATTTCCCACTCTTCGTATTTAGAGGTATGTCCCCTACATGAGCAATGGGGTGAGCTGTGTCATCTCCTGTCTGCACATAGCCTGACACATCTGGTTTGCGCATATCTCTAAACCACTCTCCACGAGACGTCATGTGATTAGAGGCACCTGAATCCACATACCAAACATCATCTTGGGTGGAATTCTCTGCAGTCATTGTATTCATTACATGTTGCATAACAAACATGCGCTCGTTTTTGCTGTCATCTGCATCTCTGCTAGTAGATGCATAGTTGCCCTGTTCTCTCTTTCTACTTGCTTTTCCCTTTGGACAGTCACGTGACATGTGACCTCTTTCACCACAAGTCCAACATTCTCTACTATCTGGAGTATGTTGCTGCCTGCTTGATCCTGCACCACGACCTCTTTGACTCCCCCTGCCTTGAGACTGGTTTCCCCTGCCACCTGTATTGTTTTGATTTGATTGACCTTCCAGAAATTGGCCCCTGCAACCCCTTGGGCCTCGACCACGACCTCTACCTCTACCTCTGTTGGAGTTAGAATAGAAGGCCTGTTCAGAATTATTTCTGCCATGAGAAGAAGATGTGTCAAGCCTTGAGTGTTGAGATGTCGAGCTCTACACCTTGAGCTGGCATCCACTACGGGTCTTAGCCGCTTACGGCATTTACTCACTGGCGCGTTAGGTGACCGACACGGAGGATCTCTGCCAGTGATTCTACAGCTGGACTACACTTATAGTGCCAGCCTAGTACGCTTCTAGCAAGTTCACACTTAGTGACCGCATGTACATATGTGCTACTTTTCAGCTTTAGCACTTAGTCATTTTGTACTCTCTTTTCTATGAAGAAGAAGAAGAAGCTTTCCATCTCTGTGTGCTTTGTGCTTGTCTTGTGTAGCTCTCTTGCATCCTCATTCTTTACACCCCCTCCCCAGCCCAGTGGCCAATGTCCTAAAACATGCTTGAGAAACTCTCCGGTTTCCCCTTGACGACCAAGTGATTTCCCTTGTCGACAACTAAAAGCTTTTGGACAAAGAACCCCCCTTCGGGGTGGATTTCTTGGAGCGAAATCTTTGGATAGCATTGTTTTCTTGAGGAGAGGCTATGCTATTTTTAGTATATGCTTATGATGTATTAGCATACATTGCTTCATTTTTTGACAGACACATCATTTTGTATATGTACTTTTGACATATTTACGGGCTCTACATGAGTTCTAGCTTGTATATTTGATGTTACCATGATGCCTAGGAGCTATAGAGATGCACACAATTCTATGCATCTCATGGGCGGCCGGACATATTTTTTATGCCCTAGGTATAAAAGTGAAAGTTAGGTCATTTTTCAGGGATCCTCAGGTGAGTTAAGCTTTCATGGAAAGCTTGTAGAGAAGATAGAGGTGAAGATGTTTGGAGTCGGAGTTTCCTTTTGTGCTCACCTACTTTCTATGGCATGCAATGGAAAGCTAAGTGCTCTTGTTCTTCTTTCTCTTTGTCAATTGTGTTTATGGTGTGTAGTTAAGCATTGATTAGTCTCTAATTAGTGTTTCTCTCTCTCATTTATCTTCACTTTTACATTATTTGTGAGCTCATTGAGCTTTTGATTGATGTGTGTGTGTGTGATTGATGAGAGTGTGCACCCATTGTCCTCTTGATTGTTGAGATTAAAGAAGATTAGAGAGTAGGCATTGAGTGATTAGCCTTCTCCATAGCTTTCTCTTCTTCTTAAATCTCTTGATTAGGATCCTCTTCTTGCATTTCTAGTGATTCCATGCCTTCATGCACTAGCCGGGTTATCGATCCATTGGTTTGACATTATGTCGGTGGATTGAGCTATGCGACAACCCCCCAACATTGGCGCCATTGCCGGGGATCGATTACCTAAGCTAGAGGAGTCATTAGTGTGTTGAAGAGTCATTAATCATGTTTTAGAGTAGTTTAGATTATGCTTTAGGTGTTGGTGATGGTGAATTGTGGATTTATGGTGAGATTTGGTTAAGAAATTGTGATTAATTTGTATATTTTTCTCTCTTTTTTCACTAATTATTCACTAATTTTCTACTAATCCGCTAACAATTGGAGTGCTTTATATGTGTGTATGCCTAATTAGAGGCTTAAGCATCACTCTTTTGATAAGAAATTGCAAAAAAATTGAGTGAAATCGAGTGTAATTAAGGATTTTTTCTTAATTAGGCTCTTTAATTACTCTCTAATCACACGTTATTTTTGTGTTACACATAGCTAAATCATTGATTTGAAGTGTGATTATCATTCTTATGTGTTTAATTTGATTGAAAATGATGCTACACATGAGATTTTGTGCTTGATTGATTGTAGGTGAATTGCGGTTAAGCGGTTGCTAGTACACACACATGTCTGTAGGCGTCAATTGGAGTGAAAAATCGATGCGATGCTTATGTTATTGTGAGTGAATTAACTCATTCATTTGTTGATTTGATTTGCAAGTTTGATTAAAGATAAATTTCACAAAAAATTAGTGCAAATCTAAGTGCAATTAGTGTGCCTATGTGTAGGCAAAGTGCACATTTTTTAGTGCAAATTATGGTTTAATTCGCGCCAATTGGGTTCATAAAAAGCATTGGATTACTTGATGTTGTTATGATGATTATGGATCAGTTTTTTCATTGCTAAAATTGCGTCAAAATGCTGCTCAATTTTTGCTAGATTGTGTGTGCATTGATTAGCGATTAGTGCTTGATTATGCTTGTGTGTGTACACTTAATTGGGCTTGTAATTGATTACAAATTGATGTGAAATTGGTTGAATTGCAAAGTTCAAAATGTGCTGATCAATTGTATATGCTTAAGTTTGCTTAATTCTATTGCCAATTATGCTAATTTTTAGTCAAAATTAAGCAAAAAAAGAAGCAAAAATCGACCTAATTTGGATGCAAAATGCATAGAAATTTGATGTTGGGTGTAACTTTGAAGTGTTAATTGCAAAAAATTCTTTACAAAATTGAGCGTGTACGCACTTCACGACCTATTTTTAATTTCACACGTGCATACGTCTCACTTCTCGTAACAGTGTGTGCACTTACTTGATTTAGGTGTGTGTGAGCACTTACTTGATTTAGGTGTGTGTGCATTTACTTAATTTAGGTGTGTGTGTGCACTTCCTTGATTTAGGTGTGTGTGAGTACTTACTTGATTTAGGTGTGTGTGCATTGCTTGATTTAGGTGTGCGCATCATTTAAGAGGAGTGTGTATCATCCCCAATTTGGGTGTGTGTAAAGTGTAGTGCAGAAGCAAACAAAGGGGGTGGGGGGTCAAGCACATGTGCATGCTTTTTTTTAGGTGTGTGGAAAGGGCGTAAAGTCAACAAAAGACAAGGCATGTGAGAAAAGAATCTAGGTGAGAGAAAGAGAAACAAAGTCAACAAAGATAATAAAAAGAGTGTGTGCATGGGCGTCCAAATTAAAAAAAACCCAAAAAAATAATAAAAAAATAAAAATAAAAATAAAAACTTTTTTTTTGTTCTCCTTTTTTTGTAGGCGTCCCATGCATGTGCGCATCTAGTCGGCCTCTTTCGGACCCTGTATTACGAGGATCTCTCTCTTATACTTTCGCTTATATACCTCGTTCACGCGCGCATTTATGCATGACTAGACACCGAGAGTACATATGTCCGGAGAGTCGTTTGCCTGATTCGCTTACTTGTTTGACATAGCACACTGTAGGATTTAGTGGACTCTCGACACATTGACATCATTGTGATGTGATTTATGAGCCACTATTATCATGCATGATTGACTATAGGTCACCCGTGTGACAGTTTCATTTGATCACACCATTCACATCAGGATCTTGCCATACACTTATTATATTGCTTGCTATTCCTTGAGAGATCTAGATCAGTCATAGTGAGCTTCCACATGATCATTGAGTATTTGCACTCTCTAGATTGATGACGATCATGGCCTTGAGAGGTTCCGATTTGGTGTTGCTATGGTTAGTAGGAGAGTACGAGAGACATTTATGTTATTGAGATCGATATACCGATCGCTATTTTGTGAGGCTTCAGCCTCATGATCACTCTACTCATGCTTTTTAGTCAGTTAGAGCGAGAGCCCACCCCACGAGGTCTGATCATCTCATAGATTTCTTAGATGTACTCTATCGCGTACAAAATATCCATTCTAGACATGAGATCCCAGTACCATCCCTAGAGGATGTTGCAGACACATGATACCATCCAGTGACAGTCCAGTTACGGCATATGCATGATAGTTTTTTGTATGTTGATGATGATGCACGCATGTATTTGAGAGATTCACAGATGCCTGTACCAGAGCCTCAGGTAGATTTTGGTAGATCCATGGGTAGTAGGACCTATTATGGCCTTGATGATTATAGTACCTACACGATGATTTTTGGCCTACCTTATCGACCTATCCCTAGCCCTAGATCACCTACATCTAGTGTCGGCATTGAGCTTGAGTCCACATACATAGCAAGATCACCCATTAGACCACCTCCAGGCTTTCTACCTAGACCTATTGCTCCACTGGACTCTATCGATGACCATAGATCTAGGTTGACACTGGAGATTGATGAGTCTCGAGAGCACTTATTGAGAGAGCCACGCATAGAGACTGAGACGAGATTGACATCAGAGTCCTCACAGACACCACACAGAGCTCGATTCGGCATGATGAGCACTTCACAGTCTATGTTTACGATGAGATCAGAGCCACCATGAGTCATCGAGATGAGAGCACCCATCGTGAGTGCACCACACATAGAGCCATTGACTATGAGATGATTACATTGCAGACCCATGAGAGAGCATCCACAGCCTTTGGTGACGGAGCATACCATGCATTTACCTAGAGAGGCTGTTACGACCACAACATTGAGCCATATTGATGTTTCAGGATCACATGACCATGAGAGAGTTATGTCACATGGGGCTATAGTTTCGACGAGTGACACGAGTCCTACGATGAGAGATGAGCTACACGAGTTAGCCACTACTCTGCGGGGACAGATAGACCTATGCTAGTCTTGTGTGGTGAGATGATGGGATTATGCATATTTCATGATCTGAGCCGATCGAGTTTCTTTCAGAAACTCAAGCGCTTTGTTCAGGATCCTCCCACACATCAGTTAGTGCGAGTTATGCCTAACCCATGCATGCTAGGATCTTTTAGAGACGAGTATGATGCGATGTACTTGCCGATGTTCGAGATTGACTTACAGACCATAGAGCCTTTATCATATGACGAGTCCCTAGATACGCATACTCATCCCACATTGGTAGAGTTGTATAGACTTGAGCAGACAAAGACATATGTTGACGACTGTGGACCGTAGATACACACGAGAGTCTAGCACATCTAGTGAGTTATGTCAGAGAGTGACTGCCATGCTTTCGTTTGATCGAGATCCTCAAGAGCGTGTATATAGAGGCACTGATCATTCCATCTATGTGCTGACTATTGGAGTGAGATACACACCTAGATCATTGATCGATCGAGCACATTGTAGCACTAGACTACCTACTACAGCTTTACCCCACCAGTCTGGTCATAGATCACCTCCTACACCCATGAGTGATTGTGATCCTCTACGAGAGATTACTAGGACTATGCCCCCCCTAGATGGAGCTCTTGAGCTTAGCCTACCACAGAGTGAGCTTCATAGCTTAGATCAGCATGAGACCGATGACATAGAGCTGACATGTGTTGCTCATCATCATGATGTGCATCAGAGTGACACATTAGTGACTGATTCACCTACAGAGCACCCACATCACATAGATGTTGCCATAGAGCCATCTATTCTTGCAGAGACACAATCTCATTCCTCGATCATAGAGCGAGCAGACACGATTTCAGAGACATTGAATCATGAGGTTCCTCTAGACCACCACACAGATACCACACATATAGAGGTCACACCACATATCATTGAGCCTACACAAACTAGTATGACCTCTAGACATTTACGTAATGAGAATAGACGAGCACCTGCGAGATTCTATTGGAGACCATAAGGATTGTCTGATTCTGAGCGAGCATTAGAGCCTTCTCTAGATAGAGTTCAGAGTAGTGCTAATGAGGCGGTCCGGGGCGGGCAACAAGAAGAGCAACCTCTAGACACTCTTCAAGGCTCCCGTGCTGCTCAATGGGGCTGGGGCACAACACAACACAAACCAAAACAACAAACCCACAGCCAAATCCCAACTATACAAGGGGCACCACCTAGTTTAAGAGCGAACTAGGACGCAAAAGAGGAGAATCGTTAGAGCAACCCACAAACAAGCAAGGAATTTAAACTAACCCTAACACCAATGGAACACTCTCACACACTAAACCACGAGAGAGAGAGAGAGAGAGAGAGAGAGAGAGAGAGAGAGAGAGAGAGAGAGAGAGAGAGAGATGGTGTACAACTTAGCTTCAACTTTATATTTTGCACAAAAAGGAACTTAGAGCTTGCGGAATCAAGTGACAAGATTTGGTTATAGCATCACTAGCACATTGTCTTAGGGTTATGGGAGCCCTCTCACCATCCACCCTCTTACAATGGTAGCCAAACAATAGCCAATGAATCACAAGCAACAAAACAACAACCTTCAATGAAACAAGTCACCTTATGAAGCTGAATGAGTTTGCCAAGCCAAATTGGAGGAGAAGCGTGAGCCTTTGGACATGAATTGCACCCAAAACTACCAATTCATTGATGTTGGGGTAGATACAACAATGGTAGGAAGAATATCTTCTACTCGCACTCACTCAAACTAGCTCAAGCTTTTCTATGCACCAAGGTGATGGTGTATAGAAATCTTACTCTCTCTTTACAACCAAGATAGAGCTGGCGTGTGGTACGCTCAATCTAGTGTGCAATGGTATAGTGATGTCTTTTACAAGGAGGAATGGGTTCTATTTATAGGTTTTAGAATCCTTGATTAGGATTAAGCCTAATCAATTTTATTAGGAAAGATCAAGGATTATGAATTTTTATGAATTTCAAATGAGAATGGGGTCTCTCTTTTCTCTTGAGTCACATGGATGTGGGCTCCAATAAGAGAATTATTGATGTGGTGAAAGGAGAGAAACTTCCATGGGAGTGAGTGAATTTGGTTTACTTGTGCGGTTGCCTACTCCATATGTTGATAGTGTGGGTGCATTTTTACAAGAGAAGTTAGTTGTTAGTGGTAATAATCACTAGAATTGTTAGTGATACATTTACAATGGGTAGGATGAGTTGATTTGATGAAGGAAGAGGGGTGAATTAAAAGAGAATCATTGAAATGGTGAAGCTTTGAAGAAGCTTGAACTCACCCTTGTGTAGATTGTGGAAAAAATGACCGCTGGTCTTCTTCTTCTTCTTCGCTTCTTTACGCCGCCACCACGGTTGACCACCACGATGAAAAGAGGATTTGTTGATGAAAAATCCTCAATTTGTAGAAGTTATCATGTTTAAGATGCTGAATTTTAGATATTTTTAGGAGAGGTAAATGAAATTGTAACATAGAAGCAATAGAGAGAGACATGGAGAGGGTGTATGCATGTAGAGGTTCATAAAAGAACTATAGGGATGAGAGAGAAGGGTAATGGTGAAGAGAGTGGGAGAAGCCATGGAAATTGCAGGTTTGAGTGAGGGAAGGAGAGGGAGGGATGTGTAAGAGTGAGTAGGTGTGTGGAAGGGTGAGAGAAGACTAAGGGCTACTTGTGAGAAAAGTGGGCAGACTGGGGTCCACTCAAAAAATTATAGCTCACCGCTGGTAGCTCCAAAAATCATGAAAAGATTTGAGGTGATTATTCAAAGCGTGAGCTACATTTTATCTTTTGACCACCGCTCCAAATTCGGAGTGGAAATAGGTGCCAAAATTCTCACCAAAAAGCCTGTTTTTATGCCTGCAAAAGTCTTTTAGTGGCCCCCTCCTTTGTTGAATTTGTACAATGCATCCAAGAGTGAGCCCCTCCTTTGTCATATTATAATACAAAGCATCCAAGTTGCCCTTGACCCATGCATGGAGGAGGATTATTGGTGAATAAAGAAATATATACATGGTGGGACTAGTGTATGGACTATTCATGGACTTTAGCTCAATGAGCACATGGTGTTAGAATAATGAGTAAAAACAATAATAAAAATATGGAGGAGTTATGGATATGGAAAGATATTGGAATCATATGATATGGTCCCTCCTTGAATTATTTTGGGTGAAAGAGGAAAAGATATGCAAGTAAATAATATAATAAACATAACCAATGAGTAGAAATCAATTTTTTGTTTTTACGAGGGTGAGGGTGAAAATGTGGGAGTGATTTGTATAAGGGAAAAAAATGAGGTTAGAGTATGTACATATTGGCAAAAAATATAATTATGGTGTAAGAGGATGAAAGAAGGTGTACATAGGTTTAATAAAACACACACCTAAGTAGAAATATTTAAATAAAATACCAAAATAATTAAAAAAAATCCCTATATTTAGGCCATATATACAATGAAATATTTACACACAAAGAGGCCATAATATACTTTTATTTTTTTATTATTTTTATTATTTTGGCTCAACTAGCCCAGTGACTAGCTAGCTGAGCGTTTTTAAGAAGATATGGGAAAAGCCCCCTAACTCACACACGCCTATTTACAGTGAAATGGTAGGGATAGCCATAGTGTTTGGGTGAATTTGGTAGGGTGAGGTAGCTTACTATGGCAATTATGGAAAGCCGAAAAACGGCTATCATTAGCCCTCCCCCAGGATGATGGTATATTCATGTACCATCATAAAGCATCTTTTCCAAAGAGAGTACTTCAGAGTCCTTGACAAGATCTTCATTGTTTGGCCCCTCAGAATTTTGGCTGGAGTTACACTCATGCTTCATGTAACAATACTTATATGAGACAGCGGCCTTTGAACAGATCTTTGGTAGATCCTTTGGTAGAAGGCGACTCAAATAGGGCTTCAAGCAATACCTGTTTACCTTCCTGGAGTGCTCTTTACCATTCAAGTCCATAAGCTGATAGTAACTAGAATTGAAAGCCTTCTTGACTATGTATGGCCCTTGCCATCTAGTTTCAAACTTGGCATCAAAACGATTGTCAAGTCGATTGTCATACCTTAGCACAAGCTCTCCTTCCTTGATGCCTTTGTCCTTCAGTTTCTTGTCGTGCGTTTCTTTCGCTTGTGTGGCTTTCCTCTTGTAGCACTCATATGCTGCTTCTCTTTTCCACTCAAGCTCCACTAACGTAAAAAGTCGATCCATCCATACCTCTTGATCATCTTGTGCTCCTTTGCCATGAAGTCGCATTGTTGGAATGTTGAGCTCGATAGGCTGCAAAGCCTCTTGACCATAGACCAAGTGAAATGGTGTGAACTCCGTGGCTTCCCTATATGTGGTTCGATATGCCCACAAGGCACCATCCAAGAAGTCATCCCATAATTTTGTTTTGTTTTGCACCATCTTTCTAATGATTCCTGCAATGACACCATTAGCCTTCTCCACCAAACCATTTGACTGTGGGTAGTATGGTGTGCTATGACGATGTAGAATGTGAAGCTCTTCACAAACTTCTGTGAGCAAGCCCTTCCTAAACCCTGGACCATTATCAGAAACAATCTCCAAAGGTGTGCCAAATCTGCAACAAATGTGATTGTACACAAACTTGCTAACTGTCCTCTTATTCACTCTTGCCACACTTTGAGCTTCCACCCACCTAGTCATATAGTCTACAGCCACTAGAATGTAGAGTTTACCATTTTTTGTCCTAGGCAGAGGACCCATAGCATCAATGCCCCACTTTTCAAAGGGTCCATTTGCAAGAACTATTTGCCTCGGGCCATGTACCAACCTTCTATTTCCATTTATCTGACAATTGTGACAGCTTTTACACCAATGTTGAACATCCACATGCAAGCTTGGCCAAACATACCCCGCAAGCAAAATCTTCTTCACAGTTGATTCTTGGGCAAAATGACCACCACATGCCTCTTCATGCAAACCTTTTAGAATGGCTAGAATTTCCTCGATAGTTGGTACTCTTCTGCACACTTGATCCTTCCCTTTTTGATAGAGGGAGCCTTCTAGGAAGAGATAGAAACTTTCCTTCTTCATGAGTCTCCTCTTCTGAGCCTTCGTGAAGTCTTGTGGAAACTCACCCTCCAAAATGTAGCAAATAATGGGAGCCAATGACTCCAATCCCTGGTATCTCGGTTGCTTGACAGCTGCTGCCACCATGATGACCTGCACTTCTCTCTCAACACATGTAACTGCTTGTTGTGCAAGTAAATCGGCATCTTCATTTTGTTTCCTCGGAATATGATATAGTTGCACTTCTTCAAATTGATTAAACATCTTACGAATGGCATGAACTTTTGTCCTTAAGCTTTCATTCTTGCATGCCCAAATGCCTAAAATCTGTTTAACAATGAGAAGTGCATCTCCCTTTACCATGAGACGTTTTATCCCTTGGCCAATGCACATCTTCAAACCATGAAGTAGTGTGTCGTATTCTGCTTGATTGTTGCTAGTTGAACCTGGTAGATTGACCTTCTCTTTCATGACCACCTCTCCACTTGGGTTGAGCAACACTAGCCCTCCCCCTGCTTTCCCTGTGGCTCGTCGAAAAGCTCCATCAAAGAACAAGGTAAAAGCATTGGGAATACTTTTTGGTGGTGGCAATGGTAGGGTCTTTACTTGAGGCACCTTAATTTCCTTCTCATGTACCCTATAAGTGAGAATCCCTGCCAATTGTGCACGCACACTATCTTCTACCTTGAAAGAGTATTGGAACTCTTGCAACTCCATAATCCACTTTGAGATCCTAGTACTAAGATTCATTTGAGATGACACCCAAGGGAACAAATTTTCTGCAGTGAGAATTACAAAAGGTTTTGGTAGCAGTTAGGATCTAAACTTTCTCACCGCAAACATGAGAGAAAGCATCATGAGTTCTGCTTTTGTGTAGTCTCTCTCCAAAGCATTCATGACCCTACTAGCAAAGTAGATGGGTCACATCCTTGTACTGTGGGGATCTTGTTGTAGCACCACAACACCAATTGTTTCCCTTCCAACACTAGAGCTAACAAAGAATGTGTACTCCCAACAAGGAGGCATGAGTGTTGGTAGCTCTGACAAAATGACTTTAATGTTACAAAAATACTCTTCAAGCTCATCAGACCATGCAAATTCTACTTGTTGTGTCAACTTTTGCAAAGGATGAAGCAACTCCGAGGCTAAGTGAATGAAGCGTGACATATACTTCACCTTCTGAATGAAAGAGATGACCTCCTTAAGACTCTTCGGTGATGGGAGCTCAATAAGAGCCTTTGCCTTTGAAGGATCCACCTCAATGCCTTTATAGGAAACCTTGTGTCCGAGCAAGATCACTTCATCCTCACCTATGTGGCACTTGTCGGGGTTGAGTTGACCTCCCATGTCGTAGAGCTTCTTTAAACCTTCTTCTACCCTTTGTAGATGCAATGATTTTGAGCTATAAATGCAGAAATCATCAATGAACACCCTAATTGACTTTCCAAAGAATTCTTGAAACACCATGTTCATGAAACATTGGAATGTTGCAGGAGCATTTGTTAGACCAAATGGCATGACTCTAAAAGTATAACAACCCCAAGTAGTGATAAAGGTTGTTTTCAATTGATCTTCCAATGCGATACCTATTTGAAAGTAGCCTGAGTAGCCATCACACACAGTGTACTTCTCATGACCAGCTACCTCATTTAGTATCTCATCCTGAAATGGGAGGGGAAAGTGATCTCTTTTTGTTGCCTCATTGAGTGGACGGTAATCCACACACACCCTCCACTTTCCGTTTTTCTTAGGAGTGACAACAACGGGAGAGACCCACTTTGAATTCTCCACTGGATAAATGAAACCTGCTGCTAGAGGCTTTCTTACTTCCTTGAGTAAAGCCTGCTCCTTGATGACTCCTAGCCTTCGTAGCTTTTGAGCCTTAGGTGTGGCCTCTGGTTTCAACTCAATTTTGTGTTGATCAACATCTACTCCACGCACATCAGTGTAGTCTTTAGCAAAAAGCATAGGAAATTTCCTTAGCACACATTTGAACTCCTCTCTTTCATCCTTTGTAAGTGTTGTAGATAGCATACCTTCTAGCATTCTTTCATCTTCCACTTTTTGGTTCTCTTGGGAACCTACCTCCTCCAAACCTTGACAAGAGGTCTCTTGGTTGGTTGGCTTAAACCTTACCCCCATGACTTCGATGGAAGACTCCTCTTCAGTAATGCTGCCGCTATTTTCTTCTTCTGAAGTGTTATCGGTCCAACCTTCTTCCGTCTCACTTTGAGATGATTCTTCATGGAGCTCCTCTTGGCGTTACTCCTTCATGTCAAAGACAACCTTCTTATGATTTTCGTTCCTGCAAATTAGCTTTCCACTCTCCCAATCCTACAAAGCTCGCATTTTCATTAGCCATGGTCTCCCTAGGATAAATGGGTAACCATTTCCTTTGGTAGACATGACATAGAAATCCACTGCCTTCTTAATGCCAAAGGCCTCCACAAAAACATTTTTACAAATGCCTACGCACCTAGCCTTGCTATTGTTTGCCATCTTGACCTTAATTTCAGGTGTCTCATGGATGTGCATGCCTAGTTTTTGCATGAGTCCCTCTGTCATGATGCAAATTTGTGCACCCCCATCCACTAGACCTTTCCTAACCAATCTCCCTTTTATGTAACAATCTAGCACAGGTGTAATGTCCTCATTCATTTCAGCTTGTGCAATTTTTACAACAGGCACACTCTCTTTTACCTTTCTCCTAGTGCTAATTGCTCTTGTTAAATCCCTCCTAACTTGTGGACATAATGCAAGAAATTGAGGCCATGAGATATCAGGACCCTTACCTCTCATGTCTTCCAACAGGTTGTATGGAGCCATTCCATGTCCAAGAGGGAAGTCTTGGAGGTTGATACGACGTCGAGTCCTCTTAGCCTCCTTGGTCTCCTTTGCCTTCTTTTCTCGTCCATGGTCACTTTGTGATGTAACTCCTTCTTTCTCCTTACCTTTCCCTCGGCCACGCTTAATGCCATTTGCTTCCATGTCAACCTCTCTTGAATTTGTCACCTCTACCACATGTATGTTTGGGTCTGCCAAAGGTTGAACTCCTTCCACTCCTTGTGGAGGTGGTTTTGCTCCATTTGGCCTTTGTATAAGCCGTGGTTGTTGACTAGTTCCTTCACCTGCATTCATCACTGGGTAATTCAAGTTAGGTCTCCCTGGCTCCCCATGGGGCCAAGGACAATTATACATCCCATGTCCAGACTCACCGCAATTCCAACATTGCAAGACTCTCCTAGGTCGTGGGTCTCGCTCTTCAGACTTCTTTGCTTGTCCCTTTGGACCTACAGCTTGTGCAAGGTGAATTGACAAGCTGCTTAAAGATTCATTTAACTTCTCAATCACTTCCGCCGTTACCTCAGGAAGCTCATTAGAGGTTGATGCTTGTGACTTATCTTTGGGTCTAAGACCTTCTATTGGAACCTCTCCCCTTAAGCACTTGAGTTTCCTATATTTCTCAGCAGCCCTAGTTTCAGCTTCATCAAAGGTAGCAGGTGCACCCGCCTCAACTTTTACCTTAAGGTCAGGAAAGAGTCCGGCTATGAACCTCTCCTTCTTTAGAAATTCTGCACCATCACCAGGGTTAGCAACATTTCGTATCCATAGAGCCCAAAGACGTAGGAACTCTTGCTTGTACTAGTAGTAGTCATCTAAGTCTTTTTGCTTATGAGAAACAATGTCTTGCCATAATTTCTGAGTGTTTTGGGGATCAAAGAAGTATTTCTTGAAACGATTCAAAACGTCCGTGTAATTCCCTTTAACTTCCTCAGGCAAAGAGTCAAACCAAGTGCTAGCATCTTTTCTAAGGACCACCTCAAACATTTCTACACGTTCTTGATCAGTTACTATCCTCTTGATACGGCAAGACATCTTGAAATTCGCTAAAAATAATTTTGTATCCTCTCCAGGCTCTCCAAAGAAAAGAGGATATCCAGACATTTGGCGTTGGCTCTCCATTGAATTGATTTCAAAGTGACACGTTTTTGTTTTTTCTTTCTTTAAAAGATTTACACAATAATATTTTCTAAATTGCAATCTATTCTACAACAAAATAAAAATATTCACATCAAATGACCTATGATAATCAATAAGAGGTAGAATGACAGGGTTTGGTGACGCGAGAATTTCTCCTACTCTTTGGGCACCAAACATGAATACCATACGTTGTTGAAAATGGACTTTTCTACTAATTGCAATGTTTACTCTAATGTGTGGAGTGAAATGAAAGGGAAAAACCTGTATTCCTGGGCCATTATCCATGGTCTATCCATGACCTAATTCTTAAAACAAAACAAAAATATAGACGTCCAAACTAAGGTCGTACCTAATGAGAGGCAAAATAAAAGGATTTACTGATGCGTTTATCTCCACCAACCTAAGAGGACCTAAAATTCTACGAATTACTCGCTGAAATTGTAACTTAGTACTAACAATTATGTGTACCTTTTGCCTTGCAATGGGAATGAAGGGATCATACAAATTCTCGTGATTCATGCAAGCTACTTGATTATGCTAAAGGTTGAGCCTTCACAAAACATACACAAGCCTTTCCTTCGTGGGGGCACCAAAATTGAGGCGGTCCGGGGCGGGCAACAAGAAGAGCAACCTCTAGACACCCTTCAAGGCTCCCGTGCTGCTCAATGGGGCTGGGGCACAACACAACACAAACCAAAACAACAAACCCACAGCCAAATCTCAACTATACAAGGGGCACCACCTAGTTTAAGAGCGAACTAGGACGCAAAAGAGGAGAATCGTTAGAGCAACCCACAAACAAGCAAGAAATTTACACTAACCCTAACACCAATGGAACACTCTCACACACTAAACCACGAGAGAGAGAGAGAGAGAGAGAGAGAGAGAGAGAGAGAGAGAGAGAGAGAGAGAGAGAGAGAGATGGTGTACAACTTAGCTTCAACTTTATATTTTGCACAAAAAGGAACTTAGAGCTTGCGGAATCAAGTGACAAGATTTGGTTATAGCATCACTAGCACATTGTCTTAGGGTTATGGGATCCCTCTCACCATCCACCCTCTTACAATGGTAGCCAAACAATATCCAATGAATCACAAGCAACAAAACAACAACCTTCAATGAAACAAGTCACCTTATGAAGCTGAATGAGTTTTCCAAGCCAAATTGGAGGAGAAGCGTGAGCCTTTGGACATGAATTGCACCCAAAACTACCAATTCATTGATGTTGGGGTAGATACAACAATGGTAGGAAGAATATCTTCTACTCGCACTCACTCAAACTAGCTCAAGCTTTTCTATGCACCAAGGTGATGGTGTATAGAAAGCTTACTCTCTCTTTACAACCAAGATAGAGCTGGCGTGTGGTACGCTCAATCTAGTGTGCAATGATATAGTGATGTCTTTTACAAGGAGGAATGGGTTCTATTTATAGGTTTTAGAATCCTTGATTAGGATTAAGCCTAATCAATTTTATTAGGAAAGATCAAGGATTATGAATTTTTATGAATTTCAAATGAGAATGGGGTCTCTCTTTTCTCTTGAGTCACATGGATGTGGGCTCCAGTAAGAGAATTATTGATGTGGTGAAAGGAGAGAAACTTCCATGGGAGTGAGTGAATTTGGTTTACTTGTGCGGTTACCTACTCCATATGTTGATAGTGTGGGTGCATTTTTACAAGAGAAGTTAGTTGTTAGTGGTAATAATCACTAGAATTGTTAGTGATACATTTACAATGGGTAGGATGAGTTGATTTGATGAAGGAAGAGGGGTGAATTAAAAGAGAATCATTGAGATGGTGAAGCTTTGAAGAAGCTTGAACTCACCCTTGTGTAGATTGTGGAAAAAATGACCGCTGGTCTTCTTCTTCTTCTTCGCTTCTTTATGCCGCCGCCACGGTTGACCACCACGATGAAAAGAGGATTTGTTGATGAAAAATCCTCAATTTGTAGAAGTTATCATGTTTAAGATGCTGAATTTTAGATATTTTTAGGAGAGGTAAATGAAATTGTAACATAGAAGCAATAGAGAGAGACATGGAGAGGGTGTATGCATGTAGAGGTTCATAAAAGAACTATAGGGATGAGAGAGAAGGGTAATGGTGAAGAGGGTGGGAGAAGCCATGGAAATTGCAGGTTTGAGTGAGGGAAGGAGAGGGAGGGATGTGTAAGAGTGAGTAGGTGTGTGGAAGGGTGAGAGAAAACTAAGGGCTACTTGTGAGAAAAGTGGGCAGACTGGGGTCCACTCAAAAAATTATAGCTCACCGCTGGTAGCTCCAAAAATCATGAAAAGATTTGAGGTGATTATTCATAGCGTGAGCTACATTTTCTCTTTTGACCACCGCTCCAAATTCGGAGTGGAAATAGGTGCCAAAATTCTCACCAAAAAGCCTGTTTTTATGCCTGCAAAAGTCTTTTAGTGGCCCCCTCCTTTGTTGAATTTGTACAATGCATCCAAGAGTGAGCCCCTCCTTTGTCATATTATAATACAAAGCATCCAAGTTGCCCTTGACCCATGCATGGAGGAGGATTATTGGTGAATAAAGAAATATATACATGGTGGGACTAGTGTATGGACTATTCATGGACTTTAGCTCAATGAGCACATGGTGTTAGAATAATGAGTAAAAACAATAATAAAAATATGGAGGAGTTATGGATATGGAAAGATATTGGAATCATATGATATGGTCCCTCCTTGAATTATTTTGGGTGAAAGAGGAAAAGGTATGCAAGTAAATAATATAATAAACATAACCAATGAGTAGAAATCCATTTTTTGTTTTCACGAGGGTGAGGGTGAAAATGTGGGAGTGATTTGTATAAAGGAAAAAAATGAGGTTAGAGTATGTACATATTGGCAAAAAATATAATTATGGTGTAAGAGGATGAAAGAAGGTGTACATAGGTTTAATAAAACACACACCTAAGTAGAAATATTGAAATAAAATACCAAAATAATTATAAAAAATCCCTATATTTAGGCCATATATACAATGAAATATTTACACACAAAGAGGCCATAATATACTTTTATTTTTTTATTATTTTTATTATTTTGGCTCAACTAGCCCAGTGACTAGCTAGCTGAGGGTTTTTAAGAAGATATGGGAAAAGCCCCCTAACTCACACACGCCTATTTACAGTGAAATGGTAGGGATAGCCATAGTGTTTGGGTGAATTTGGTAGGGTGAGGTAGCTTACTATGGCAATTATGGAAAGCCGAAAAACGGCTATCACTACCAAGGAGTTACCCCTTCCACATCAGATATATAGATCTACACCTAGAGCTTCCGATAGGACTCGACGAGTATATGCTCCACGGAGAGAGATATCGATGAGACCATTGCCTATTGATGACACTTATGTGTGGATAGAGAGCCAGATTACACATGATGGATTATCACATGGTTGGCTCACATCTAGACGATCACTAGAGACACAGAGTTATTATGAGGGACATAGACAGATTTGGGTTCCCAGGCTGAGAGTTGTAGCACATAGTGAGCATTCATGACCACATTTGATTACGAGAGACTTGAGAGAGATTTCTAGACCTTCTAGAAGATCTCAAAGATCATTTTTAAAGAGACCACGACCACAGAGACTGTTTCAGAGAGAGAGATATTTACATTCACATGTGAAGAAATCGCCCAATGACCTCCTCATGAGATTGAAGGGATTGAAGATTTGGCTACCAAAGAGCCGACCACCTATCACATCACAGGTTGACACTAGTCATAGCTTTTCTGAGGTTTCCATTGACCATGTTGTTGACTTAGAGCTTGTCAAGAGTCAGCCATTCAGGGATCTTGAGCCACATAGGTCATTGACCACACAGTCACAGATTGATGTTATCCCTAGATCCATTAGTTGTGCTATAGATTCTACCATTGACATAGAGCTAGGTGCTAGCCAGTTGATGAACATTATAGAGAGAGCTAGGAAGACTACAGGTTTTATTGTTTGGAGAGAGTTCTCTTATCCCTCCTAGTTGCACCAGACCCTTGACTTGTACAGATTGACTATGGTGCACTAGATACATGCGCATATGCTAGAGGCACTTTTTTCCCTTTCGGTTTTTTCCCTCTAGACATCCAGGTTTGAGACCTTAGTTTAGGATTTATTCTTATTTGTGTTTAGGTAATAAAACTTCCACTTCTATGCTAACACACCTTTCTAGGTGGTAGTGTTTTGTTTATGGTTTTGCAGCATAGATGGAATTTAGCTTTCAAACAACATGGACATCTCGAGTTCCAGCTTCACATGTTTTCTTCCTTGGCTATTGAGGATATGCAACACATATCTCCAGGTGTACTACTTTCCATGATTTATGTTTGTGGAAATTTATGTTTGCTGATTGTTGTATTCCATGGTTTGATCGAGTGCATTTAGATATGTGTTGTTATCTGCCATTAAAGATGTATAAACTTGTCTTTGCTTTAGTTAATTGACCTTAAGTTTAATTTTATTGATGAGCCTTGATGTTAGGAGACAGTGACTTTAGGTTAACCAATTCACTTGACCACTAGTTTTAGTTGGAAATATTATTTGAGTGTTTGAGACCTTAGGAGTGTTTCAAGCATAGAGAGGCTTGCTCACTCAAACAACAACGACCACTAGTGAGAATACAAAGGAAATGAAAGCAAAAGTTGGAAGAGAAATCCCAGCTTCATTGTATTGCCTATGGTATTAGAGTCCTAGAGGTTCCCAGTGTGGGCGCTTCTCTTTGAGAAGCAAAAAGCCACAGGCATACAAAATAAACACACATGTTTTAAAAACAAAAAAGAAAAGAAAAGAAAAACAAAAGAAAAATGAAAAGAAAGAAAAAAAGACATGAAAAAGACTTCCATTGATCTTCAAGTGAAAAATTCAAGATTTTGTTCGGAGTTGTGAGAGTTAGTAAGCTAATCAAAGCTAAAAAACATAAATAGGGAATCTTACATTTAGATAATCTTTCTAACTTAGCTAGTACTAGAGTAATTGTTTTAACCTTTAGTTGTAGTTAACTAATTGATAGACTCATCCATAAGCCCAAAACTTTTGATTAATTAATTTCAGCAAGTGCAATTTATTTGTCCTTAATGGCAGTGCAGCATTCCATAATTATTTGTATTCATTCATTACCACATATATGATTTTCCTTTCCTTTATGCTTTATTGCCATATGATTCAACTTGCTACCTCATTGCCTCTTTCTTTTTTAGGTCCATTCTTCACATAGCATCTACCATGACATGGCTTTGTCAAGGACGACAAAGCTTAGGAGGGGGGTAGTGTTTGGCAGCGCAAACACAAAGTAGCAGATGACCTTCAACTATGCTATTTTTAGCATATGATTATGATGTATTAGCATACGTTGCTTCATTTTTTGACAGACACATCATTTTGTATATGTACTTTTGACATATTTACGGGCTCTACATGAGTTCCAACTTGTATATTTGATGTTACCATCATGCCTAGGAGCTATTGAGATGCACACAATTCTATGCATCTCATGGGCGGCCGGACATATTTTTTATGCCCTAGGTATAAAAGTGAAAGTTAGGTCATTTATTAGGGATCCTCAGGTGAGTTAAGCTTTCATGGAAAGCTTGTAGAGAAGATAGAGGTGAAGATGTTTGGATGTGGAGTTTCCTTTTGTGTTCACCTACTTTCTATGGCATGCAATGGAAATCTCAGTTGTTCTTCTTTCTCTTGTTCTTCTTCCTCTTGTTCTTCTTCCTCTTTGTCAATTGTGTTTATGGTGTGTAGTTAAGCATTGATTAGTCTCTAACTAGTGTTTCCCTCTCTCATTTATCTTCACTTTTACATTATTTGTGAGCTCATTGAGTCTTTGATTTATGTGTGTGTGTGATTGATGAGAGTGTGCAACCATTGTCCTCTTGATTGTTGAGATTAAAGAAGATTAGAGAGTAGGCATTGAGTGATTAGCCTTCTCCATAGCTTTCTCTTCTTCTTAACTCTCTTGATTAGGATCCTCTTCTTGCATTTCTAGTGATTCCATGCCTTCATGCACTAGCTGGGTTATCGATCCATTGGTTTGACATTATGTCGGTGGATTGAGCTATGCGAAAACCCCCCAACAGAGAGAGAGAGAGAGAGAGAGAGAGAGAGAGAGAGAGAGAGAGAGAGAGAGAGAGAGAGAGAGAGAGAGTCTCTTGAAACAATCAACGATTAACTGAATGTGTATACATTGGAGGCAAGGGGTTGCTTATATAGAAACCTCTGTAAATTACCCTACCCAAACTTTGACAAATAAGTAAAATAAATACCTAAAAGCAAAATAAATAATGGGATCACATTGAATAGTTCACTTGAGATCTATAAATTTCCCCATCCAAACTTTGACAAATAAGTAAATAAATACCTAAAAGCCAAAATAAATAATGGGATCACATTAGAAAATTGGCTTGACATGCCAAAGCTATAACAATAGCAACACCTAGTCAAAATGTCAAAAAACAACCATTTTGGCACTCGAATCTGTAGATATAGCTCACAGACAGATTGTCGCAAACCATAGTGAATCCAAGAATGATTATACTTAAAGGAAAGAGCCCAAGACAAGGAACATAATTCAATTCTCAAAATAGAATTTTGATTACCTGATCATGAGAAAAATTAGTTACAAGTTGTTGTTGAGTAGCCACTCACAGTTGTAAGTATGAAAGGCTCTTTAAAACTTGAGATAATGTTACAATTGTCGTATCAAACTAAGGTTTTTGAGCTTTATACCTGGGGCTTTTCATATGGCCAATGGTCAGCATACAAGGCTTTATGCACATAGCAAAAGAATACATCTTGGAATATACAACCTTCATCTCAAAAGTTAGAGAAACTCTTCTACAATGTTTTCGGAAAAATAGGATAAAATACATCAATATTTGTGACTTGGACAAGGTGCGGATAGCTAGGAGGGTGCCCATCAACTGCATTGACTAAATAGTGCTCATTTTCAAGATGAATCAACTTTGTTGGGTCCACTTGTGCAAAAGTGTCTGTGATTTTGATTGTGTCCTAGTCAAACGATTGTTCCCCCATGGTCCTTCAGGTTCCACCAAAGTGGTATCGCGGATTATGCATGATTGTTGTCATCCTCATTTTTGCATTGACGGAGGGGGAATGGGAGAAGGAAAACCATGAGACCTTGTCCAATAGAACATCATAACCACTGTGTCTCAATGGTCCGTGCCATGGACCCCAACTCCATATGTTCCGCCAGTTTGTGGTTGATTATGGTTGCTAATATTACCTGAATGTCATGTTGGAGAGTTACATAACAAACTTACTACATCACATACATGTATGGTACAAAAGACCAAAAGGATCATTGCATAGACACATAGAAAATTGAAACAATATTGGTATTCATCAGAGCATGCAAGACTGCCGATAATATTGAAGATAAAAAACATGATACATTGCACACAAGCCACACATGTCTTATAGATACCATCCCGCATTCTAGTGCAGACAGTTGCACCGTTTCTGATTGGATAATCCAACCCTTCAATAATTGAACAAGGTTCCTCTGGCCTAATGGTCATCAAATAGACCATATTGATGGATGTGATTCTTAAAAAAATCCACTGTAGAGAGCAGCCTAGGTAGCCTCTACCATAATCACTCAATCAATCCCCTTCACTGACCCTAGGCAAAACACAGAAGGATTTTTTTCAGCTTGTTGTATCATTATTTTGGAAACAGAATGACATTTTTGTAATATTTGAGTAGCCAATAGACTTGGTGGGAACAGGCCTCTAAGGAGGAATGTATATAATTCAAATTTTGTAACCCTAAGCCCAACTTTTTGAATTAATCAATTTCGTATTTCATTGGGCGCTGTGTCTAAGAGAGAGAGTGTGTGATTTCTTGTCTTCCCTATGCGCTCTATGGAAGGTCCATTGCAAAAGCGACAACGCCAACATGTTAGCAACAACGAGGGCTTCCATCCAATGCCAAGAGTGTGTGATTTTGACGACATCGCCAAGCGAGCTCCTTTGAGCGTTTGGGTGAGTTTTCTTGCAAACCGGGTATGCGTTTGGTGAGTTCTTTGTACCTATGGGTTCACGGAGATTAGAGCTACACGCTAGGACCATGTGAAACAAAAAATGGTAACCTCTATTTTGATGCCTATCTTTATACGTGATTGTTGCAAGAGGTAGTTAGAGGTAGGATACCAAGTCATAGTCTATAGGGTATTGATCTTGTGATAAGAAGAGTATATCCTGTGAGTTTTGTGACATTTCAGATGCATTTGGCCTAGAGCATCGTATGTTGGATTGCTTTCACTAGTGCATAAGAATGCTTAGATTTGATTTCATCGACTGAAGATTGTCTTAGAAGGTTGAGAAGGTGCTTGACACCCATCTTCTTGTTTCCACACGCCTACGGGTTAAGGTTCGTCCTTGGCTGACATAGAGTTGTTGGTTCTGTTCTCGCTATGCTAGCATCCGCTCGCGGCGTATCCGCCAACATTGGCGCCGCTGCCAGGCATGGAAGCCCTAGGTAGGTGACCTTACACTAATCCTATGAGGTGAGAGCTCCTCTGTTGTGCTAGAGTATTCTTTTTTATCTTAGTTTAGTTAGGACCTATAGAGAGGTGCTAGGAGTGTGTGTCTTACCTTAGTCACCCGTGTTAATGGATTTAGTTTAGAATTGTATCGGTTTTGGAGTTTAAGTGGTTGTTGAGGTGATAAAGGAATTAGCTAGTTTGTGTGTGTCAGTTAAGTGCTTATCTACTCACAATTGCAAAATCCCATTTTTTATGTGGATGAATTAAGCATGTATAGGTGGTCCAAAAGGGCTGTCTTGGACACTCCTTTTTAAAGTAGTTTTGGGGAACTTTTGAGTCTACATTTGATTTTTGGGGGAGGAAACTCAATGATGAGTAATGAAGATGGGGGGATTTTTTAAAAAAAAGAGAGTTATGCATTTTTGATCGCCCATTGTAGTTCTTGAATGTGTTGGACGTACGAGCACTCCTTGTGTCTCCTTCTCTACATGGGCACAAAGCATACAGGTTTAGGGTATTCTCTGTGCATGGTTTTTGCATAGAGCAGAGTGCCTTTCTCTCCTTCTCTGTGCGGTGTTTCTGCATCGCATTCCATTTCTTTCCTTTGCACGCGGTTCTCTGCTGTGTGTACTTATTCTCCATCTCTCTCTCTCTCTCTCTCTCTCTCTCTCTCTCTCTCTCTCTCTCTCTAAGAATGGAGCCTTCTCGCCAGTTAGGTGTGTGTGAATGTCTGGACATGTTTGGTCTTGTTGATGCCTGGGCTCTTCATGATGTATGTTCGTGCGTTGAGCTCTTTTTCTTCAGGTTTTCTTGATCCGGCTCTGTGCCCATCTGTACACAATTGAGCAGAGTTTTAGAGCAGTTCACAGGCTGCTCATGTGTGATTACTGGGCGGCAAAAAAAAGATAACAAAGAGAGAGGCAAAGGCAGTAGACTTTCTGTGCTGACAAGAGGAAGGATGTCCAGCTCAATGAGAAGAAGCAGAAAAGGAAGATTCTTCGTGCCATGTCAAGGTGCTGGGAAGAGCAGACACCAGGATTGACAACCAAACTCCAAGGAGAGATTTTTGAACAGTTACTCCAACAACCACTATTTTGCAACCTGCAAAACTTGGCACATTCTATACAGAGAGCAGTTCTTTCCAACATTCGCAACACCTTGTCAGAAGTCAAGGTCCCGCACTCAGCCACGAAAATGCTTTTTCAAGAGGGCAACAGTATTGGCATGCATTAATTCGAGGGACAAAGTAGATACAGGTCCCTTTACGGATAAAGCACTTGCAAAGTCGTTGGGCATACATAGAAGAAACATCAGTTTTGCAAATGCACGACTCCATTTAGAGGATCAGAACAGTCCTTTTCCAGTCTTAGTATGTCAATGGCAAGCTCATCGTTCTAAAAACATCAGAGAGGACATTAAGGAGGTTGTGTTTGGTTTCTGGACACAACAGAGACCCGAGTCTCTCCGAACAAGGACATATGCCAAAGACGTATCGGCAGAAAGGTTGTTCCTATGCAACCATTGCATTTGCTGGATCAACCTCAAGTATTATCAACCACTTCCAAGTAGTATATTGACCAATGTTCACCACTGTCAAGCTGTCACAACCACAATCAAACTGTAAAAAACCACTGTCAAGTCAACCACCTAAGTGTGGAAGCTTGTACTTTGCAAAGTGCTGAAATAGTTTGTCACCACTTTAAAGTATTTAAAAAACCACTTGCAATCCGCCAAGTGCTTAGGTGAGCACCTATGTAAGCGCTTGGAAGTTTTCAAAGCACATGAAGGTGATAGAAAGTGAAAAATAAACCACTTAATTTCAATCTTTTTAGGTAGTTTTAAGTACTTCAGGTGGTTTGAAATCTGCTAAGTGCTTGGGTGAGAACCTTGAAGATGGTTGAAAGTGGTTTGATGTTTCAATCACATTAGGTGGTTTTAAGTGCTTCAAGTGGTTTGAAATTTGCCAAGTGCTCAAGTGAAAACCTATGTAAGCACTTAAAACCACCTAAATGTAGTCATCAAACCACTTGAAAGTGGTTTGATAAACTATTTGAATCACCATTAGGTGGTTTTAAGTGCTTCAAGTAGTTAAAAGCCACTTTCAAACATGCAAAACCAGGTGTTATCCAATTGAAGGTGATTGGAAGTGGTAAACAAACCACTTGAAAGTGGTTAAATAACCCCTTTCAATCACCTATAGATGGTTTAAAGAGCTTGAGTGAGAACCTATGTAAGCACTGGGAAGATTTCAAACCACCTAAAGGTGGTTGAAAGTGGTAAGCAAACCACTTGAAAGTGGTTTGATGACATTTTTCAATCACCTTCAGGTGGTTTAGAGTGCTTCAGGTGGTTTCAAGAAGTTTAAAGCCCCTTTCAAACATGAAAAACAACTTCTTAGTTGTAAATGTTCATCTTATGTTCTTTCACAAAAACACGAAAGTGGGTGCTATAACTTGTAGGTGATGGTACCAAACATTTTGGTTATTTGTTGTCACGTTATCTCTTTATTGCCTGCTTTTTTGTGCAGGTGGAATTTTACAGGTGGTTTCCAGAAATGCATCCAATGGTGCGTATTTTGCTGAGATGCTTTGAGAATTTGAAGCCCTTTTTTGTTCGAAAATTGCCAGACCGCAATACATGCTGCTGTGAATATCATGTGCAAGTTGTCTACTTGAAAGATGCTTTTTAACCAAATGCGTTAAGGTAGGTTTGGAGTACATGGAGAATCTTGTTGCTGTGCTTGTGATGTTTGTGACCCTGCAGTCAGTGGCAGTATATGTGTGGCTGCAAAGTCAACATTTGAGAGCCTCACAATTCACCATGGGAGTCCTTCTTGTGTCCTAAGACAAAAAATCCATGTTGCATTTACACATCTTCTTGATGGGAAAATGCGATCAGTGAGGTGCGAAAAAAATCAAATGTTGTCCTCTTGAAGTACACAACGATAACTTTCAGGTGGCTGCAAAGGAATTTTTTGGTGTGGAGACACAATCTATACATGAAGATGGCTAGCACCACAAAAGGAAAGATCTTGTTATTCAGCAGATTGGGTGCTCCACTTTCATTTCATCCATGAAAGACAAGCTGACCAAGTTTATCAGACATACCTACATCTACAGATGGCAGGCCAACCAATTCAAAGAGTGTCTATAAAGTTTTCCAAGTGATGTTGTTGTCTCTGTCGTGGACTTTGCAGAAAATTACAAGTTTTAAAATTTAGAATGAGATCCAATCCATGCACTGATATTCTAGTTAGGTGAGAATTTTGGTCGCATTTGCTATGTGCGCTAGACAATGGGCAACATCATAAAATTTCTCCATTTTTATATATCCGATGACTGTGCATGACAGATTGTTTGTTCAACACTGCTTTCTTTTGCATGACTGGTGGTTGAAGGACCAGGGTTTTTGTTTAAAGAGACACTGGGTATGGTATGATGGTGCAACATCACAATTCAAAGCACGATGGCATTTCTTCTTTGTTGCAAGGTTTTCTCAGCTTATTCGGCTTGAGATGATGCACAACTATTTTGGGTCAAGTCATGGAAAAGGTGAACATGATGGTGCTGGTGCAGTCATAAAGAGGGCATTAACCCATGAGCAATTGAAGGTGGATGGACACCCCCTATATAATGCAGCAATAGTGGTCAATTACCTCACCCTAATGTACAATAGGAAAGACTGTTGGTCATCCACAAACAAGGTCGATAGGGTCTTCTGGGAAATCAAGGTGGGTGTTGTGCTGAGAGATATAGAATGGGATTGCAAGAAAATCAGTGGATCACATTCAATGCATTGTGTGAATGGTTTCTGTTCAAAAGATATGATTGCACTGAGGTGTAGAAATCTGTCCTTCTTCTGTCTTGCTTGTGTGCATGATCAATGGAGAAGATGTGCAAACAACACTCACGTAGAAGCATGGAAATACTTGAGGATCATACCAACAGAGGCTGACATAGATGAATATGTTTCAAGTGATGAGGAGATTGATGCACCTATGTATGCTGGCCATATGATGATTTGAGTGATGCCTTACAAGTTGGAGATAACTTTGCAGTCAATGCTGAGGAGGAAGACTCTGATTTTTATATACTGAGGTGTTGCACGGAGAAGAGGCTATCCACCGCGACTTAGAAGGATGCGTGGCACAATCAGATAAAGAAGAACTCCTTTTACGTTAAGGGGCACTTTTACGATAAAGTCGAGGGAAGCTCTGATTGATATGTATTATTAGATGATAGGCCTCCTGCTTCCATGTACTCGCACCTAGTTCGATGCCTTAAGTTCCCCTTGTATCCTGAGAGAAATGAGCCTAATGTCTACACTTTGACTGATACCGTGTATGAGCACATCTACAATAGCATGCCCTTTGATAGCAAGCCGATTTAAAAGACATTGACCTCATAAAGTATAATATGGTACCGCTTTCTTGTATCTGTTCCTCAAAAACTTATGTTCCTTATCCAAAAGCTGAAGCGTTTCTGACACTTTTTTATTGAGTACATGTAGCTTACAACTTGCCATCCACTTGCAAGTGCTTTAAACTACCTTCAACCAGATTTTACAAAAATTTAAAGCCATCTAAGCCACCCAAAATTTGTCAAGACACCCTTATATATGTAGTTGATATCATTGACCACCTACAAGTCTCACTAAACCACTATCAAGTGGTTCAAAACATTTTCCAAACCACTTTCAAATCACTTGCAAGTGGAGGAGAAGACCTAGCAGTGACCTAGAAGGCCTTTACAAGTGCTTTAGAGCCACTTGGTTGAATATGTAGTGTTGATCTCATAGACCACCTGTAAGTGCTATCTAAATCACTAGCAAGTGGTTCTAAACCACAATCAAGTGCTATCTAAACCACATGAAAGTGCTAGCTTTACCACTACCAAGTGGTTCAGAACCACGTGCAAGTGCTATCAAAACCACTAGCAAGTGGTTCTGAACCACTATCAAGTGCTATCTTAACAATTAGCAAGTGCTATCTTTACCACTGGCAAGTGGTTCAAAACCACCTACAAGTGCTATCTAAACCACTAGCAAGTGGTTCTGGACCACTAGCAAGTGCTATCTTAACCACTCACAAAGGCTATCTTAACCACTGGAAGTGGTTCTGAACCACTAGCAAGAGGTTCTTAACCATTGGAAAGTGGTTCAAAACCACTGGAAAGAGCTATCTTAACCACTAGCAAAAGGCTCAGAACTATTGCAACTGGTCCATAAGTCCTTTTCAGGTGGTTCAAAACCACTTGCTTGTGGCTACCAGTTTACATAATGCAAATAGTTGTCAACCACTTGCATGTGGTCCATAGTTCATAAGTGGTATAGCTTGCACTTTAGCCCACTAACCGCTCATATTTATCTTCTACAAAAGCCCTAAGAAGAATTGCTAAAACATCTTGCAAGGCACACAACAAAATGGTCTATTGAATAGCAAATCATGTTTCTACATTAGAAATCGATATTGAATTCCGCAATATAATGTCGGTTTTTTCATCATTTTACAAAAAGAAGTCCTCATCATGAGTTACACTATCAAACTCATCATGGGTATTTACATAAATGATCACATGTACACAACTCTTGAGATTTTTGTTGAGACCAGAGATCAGAATGCGGCCTTTTATAACATGTTTGTGGAGGTGGTGGAGGCAGCACTTTGCCTTTGCCACTTTGAAATACTCCCAGTCGTCGTTGCAAGCTCTGGTAACCTCTTGAATATGCTCCTTCACATCTGAACTCACTAACTGCTCAAAAGATTTGATCATCAGTTCTTATGGTATCCCTCTTACCTTGGTCTCCAGCTCATAGAATTCTAGGTAGCCCTCTGGATCGATCCATCAAAGAGTCGTCTCTCGTCGTATACTGCATCTAAAGCTTCATCGATTTGATTTTTCTTCTTCATGGTCTCTATGTCAAGCAGAGATCCTTGAACCAATTGAAGCATCTTTGCAAAATCTAGAACTGTTGACTTATCATCAAAACCGTTTGCACTTAATTCTGCAATCATCTTCATCATCTGCTCTAAATTCTCCATCTTTACCTCCCACCCCGACTCATTTCGCGTCAGGTTCACCAAAGATGTCGGGGGATAAGTGTTCGCTACGTGAGCCGGGCATGCACCGGGCCTCTGGTTGTGGGAGGTGTGAAAGAGAGAGAACAAGAACAACAGATGTAACTGAATCTGGAAATCACTGTAATCATCAATTAATTGATTAAAGCTTTGAGTACAACTTAATTCTTAGCCAAGGCGGGCTGTTAACAGCACCGTTACTCGAATCATCTGATAACTAGGAGTTTAAGCTCTCGTTTACAGGATTAACCGGGTCGTTAACGACACCAGACTTAACAAAATGCTTAATCAACTTCGGACTGATGTCGGTGATGAGATTCCCTTCTGTCGCTTTATCTGCCTCATTTACCTAATTCTGCTAATTGCCTCAATCTTTATGCTTCAATTATTGCAAAATTCTCTGCAAGCTATATCTATGTAACATCCTCTGATCGCCTCTGTCGTCCTTTTTATGCTTAATTGAGAAAAAGATTGAGAGAGATCTGCCAAAATTTCCCCCGTCTTTCTCATTCTTCACCTCCTTCACAGATCCTCAATTTTACTCCTTCACTTTCTTTTAAGGGATCTGCCAAACTTGCCCCGCTAGCTTAGGGGTTTATAGTCGTCCAAGCTCTCCTTTGCTTACTTCAAGCCCTTGCTTGCTTCGACCAAGCTCGCCCTTGCTTGCTTCAAGTTTACTCCCTTGCTTTGCTTGCTGGCCTCGACAAGTTCTTCTCCTTAGTTCTACTTCCTCTCCCTCGTTTTGCTTCGCTTCCACTCTCCTTGCTTGCTTCTTGTTCAAGCTCGAGAGAGAAAAAGCAAAGCTCTTTGTTCAAGCTCGAAAGAGAGAGAGCTCGAGCCTCTCTTGCTTTTGTTCTAGCTCGACCGATCCTCTCTTGCCTTTGTTCAAGCTCGATCGAGCCTCTCTTGCCTAGTTCCGAGAGCGAGAGACTTTCCTTGCCTTGGCTTCGTAACACCTTCCTTTCTTGCTTCATGCCCCTTCTCTTCGTTGATGCCTCCGTTGGCTTGCAATCAAGCATGAGAGAGAGAGAGAGAGAGAGAGAGAGAGAGAGAGAGAGAGAGAGAGAGAGAGAGAGAGAGAGAGAGAGAGAGAGAGAGAGAGAGAGAGAGAGAGAGAGAGAGAGAGAGAGAGAGAGAGAGAGAGAGAGAGAGCATCCTTCCTCCTCCCCGTTCTCTCCTCTTCTTACCCTCCTCGTTGATAGGTTTCCTTATAATAGCCTTCTTGAGTTTATTGCCCCACCACATTAGGTTTTAAAAAACGCCCTTTTTTTTTTTTACTAAGTGGGCGGCCATCCTTTAGGGTGAAGGTTGGGCGGCCGGACTCCCTTAATTTGGTTGCCTTTGGGCGGCCTTAGCCCTTGGGTGGCCACACTTGGTATGCATGTCGGCAAAGCATGTCCAAGAACAAGGTTTTCTCAGCATTACTTGAACAAATCCCGCAATCAACATGCTTTACGTGACGACATTCGGACAAAGAGCTCATCAGGAACCTTTCGTGATTTATAACGGCACCGCATTTAGTATACACATCGGCTAAGCACTGCCTAGAAGCTCATTTTTCTCCAGCAAGCTGCAACCATGTTGGCATTTCCCCGCAATCATTGCATTCCAAGAGACCACATTCCAAACACGAAGCTCTTCAAGCACTTTTTGTGCTTTCGTAACGGCACCATATTAGGCATACACGCCGGCCATCCTCGTCAAGGCTCTCATTAGCCCTAAACTAACAATAACATCGTGACTTTTTCTGCCCATATCAACATCTCGAATAATGCCAAGATTACCTAGCTCAGCAGTGCTAGAAATTGTCATCGGCCTCAAGCCCTATTATCTGATCAAGCCGAACTCTGTCTAACGAGTCGTAAATCCTTGTAGACCTCTCAAACTGCATAGAATGTATACAAACCCTACTGAGGCTGCAAAATTCCCAGATGGCACACCGATTGAGCGAACTAGACTGGTACGGATGCGGCCGTCGGTGAATCTTTATCGGCCAATATCTTTGCGACCGGGACTCTGACCACACTGATCTGAAAGGACCGACGTGCTCCACAAAGTGAGCACTTCAGGCCCGTGTATTCATTTCATTTCTGTCACCTCAGCTGTAGTTTCCCAATCCGGCTGCTTCAGAAGGTTCCTCCATCTGGCACATCTCAGGCTGCTGTAAATTAAAATTTCCACATATAACATGCATAGCAAACTTATCTGCAGTAAACTGCTCTTCAAGTCTTTCACCCCCATCTAGATATCTTTGCACTTCTGTAGCACAAAGTTCAACATGCACATTGAAAATTTCATCTACTGCCCTGTCTGTATCATCAGCACAATGAAACCAATTATATTCATCAATAAGAGATTTCACTTCACTATGCACCCCCTTTGAATCAACATCATCAAGTTCATGATCATTCTGCCATAGTGTGAGCCCTGTGTCACAGATTCTCAATAGAGAAGAGGTTTGCTCCCTCTCTAAATCACCATCATCAAATTCAGAATCAGTCTGCCAGATCGGTAGCTCTCGTAGCTCTAGGTCACAGAAGCGTGTCAAAGGAGTTTGCACCCCCTATGAATCATCATAATCACGTTCAAGATCAGTTTTCCAATTTGGTAGTTGTTCTTCACAAAAGCTTGTCAATGAAGGAGTCTGCACCCCCTCTGAATCAAGCACAAACTCTTGCTTAGCCAAGTCCTCAAAATCTGGTACATCCAAATTCTATAAACTTGGTATATCAAAATCCATGATCTTGCTGCTCTCAACAATAGCCCTGCTTTGACCTGTGGTGTATGTATCATTAATCAACTCTTTGGCAAAACCTGTACCAGTATCTTCAATCACCTCTATGGTAGAATCTGTATCAAAAAAATTTTGCTCTAATTCTGGTTCAGTAGCAAAAGTATCAGCTATAATTGAATCTTCCCGCATGTCTACCTGAATACGGCTGCACTCATTCACCTGCACATATTCATGAGCTTTAGAAAATTCATTGTCTTGACCCCATGATTTATTTCCTTCCTGTACTACAGGTATATGTTCTTTGAAAAATTTACCTTGTGTAGTTTGAGGCTGTAGAGACTCACCCTCAAGGACTTCTACTTCATACAAGGCATATGCAAATCCCAACTTTGCATACACAACTTTGACTATGTCTTCATCATTATCCTGTAAGAAGGTAGCATCCTGTACAATAAACTCATCAATCACAGCTTCTAACTTTGATCTTACTTGTCCTCGGATATCTGCGTAGTCCGGTAGACTTGAACTCTGTTCTTGATAGATTTCATACTCCTCATAACGTGATTGCACAATAGCTTCTTTGAAATACTCCCAGTCGTCGTTGCAAGCTCTGGTAACCTCTTGAATCTGCTCCTTCACATCTGAACTCACTAACTGCTCAAAAGATTTGATCATTAATTCTTCTGGTATCCCTCTTACCTTGGTCTCTAGCTCATAGCATTCTAGGTAGCCCTCTGGATCGTATCCATCAAAGAGTCGTCTCTCGTCGTATACTACATCTAAAGCTTCATCAATTTGATTTTTCTTCTTCACGGTCTCTATTTCAAGCAGAGATCCTTGAACCAATTGAAGCATCTTTGCAAAATCTGGAAATGTTGACTTATCATCAAAACCGTTTGTACTTAAGTCTGCAATCATCTTCATCATCTGCTCTAAATTCTCCATCTTTACCTCCCACCCCAGCTCGTTTCGCGTCGGCTTCACCAAATATGTCGGGGGATAAGTGTTCGCTACGTGAGCCGGGCATGCACCGGGCCTCTGGCTGTGGGAGGTGTGAAAGAGAGAGAACAAGAACAACAGATGTAACTGAATCTGGAAATCACTGTAATCATCAAGTAATTGATTAAAGCTTTGAGTACAACTTAATTCTTAGCCAAGGCGGGCTGTTAACAGCACCGTCACTCGGATCATCTGATAACTAGCATTTTAAGCTCTCGTTTACAGGATTAACCGGGTCGTTAACGACACCGGACTTAACAAAATGCTTAATCAACTTCGGACTGATGTCGGTGATGAGATTCCCTTTTGTCGCTTTATCTGCCTCATTTACATAATTCTACTCATTGCCTCAATCTTTATGATTCAATTATTGCCAAATTCGCTGCAAGCTATCTGTATGTAACATCCTCTGATCACCTCTGTCGTCCTTTTTATGCTTAATTGAGAGAAATATTGAGAGAGATCTGCCAAAATTTCCCCCGTCTTTCTCGTTCTTCACCTCCTTCATAGATCCTCAATTTTACTCCTTCTCTTTCCCTTAAGGGATCTCCCAAACTTGCCCTGATAGCTTAGGGGTTTATAGTTGTCCAAGCTCTCCTTTGCTTACTTCAAGCCCTTGCTTGCTTCGACCCAAGCTCGCCCTTGCTTGCTTCAAGTTTACTCCCTTGCTTTGCTTGCTGGCCTTGACAAGTTCTTCTCCTTAGTTCTACTTCCTCTCCCTCGTTTTGCTTCGCTTCCACTCTCCTTGCTTGCTTCTTGTTCAAGCTCGAGAGAGAAAAAGCAAAGCTCTTTGTTCAAGCTCAAAAGAGAGAGAGATCGAGCCTCTCTTGCTTTTGTTCAAGCTCGACCGAGCCTCTCTTTCCTTTGTTCAAGCTCGACCGAGCCTCTCTTGCCTTTGTTCAAGCTCGACCGAGCCTCTCTTGCTTTTGTTCAAGCTCGACCGAGCCTCTCTTGCCTAGTTCCGAGAGCGAGAGACTTTCCTTGCCTTGGCTTCGTAACACCTTCCTTTCTTGCTTCATGCCGCTTCTCTTCGTTGATGCCTCCGTTGGCTTGCAATCAAGCATGAGAGAGAGAGAGAGAGAGAGAGAGAGAGAGAGAGAGAGAGAGAGAGAGAGAGAGAGAGAGAGAGAGAGAGAGAGAGAGAGAGAGAGAGAGAGAGAGAGCGTATCCTTCCTCCTCCCCGTTCTCTCCTCTTCTTACCCTCCTCGTTGATAGGTTTCCTTATAATAGCCTTCTTGAGTTTTTTTCCCCACCACCACCCCCCCCCCCCCCCCTCCCCCCCCCCCCCCCCCCCCCCCCCCCCCCTTTTTTTTTAACTAAGTGGGTGGCCATCCTTTAGGGTGAAGGTTAAGCGGCCGGACTCCCTTAATTTGGTTGCCTTTGGGAAGCCTTAGCCCTTGGGTGGTCACACTTGGTATGCATGTCGGCAAAGCATTTCCAAGCACAAGGTTTTCTCATTATTAGTTGAACAAATCCCGCAATCAACATGCTCTACGTGACGACATTCGGACAAAGACCTCATCAGGAACCTTTAGTGATTTCATAACGGCACCGCATTTAGTATACACATCGGCCAAGCAATGCCTAGCAGCTCATTTTTCTCCAGAAAGCTGCAACCATGTTGGCATTTCCCCGCAATCATTGCATTTCAAGAGACCACATTCCAAACACAAAGCTCTTCAAGCACTTTTGTGCTTTCGTAACGGCACCATATTAGGCATACACGCCGGCCATGCTCGTCAAGGCTCTCATTAGCCCTAAACTGACAATAACATCGCGAATTTTTCTACCCATATCAGCATCTCGAATAATGCCAAGATTACCTAGCTCATCAGTGCCGGCAATTGTCATCGGCCTCAAGCCCTATTATCTGATCAAGCCGAACTCTGTCTAACGAGTCGTAAATCCCTGTAGACCTCTCAAATTGCATAGAATGTATACAAACCCTACTGAGTCTACAAAATTCCCAGATGGCACACCTATTAAGCGGACTGGACTGTACGGACCCGGCCCCCGATGAATCTTTATCGGCCAATTTCTTTGCGACCGGGACTCCGATCAACTGATCTGAAAAAACCGACGCGCTCCACAAATTGAGCACTTCAGGCCCGTGTATTCATTTGATTTCTGTCACCTCAGCTGCAGTTGCCCAATCCGATATAGATCTGCAATCGAGTCAAACTTCAATATGCCATAACTTCTTCACCGTAACTGCAATCGACGACCTGTAAAGACAGGCCGGTAGAGCACATTAAGCACTACAGCTCTAGATCATAATCTACCACTTGTGGTCACTTCAAGAATACTCATTTTTGGCATCATTGAGGCATCTATTGGCCCTTTTAACCCGCATCTGGCATACATTAATCATTAAGCTTGGCCTGTTATCAAGACCTGATCACTGCTCACTTAATGTGTAGGCTTTAAAGAAGCTTATCTTGCATTTCTCTGCTCTTTTTCTCATCATGGGAGCGAAGCTGCAGGACCCCAGATTTAGAGCCTATTTGATTAAATTAAGCATGCAAGAGTGTTCCATTTAAATCTAACAACACATTTTACTAGTCAATTCAGTGATAAGAACATACACAGGGAACCAACCCTTTGAAACCAACTTTGGATGGAAAGTACTCGCATGGTCTTACTAATCAATACTGAATGTTACTAAAGTGAGAATCATTATTGAAAAAAATTTGCAGGGTCAAAATTTTTTAACAGATAGCCAGCAACAAGGCTCATCAGTCAAGACCAATTGGAAGTGCAATCAATCAACCAAAAGAAGAGCTGAAATAGCTAGAGTAAGGAACGACAAAGTGAACTTTTAAGGTAAAAGGTTTGGCTTGATAGTGGTGTGTTAAATTAATGTATTTAAGATCAGGGAGAAACCTCCAAAGAGACCAAAGATCACAAGGAGATCAGGTAAGCTTAGTGTCTACGGAGGAGAGCGTGGCCTAAGCTAGAATAGATCCACTAGCACCAATCATAGAAGACGGTAGTGGGACCGACACATCTTCTGAACAATTTTTTTACCTCATGGCTGATCGGGACACCGTGGTTAACCGACCACGAACCCTCCTCGGACAATGAGGTTAACAACCCTTTACTTAGAAGGACCAAATGCCCATGGGGCTCTGGTATATGTTGATGAAAGGGGACAAAAAAGTATTGAGGAAAAACTAGCACAAAGAGTGGATGCCCTTCTAGCTTACAATTATGGGGATAGATTTTGTGATGGTGAGGGAACACATCACCTTATCGTTAAGGATCCAGAGAACTATAACAAATACGGGGATAATGTGGTAAAAGGGAAGATGGTTTCTGAAATGACCAAAATACCTCCTCTAATAGACCTTCCTAATGCCATCCTAGGTTTGACAAGAAGGTGACTAAAGTAGTGACTAACCAAGGGACGGTAGAAAAAGGTATTCGAGAAATGTATGACATATAGGATTTTCCTTAATCCAAAAAAATGCATTTCATGGTAAGACAAGGACGAATCTTGGGGCATAATGTCTCGAAGAATGGCATATCCACAGATTTGGATAAGATTAAGGTGATTATCAAAATGCCTAATCCAATCAATGCAAAGCAAGTACAATGCTTTATGGGACATTGTGGTTATTACACGAGGTTTATACACATGTATACAATTATCATCCAACCCCTGTACAGACTAATAGTGATCTTTGAATGAATAGATGAGTGCGAGGAATAATTTAGGAAATTAAAAGATACCCTTGTATCTGCTTCGGTGTTACAGGCACCTAATTGGAAAAAAATCTTTTACGTTCATATAGATGCATCTGTATTTGCTATAGGATGTATTCTAACTAAACCAAGAAAGGGAACCATGGATTTCCTAGTCACCTATTCTAGCCAGCTAGATAGTGCCAAAAAGAATTACACAACCATTGACAGGGAGGGGCTTGGAATGATTTATGCCATTAAATTTTTTTGGCATTGTCTCCTTGCAAATAAATTTGTGTTTTTCATAGACCATCAAGCCCTCTTATACCTTGTCAACAAACCATGCAACACCGGGTGAATTGTAAGATGGTTTGAGTTTACGGTAGTGGTTAAAAAGGGAAAGATACATCTCAGAGTAGACCACCTTTCTTGATTACCAAATGGAGAAGCTCCAAAGGGTGTAGATGATGATCTCCCAGATGCATATCTCTTCAATATAGAAATGGTACCCAAGTGGTCCCAAGAAATTGCAAAGCTACTATCACAGGGCGGGGAATTTGACAAAATGGACCTAGACCGTAAGCGAAGAATGATTCACCAAGCTAAGAACTTTCAATTGATTGGAGGACGTTTATATGATTTAGGCTCTGACGGTATCCTAAGATTGTGCATAAACCCTGAGGAATACGAAACCTATTTGCTAGAAGCACATATTCAGGCTTTAGCATTTCATTGTTGATCCACAAAAACTTTCCAACGCCTGTGATAACTAGGAGTGTATTGGCCGACTATGCATGTTGATGTTCATGATTATGTAGCTAGTTATGACAAATGCAGATCAGGCCCACTCATCAAACATGCGACATTGTTTCAAATAACACTTATGTCAGAATGGAGTCAATAGTTGACTTCTTTGAGAAACAGATGTTTCCCAAAAATATTACCAAAGCACGACAGAGAACGATAGAAATAGAAGCTCGTGATTTTACTCTGATTGAAAATCAGCTCTATAAAAGAGAAAAGGATAACAACTTAGGCTGTGTGCAATAGAGAACATGTACATTCCAACCCTGGAACAAGCATATAAAGGGATTAGTGGAGGGCATTTTTCAGGGGAAAAGACAACAAAATTGTCCCCACCTCTAGAATATGGTGTCCATCATTACATATGGACACGAACGAATATACAAAATGATGTGAGTCTTGTCAACAAACCAACGTACCAATAAAGTAGGATGAGATGCCCTTACGGCCAATGATGGGAGCCAGAGCTTTTGCCAACTACGGAATAGACTTTGTAGGAACAATCTCACCCCTTGCTTACAAAACACATGCCTAGTATACCATCGTGGCCACAAATTATCTCACCAAATGGGCCAAAGCTAAAGCTACACAAAAAGCTGATGCCCGGATTACTGCACAATTTCTATATGAAAATGTCTTTGTTAGATATGGTTTACCTATAGAGATTGAGGCACACATTTCATAAATGAGATAATAAAAAATCTTCTTGAATACTTCATGATAGTTCATAAGCTCCCTACCACCCAGAGGCTAATGGCCATGTAGAAGCTACAAATAAAACTCTATGTACAATCTTAACTAAGATAGTACCAGAGTTTAGAACGGATTGGGATCAAAAGCTACATTCAGCATTATGAGCATATAGAAATGCTTACAAAACCTCAATAGGAACAACACCATACAACATGGTGTTTGGACTTAATGCTATACTGCCTATGGAATTCTTAATCCTAACACTAAGAGTAGCAAAATGTCTAGAGTGGACAGGTCATGAAATGTATTCACGAATAGATGACCTAGAAAAGCTAGATGAGCTTCACTTAAAACCAGTAGCTTCTATCTATGCACAAAAACAAAGGCAATTTTTATTTTGATAAGCATGTACGATCCAAAAAAATTCAAAACAGACCATTATGTCTTGATTTACACGTTAAAACAACATGCTAAGAAACTTAAAAAGCGAGAGATGGGACCCTTTGTGATCAAAGACTTATCACCAAGGGGGGCTGTCAAGCTTGCTACATTGGATGGGGAAGAAATGCCTAACTGGATTAGTGGTTGTCGACTAAAAGGATTTCATCTACCACTAACCCCAAATATACTCCAACAAATCCATCACGCAAAGAAACGGACACAAGAGAAACATAATATTGTTGCAAAAGCTCAAGGAGAGGCCAAGGAACGCATAGCAAAAAGGAAACTTCTTTGAAAGCGACAACAACATGGACCACCTTTGAATATTAATGCCATTCAAATAACAGACTTTGACACAGAGACTATGCAGGAGCCCGAAATTGATGTCAAAATAGGACACAATCAAGTGAAGGCCACATCAATGCTTGATTTGGGAGCTCAAGAAAACTTGATCTCATAAAAACCTTTACAGGCAACTTCAACTTGACAATCAATTATAGGAAACAAAACAAAAACTCCACAATTATTCAGATTACTCGATTCAGGTAGTACTGGGCTGAACGGTGCTCATAGTATAGGTCAACCAACATGTCTATCCGCATAAATTTTATGTGGTAAAAGATACACACACACAACATGCCTTATTGCTAGGGAAATCTTGGTAGAGAAGATATAATGTACAACTTGACTGGAGTCAGAACACTGTGAGTATACAATCTGATTCAAAAAAATAGTAAGTTCCTTTCTCTATAAAAGCTGCAAACAAACAATCAGTACTGCAATCGGTGGACAAAGGAAAGCAACCCTTACAAGCACCCATTGTCCAACAATAGATCCCAAAGAGACATGCAAGGCAGGAAGAGCAATTCATTAGGGCAAATACTCTTGTCCACAACGAGAGTTTGATGCATCATAAGCCAAAGTACAGAAGTCACAAAAGTGCACCCCAATGAAACCCATATATTCTGTACAACAAAGCTACCAAGTAGACTTGGATCACGAAGGATCAAGCTGACAACGATGAGCAATAAGATATTGCAGATAGCTCTCCAACGATATCTACTACAAATAGGAAGTTGAAATCGAACTCTTTCCTAAGACAGATATGGGTACCAAAGAAGTTACTCAGTGATCAAAGCCAACATACAAGAATTTGGATTCAAAAGAAACAACCTCGGGAACCACCAGTACACAACTTCAACAAAAAAACAAAGGCATGTTCCAGTTAATTAATACCCAGAGTTCAGATTTGGAAACCTAAACAAAGAACAATCACAAATACAAAGACAATGGGTAGCCTGGCTTCATGAACTCTTTTGACTATCAAAGAAAGAGCAAGGATATTGGAAAGTTTATTGTTCTGACAACCTCACTAGGAGCATACTTCCATACAAAGCTTCAACATCGAATGCCAATAAGCATTATGCTTCTACCTTCCTCTTGCGCAACATTAATTTTTCCATGCATTGCTTGAGTATGCATATAGGACCGCATTACATGGCCAGCATTAGCACTTTCTTGAGTCCCATACACAACACATTCCCGTGGGCGCTACATTGTCGTCCAGGAGGACTTCAACTTGGAAGGGGGGAGGCATTGGCATTTGAATGCAGAACCAATACGCTACAAGTGTAAAAAAAGGGGCACTGTTTTCTATAATTTTATAGGTTTTTGCGTTTGATTGCGAGTATTTTGGTAAACTCGAGATATGCCCTTAATTATTGTGTGATAACAGATGACAGAGGACAAACACCAAGATGAGCCTCTAGGTATGTGTATATATGTAAAAATTACAATTTTCATGCAAAAAAACTGAGAAAACGAAGCAATCTGGCCAAAAATACTACACATAGATGTATATAGTGGTTTATTATACTATTATCTAATTAACTTTTTTTTGGATAATTTTTGGGTCAAGTTAGATATTTTCCTTTATTTTTTATTTTTTAAAAATAAAAAACAACAAAGAAAAATAGAAAAAGCAGGTGAAATGGTGACATGGGGACAAAAGAAAAATATGGAAATGATCAATAAGTAAATGACAGCTTATGGTGAAGATGGGGTGCAAATATGAAAAAATTTGCGGAAAGCCAATTTGATCGATTTTTGAACTAAATGACAATTTTTTCAAAAATAGAGCATGGTTTATTATACTATTATCTAATTAACTTGTTTTTTGGATAATTTTTGGGTCAAGTCATATATTTTCCTTTATTTTTGTTTCTTTTAAAAAAACAACAAAGAAAAATAGACAAAGCAGGTGAAATGGTGACATGGGGACAAAAGAAAAATATGGGAATGATCAATAAGTAAATGACAGCTTATGGTGAAGATGGGGTGCAAATATGAGAAAAGTTGCGGAAAGCCAATTTGACCAGTTTTTGAACTAAATGACAATTTTTTTGAAAATAAAGTAACCGGAGTTCAAATGAAGAAATTTTTGAGCCTAAAGTACATTTCACAACAAGATAGGGGCACATGTCAAATTTGGTAAAAAGTGGTCCAGGGAACCCCGATATAAGTTTCTTTGGGCCCACTTAGTAGCTCATTTTCACAATTACAAGTGAGAGAGAGCTTGAGAGACCTAGAGCGCTCGGATCTTCTTTGAGTCCATATGACACATAGGACACATCAACCGGCACTAGATATGAGAGGTAGACTCGTTACCATGAGCGTTTCTTGTTCTACACTCTCTTTGTTGCAAAAAACTTCAAAAAAAAGCAATGTGGTTTCACGGAGAAGAAATCAAAATGGGGCCGTAATGCATCAACCACCCAACTAGTAGCTACAAGACTTGACAGGGGGTTAACCCTAACCTAAAAGAACACCTCTATTACCTCCGATGCAGGTTTAGGTCAACCAAAAAAACCCTAACCTCTTCGGGCACGATAGAGACTGATCGAGAAGGAATCATCGAAACAACGCAAAACTTCACGAGAAGTTATGTCTCAATCATGTCTATAAGCCAAGTTAGACTCCTCCCGAATCGACCATCAGAAAGTGGACCAAATCATCGAGTAAGGCTTCGGAACCACAAAGTGTCATTTGTGCCTCACGACCAAGCTAGGTGTCCGTTTGCCACCAAACTTCACAGGCGTCATTGACATATCATTAACAACCAACATGTAAGGTCAAATGTCAAGAAAAATTGTCGCCAACCATCTCCTCAGCAAAAGACGCTTTTTGAGCAACAAATCGCCAAAAAGGGTATCAGGGAGTTCAATTGATACATCAAAGCCGTGAAAGGGTGCCCCGCAACATCCACATACAAGGGAATTAAAGATCAAGAAGAATCTTTGCAGGAACACATCCTCAATTGAGGAAATCTTTTTCGAAGATTGAAATGCCAAATAAGGAGTTTCTAAGCTGAACAATTGACTTTTGAAAGTGAAAACCACCTAGTAGGGCTTAGGGCACAATCACAAAATACCTTAAGGCATCAAAATCATTTTTTATCACTGAAGACATCATATGCGTTTGATGTCTCACAGTCAGATTTGGACAAAAAGCATTCACATGACTTCATCAAACCATTCTGCATACCTTAAACATGGAGCACATACGATTTCATCAGATTTGGAGCCAATTAGGGTACTCAAGACCCATAAAACGCAAAGTCTCAGTGTAATTTCATTTTTTTTGGCCTTGGACTTTTCAAAAGGGCTTCAAATCATGTGAGATTTTATACACAACATAAACATAGCCTATATATCACATGCCTATGCTCAAAAATACATTTTCAAAAAATAGACATTATATGCGTATTATGTCTAGACTAATATACAGAGGCCAAACGCCACAATTTTCAACACAAGCTTGTGCACCATGTTGTATACAAATCATGTCTTCAATTTGGACAAGTTTGGGCTAGGTGATGACCACTTGGAGCACAAAATCAGAAAATACTAGAAAAGGAAGCATTCTAGGTCCCCAACCACATGACTCCTCCGAATAAAAATCAGAGATGATGAATGGAATCCCAATCACCAAAGGAAGCTATAGAGGAAGTCTAAGCCAAAAAACTCAATGGAGACTTTATACGCATATAATGTCTCCCTATAGCCAAATGATAGTTTTGGGCAAAATTTTCACTTACAAAGTCTTTACTCCATTAATATTACCTGAAAGCTCAAGTCCCATCAAGTTCTGTGGCTCTATACCCATCTTAACTCCAATATTGAAATCCAAAGCTCTATGGTTGATATTTGGCTCCAAGCACAGGAGGAGAAGCCCAAATAAAATTCTTATGTCACAGGAGGATATACCAAGCCAATGCCCACTTACACTTCATGTCTGAGCCATTTTTGACAGAGTAGACATCATACGTGTATGATGTCTCACTAGATTGAAAATGAACCTGGAGACTAACTTTAACCCCTCTAAACCTTCACAACATGATTATGAGAGCATCTACCTCATTTCATCCTTATATATTCAAAACTAAGCCAGAATCGAGCTTCAAACCTACAAGGGGTTCTAGTGGTCATAGCTTGCCCAAACTTACATCCAAATTGAAATCCATGCATATACTCATAAATTACATGATAAGAGTTGTGCACATGTGAAATATTATTCTGTTTTGAGCACTTAGACATTATATGCGTTTAATGTCTCACAATATAAATCTGCACCCAAAAGAAATCATCACCATGTGCACTGCACCTTTAGGCCCTAATTAGCATGTGTTTCAATTTTGAAGTCATTTGGATAGCTAGAAACTGAGAAAATGCAAGATTAGCTAACTTTCGCATGATCTATGGAGGCCAGTAAATCACCAGTAAAGAAGAAAAGAATGTCCATGAAGGACATTATTGCAGCCAGCGATCCCTACACACTACAAGAGGAGACACTCAAGCCAGCTAAGGCCTGGGTAGACGAGGCCACGCTAGAAAAGGAAGGATTGGCAATATACCAAGGCACCTTCAGAGACCCACAAGGCAACACGGTGGATATCCCCATGAATCCACGGGAGATGTTCGAATTTGCAAACCAGGAAGAAACCCTCAACCAACTGGAAAGAGAAGACCTCTACAACTTCTTCATAGCACCACAAGTAGGTGTGGATATTCAGAGAGTATATGAGCTAGTCAGCTCAATTCAAAAACACAAAAAGGCAGTGATTATGACCTTAGATGGACAAAAGACAGAAACTTTGATCACTCCTCAAACCATAGGAGATGCACTAGGGCTCCACAATGAAGGAAGCTCAGTTTGGAAAATGAGAGATGAAGTAAAGGTCTACGCCCAAAAGAAGCCTAATCAAATGTTTGAAGACCTGGTGGACCCGATAGCTACAAAGATTTGCAAGTTATACAACCAATACTTCCATGTTTGTAGCAAGAGGCCCCAAAAATACACAACTCCTCCCCATGCAGTGGCAACCACCATAACCTAGGCATTGAAAAGCATCATGCCCAAAGAAGTGAACTACGCCCAATACCTGCATGAGCAAGTGGTTGGCATGGGCATGGAAAAGCCAAAGTACATTGGAGGAGGGGAAACCTTGACGAAGATTGCATACGAAGCAATTGGTGCTAGAGGACAGTGGCTAGAGTCGCCAACACAGAATGAGTGGTTCAAGCTCATAAAGATGAGCCAGTAAGTGTCGTGGCTCCACCAGTCACCACAAGACTACGAAGAAGGTTAGAAACAATGCCAGAAGAAGAGCCTGTGGAACCACCAAAAGAAGAAAGGAAAAATAGCAATGACTAGAGAAACAAGACCCAAGGGAACATACAGCCAAAAATCCACTCGGATCGAGAGGCTGATTGAGCAATTTAGGGTAGAATGAGTACTCAAGGGGGATTTTGAAGAGTATTGGGTGCCAGATCCGTCAAAAGTCAGAGGAAGATCCTCTAGACCTCTAGAGGACCAGTTTGATCATTACATCCGAGCGTATGAGGAGATGGAAAGGGTGCTTGAACAACAAAACTTAGAGACCTTCACGATGGAGGAAGTTCAAGACATCAAGAAGAAGGACCTTCAGTGAAGAAGGATCAGGAGGGCGACCGGACAAAAGTTGAAACACCACCACCTTCACCACCAGGCTCTTCCACCCCTCCTCCAAGTCCAAAACCCTCTACACCCAAACCACAATCCTCACCAAAAGAAATAGAAGAGACTGCACATGTGATCTAGGGATAAGGAGAAAGAAGAAAGAGACACCTATGAAGACCTCATTCAAGCCGGGTACATAATGGCACAGGCTTTGAGAGTAGTTTATGAAACTCCTATTCCTCCATGGGCTGCAAAAGAGGAACAAAGGAGATAAGATTTCTCTATGGGCTAGGAAAGGGCTGATAAATTTGAAGAACCAAAGATAGATCAAGAATTGCAAAGACGAGCTCTAGAAAGATACTCCCCACAACCTGGAGTGGTAGGGTTGGTTTATGTCCCTCAAGCGCCTCAATGGATACCATTGGCCCATCCATAGAGAGTACCATCAATAGGGGTAATGATAAGTATGGGACATCGGGTTCCATTTTTTGGCCCTATCAATAGGCCAATGGCTAGAAACTTGGTAGCAACAACTGAAGTTGAAAAAAGAGCCTCATATCAGATACTAGATGGAGTCAGAACGTGGTCTGTAACCATTAAATAGTATGCTGAATACCAGAGAGGATAATATGCAAATGGAACATGATAACCTGTCAAGCGTAGTACAAGCTACCCATCTGAAAGCTGAGGAAGCCAAAAAGGAGCTTGCTACTCTCACTACAACACTAAGGGAGGATGAGAGCAAACGAGATACTCTAACACTAGAAATGGAAGAGGTCTCGAGAGAAGTCAAGACTCTCCAAGAAGAAAAAGAAAGGGTGGAAGATGAGTTGGAGGCGGCCAAAGATGAAGTACTGGAGCTGAAAGAAAAACTAGAGCTTCAAGACTTGACAATAAAGAGATTAAGGAAAACTCCAAGGGCTATATGGGCTATTAGCACTTGATTTTTCTAAATAACTTTGACAAATATAAACGAAAGTAATTAAAACAAGGAGAGACCCTGCCTCACTGCTCTTTGTAAACAATTATACTCTAATCAAGTTAGAAAAATAATGAAGATCGTCATTAAAATCATTTGGTCAATTTTAGTGGAGACATTCACTTGTATTACGTTAAAATTTTTGTAAACACAATGATTATATTGCTATACTGGTATACTGGTTCCCAGATATATTGTTTATGTCGCAAATACCAAAAAAATGTAAAAACTAGTAGTTTTATACTCGAAAATAGGAATAGGTAATTCTATAAGAGTCTTGCAAAGAGCCATTTGTACTAGTATTGATACAGGTCTGGTATACTGGTGTTGGTATAGGTACCAGTCTTCAAATTTTTAGCGCTAGTATTGCTACTGTTAGTACTGGTACTGATATTTGTTGGGGTATAGGCACCTGTGCCTTGCCTGGCCGCCCAGAGTCTGGGCGCCCACTGACTTGTATACCTTATACATAGCATAAGTGTATAGGGGGCTGCTCACTCTTTGAGTCTCGCCACCCACATCGTGTGTGTATCTCCTTCTCTCTCTCTCACTCTCCGTCTGTGGTGCTCCCCGATCCCCTTCAATTGGTATCAGAGCGTAGGTGCGGAGGGAGCGCGTGTGTGCACAGTCACACTGACAGCGGAGAGACAGTTTCATTCCCGAAATCGCGTCCGCACGCGTGCACTTTCAAGAGTGCAAACAGGGTTTCGACTTCGGCATCGGCAAATTCAGCTTTTCGAGAGCGTTTCTGTTAAGTATGGAGCCTGATTTACCCTTGTAATTTTCTGTGGTAAAAGCGCACATTTGTAAGGCCCCCATTATGAGGAGAAGCCATCGTGCGTGAAGGAAAATCACTCACCGGAAACCAAAATTTTCACAGACAAGAGTCAGGGGCAACTTTAAAGGCCTCAGGGGCGGAATATTATGGCCGGAAGGCGGCCGGAAAGTGGTCGGAAAACAACCTGTCGGTTGGCCGGTGGCCGGTAGTCAATGGCCAATGGCTGGTGGTCGGAAGTCAATGGCCGGTGGCCGGTGGCCGAATTCAAAAGCGGACTTGTCTTCTCAAGGGCGGCCACACATGGGCGGATTGGAGGGTCCGATTTGGACTTATTCGCACAAGGGCGGCTACACATGGCTGTCTCTCATAAGAGAGGGCAGCCCTTTTGGCCTATAAAAGGAGGCCATTTCTACACACATTGCATAGTGTGAAGTTGATGCAACAAGGTGAGTGTGAGGTGGTGAGAGTGAAGCAAGGCGGGAGCTCCATTAAGGGTATAATCCCTTTGTAAACTACTTCTTGTTTTGAAGTACTAAAGCCATTGAGTGGCTGCTTTCCTGTGGACGTAGCCCACATTGGGTGAACCACGTATATCGTGTGTACTCTCTCTCTCTCTCTCTCTCTACTCTATAATCTCGTGTATATAAATCTGTCTCTCTCCAATAAGTAATCTACTCAATTATCTATTTAGCTACGTCTTATTTCCTAACAATTGGTATCAGAGCAACGTTTGGTCGTAGCTAAATTATCTCAAGGAAAGGATTCCTTGAATTGAGTGGGAGTTATGGCAGAGGAAGGGAAGCTCAAGATTGAGAAGTTCAACAGCAAAAACTACCAACATTGGAAGATGGAGATTGAAGACTATCTCTACCAGAAGGACCTCTATTTGCCACTAGGCGGTCTTGCGAAGAAGCCGACAACAATGGCAGATGAAGCATGGATTGTCCTTGATGGAAAGGCACTGGGAACAATCCGGTTAAGCTTGGCGTCAACGGTGGCCTTCAATGTTTCGGAGATGAAGACCACGGAGGACTTGATAAAGTCACTTGATGACTTCTACGAGAAACCATCGGCATCCAATAAGGTATTTCTTATCAAGCGCTTGTTCAATCTAAAGATGGCAGAGAATGGTTCAGTTGCAGAACACCTAAATGACCTTAACACAAACATAAGTCAAATTCGATCAGTGAAAATCAATTTCGATGACGAAGTGCGAGCTCTCCTTTTACTATCATCTCTACCGAATAGTTGGGACAGCCTTGTGATGGCTGTAAGTAATTCTATCTCTGGCACAAATACTCTTAAGTTTGATGATGTTGTGGGTGTTCTCCTAAGCGAGGAAATGTGAAGGAGAAGCACAGGAGAATTATCAAGTGCTGCACTATCAATGGAAACAAGAGGAAGGCCTGAGGAGAGGTTCAAAAACCAAAAGGGTCGTGATCGCCCAAGGCGGAGCAAGTCACGCACAAAGTCAGTTCTTGAATGTTGGAACTGCGGCAAGAAGGGCCACGTCAAGAAGGATTGCTGGTCCAAGAAGAAGAAGGAGACAGAGTCTCAAGACAACAAACGAACATTGGAGGCCAATGTGGCAGGTAAAGTAGAGCAAGATGCTCTAATTCTCTCATTAGACAATGTGTCTAATTCCTGGATAGTAGATTCCGGGGCTTCATTCCATGTGACACCACACAAGCAACATTTCCAAGACTACACCAAAGGTAATTTTGGGTATGTATACTTGGGAGATGATGAAGCTTGTGAGATTGTCGGCAAAGGTACAGTTTCTGTCAAAACTGCTAACGGAAATGAATGGAAGCTTAAAGATGTTAGGCATGTTCCTTCTCTTCGCAAAAATTTGATCTCTACAGGACAATTGGACGATGAAGGTCACAACATTGCATTCGAAAACAAACGGTGGAAGATCTCAAAGGGATCTTTGGTGGTTGCCAAGGGTGAAAAAGTCGGTACACTTTACTTGTGTACTGTTAGCACGCAACCTTTAGCTTGTGCAGCAACTACAGAAGTTGACAGTGCGGTGTGGCACTACCGACTTGGGCATATGAGTGCCAGAGGAATGCAAATCCTTCAAACAAAGAAGCTTCTGCCAGGTTTGAAAGAAGTGGACTTAGAGTTCTGTGAAGATTGTGTTTATGGTAAAGAAAAGAGGGTAAAATTTCAAAAATCAAGAAATGAAAGAAAAAATAAAAAACTTGAGTTGGTTCATTCTGATGTTTGGGGTCCTGCAAGTACACCATCACTTGGTGGCTCATTGTACTATGTAACATTCATAGACGATGCGACTAGAAAAACATGGGTTTATGTCATGAAGAATAAATCCGATGTATTTTCCATATTTCAAAGGTGAAAAGCCTTTGTGGAGAATGAAATAGGTACCAAGGTTAAATGCCTCAGATCCAACAATGGAGGCGAATATTGCAGCCAATCTTTTGAAAGCTTTTGTGCTAGCAATGGCATTCGGAGGCAAAGGACAACCCCAAGGACACCTCAACAAAATGGGATTTTGAAAAGGATGAACAGGACAATCATGGAACGAGCACGAAGCATGCGGCTACATGCAGGCCTACCGCTTGAGCTTTGGGCGGAAGCTGTAAGCACGTCTGTGTACTTAATCAATCGGTCACCCTCAACGACATTGGATGGGGGAGTTCCAAAAGAGGCATGGACAGGTAAACCGGTGAATTATGCATTTCTCAAAGTTTTCGGGTGTGAGGCTTTCATGCACATAGATAGAAGCCTAAGATCAAAGCTAGATGCAAAGTCCAAAAAGTGTTTCTTCATTGGCTATGGAGAAGAAGACTTTGGGTATCGCCTATGGAATCCTGAAGATGGTAAAATCTTAAGGAGTAGGGATGTAATTTTTAACGAACAAAATATGTAGAAAGATTACTTGGAAAGAAAACAAACAAAAGAAACAGGTGATGAGTACATGGAGCTTGAGGACGGTGAAGACTCAAGGACTGCAAACGGTGACAATGTGCAACAACATCAACCAAATGAGGAGTCTCAACCTATTCCCCGAAGATCTACAAGAACAAGTAGATCTCCAGAAAGGTTTCTTCCTTCCTTCAACCATCTCTTGATCTCAAATTCTGGAGAGCCGGAATCATATGAAGACGCTATGCAACATGAATCCAAAGAAGAATGGACGAAGAGCATGCAAGTGGAGATGGACTCACTACATCGCAACCAAACATGGGAGTTGGTTGAGTTGCCTAAAGGTAAGCGGGCACTTCAAAACAAATGGGTGTACAAGCTAAAGGAAGAAGAAGGTGGGAAGAAAAGGTACAAGTCTAGGCTTGTGGTAAAAGGTTTTTCTCAAAAGAAAGGTATTGACTTCAATGAAATATTTTCTCTTGTTGTAAAAATGAACTCAATTAAGCTTGTCTTAAGCCTTGTGGCTGCTCATGATCTAAATCTCGAGCAAATGGATGTAATTACGGCATTCCCTCACGGTGACTTAGAGGAGGAAATCTACATGCTTCAACCAAAGGGGTATGAAGTAAAAGGTAAGGAGAAAATGGTTTGCAGATTAAAGAAGAGCTTGTATGGTTTAAAGCAAGCATCAAGACAATGGTACTTGAAGTTTGATCGATGGATGTTGGATCATGGATTCACAAGATGCAACTCGGATCACTGCGTCTACACGGAGAATTTGGGAGATGGGAAATTCATCATCCTAATGTTGTATGTTGATGACATGTTGATTGCAAGTGCTAACATGCAGGACATCAAAGACCTAAAAGAGAAGCTGTCCAAATCTTTTTCAATCATAGATTTAGGTGTTGCAAAGAGGATACTTGGTATGAAAATATCAAGGGACGGGACGAAGAAGACAATAAAGCTATCTCAAGAAGATTACATCAAGAAGGTACTAGAAAGGTTTGCAATGAAAAATGCAAAACCAGTTTCTACACCTTTGGCTGGTCATTTTAAACTAACGAAGGATATGTGTCCAAAGACACAAGAGGAGATAGCCTATATGTCTAAAGTTCCATATGCTGCAGCGGTAGGTTCTCTAATGTATGGTATGGTCTGGACAAGGCAAGACATTGCACATGCAGTGGGAGTTGTGAGTAGGTTCATGGACAACCCAGGTAAAGAGCATTGGCAAGCTGTGAAGTGGATACTTAGGTATCTAAAAGGGACAACAACAAATGCTTTGTATTTTGGAGGAACTGATATTTTTCTATAAGGGTATGCTGATGCAGATATGGCAGGTGACAAAGATACTCGAAGGAGCACTACTGGCTATGTGTTCACTGCTGGATGCACAGCAGTAAGCTGGGCTTCAAAGCTACAGAAAGTGGTTTCACTTTCTACCACGGAAGCAGAGTATGTAGCAATGAAGGAGGCAAGCAAAGAAATTATGTGGTTTCACAGATTCTTAGAAGAGCTTGGATTCAAACAAGACAATTGTGTCTTGTACAGTGATAGCCAAAGCGCTATCCATCTTGCGAAGAACTCAGCCTTTCATTCAAGGACAAAGCACATTGAGGTGAGATATCACTTCATACGCACTCTTTTGGAAGAGGGACAACTAAAGCTAGGAAAGGTGCATACAAGTGAAAATCCTGCAGACATGTTTACAAAGGTGGTCAACAAGGAGAAGTTGAGCTTTTGCTCATCTTCAATCGGCATTCAAGGATAAGAAGCCAGAATGGAAAGCAGTCACAGGTTTGGTTTGGAGATCAGTCTCCAAGTGGGAGATTGTTAAGTATGGAGCCTGATTTACCCTTGTAATTTTCTGTGGTAAAAGCACACATTTGTAAGGCCCCCATTATGAGGAGAAGCCATCGTGCGTGAAGGAAAATCACTCACCGGAAACCAAAATTTTCACGGACAAGAATCAGGGGCAACTTTAAAGGCTGAGGGGGCGGAGGCCCCCGAGACTTTTTTTTTGCCGGAATATTCTTTTTCGCCGGAATATTATGGCCAGACGGCGGTCGGAAAGTGGTCGGAAAACAACCGGTCGGTTGGCCGGTGGCCAGTAGTCAATGGCCAATGGGCCGGTGGCCGGTGGCCGAATTCAAAAGCGGACTTGTCTTCTCAAGGGCGGCCACACATGGGGGGATTGGAGGGTCCGATTTGGACTTATTCGCACAAGGGCGGCTACACATGGCTGTCTCTCATAAGAGAGGGCAGCCCTTTTGGCCTATAAAAGGAGGCCATTTCTACACACATTGCATAGTGTGAAGTTGATGCAACAAGGTGAGTGTGAGATGGTGAGAGTGAAGCAAGGCGGGAGCTCCATTAAGGGTATAATCACTTTGTAAACTACTTCTTGTTTTGAAGTACTAAAGCCATTGAGTGGCTGCTTTCCTGTGGACGTAGCCCACATTGGGTGAACCACGTATATCGTGTGTACTCTCTCTCTCTCTCTCTCTCTCTCTCTACTCTATAATCTCGTGTATATAAATCTGTCTCTCTCCATTAAGTAATCTACTCAATTATCTATTTAGCTACGTCTTATTTCCTAACAGTTTCCAAACAGGTGTCCTGGAGTTGTACCCCCCTTTTGAAGCCATTCGAGCCATCAAAAACTTCATTCGAGCTACGGTTGAGGAGCTGCATTTTTCAGCCCTCTTTTGGCAGTTTATGCTGCGTTTTTGGGTCGAAACGGAGGTTTTTGGCATAGCTTTCACACCCGGACTCGGATACATGTGATCCAGGAGTCTACCTTGGGGTTTTGGCACGCTCTGGACGCGCTCGTCATATCAGAATTTTTAAATTCTGAACGCTGAATTTTCTGCATCAGCAGTTGTTTATTGTGTGTCGAAGATTCCACACATGGTTTGCTCTCAAATGTGAGAGTGATATTTGCTGCAAGTTTCCTCACAGGTGGGAGGATACGATGTATGCCTTATGTGGTTTGATGCTCAGGGAGACTAATGTGATTGCATTTTGAGCTCGGCAATGTATGCCTCGAGCATGTTTTTTTGGCAGTCACAGGAAGAGCAGATATTTGTGTACTAGATTTGCAGGTGTTTGCAATGATGTATGCAAAGTGTGGAGATTGGTGCATGCATTTGGAGTGCGGTTTGATGTGCTTTGGTTGCTCATGGTTTTGAGCGTGGAGTCAGTTTGGTTACTGGTTTTGTGGCCGTTTTACTGACCAAACTCTGGCGAAATTTTCCCAGGAGTTTTATGCGCATCATTTATGCGATCTAGGTAGAGATTGCGGGTTGCACTCAACATTTGCGTGCGGTGTTCTCTGTAGGTGGGAGATTTATGTGTGTGTATGCATCGATACCGCACAGTGTGGGCTTGGTGATTCGCTCACGGTTTGATTGGCGTACAGTTATCTTGGCACACTCACAGGAGTGAGTATTGTGATGTATGCTTGTGTGGCTACGAGCTAGGTAGCCGGATTCGAGCACTAATGGCTTGAGGTTTTTCAGCAGGATTCAGCTACAGGTTTACAAGTTTACAGGCAGGTTTGAGGGCTTATTTGGGGGCTGAATTTTCAGCCATTGTTTCCTCTTTGCAGGTGTCCATGTATGGCTCAGTTGTAGGCTGATCTGGGACATGTTTGTGACTTGTTTATGCAGTTGTTTAAGAGCTGAATTTTGGGGCTGTTTTGGGACAAATTTTACAGCCATATTTGCAGACTTTTGTTGATGCGATTTGAGCCAGTTTAGGGCTGATTTGGTTGACATTGCGGGAGCTCTATTTTGGAGTGTGTCTCACAGGTTTTACATTGTGTTTCTGGCCATATTTGTAGACAGTTTCCAGGTGTTTTTGGTGAGGTGGTTTTGCTATCTAGCTTGCTACTTGTGCTCATGGCAGAGACAGGTGATCGATCAGATTGTGACCTCTCACAGATGCGCATGTTTGATGGGTCAGACTTTGCAGCATGGAGAGAGTGTATGCTTGATGCATTGACACAGCGAGGGTTGCATCGACCATTGAGTGGTGATGTAGGTAGACCTTCAAACATGTTTGACGATCAGTGGCAGGAGCTAGAGGAGATGGCACTATCTACACTCTCTTTGCACCTTGCGGAATCTGTATATGCTCTTGTTATGTATGAGGCTACTTCGAGAGCACTTTGGCGCAGATTACATGATATGTATGATAGATCTGAGTCATCAAGGACTCGTGTGAGACATGTACATTCACGAGTATGCCGACAGGTGATATGTTGGTATTGTGGTCATTCTGGACACGTTAGACGACGTTGTTTTCGTCGTATGCGACATCGTAGGAGACATGGTAGTCTCAGAGATGTATGTAGTGATGCCATGGACTCAGTTGCTTTGACAGTTGAGGCACATGTAGTGTCGGAGTATACTAGTGACGGGGATGTCACTTTTACCTCAAGCTATGCACGAGATGCTATACATGTGGATAGTGCACTCCCTTCGCAGTGGTTGCTAGACGCAGATGCTATGTTTCATGTCACGTCGCATCGTGCATGGTTTTGTAGCTATTCTAGCGGGATGCTTGGTAGTGTACGTTTGACCGATGGATCGGTGCATGCGATAGTAAGTGCAGGAGATGTGAGACTGTCATTACCGAGTGGTGCATCTTACTTGTTACGACATGTGCGCTATGTACCAGATTTGACAGTGAGTTTGATCTCGATTGGTCAGCTTAGAGATTGTGGACATCAGATTTCGCTATGAGAGCGAGATTTTGTGATACATTTGGGTTCGCTAGTGATTGCGAGAGGTTCTAGGAGTGGTACAGGTTACCCATTGCATGTGGATCACGTGAGAGACGGTGTTGTCTCTGTGATCATGCAGCCAGGTAGACAGAGAGAGAGCAGGCGAGTCTCTTTTGCTTGTGGGTTGCAGGATACTTTGCATGGAGTGCAGAGTAGTGCGATCGTTGTGCGCACAGTTGGGGCACGACTTGAGCAGTCACACAGAGAGGTGACAGCGTCATACATGCATGCTTTGCTAGTGACTGATCAAAGCAGAGAGTCAGTTGTGCGAGATACTTCTATGCAGGATAGACATGTAGAGCGGTCTTGCTCTAGTGAGTCACGACAGGAGGACGTTGTGCAAGAGTCTATGCATATGGAGTTAGAGCATGAGAGCTCTAGTGAGTCACAACAGATTGAGTGGTCATGTTTGCAGTGGATGATTGCAGAGGAGGCTGAGATGTCAGCGATTATGCAGTCATTCCTTTCTATGCTTGACAGTGAGCATGGGGATATAGTTGTGCAGGATATGTCTTCCAGCAGACACCTAGAGCAGCTGGTTTGCTCTGAGGTTGCACGACAGGTTGATGCGTCTTTTGTGGACAGTCAGGAGATGCATGTGGCTGACACACCTTGTCAGTCAAAGATGCCTATTGCCAGGGATATATATGTTGATGCATGCTCCGTAGAGCTAGCAGGGCCCGCTAGCATTGCATCGGCATTCGGTGGTCTCATGTATGAGATGCTGATCTTGAGATCGGATATCGCAGCTGTAGTGGGAGCATTTGCAGTTGGGGTTGTCAGTCGTTTGTTGACTGATGATGGCATAGTGCACGAGGGAGATATGCAGGTATTGCGTACATACTTGCAGTACGTGTGCGGTACGTCTGGTGGTGTATGGACTTACACGGGAGTAGGACAGCCGGATGCACACGATCACAGCCAACCAGTGGGCATCGGTTGAGAGCGGTTTTCTCTCACCTTTTGTAGTCTTTAGACTAGGTTCCCTTGCTTAAAGGCACAGTCGCCTTTAAGTGGGAGGTTGTTGGGGTATAGGCGCCTGTGCCTTGCCTGGCCGCCCAGAGTCTGGGCGCCCACTGACTTGTATACCTTATACATAGCATACGTGTATAGGGGGTTGCTCACTCTTTGAGTCTCCCCACCCACATCGTGTGTGTGTCTCCTTATCTCTCTCTCACTCTCCGTCTGTGGTGCTCCCTGATCCCCTTCAATATTGCTATATTGCTAAACTGATATATTGGGATACTAGTACTGGTACTAGTCTCAGATTGTTAGTCCTAGTAATTGTACTAGTAGTACAGTTACTGATATTGTCTTACTACTATACTAGTCTATTGGTTTACCGGTATACTGGTTCCCAGACATATTGTCATGTCGCGAATACGAGAAAAAATGTAAAAACAAGGAGTTTTATACTCTCAGATAGAAAATAGGTAATTCTATAAGAGTCATATTGAGAGCCGATATACTGGTAAAGATACATGTTTGATATATTGGTACTGGTATTGGTACTAGTCTGCAGATTTTCAGTGCCAGTACTAGTATCAGTAGTGCTGGTATTGAAACTACTATACTGGCATACTAGTACTGGTATCAGTCTCAGCCTTTCAGTGTTGGTGTTGGTGTTGGTGCTGGTGCTGGTGCTGGTAGTACTAGTACTGATACTGTTATATTGCTATACTAATATACTAGTTAACTGGTATACTGGTCATATAGTCCATGTCGAGAATAACCAAAAAAAATGTATAAACCATCTAGCCAAGCCATCCACTGCTTCAAGATATAATAAAAATTTAGTAGAATTCCATCATATAATCGTAAATAAAAACTATATTTGCTAATGTATAGAGCATCAGCCAAGAAGCCTTATGAGCTATAAGAAGAATACTTACTAGACAAATTCATTTAATAATAAAAAACCTTATCAGAGTCCCCATCCAGCCCGCTAGCAAACCATGCCATCAGTACATCAAAACATATTTAAAAATGTCCATAAGTTCTCAATTACCAAGCAAAGAAGTATTACTTTCAAAACTTAGCCCATTACGCCAAAGAAATCCACCTGAGAAGAAGAAGAAGCCAGAGAAGTGGACCTCCAAATCTTGTTGCTTTTCTTTTCCTTTAGCCATAGTGTCACACACTTAGGGTACATTCACTTAAACAACTCTTCCTCACCACAACGGCTACCAACAGAGTATACACAAGCCTGCTAAGTGAGGAAGACCCTCACCTTTATACAGGATTGACAGATCAGACTGAGAGTAAACTATTGGTGAATGCAACTACGCCATTCATCCTTGGTTAGTCATTGATTTTCCATAAATGGGGCCATGTGCAATGCCAACAGACGACCTCCAGAATAGGGTAGAATCCACAACTTGAAGATCTAGCTTATTGCGCATACATGTGCAGGCAAGTGAAGTTTCCTATTTTGACCTTAACCCTACAGAGCCATACGATAATGCTACTAATAGTGAGGCCAAAAAAAGACCCACAGGAAAAGGGAACATGGTCGGTCAACGAAATAAAACCATGTAATTGTGAGCTAAACAAGCTTATAAAATAGGAAAAATTTCCCACATCAGACTTGTGTGTGTGTGTGTGTGTGTGTGTGTGTTCAAGTATCACCATGCTACACAAAGGTACTATGGATCTATGAAGCACAAAAGAAAGTTGGATGCATGCGAGAGAGAGAGAGAGAGAGAGAGAGAGAGAGAGAGAGAGAGAGAGAGAGAGAGAGAGAGAGAGAGAGAGAGAGAGAGAGAGAGAGAGAGAGAGATGGTGGCTGACATGCGTCGATGACTGCCGACCGCATGATGAGTGGGGGGGTTTGTTGGTTGTGGTAGCATGTTGAGTGAGAAAAAGAAGAAAAAGGAAAAAAGAAATGGGCACCATTGGTTTGCTGCTAGTTGGTGATTGTTGGCATTGCTAGTGTGTGGCTGCTAGTCATTGTCGATTAAAATCAGATGGCTAATGGATGCTCTATAGTTGTCGCTACATATGATGGTTCTCTTGTACAAAACGTGTGGTCGCCATGCAACCCATGTGCCGTGAACGCCCACTTCCATGGCTAGGCTAGTTGAGGTGTGCTATGCGGGCCATCTTGGCTGATTTTCCTCATTTTTGTGCTTGCCAATTACCTCTTTAATAAAGAGGTAATAATAATATAAAACCTTATTCCATAGTGAAGATGGTGATGTGGGACTACTGAGGGATAGATTAGTTGAAGATCAAGTTTTGAGCTTGCAATATAAAGCTCAATGATAAGAGGAAGGGATGCTCTATTTGCTTTATTGACTACTCTCAAGGTAGCTTTCTATAGGGAGAGCTTAAAAACATCTCTCCTTCTAATTCTCCATCTTCTTTCCCTACTTCATTAAGGACTGTTCCCTATGACGTTAAAACTTCTCTCCTTCTTTAAATCTCCAAGCATAGATCATGTACTATAACTGTATATATATATCTTCTATAACTTAGGGGTGCTCACTAAGACGAGCAGATGAAATGAGAGAAATAAATTTTGTGTATGCTTCACCTTTCTTCTTCTTCTACAATCTTCTTCTTCACTCCATGCCAATTCTAAATCAAGAAAATTTTATTTTAATTGAATTATAAAATGCTTGTATGCATTTATGAAAAAAAAGTCATACCAAGCATCATGCTAATAAAATAAGTAAATAAAACTTAGCTATGGGATTTGATTGGTCATGAGTCTCATTGTTGCCATGTTTCTAGCCCTTCCAGGAGCTTTGTAGCTCGCTCGAATACCACTGCTAAAGACAAGAGCATAGAGGGCCTATAAAATACACAAAATATCATGTTGCAAATGACAAAACCACAAATATGCATACCAAAAAGATTGTAGACACACAAAATCCGCATCAAGAGAGAGAAAGAGTGGGAAAGAGAAGAGAAGAGAACATGTGAGTGCACCTCCTACAGTGCAATGTTGTACAGTCATCGAGAGAGGAGAGGCGAGCGAAGAGAAGATGAACACAGACATTGCATGCAATCTCCTCCTGTGCAAGAGTGGCAATTTTCCTCTTGCACGTATTTATTTATAAATTTCTTGAATGCACAAAATGAATACCAGTAGTCTACCAGGACATAAAGTGACCATAGCTCATATAGAGATATTTAGTGACACAATATCAATAAACATGCTATCCTTTCCATTAATTGCTTATGCTTTTGCCACTTGTTAGCTACATTAAATAAATATTTAGCCATTTTCATTACACATGAAGTATCATATCGTTGAAGGGTAATGGCATTAGATGTTTGATCATCTAATATTCAACTTTTGATAGCCAATACATACTCTAAGCTTGCCATTATTCTTTGATGCCACTACTATAAAAAATAGTCAGTCACTGCTTGCAATCTCCGTGATGAAACCCACCTTTATAAGGTTATCTATCTCTTCCTTGACCTTCTTGGAATAGTTTGGATCCATTCTATACCTTAGTAAATTGACTAGTCTAGCATCGGGTTTAAGTGATATTTTGTGATGACAAAGCTTAGGGTCAAGCCCTTTTAGGTCTGTGTGCTCCAAGGCCAAAACACCTTTATGTTTTTGAAAAATCTATCTAAATTTTCCTTTGACTTCTTGCTTTAGATGTTTGTTGATCTTAATCATCTTTGGATTAGCCTTTGTACCTAAATTCCATTATTCTACCTCTTGATCATCTAGTAATATCCAATTAGGTATCCCACCTCCCTTCCATCTGGCTAAAGATTCAATTTCATTCTTTGCTCAAATTCTATCTGCACACTCATTGTTCGATGTGTTTGAGATGGTCAATTCATTAGATCCTTCAAATTGCATCTAATTATCTAGTTTTGGTGAATTGACATTCTGATACCTGTGTTCTCCATCTACACAATCTTATGTGGTACTTGTGTCCTCTATCAAAACAATCTAATCTGCTCCTTCAAATTGCATCTAATTATCTAGTTTTGGTGAAATGACATTTTGATACCTTTGTTTTCCGTCAACACAATCTCTTTTGATGCAACCTCAAGTGTCTAGTTCACTCTATCTTCTGAAGCTCTATTGTCTAGACTAATTGTTCTCTCCCATAGGTCCATGTTAGTGAAGCTCTCCAAATACTGTTTTTGATGTTTATGTGTCCTCTTCTAATCTAGGAGTACCAAGTTTAGATCTCTTTTTACAATAGGGGAATATGTTCATTGAGGCTAGCATTCTCTCTATCTTTTTAATGCCATGATTCCTACAAAGTTCCTTAGGTCGCATTGCGCTTTGCTCTCTTCCAACTTCTGGTGTTGTTGACCTGGATTCTATGATGTACGGTGAGTGTGTAGCATGCATAATCATGCACAGCCTTTGCATTTCGTAGCTAAGGTCTACCTAGCAACATGTCGTAGGAACCTTCATTAGGAAATGTATGGACCTTGCATGGGCCTTGTAAGGTTTTGAGATTAGAGGCTAAATGGTAGTCATTAAGGGGGACAAAGGGAATGACAACCTCTACTTTACTAGGTTATATAACAAGTTCTCAGCTTAAGAAAGAGCTAAAAATATAGGGCTTTAATATGTCACTTTCTCACTACCTTTTCAATGTTTGAGGGTGGCTCTTAACTAACCTCTACCACATCATCCGTTCGGGAATCAAGGTGGATCAAAAAAAATATTTTTTTAATAAAAACTCAACATGAGCTATTTTTCCTCTTAAAGAAGACACCCCTAATATATACACTTCTGTAAGTTAATCTACCCATCAATCATTAGCCATTTTCCAAGAAAATCCACCTAAAATTTCTCCGCAAAAGGTTATTCCCAAATACCATTGCACTTAGGATTTCCCACCAAAAGTACACATAGTCACATCAAGAATCTAACTTGAGCCCCCTCCCCACCTAATCCACTAACTTACATAAACTTTGAACTCTTCCCAACCATAATCCACTTAGTAACTTCAATGCTTGAACTTAGCAACATCACTAACCACATTTTGTCACTTCCCTTGCACTCATCCACCAATGGCATCTTTCTTTTCTTATTGCCAAAGCCAATGGCACAATTGTTTCATCAAGAGGATGTCAGGATGTGGGGCAAACCAATGTGGATCTTTGGATCTAGGGTGGTTTGTACCCCATCGATCCAATGTTTGAATGCCACCTCCTTTCAATAATCTTCCCACATTCTTACAATAGGTGGGGAGGAGTAAGCAAGGACTCTTGGGGTATCGCAAGTGTTTGTCAAAGGAAGCGATAACATCATGGGTCTCATAATAGAACACCAAAGCCATGTCTAAGCATTTCTCAAAGGATGACTTCATCAATCAATAAGAATTCTCAAGGAAGAAAAATATGCAATGAACGGAAAGGATTCAACCATCAAAAATCTCATTAAAGAACTTCAAGCCATGTCTAAGCATTTGATGACTCTAAAAGGATGACTTCATCAATCAATAAGAGATCTCAACAAAGAAAAATATGCGATGAATGGAAAGGATTCAAACATCAAGAATCTAGAGGATAACATCTCCCACATGGAGAATACATTGTTAGGGGCTAGGGAGTGCAAGTGCGATCTATCTTCCATTGAGACTCTTGCACCTACAAGGGGTGCTTGCAAATGGAGATTCCTGGGAAAAAGGTCATAAGTTGTGATTCATATAAGCTATTTATCATATTTGAATAGTGTTTATCAGTTTCTTTACTATTGTAGGAACTTTATCCAAGAGGCTTGTGGAAGTGAAAGTAATAGCATGGTTAGAAAATGGTAGTTCAAAGGTTTTTTAATCTATTAACTCCTAGTGATTTCAAAGAAGTATAACACTCATGAACAAAGCCATGCTCTATGCAAAGCATTCATCTTTTGAGTTAGAATCTCACAATCTTGCAGTTACTATTTAATCACAGGGGGATATTTAGTGGAAAGGTGCATCTGTAGTACCTCAGGAAATGCATGATGTCTTGGCGTGGGTCTTTGAAAGAATACCGTAGGTCACGGATTTCATTAAAGAACAAATAGAAGGTGAGAGGTTAGAAGTGCAAGGGAGAGGGGAGTTTGAAGTTGATTGACATTTAGGTGGTGACTTGAAAACCATAAAGAATATCCTAGGGTGCAAACAAGGTGCAAAAACCTTCTTGCCTTGTTCGTTCTTAACTAGAGGGTACAAATTCAATCAAAATCCTAAAGGTGGTGTCACGGAAAACATTAGAGCACCAACAATTGAGGAGGACTTGCTCATGAGACTGAGTGGCATGGATCAATGTGTTCAATGTTGGAAAAACCTGATTGTTCTTCAAAAAATAGATCTTGGAAACCCATTATTCCATTTTCTCTATGCAATGTAGAGTTTTGTACATTACATGCATTGATGTGTGTGTTTGAGCATCTACTTATGCTACATATTCTATATGCTTTTACAATGGAACCTATTGAACATTCAATGGAGTGGTTGAAGGAAATTTGTTTGACAAAAGGGACACGTCTCTTTATTAGTAGATAAGTGGAGACAACACTTAGGAGTTGGTTAAAAAAATTTCAATGAGTGGTGATAAAGCCAAACATTTCTTTCAAAAAGTACGGAGGTCTACACGCACCCATGCCAACAATGTATTTCAAATAAAAGGAGCCGACACTAATGCTGGCGAAGAAGGAAAACAATGGGATTCGTGGAGGTTTGTACAACAACTGATAAAGATATAGATGTGGATGTTGCAAAGAAATGTAAAATTTTTTGGGTATCTTTTGCAAAGGTTGTGCAATTAATGAATCTTTGGAGCGCTACTCCAAAGCAACATGAAGAATTTAAAGAAGTGCTATATGAATTCACTAGAGTCATTGTAAATTCATGGGGCAAGAAGTCTATAAATCACTATTTGGTTAGTTATTTTTTGTTGTTTTATGACTTTAATAAGTTTATTATCTTGACGATGCCTGCTCTATTATTGGCCCACCGTGCATACTTCATGAACACATATGAATTGTCCAATATGTGGATTATTCAAGGAAAGGACAAATCTCATTACCATGCAAAGGGAGTCTATTTTTAAGTATACCCATCATGGTGGTGGCCACACACCATTTAATTATCTTACTGGGATGTTTGGCTTGCTTTTTGGAATGACCTTTGGCCGCACTCGCACTAGGGAGCGTGCTCAAAATTCTACCATTGCAAATGAAGTGCAAAGAATGGGCCATATCAAAAAGTTTTGACGATTGTATAGGTCTAAAGGGCCACAAAGGCATAGTGTACGGCATGCCACAAGAATCAATTGAGGAAGATTTTGGATGCATCACGATGAATCATGAGTTGGTTTTTGGTAAGTAATCGGACAATATTAAAAATTGATTTTATTACATGTGAGCCTGTCCTTATTTTTCTTTTGTACTATAAAAAGTCTAAGGGGCTCATTTGATACTTTACCTCTTGTAGAGAGAAGAATGATAGACACAAAGACCACCACAAAGGTCACCTACCCAAATAAGGCTATCTCAAGCACAAGGAGGTGCAAAGCTCCAAGAAGAAGAAGGGCAAAGAGAAGAGCAAAGGGAAGGCAAAACAAAAAGAGCCACATCAAGGTTTGGACGTGGAAAGGGCTTGAAACTACCTATATCAAATGCTAAAGCATGCAAAGTATTGGAGGAGCCCATGCATGGCAGGGGCAAGGTGCTAAGAGGGCGGAATGATAACGATGATTCATCTAGGATGCACTTTGACCAAGAGGATATGGAGCATGAGTGCATCAATGAGGAGAAGTGGAAAAATTAAGAGATGCAAAACCTAGATTCAAATGTGGCTCTATGGGAGAATGATGAAATCCCATCTATCAAAAAACATACAAGAGAAGGTGGTAAAACATTGCCAATACCACCGAGGTCCCTCCCAAGTGCACCTTCGTGAACTCTTTCCTCAGGACTAACACCATAGGCCATCATGTGTAGTAGTAAAAAACTACTCAAACAAAAAAAGAAAAAATTGATGGGTTTCAAAAGCCATGGTACTTATCAAGAGTGATGTCCACAAATCAAATACAAATGCCATAGTTTGTATATTGTAGAGCACTTAATTGATGAAACATTCACAAAGATTAGCTCCTAGGACAACATCATTGCACAAGATTCTACTCTTACATGTCTGCCCATACCCAATGCTCAAGAAAGCTTAGATAAACTTCAAAAATATTGGATCCTGGGACAACACTATAGGAAAAGGCTCTACCCTTACATGTCTTCCGATACCAATAATCAAGAAAGCTTAGCTTTGCACTTAGCCAAAAAAGGTAGAGATAGAACATTCTTAAATAGGGAAAAAAAATTAAATTTCAATATCTTCTTTTTAAACAAAGTGATTTATTTGAGAGATGTCCATAATCTTAGTGGATGTCTCTTGATGGTGGCCAATGGTGCCTTGATTATGGAGGATTTCAACATAACCCTAAAGAGGGTCAAACCTTGCTAATGGAGACCAACTAGCATATACAAAGGGTGGGGTTTGTAGATGGTGGGAACAATCTCCTTCTCAATGTCAATGGTGTTTGTCTTAATGGAACTCAAGAACAAAATCCATACTCCTAGAAGCTATTGCATATTGAGGTGTTGCATCGGCTCCACACTGTCTGCAGCATGGAACAATCAAAACCATAGAGGTGACACCTTATAAAAAGAGCCCGCTAATCTTATTTTGGCTACCTTATGAGAGGTGATTGTTGACCATTTGTGCCATTTGTACAAATTTGAGCTAGAGCTTGATCTTCAGCTGTTAGTCAATACCATTTAGAGTCTCTTATCCATTGTATCACAAAGAGAGATCCTTTCAAGATTCAGAGTTTAAATTAGTTTGTATTCAAATACTATCATCATTGTAATTTGAATCATGTTTTGAGTTGTGTTGTATTTATAGTGACTCTATAATTTAAACTCATCTAGTTAATTTTTTCATGCTGTTAGTATGTTCTAGTACTCTATGCTTCTCATCATGAGCTGATGTCTGATTAATTTGAATATATTTTATCTAGTATCTAAATCTATGGCTTATCTCAATTCAAATAATCTAGGCATCTCATAGTTGAGGTTCTGAACCACTAAGAGATCTTACCATTTTATGTGGTATTCAGATTTCCTATTTAGGAACTTTGAGTCTATCTCTGGAAAAGTTGTTAAGCTCCCGCTCTTTCCATTTTGGCAATCATGATGTTGAGCTTATAGCTCTTGAAAAATCGAGTCTCCCACTTGTTTACGACTCAGAGTTAGTCATCCAACCACAATGCCAGACAACAAGCAGTTGGAGAGAAACTAGGGCAATTTTTAAAGAGGAAAATCAAATAACTACTCAAAATTGGACCAAGGCAACAAGGAGCTTGAACCATAGAGAGCTTCGAAAAATTCTATTGGGATCCTAATTATCCCAAGACCAACAAAATTATCAATCGTAGGATCGGCAACCCGGCTAGGGCATGGAAGCACGAGCATCAGATGAATAGAATGAGAGGATTCAAGAGTATGCTCATCCAATGCAATAGACATTAGTCATTAATCACTAACTCTAATCACATCATCAACCAAGCATCTCCTACATACATTAAGCCCACCAAAGTCCGACTTACCATAGACTAGAATCTCTGAGCACACTAATGATAAGCACACACTATTGCATTGGTGTTGGCCTCTCCAATCACCACATGCCAATCAAGGCACTTCATCAAAAGCTACACACACAAGGTGAATGGTGCTATAGTTTCATAAAACCTATCCACACAATACCAAACAATAGGGCAAACACACTAATTACAAGATTAAGAACCAACTTAATCAACCTAGTTAGTGATGTTGAATATCACAAATTGAATGCTCATAGAAGGATAAGAGTGGCTGATAAGTAAGAATTCATCACACATACTCAAATCTAGAATAATGAGAAAGGTGAAACTACTTCATGACATAATGGAATAAAAGAATTGAGACTAAAGAGAAAGGAGAGATTAGATTAAGAAAGATTCTCTAATTACAATGGATTAGCACTAGCCTCTTAAGCATAGGCATTAAGCTCAAGGCTAGGCCATCCATAGAGTGAACACGAGAGAGAGAGAGAGAGAGAGAGAGAGAGAGAGAGAGAGAGAGAGAGAGAGAGAGAGAGAGCTCTCAAAAGTGGATCCTCAAGAGTGGATACTTGAGAATGAAGCCTCCTTGCATAAAGGCTTCCTTATAAAGGATTTCACCACAATCCCTCTAGCTAGCATATACAACTTTGGAACTCCCAATGAGCCCAAGACTTATACAAAGTGAGTAAGAAACATTGTGCACATCCATAGCATATCGCCCGCTTGATGTATATTTGGTGCAGCCTGCGTTAGCCGCTGCTAACAAATTCTAAGTATTCAAAGAGCATATTTGGTAAGGTCTAAACAACACTCTCACTCACCTGGCACCAGACATACTACTAGGGAAGATAAGGCAAATGAAACAACTAATAGAAGTGGATAAGTTATGCGTAAATCCAATTATTCTAAATCAATGAAAAGGCCTTGAAGATGAAAGGAAGTTGAGACAATTTAAGAGACAAACATTGACTATTTTGTCAAACCCAAAAGAAGAGATAAGAACAATGATCTGAAATTTATTTTCCAACTTGCAAAGGAAGCAAAAAGGATGATCTTGATTTTTACATTCAAGCCTTTTATCGGTATGTCAAACTCAAGAATATCAAAGAAGAAGATTGGGTAGAGTATTTTTCTCACACTTTGAAGGATGCAACCAAGAAATGGTATTACCATTAGTCAATGAGTACACCAAAAACCTACTCTAAATTGAAGAAAGCCTTCATTCTCAAATATAGTGAGAATAGAGGAAAGGAGGACACCCTATGTGAACTAGACAAAATACAACCTGAAAAATCATCAGTAAGGAGCTATGTGGAGAAAAATCAAGGTGCTTACTAGACAACTACATGAGTTGCCTTTAGAGAACAAAGTGAGACTGTAAGATCGCCGGTACTACTTCATGCTCATATCCACCCAACCTTACTCCTATATAGGCATTGTGGCCCTTGATTAGGTGACCCCTTGGCAATGCATGAATAGCCGACAGTTTGCAAGGGTCATGCCCTCCTAGTCCTACCCTTGGCTTGACATTACTCCCCCTTGGAGAAGCATTCTCAGCCTTGAAAAAAAGTGGTGAATTTCTTCTTAATAATGATAATGTTTTCCCAATTTAACTATACTAATGTTCTCCGAATTTAACTATACCAATACTCAAGAATAAGTTTAAGGAGTGGGACCTTCAATGAAATCAACTAGAACATCTTGATTGACAACGTTTTTGTCCCTTACTATGCAGCATGTACATAATGACATACATAACAAGTCAATGAATACGATAGTGTATAGACCATACTCCAACTCACTTGAGTATTTTGAATGGGTCACAACACCTAAGAGATAACAAGATGGATGACCAATTTTTAGACTTTCTGAAGGTTTTGGAACATATAAGAATACTTAGCTAACCCTTATCTACCCATCTATCTCTAAATGATCTATAGTATTGATAGTGAGGTGCGTTGCCAACCATTTAGTGACACCCCTCCCAAGTGACTGTTTAATGTGGGATCAAGATCACTCACAAATTATTTTGGGAAATTTAGCTAACCTATATAGATTGTTTGCAAATAGCTTTGGTAAGTCTACAGTTTTTGCGATGGACTTGGTTGAAATCAACTTTCAAAATTTAGTGAACCTAGCTACAATCACCCATACGGAGTCATGTTCTCATACAATGATTGGTAGAACCACCATAAAATCCATAGGGCTATTGCACTTATTGTGCTGAAAAGGATTCATAAGTAGTCAAATACATGAATTTTCATTTCCATGATTAAGTTGATTATGCTCATAGCATACGTGAAACTTAAGGGATTAGATGTGTAAACAGCTCTGTAAAAAGAATTAAATACTTCCCTCCTTAATCGTAGCTATTGACAATAGGCTATACAAAACAAGTACTAGATAACATTGCTAAAACATTACAACCATAATAGAATGTGATCTAGTTATAGCTCCGTAAAAAGAATTAAATACTTCCCTCCTTAATCGTAGCTATTGACAATAGGCTATACAAAACAAGTACTAGATAGCATTGCTAAAACATTGCAACCACATCTAGTTATAGATAATGAAATATTTTCATTGGCATGATATAGCCTTTTTGTAGACAGAGTAGGCATACAAATTATAGGCTAAAAAGTCAAAACAACCATCCGCTAATTTTTTAATAGTACTTGTTATAATAACCAATCTTACTAAGTATTAAATAGTTTTTGATGGCAGAAGTTGTTCTTCATATGTCATGCTTGAAGTGATCTATCAAAAAAATTTGACCAACACATAGGGACTCTATCGCAACACATGATTAAGGAAAAACATGCAAGTGTCAGTCTCATAGACTCATATTCTTCACATGTGGAATATGTCTTATACAAGGATGTCAAGAAAAAATGACATATCTCAAGTACTAGAAGTATTTGTGTGTAGAGGTAATTGAAAACACTCAATAATAGGAGTGAGAGGGACCCTCATAACCTTTTCTCCACACTAGCTAAACCGAACTCCATCAGTTCCTAAACACCTACTTGTGTGTGGAGGTAATTGAAAACACTCACTGACGAGGGTGAGAGGGATCTTAAAAACCTTTGCTCCACACTAGTTAAGCTGAACTCCATGAGTTCCTAGACTATGTTGCACACCTTGTGATTGAAAACACATGCCAAAATGATCCCTACCTTGTAAACCGATGTTTATCTTAAGAGGGGTAACCACAAAATTTGGATCCTTGATTTTATCATAGGAAAATAAATGAGAGGGTGTACTCAATATACTAACCTCTAGTTTTATCATAATTACAACCATGTAGCTATGTAGGACCATGTCACGTGAAGTAAGAAAAGGTATGCAAAACTGTTATGAAACCAATAAAACCCCTTGGTTTTATCTTATTGAAGAATCCTTGGTCCTAGCTTGGAAACCTGAAACCATTGGTTAGACTCCAAAAGTATACAATTTATGCCATTAAGTAGAGGATACCATTATAGGCTACCTTGCTACCAAGAGTGATTATACGTAGATTGGTATAGTGCACTTAACTACTACCCCTTGGTAGTTGTTTCTTTCCTTGAGAGTATAAGGGTGAAGGGTCACATAAATGAACATTGACAGTATGGAGTGATTTGTCAATCACAACCTAAATCATACCGCAAAAAATGCAACTTCTATAGACACAATTGGTCCTATAGACAAAGCAAGAGATCTTGTCAAATTGGAATCTTATTCACAACCGAATGGTTTAAACAATAACATCTCTCCATTGAGGGAAAGATTGGCAAACCCCAAAGATAGTAGTCATACTAGGTATTTTTGGTTTTTTTTTTCCAAGAAAATATCCTTCCATGAGTTAAAAATTTTCCAAAAGGGCAACAATCTACCCCTACTATAGAGGGCTACATTAGCATGTGGGGAGACTCTCCCAATGAAAAAAAAGATATATACAATGAGAGTTAAATTAGGAGATGGAGGGAGGAAACAACCACAATGGTGGACGGTATTGCCATCTAGGTGTGCCATGAACCATAGTGAAGTAGGGCTTTGGGCACCAAAGTTGGAAGAAGGATTTGTGGCTCTCCTGCATGCGGTCAAATATACCCTAAAGTCTCTCAAACTGGCCCCTAAGTGTATGGACCAACTCTAGCATGTCACAAATAGTCTCCACAAAAAGAATAGCAAAGTCAACTTTCTCAGTTTATTCCGAACATTTCCACATGAAGTTAACCAAGGGGTTTGGATTGCAAAGGCAACACCCAGGGTTACCAATTTCTAATGCTTGTTTTTCCAGTTGTTTTCTTTCAGGTTTGCAAAGTGCACATGACTACAGGTAAGTGAATGCTATGTTCAACCTCCATGTATGCATATGATTTGGTTTTATTCTATTTTTGGATATGTTTTTCTTGACTTTTTCAAGTCGGATGAATAAGCTTGAATGCTTTCATCCATTTAGCTCTTCAGAGACATGACACGATCATGTAAGAGTAAAGAATTTCGCGTCGCAGTGTCCCAAATACTGTTTTTCATTATGCAGTTACGGACCTATATGTAAGGTCTTCTTTGACACATGTTGTCACATCGGATACAACATGGTCTAGGAACTCAAGGAGTTTGGTTTAGCGAGTGTGGGCAAGGTAAATGAGGGTTCCTCTTACTCATGTCGCTGAGTGTTTATAGTTACCTCCACACACAAGTATATCTCGTACTTGAAGGATGTTCTTTTTTTAGCCATCCTTAGTTGAGATATATTCCACATGTGGAGAATATGACTCTTTAGGACTGACACTGGCACCCGCTATTTCAATGTTGTGACCTCATAACACAACAAAATCCACAGCCTGGTTCATTTACGAGTATATCATCTATTGACATGGTTGTCCTTTGGAAATAGTTTTAGATCAAGGAAGTTGTTTCATCATGAAATTATTCAAATACTGATTGAAATAATTTCCATAAAGCATCCAAAGTTAACAAATTACTATCCTAAATGTAATGGTCATTGAAAGTAGTAACAAAACCATCAAACAATTCTTACCAAAATTCAAGTAATTGGGATCTCAAGCTTCATATAATTTTGTGAGCATACATGATAGCCTACAAAATCACTTCTTGAATGACACCGTTCATAATGGTTTATGGAATAGAGGTAGTAGTTCTAGTGATTGAAGAAAAGACTAGAGGACTTATTGAAGGTGGGCAAAATCAAACAAAGAGTGATGTTGGAACAAAAGGTGGTGCAACAAAGAGAAAGTATTGGTATGATAGTAAGCTGAAGGTTCAAGATATTTACAAGGTTGATTTAGTCTTAGGGGGATTTAATCTTACTTTATTAGTCCAAATTGGTACTTAAGAAACCAAATTTAAAATTTGTTTGACCTAGACCACATGAAGTTGACAATGGCATATAGTAACAATTTGAAGAATCAACCATGTACTCAAAAAGTATTCAAAGTAATAAAAAAAAGTCATACTTCTAACTATGATTGGTAGTGCAATGGTTGCAAAATCTATTGTGGAGGTAAAACGGTAAACATTAATGCAATCTCAATCAATGCATGCCTACCACGTCAATAAGGAATATTCTTTCCCCAAGGCACAAAAAAGTGGTCTTAAGGGCTAGAATTAGAACCACTATGCGAAGCATTTAAGAACCTAGCTCACTATCCTCCAACACTTCTAAAATTATACAATATTTCCACTTTACATGATCTACGCAAGAGCTACTACATGATTCAACAAGCACACAAGAGTTCACATCTATCTCAGTCGTGCTTCCAACCACAAGTAGTTCAAGACAATCATCATCTTCCAATCAAGGTACACACCAAACTCCTTTGATGGCTAAGGAAAAAGGTTCCAAGGTTGTAGCCTATCAAAAAGGAAGAAAATTATACCATATCTTATCAATCCATTGGTAAATATGTATTCAAAGATGAGGAGAAAGCTTTACTATAACGAGGGGGGGCATGATTAAGCTAATGGAGGTTTTTAAAGTACCCATACCGATTTTCATCATCTAACTGGTACTAGAAACATTTGATGTATAAATAGCCACTATTATCATCAACAGGCATGAGTCACAACTCACTCCCATTGCTACTATGTGTAATCCTACCCGTAATAAAAAAAACTAAGGTTGCAACCCCTACAAAAGTGAGAACTTCCTGCAAGTGTAGAGATAGAGCAGAAGAGGAAGACTGGGGGACATGGAATTATAGTAAGAGCTTAACCCCACAAACTAGAATAACATTTGTTTTGCAAAGGAACCTTAGTAAAAAAAAACAACCCAACTTATGTGTCTAAGAAGGTATTTGGTATTTTTTTGGCATGGGAAAAGGATAAAACCTACTCCAATGATTTTGAAAATTGCTCTATATCAGAGTGTGATTGCACAAATAGGCAAAAGCAAACACGAGAATCTATTCAAAGGTTAGTATATGTAGCAGTTTGTATATTTGCAAACATTTGAACCCAATCACACTAAGGCTGCAACATTGTCATTGAAAGAAAAGAGGATCAGGAGGGTTCATTTGAATCAACAAAAAAGCAGAAACACACCTCGAATGACCAAAAAGATATCTGGAAACTAATCAAAGGAAAAGGGAAGAGAATGTTAGAGAAGCTTGAAGAGCCACAGAGTAAAGGGTTGGCAGGATCAATGGGAAAATTATTAGAAAGTAGCGTCGTAGTTCCACTAGCTGGTTAGAATCTAGAATAGCAATCAAAATATATATGAGGACACCATTAAAACCCCTCAAACTAAAGCCACAAGGCAAATAGAAACAACGCAAGAAACAACTAGCACTACCACTATTTTTAAAAGACTACCTAACGAATTAGAAGCTTTACAAAAAAACCAGACCCAAGGAAAATTTCACATTAACACTCTGGTTGATTTTTTCCATCTACCCTATGATGCTCCTATAATGTAGTTTAATAGTGATCAAAATGATGTCTATTCAATTACAATTGGCTGCATTGCCACCATCTAGACAGGGTGGAACAATGTAGTTAATGTGTAACCCTACTACAACCTTAATCAAAATGATGTTGATTCAATTACAACTGGTTAAATTTCTACCATCTAGATAGGGTGGAACAATATGGTGAATGTTGTAGCCTTGCTAGCTAAGGCTCATGCCCATAGGGAATTGTGGGATGGGTTTCTAACCTCACTCCTATCTTATTGCAGACATAGTGAGAACCACGAACATAATTGTCAATTCATGGGATGAAGCTGATTCAACTAGTGCATAAAGGCTACAAGAGGGTGTCAATATCTTAGAAAAAAACAGACAACTTGCATCTAACTCAAGCTACACTCAAATAACCTAAGTCATCAAAAGCTAGTCACTAATCGGCAAACAAAACATGATCGTTATAGCATCAAAAGACATCTGAATGATATGAAACTTCTAGGACAATTATATAAGACCTAAGCAAGCATGATTATGGTCTCAAACCTCGCTTTTAATGAAGTGCAAAAAACGTGATTATTAACAGCAGTGAGATTTTGACCTAGTCGTTTTTGACCCCGAATGCATTTAAATGCTTAGCAATGATGCCCCAATACCCCACTGATGCTTACTTTGTGATTTCCTACCTTAAATTCCTACTTATAATAAAAATCCGCAGGTCAGCGACACCAAAAGCTCCAGTTTACCATGATATGTTTACGTCAATGTATAGAGCTCTTACCTGCGGTTGCAACGCAATAGACGGCATTGCAATGTGACAATCGGTAAGGGAGTAGGAAGTGCAAGAAGGAGAGAAGTGAGCACCGTTAGCTCACGATGTGTTTCTATTATCCAAATCTTAACAATAATTTACAAAAATTGGCTTTTACACCTTAGCCAAGGTTTCTTTGGTCAAAAACTAATAATCTGGGATCTCTAACCAAGGATAGATTGATACAAATCTGGTAGCTTATAGCTTTGGCTCATCGATTACAATATCCACTTGGAAAATAGGAATTACAATATTCTTGATTTATCAAAAGAATAAGTATTTTTACAATAAAAGATCCCAAAAAATGTTACATGGGTTAGCTTGCTGCTAACATTCTCCCCCTCCTCGACTGTGTCATCCCTTGACATAGTTTCATGGGCTGAAATAGTCTTCGGGTTGGCGGCTGGCGAGGCGGTCATTAAGTGCGTGTAGAGTTTTGTCATATCACTTGTAGAAATTGAATAGTGACTTTGTTTTTAAGTTTTCTAGCAGAACAGCCAACAAACCTTGATGTTGGATTGTTGATCACTGGCCCAAAAATATTTGTCCGCCATGTGAAGAATCCTGTATAAAAATCCTCTTCCAATGCCAACATATTGCTTGATGGCAATAGCATACATCTAGCATAGAAGCCATAGAGGACTTCTTCTAAAGGCTCTCTGCTCAAATCATAGCACAAGCCTTTGTTACCTTCTAAGAAAGGCATCCATGGGGTTCCTGCTTGCTCATGCTCATGACAAGCTTGAATGCATGCAATTAGCATTTTGCAAATTTTATAGATCATTGCACATGAGAGGTCAGGGAGGCTTTTGAAGAAGTTCATGGTGCCCGTTAGGGTTTTCACCATGTATTCCTCCGTTGTTGGTCCCTCTTTGGAGCTGACAGTTTTGGGTAATTGAGCCATGTCGGCCTCTTCTTCTTTACTGCTTTGTGTGCCTGCCATGTCCTTACCCTTGGTATAGGATACAATGTCGGGTCTTTCTGAATTGTTGCAGGTGCTCTTGTAAATAGAATGAGGTACCTTGAGTTTTTGTTGAGCCAGTTCTTCCTCCATTTGTGGTGGAGAGCATCTGAACCTTCTTCCTGAATATCCTTGTAAAGTCTTTCTTTGACTTGCAGTAGCTCCACCTGTATCAAAGGGTAGGGCAGCGGCTGTTGATGCCATTGATCATTCATTTGGTTGGGAGAGCTATTCTTTTAGTGCATCTTCTTCAGCTTTAGAAAACTGGACCATTGGAACTTGCTCTTCTTCAATAATTGGTACTTGGAATTCAGAATCTCCAGTCTGCCTTTCTGTTGGTTGTGTTTTCATATCTACAAAGGAGACTCATGGTATGTCGATAATTGGATGTTCAGAGGTTCCTACCTCCTCTTGAGCTTACGTATGCCCTTCTCTCAAAAATTGGTTGGCTCTCTTTAAATCCTCTATCTCCTTGAGCAACTGCTCTTCCCTTTGTACTCGCATTAAGGCGAGGTCTTGTCTTTGTGAATGTTCTAGCTTCAACTCAAGTTCCAGGTCCTCGTTTCTCTTTTCCAAAGTCTTGTAGACTTCATATGTTCCCTTGAGTGAAGCTGCTGGGTTTTCCATGATCTACCTTAGGAATGCCACTTGGTCATTGACTCTTTGCTCGGAGTATTGCAATGAGTCATTTGGATACACCTAATTGCACTTGGAGCTTTTGTACTAAGTGAGTAGTGATTAAAAGTTTGTTGGTCACTTTCGTCAGTCATTGGTCCTTACTTTTGCATGCATCTGACAGCTTCGTGAGGAGCTCCCCTAAATCTTCCATCTCTTTCTCCTACCTTTCCTTGATAGTTTGGTGTTTTCCTGCTTCATTTTTTAGTTCTGAGATCTTCAATGGTGTTCATCCTGTCCTTGAGCTCACCTTGTAGAGCATCTATTACCTGTTCCAACTCTTTAGCTTTAGCACTGCGGCTAAGCGCTGATGTTTGCATCTTCTCTGTCATCATTTGCATTTGCTTTGCATACTCATTAACTTGAATGATGACCTCATCCATTATTTCCCATTCTTCAGGTTCTACCTGAGGATGCTTAGAAGTTCCAGCAGATTCGGCTTATGACTCTTTTGACGGTGCAGTAGATTCTGCTTGTGGCTTTGTAGATGGTTCAACTGATTCTTCTTGAGGATTTGTAGCTGCTTTAGCTGATTCTGGTTGTGTTGTTGTAGAAGGTCCAGCTTCACCTTTGTCACTTTCCTTAGGTTGTTCATAACTAGCTTCCTCCTGTTGTTTCTCTCTTACCTTTGCTTCCTTGCCTTCATTGGGTTTCGTAGTTGGTGAAGGGCTTAGACTTGGAATAGGATGGTCTTCTTGTTCCCTAGAGGGTGAAGTGGGTCTTGGAGACATCTCTCGTTGTTCATATTGTTGTTCAAGTTGTTGTGCAGCTTCTGCTTGACTTTGTGTGCAGCCAATTCTTCTCTTGCTTTCCTTTACGCTTCTAGAGATTCTTGTATCCTCAAGGCCTTGACTTCTGCATACATTTCGCTCAAGCAGATCCTTCTGATCTTCTACGACCTTCTTTAGGGGTTCTTGGTCCTTGGACCCTTGATCTCCCTCGGTCTCTATGATTTTGGGTTTTCTCATGCAGCTTGGCGTCTTCTTTCATAAGACTCTTTTTACCTCTTGAACCTTGATTTCTTGTGAGGTTCTTCCTAATGGGCTGCCACTTCTTTCTTCTTCATTTCCTCTCTCGTTGCCCTCTTTTCTTCATTGTCAGAGCTTTCACTATTGTGAGCTTCAGGCAAGCTTTTTGTTGATTCCTCATCCGATTTATATACCCTTTTCTTCTTTGATCTAGTGGTTCATGGAGAGGGTTGAGCTGAGACTATCCATGTATTTTGATATGGGGCGGGCGGCAAGTTATCGGCCATTACAATAGCATGGTATGCAATTTGTGTTAGAAATTTTGGAGTGCCCAGATATGTTATCTTTCCTTCGTTCTTTGTGCTCTTGAGTTTTGTAAGCATGTACCACGCATGATCTATTGTTTGCCTTGTTGTTGACTTCAACACTTGCGTGAAAGTAGTTGCAACTGCATGATTCCAAGTTGTGTATCTTGCTGGTCTCTTTGAGAGGAATTGGAAGTGTTGTGATAAAGACGGGTGGGATCCTCCATTTGCTTTAGAATGAGGTCGGAGAAAGTGGTAGCAGTTGTATCCTTGGTGAGTGTGCCAGCTTTCTTCCTATCCCTAGCCCTCATTGTCATACCTTCTATTGGCACCTTTAGTGCCTCGGCCACTATGTCCTTGTTGATAACCACTTCAACTTTTTGACCTTGCTGACCCATGATCTGAGCAAATCCATCCTCTTTGATAGTGGATAATAGTTCATAGGCCCACTAGAAATCTACTCCATAGGGCTCTTGATCATAGAATTCTCGAAGCCCTAACCTTCTGTTGGCTTTTTTTGTGGCTGGCTTTGCAGCTACATCATAAATTTATTTGGGTACCATCTGTAACTCTACCTGGTTTCCATCTTCACTCTTGAATTTGTCGGTGAAGACTGTAGTGTTGTGTTCTTCAAGCTGTTCCTTTGATCGGTAGGTTACCTTGGCTGTCTTCATTGAACTCGGATCCAACTGGTAGGTTTGCAATTCCTGCAGATTTTCTTTCTGAGTCATTCTCTTCCTTGATTTCTCAGCTACTTGCACTGCACCTATTAGGAGAATACAGTGTCAAAGTTAGAAAATGCCACAATTCCGCTCTGAAATGTCATGTGTGTGAATTGCTGACAAATGATGTCCATTTTGCTTCAATCAATTTTGGAACATGCATAGATGCATAAAAACATGTAAAGATCAAAACTATGCAATCCAGGCAAAATTTACATCTAAAATAAATAATCACGATTATTTACAGTTGGAAAATTTTCCTAATTTTTTGTATTTTTGGCATCATAGACTTGAAACATATGTGCTTTAGATACTCTGAGTGAAGTGTGGGCTCATTTGAGTGCACTGGGTGGAAATAGTGCCAGATTTAGGCTTTAAAATTTGAAACAATAGATATGAAGGAATTTTGGTTTTTTGTGATCCAAATGTGATCAAACTTGATTGGTGGACTTGTCACAACATGTACTCTAGTCCCATAAGTAAATAATCATGATTATTAACTTTTTCATCAACTTGGATTTTTTTTGTTGCAAGTTAGTTCCAGGCATGATATAGATCTTCTGTGTGAGATATGAGGTGATTTGGATCAAGCATGTGAAAATGAACTCAAAATTTGGATAGAAGAGCCTTTAGTGTGTTTCTTTTTACAAAAGCTGAGATTCTCTTAATCTTTTGGGCTCAAAGTTGACATGTGGCGTGAGATAGATATGTACAAGTGATAGGTGAAGCGACATGATGATTTTCAATCCAAATGTACACAAAAGTAAATAATCGTGATATTTATTAACTATTGTTGTATTTTTTTGCTTGAAAAGATCATTTTATGACCTACACATCTTCAATACATCTAAACCAAGTCCTAAAATGAATTTGGTAAGATTTTGTCGTGTCAACATTATTTTGTGCTTTTGTCGACTCTGAAATCACCGTTTTTTGTTACTACTTGGTATGTAGAGTTGTTTGGTCACTTTTGAATCCATGGACTTGTCCACTACATAGTCCTGGTGCTGCTCATTCAGTTTGGGCTCATTCGGAGTCAGTTTGACTTCACATGTCAAAATTGACACTTTGTAGCCTTCAAGGTGTTTCCTATTGTTTGAGAGCTTGCCTTGACTATTTTCTTGAAACCATCTAGGTACAGTGTGTATAGACCTTGTTTATAAGCTTCCCCTGGAGTCAGAATCCAATTCTGGCATGTGGCAAACTTTGATGATTTTAGAACTTACCCCTCATGTCTCGTGTGAGACGGCACTAAAAATGGGCGACTGTGGACTTTAGAAATATCGCGCGAAGAAGGTAGAGAGCTCTCTTCTTTAAGAGTGACTAGTGGAAATGAGGTGGTTTTGGGCTACCTTGGATATCTATACTCGGACTTCCCAAAGTATTTTTCCTCAGATTCCCCTGTTAATCCTGCTAGGCCGTGAAATCTATGTTAAGACTCACAAATTTCCTCAATCAGTCTCCGTTAGCTCATTCTGCGAGAATTTGCAGAAACAAGCCTTGGCGGTCTAATTTACGCTTCTGGCTTCCGTCTGTCGTTTTGATTGAATTTTTTTGTGCATGTGCGTCTTGTTCTTCTAATTATCAGCATATCTTCAATTTCTCTATCTGAGCTCATTTGCTATTTATTATTAATTTTTGACCTATTTATTGAAAAAATCAAAGAAAATAATGAAATACACTAAAAAAGAAAATTAAAAAATAACCAATTAAAAAATCCATTGAAGAACACTATTTTATTGCATTTTGGTGGATTTCTCCATTTTTAAGATCCAATATCAAGAATAGTTGATGATAATAAGCAAAAAAGGCTAAATTGATGTATTTTCTGGTAGTATATATAATACTTTCACTCATCCGGGAGATGTTATCAGTGAAATTCCCTTGTTGATGATTTTTTTAAAGAATTATTAAGTAATTCTGCAAAAAACCACATGTTAACATCCAACTTTTCCTCCCTCTTCAAACATTGCTCTTAATTACTGAAGTTCCCTTTCACCCCTCCTAGATGGAGTACTCTGGGACGATTGTGTGTATGGATTGAACAATCGTGTCTATGCATAGCCGTGGTTGGATCTATCATGCTTTGAAGGCCAATGCAATGCAAACCAGTATGCGGTGCAAGAGTTGGGTCTTGAGTAGTTAACTCAAGGGTTTCTGTTGTTGAGGTTTCCTGGTGCTGTTTTCTAAATAGCAGATTCTATAATTTGTGTGCTCTTTGTCTGATTGTACCATCTGGATGCTTTGGCACACTGACTTCCTAAGTTGTAGGTATCAACGATGATGGTTGTTGAGATTTAACTCTCCACTTGTATCTTGGTTTTACAGTTTGTGGAGAAGATAAATTCTCCTTTTTCCTCCAAACCCATCTTGAGTTATTTTCCCTTCTCGAAGATGTTTTTCTCAGAGTCATTAGATGTCAAAACTTTCTTCAGTATGGTGAATGAGTTTTTAGGCACCCAAATTTGAGACGGATTGTCCTTGATTTGTGCTTTTGGTACCCAAATTTGCCTGACTCCTTGCATGCTACTTATAGCATTTTCTTTTCTAGAGGAGGAACTAGATTGATTACTCCCTGGTTTCTTTTATGGGTGACCTCTTATTTATTCCTCTTCGCTCAGTGCAATTGGAACTAAGAGTTGGCCTCCTTTAAGTGATAGCTTGAGTTGATTGGTCCCAATCTGGTACTGCCTTGTATGTCCACATGCATGAGATTCCAAGAATCATTGTTTCATTCATGTGTTCATATGGTATGCATACAAATTGATGAGGGCATGAACATCCATGTACTATGACATTCAAGTTGACTACTCCCAATGCCGGTGTTGGGTTTTTTTTGCATCCTTTGATAGCAGATATTCCCGATGCTAAAGACTGATTTGTAGCTTTCTTGTAAGTGGAATAATTGACTGCATTCGTTCGAGCTCTAGTATCTACCAATGCATTTGTGTTATGATTGTTCAGTTGTAGTTTGATGCGAAGGTCCATTCCATCCTACCATTCATCATCCATTGATACTGCATCATTCTGTGATTCCCATAGTCTTTCATCTAGTTCCAAAGTGTTGATGGGAATAGGTGTTTTTTTATTTTTGAAATCAGCTTTCCTCTTGAGTACTTGAAGTCGAGCTTCCTCTTAGGTTTCATCAATAACCTACTATTGTTTAATCTTTCTCTACTTTGTTGCATGCATCTTCTCTAGCAAATCATTGGTTAGTGGCAAATGGTACTTCTTTAATCAGCATTCACTTATCCAGTTAGCCATTGGTTCACCATCTAGACTGGACAACATAACTGCTCCACTTGGAGATACTTCTTCAATGATAAACGGTCCGTTTACCTTTTTCTTGAACTTTAAAATGTGTTGCTTAAGGGAATAGACTAAAACTAGGTCCCCTTTTTTGAAGATTTTTGTGACTAGATGTGAATCAAAATATTGTTTTTGTGCATAGATGTGAACTATAGTTGTTAGCCTTTGCTCATCAAGATTTTCTAAATCTTCAAGCCTCTCTAACAATTCATGTCTGGTCCACTCAAGATCTTTAGCTACCCTTAGTGTCGGCAATATAAATTCTATCAATAGTATGGCATCAAGACCATAAACAAGATTAAAGGGTGTAGCATTTAAAGTTGTCTTGAATGAAACTCTATAAGCCCATAGAGCGGCATGTAGATGCATTTCCCAATCAGTTCGTCTTGAACTAACCACTTTAGTCAATACTGAGCTAAGAATTTTATTTGTGTGCTCAGCCTGTCCATTTGCTTGTGATGATATAGAGCAGATTTGTTATGGATGACCATAATAGGAATTAGACTCTGAAACCTCAGTAGAGACTAAATTTCCATCATGGATACACAAAGACACTCCAATCTGGATATGTGGGGCTTCTCAATCAAGAAGTTTGAAGGAAGACTGCATTTTAGACAGAGAAGTAAATGATCCAGATTACATACATGAACCATTCCGTGAACATTTGTTCAAAACTTTTGAGTGGACTCGGATTCTGTCCACTAAGGATGTGTGTATTAATGAATCTACACCTACACACTTTTGTGACAAAGAGGGCTATGATATAGTCCTAATCCAGATGGTATTATTGAAATGATCAAGGAGCAATAGGTCTTCCATGATCACTACTATGATGCCACTGATGAGTTGGAAGAAAAAACAAATACAATAGAGAAATCAGACTCTAAAAAAGAGCATGTGAGGGCAAAACTTCTACTCAGGGGAGGAGAAGAAAGGTTTTTTTGAGGTTCCAAACCAACATCGAAGAAGCCAACAAAGGTATCATAGGAAATAGTAAAATAACCTGAAAAGAAAAACACCAAAAAATGCAATAGAAAACAAAACTCAATTCTTGATGAAAGTAGATGCAACGGACTGCATAAAAGATAAGATAATAGAAAGATAAACATTAAGAACTCAAAACAACAAAATGAAACAAAACAAAAGTCGTGAAAGTTTGATGAAACTAAAGGAAAAGAACCTCCATTGATGAAAACCTGGCACAAAGCAAAATACAAGGAATTGAAACAGACTCTGAAAGAAGTTTGGACCACTTAGATAGGGTCGGACATCGATAAAACTGGGGCAATCAGTGTTCCATTTCAATATAGAAAGTACGCTTTGCAAGATCAGTGAATCATTGTTGAGAAACCCTTGCGACAACCAAAAGAACCATGAAAATCTTATGAAGGGCCGGAGAATGCGAACCGAATTGATCTTGCAGAGCCTAGGTAGCTACGGATCCGTCGCAAGAAGAAGACGATATTCTCATTCGTATGTTGAAAGAGTATAGGGATGTCTTTTCTTGGTCTTACAAAGACCTCAAGGGGGTGAATCCTATAATATATGAGCACACTAACCCTACGAGAGATGATGCTAAGCCAAGCAGACAAAGATCGTACACCTATAATGATACATTCACCAAGGAGATTAAGGAAGAGATCGAGAAACTCAAGGAGGCTAAGCTCATCTACGAAATAGAACACACTGATTGGGTATCACCAATTGTGGTGGTGCCTAAAAACAATAGCAAACTCAGAGTGTGTGTAAATCTCAAGAAGGTGAATTTCACCACTATACGAGATAAGTTTTCTCTTCCTATCACAGACCATGTGCTAGAACGAGTAGCTAGAAAGGAGGCTTATAGTTTCTTGGATGGATTCTTGGGTTACAACCAATTGACCATAGATCCTAAAGATCAACACAAAATGGCTTTTGCCACGGAATGGGGGATTTTTTCTTATAGGGCCATGCCTTTTGGTTTGACCAATGCACCAACTACATTCCAAATTTTAATGATCCATTCTTTTAAGGAATATCTGTAAAATTTTCTAGAAGTATACATGGATGATCTTTGTGTGCACTCTAGTTTGTAGAGGTTGAAGGTGATGCAAAGTAAAGAGATGGTTACAAGTTTGCCAACATTTAAAGTTGTTGAGATGCACGAAGTTTGTGAAGCTTGTCAATTTGGAAAGTAAGCAAAAGCATCCTTTCCTCATAATAAGCATGTAAGCAAAAATACATTGGATTTAGTGAATACAGATGTATGGGATCAGGCAAAGACTACATCTATGGGTGGATGTAGATAATATGTGAGTTTCATTGATGACCATATGAGAAAGGTATGGGTCTATTTCATGAAGCAAAAAGGTGAGGTGTTTATGCACTTCTAGAATTTCAAAGTTATGGTTGACAAGCACACTAGGAAACATGTAAAGTGTCTGAGGTCCGATGGAGGGGGAAAATACTTCTTAAATGATGTTAACAAGTGACGGAGAACCTTTTTGATGATGTCATTACAAGCGATAGTGGAATCAGCACCGAGCGAATAAGAGGCTTGGTGACTGCCCAACGCTCCCCATTGCTTGGTGCTGACCTTGGTGTTAAAGTCATTACAAGTGACGAAGAAACTTTTTGGTGATGTCATTACAAGCGACAGTGGAGTCAGCATTGAGCAAATAGGAGGCTTGGTGATTGCCCAACACTCCCCATCGCTTGGTGTTGACCTTGGTGTTAAAGTCATTACAAGCGACAGTGGAGTCAACACTGAGCAAATAGGAGGCTTGGTGACTACCCAACGCTTGGTGTTGACCTTGGCAAATGGGCCTCGGCCCAGTTAACATCCATGGATATCACATTGTTTTGAGTCGGGGACTAGGCTTGTTGGTCTTATAGGTGCTTGGGTGATTGCCGATGAGAGGCGCACCACATATCTCATTTGATACTATTTTTACTTTGATCGGCCACTGTGGGCACCCATGTGTGAATGGGTCAAACTCTTATAGGAGGTCTATTTTGACCTAAAATCGGGATTCTTGGAAGTGTAAGCTAAGAAGTGCTCTTGCTCCATCTCTGTCTCCTTCTCCTTTGTGTGCTCACTTGTGTATGTGTGTGTGTATGCTTGAGAGAGAGAGAGAGAGAGAGAGAGAGAGAGAGAGAGAGAGAGAGAGAGGTTGATCGAGCATTGCAGCGGCATTGGCGTCAGTGAGTGGTTGAGTGTGGCATCGACGATGGCTCCTTCTTCTTTGCAGCATAGGATCCTTTACGATGGAAGCATTGAGCGATGAGTGACACACCATTGTTTCTTTGAGCTTGCTAGGAATGTCTAGTTGAGTGCTTGCAGCCTTTCAAGGCTCGCACATAGTGCACAGGCAAGTTCCCAGCCTCCGACACATGCGGCTAAGTGCACAAATGAGTTCAATGGTTTTTTGAAAAAGCATGGAATTCAAAGGCGGTTCATGCAGGTATACTCCACATCAAAATGGTGGTGGTGAGCAGAAGAGTAGGCACTTTGTAGAGTTTGCTAGAGTGTTGATCAATGAGAAGAACATGCCTCATTGTTATTGGATTGAGTCTGTTGCTACTGGTATGTACGTAATGAACATGACCCCTACTACTAAAGTACATGATATAACACCTGAAGAGAAGTTAAGTGATGAAAAACTGGATGTATCAAATTTTAAAGTGTTCGAATGTATTTCTTATATGCATATGCTAGATGAGCTAAGAAGTAAGCTTAGTTTGAAAGCTTAAAAATGTCTGTTCATTGGCTATTTCCTTGAGAAAAAACGATACAATTGTTACTGAGGGTAAGCAAGGATGTTGTTTTTTATGAAATGGCAACTTGATATTCTAATGTAAAAGATGATTTGGTGGATGTAGAAAATATAGGTGTGCAGTCACAAGTCTTGAGTGGGTCATCTAGTGCAGGTCGTGGTGATAATTGCTAAGGCTTGAGATTTTGCACATCTCTATATTAGTGGTGCAGAAAGCTTTGGTTCATTTGTAGTGTGCACAAATACTGTTTAGCACATTGAAACATGTGTATGTACACAGATTGTGGTTACATGTGGTAACCAACTATTTTTAGCAGACTTCTCAGAGACTTGATGAAGGGTTGCAAACATGTTATCCACCAACAATGATGGGCTTAACCAGTTTGTCAGTGAGAAGCTGGACAAGAAAAAATTCCATGCTTGGAAGTCCAGAATGACCAATTTCCTTATGGGCAAAGGTTATTAGGACTACATTGTGTTAAGTATGGAGCCTGATTTACCCTTGTAATTTTCTGTGGTAAAAGCGCACATTAGTAAGGCCCCCACTATGAGGAGAATCCATTGTGCGTGAAGGAAAATCACTCACCGGAAACCAAAATTTTCACGGACAAGAATCAGGGGCAGCTTTAAAGGCTGAGGGGGCGGAGGCCCCCGAGACTTTTTTTTTCGCCGGAATATTATGACCGGACGGCGGCCGGAAAGTGGTCGGAAAACAACCGGTCGGTTGGCCGGTGGCCGGTAGTCAATGGCTGATGGCCGGTGGCCGGTGGTCGGAAGTCAATGGCCGGTGGCCGGTGGCCGAATTCAAAAGCGGACTTGTCTTCTCAAGGGCGGCCACACATGGGCGGATTGGAGGGTCCGATTTGGACTTATTCGCACAAGGGCGGCTACACATGGCTGTCTCTCATAAGAGAGGGCAGCCCTTTTGGCCTATAAAAGGAGGCCATTTCTACACACATTGCATAGTGTGAAGTTGATGCAACAAGGTGAGTGTGAGGTGGTGAGAGTGAAGCAAGGCGGGAGCTCCATTAAGGGTATAATCCCTTTGTAAACTACTTCTTGTTTTGAAGTACTAAAGCCATTGAGTGGCTGTTTTCCCGTGGACGTAGCCCACATTGGGTGAACCACGTATATCGTGTGTACTCTCTCTCTCTCTCTCTCTACTCTATAATCTCGTGTATATAAATCTGTCTGTCTCCATTAAGTAATCTACTCAATTATCTATTTAGCTACGTCTTATTTCCTAACAACTGGTATCAGAGCAAGGTTTGGTCGTAGCTAAATTATCTCAAGGAAAGGATTCCTTGAATTGAGTGGGAGTTATGGCGGAGGAAGGGAAGCTCAAGATTGAGAAGTTCAACGGCAAAAACTACCAACATTGGAAGATGGAGATTGAAGACTATCTCTACCAGAAGGACCTCTATTTGCCACTAGGCGGTCTTGCGAAGAAGCCCGCAACAATGGCAGATGAAGCATGGATTGTCTTTGATCGAAAGGCACTGGGAACAATCCAGTTAAGCTTGGCGTCAACGGTGGCCTTCAATGTTTCGGAGATGAAGACCACGGAGGACTTGATGAAGTCACTTGACGACTTCTACGAGAAACCATCGGCATCCAATAAGGTATTTCTTATGAAGCGCTTGTTCAATCTAAAGATGGCCGAGAATGGTTCAGTTGCAGAACACCTAAATGACTTTAACACAAACATAAGTCAACTTCGATCAGTGAAAATCAATTTCGATGACGAAGTGCGAGCTCTCCTTATACTATCATCTCTACCGGATAGTTGGGACAACCTTGTGATGGCTGTAAGTAATTCTATCTCTGGCACAAATACTCTTAAGTTTGATGATGTTGTGGGTGTTCTCCTAAGCGAGGAAATGCGAAGGAGAAGCACAGGAGAATCATCAAGTGTTGCACTATCAGTGGAAACAGGAGGAAGGCCTAAGGAGAGGTTCAAAAACCAAAAGGGTCGTGATCGCTCAAGGCGGAGCAAGTCACGCACAAAGTCAGTTCTTGAATATTGGAACTGCGGCAAGAAGGGCCACGTCAAGAAGGATTGTTGGTCCAAGAAGAAGAAGGAGACAGAGTCTCAAGACAACAAGCCAACATCGGAGGCCAATGTGGCAGGTAAAGTAGAGCAAGATGCTCTAATTCTCTCATTAGACAATGTGTCTAATTCCTGGATAGTAGATTCCGGGGCTTCATTCCATGTGACACCACACAAGAAACATTTCCAAGACTACACCAAAGGTAATTTTGGGTATGTATACTTGGGAGATGATGAAGCTTGTGAGATTGTCGGCAAAGGTACAGTTTCTGTCAAAACTGCTAACGGAAATGAATGGAAGCTTAAAGATGTTAGGCATGTTCCTTCTCTTCGCAAAAATTTGATCTCTACAGGACAATTGGACGATGAAGGTCACAACATTGCATTTGGAAACAAACGGTGGAAGATCTCAAAGGGATCTTTGGTGGTTGCCAAGGGTGAAAAAGTCGGTACACTTTACTTGTGTACTGTTAGTACGCAACCTTCAGCTTGTGCATCAACTACAGAAGTTGACAGTGCAGTGTGGCACTACCGACTTGGGCATATGAGTGCCAAAAAAATGCAAATCCTTCAAACAAAGAAGCTTCTACCAGGTTTGAAAGAAGTGGACTTAGAGTTCTGTGAAGATTGTGTTTATGGTAAAGAAAAGAGGGTAAAATTTCAAAAATCAGGAAATGAAAGAAAAAATAAAAAACTTGAGTTGGTTCATTCTGATGTTTGGGGTCCTGCAAGTACACCATCACTTGGTGGCTCATTGTACTATGTAACATTCATAGACGATGCGGCTAGAAAAACATGGGTTTATGTCATGAAGAATAAATCCGATGTATTTTCCATATTTCAAAGGTGGAAAGCCTTTGTGGAGAATGAAACAGGTACCAAGGTTAAATGCCTCAGATCCGACAATGGAGGCGAATATTGCAGCCAATCTTTTGAAAGCTTTTGTGCTAGCAATGGCATTCGGAGGCAAAGGACAACCCCAAGTACACCTCAACAAAATGGGATTTCAGAAAGGATGAATAGGACAATCATGGAACGAGCACGAAGCATGCGGCTACATGCAGGCCTACCGCTTGAGCTTTGGGCGGAAGCTGTAAGTACGTATGTGTACTTAATCAATCGGTCACCGTCAACGACATTGGATGGGGGAGTTCCAAAAGAGGCATGGACAGGTAAACCGGTGAATTATGCATTTCTTAAAGTGTTCGGGTGTGAGGCTTTCATGCACATAGATAGAAGCCTAAGATCAAAGCTAGATGCAAAGTCCAAAAAGTGTTTCTTCATTGGCTATGGAGAAGGAGACTTTGGGTATCGCCTATGGAATCCTGAAGATGGTAAAATCTTAAGGAGTAGGGATGTAATTTTTAATGAACAAAATATGTACAAAGATTACTTGGAAAGAAAACAAACAAAAGAAACAGGTGATGAGTACATGGAGCTTGAGGACGGTGAAGACTCAAGGACTGCAAACGGTGAAAATGTGCAACAACGTCAACCAAATGAGGAGCCTCAACCTATTCCCCGAAGATCTACAAGAGCAAGTAGGCCTCCAGAAAGGTTTGTTCCTTTCTTCAACCATCTCTTGATCTCAGATTCTGGAGAGCCGGAATCATATGAAGAAGCTATGCAACATGAATCCAAAGAAGAATGGATGAAGAGCATGCAAGTGGAGATGGACTCACTACATCGCAACCAAACATGGGATTTGGTTGAGTTGCCTAAAGGTAAGCGGACACTTCAAAACAAATGGGTGTACAAGCTCAAGGAAGAAGAAGGTGGGAAGAAAAGGTACAAGTCTAGGCTTGTGGTAAAAGGTTTTTCTCAAAAGAAAGGTATTGACTTCAATGAAATATTTTCTCATGTTGTAAAAATGAACTCAATTAGGCTTGTCTTAAGCCTTGTGGCTGCTCATGATCTAAATCTCGAGCAAATGGATGTAAATACGGCATTCCCTCACGGTGACTTAGAGGAGGAAATCTACATGCTTCAACCAAAGGGGTATGAAGTAAAAGGTAAGGAGAAAATGGTTTGCAGATTAAAGAAGAGCTTGTATGTTTTAAAGCAAGCATCAAGACAATGGTACTTGAAGTTTGATCGATGGATGTTGGATCATGGATTCACAAGATGCAACTCGGATCACTGCGTCTACACGGAGAGTTTGAGAGATGGGAAATTCATCATCCTAATGTTGTATGTTGATGACATGTTGATTGCAAGCGCTAACATGCAGGACATCAAAGACCTAAAAGAGGAGCTGTCCAAATCTTTTTCAATGAAAGATTTAGGTGCTGCAAAGAGGATACTTGGTATGAAAATATCAAGGGACAGGACGAAGAAGACAATAAAGCTATCTCAAGAAGATTACATCAAGAAGGTACTAGAAAGGTTTGCAATGCAAAATGCAAAACCAGTTTCTACACCTTTGGCTGGTCATTTCAAACTAACGAAGGATATGTGTCCAAAGACACAAGAGGAGATAGCCTATATGTCTAAAGTTCCATATGCTGCAGCGGTAGGTTCTCTAATGTATACTATGGTCTGGACAAGGCCAGACATTGCACATGCAGTGGGAGTTGTGAGTAGGTTCATGGACAACCCAGGTAAAGAGCATTGGCAAGTTGTGAAGTGGATACTTAGGTATCTAAAAGGGACAACAACAAATGCTTTGTATTTTGGAGGAACTGATATTTTTCTAGAAGGGTATGCTAATGCAGATATGGCAGGTGACAAAGATACTCGAAGGAGCACTAATGGCTATGTGTTCACGGTTGGATGCACAGCAGTAAGCTGGGCTTCAAAGCTACAGAAAGTGGTTTCACTTTCTACCACGGAAGCAGAGTATGTAGCAATGACGGAGGCAAGCAAAGAAATTCTGTGGCTTCACAGATTCTTAGAAGAGCTTGGATTCAAACAAGACAATTGTGTCTTGTACAGTGATAGCCAAAGCGATATCCATCTTGCGAAGAACTCAGCCTTTCATTCAAGGACAAAGCACATTGAGGTGAGATATCACTTCATACGCACTCTTTTGGAAGAGGGACAACTAAAGCTAGGAAAGGTGCATACAAGTGAAAATCCTACAGACATGTTTACAAAGGTGGTCAACAAGGAGAAGTTGAGCTTTTGCTCATCTTCAATCGGCATTCAAGGATAAGAAGCCAGAATGGAAAGCAGTCACAGGTTTGGTTTGGAGATCAGTCTCCAAGTGGGAGATTGTTAAGTATGGAGCCTGATTTAACCTTATAATTTTCTGTGGTAAAAGCGCACATTTGTAAGGCCCCCATTATGAGGAGAAGCCATCGTGCGTGAAGGAAAATCACTCACCGAAAACCAAAATTTTCACGGACAAGAATCAGGGGCAACTTTAAAGGCTGAGGGGGCGAAGGCCCCCGAGACTTTTTTTTGCCAAAATATTCTTTTTCGCCGGAATATTATGGTCGGACGGTGGCCGGAAAGTGGTCGGAAAACAACCGGTCGATTGGCCGGTGGCCGGTAGTCAATGGCCGATGGCCGGTGGTCGGAAGTCAATGGCCGGTGGCCGGTGGTCGGAAATCAATGGCCGGTGGCCGAATTCAAAAGCGGACTTGTCTTCTCAAGGGCGGCCACACATGGGCGGATTGGAGGGTCCGATTTGGACTTATTCGCACAAGGGCGGCTACACATGGCTGTCTCTCATAAGAGAGGGCAACCCTTTTGGCCTATAAAAGGAGGCCATTTCTACACACATTTCATAGTGTGAAGTTGATGCAACAAGGTGAGTGTGAGGTGGTGAGAGTGAAGCAAGGCGGGAGCTCCATTAAGGGTATAATCCCTTTGTAAACTACTTCTTGTTTTGAAGTACTAAATCCATTGAGTGGCTGCTTTCCCGTGGACATAGCCCACATTGGGTGAACCACGTATATCGTGTGTACTCTCTCTCTCTCTCTCTCTCTCTCTCTCTCTCTCTCTCTCTCTCTCTCTCTCTCTCTCTCTACTCTATAATCTCGTGTATATAAATCTGTCTGTCTCCATTAAGTAATCTACTCAATTATCTATTTAGCTACGTCTTATTTCCTAACACATTGATGGAGAGCATAAGCATTAGGAGAAACTTGGACTCAATTTTGGGCCCTGTAAAAAACGCCAACTCAGCATAGAGAGAGGTAATTATGAAAAATGCAAAAGTTTTTTTTTTGTATTCTATTTCTCATAGTACATACGTAAAAGTTTGCTCAATCACTTAAATGCATGCTCGTACAAAATGCTTTTCGAGAGCCCAACTTAAGTGTACACAATATTCCATGTTTGTGAATCTTAATGAGTGATGTGATGTGCGATGAGAGAAAACACATAAGAGTTGTTTTCACAATACAAAAATAATGCCACGGAATAGAGGTACAAGTATCAATAACCTTTTTATGAAGTACTCGCAATTTAAATTCGAACAGATTGTACTTGATAGTGATTGATAGGTATTATTTAAGACTATGAAGGAGTCAGAACCAAGCGAATAGAGGCGCTTGAGGGGTCTCTTGGACCTCTATTCGGTTAGTTCTGACCTTATGAGGCCGTAGGATTAAGATATAGCACTTTTTAAGCCCACGGATGCATCCGGAACGTCCAAAAACCATAGGATAGCTCTTTAAAACACTAAAATCTGACGTCTCTAGCTCAAGATATAGCATTTTTAAGCCTAGGGCCTCATGAGGTCAGTACCAAGCGACTAGAGGCCCTTGAAATCTGTACCAAGTGAATAGAGGCCCTTGAAGGATTTCAAGGGCCTCTAGTCACTTGGTACTGACCTCATGAGGCCCTAGGCTTAAAAATGCTATATCTTGAGCTAGAGACGTCAGATTTCAGTGTTTTAAAGAGCTATCCTATGGTTTTTGGACGTTCCAGATGCATCCGTGGGCTTAAAAAGTGTTATATCTTAATCATACGGCCTCATAAGGTCAGAACCAAGCGAATAGAGGTCCAAGAGACCCTTCAAGCGCCTCTATTCGCTTGGTTCTGACTCCTTCATAGTCTTAAATAGTACCTATCAATCACTATCAAGTACAATCTGTTAGAATTTAAATTACGAGTACTTCATAAAAAGGTGATTGATACTTGTGCGAGATGCAGAAGTACAAGTACTTCACTTTATATGATAGCAACAACGGGTCATAAAAAGACGTTCGGCGCTTGTGCCAGATGTCATTATCAAGCGCCTTACTTTTCTGATGATAGTGACAATTTCACCAAAATGGTTTTCATGGACATTTTCAAAATGAGAAAAAATGTTTTTTCAACGTAACGTTAGCCTTCTTCCTATTGGCTAAGGAGCATTCTCTCACTAGAGTTGAAAGGCTCGAAAATGAGTCCATTTCTTTCCTAATGACAACACCACCATTATCATAGGAAGGTGCGAGTGTTGCACAAATAAAGACGCTCAAAGAATGGAACCAGGGAGCTCAAAAGTTCATATATTGGCTTTCTATGAGTATGCAAGACATTATGATTGGGTATATACAAGATGCTCATAGCCCTAAGGAGGCTTGGGACACATTACTGTCACTGAATGTGACCAACACAAAGGCAAGAAAGTTGTAGTTGAAGACTAAGCTGAATAATGTACATAAGAAAATCCTATCCATCGATGACTATTTGCTGAAGATAAAGAATACATGGGGTGGTAGGTTACGTGAAAGAGTGTGTCCTGCTAACTCTTCAAATGTATCAAGGAAAGGGAAGAAAAAGTTGATGATCCCCCAAAGTTGTCAAATTTGAGTGCTGGTCATGGTGATGGAAATAGTAGTGGATTTGAGCAGAGTTTGGGTGAGTTTGGATGAGGAGTTTGGCATACCCTCTATGAAAACTCTAGGTGCAAGAAGGATGCAAGTAGGGAACAAGGCACCTAGAAGTGATCATGGGCCATGCAGGTCAGAAAGAGTAAGAAATCTCGTGCAAAGATTGACTTATGACAACTATGTAGCTCATCATTGTGCATATATGGCAAAGATTACAAAGGAGATGGAACCCACATGTTTTGAGGATGTTGTCAAAGATGAAAAGTGGAGGCAAGCTATGGATGAAAAGATGGCTACACTTGATGCAAATGGAACATGGAAATTGGTGCCATTACCAAAAGGTAAAAGGGCAATTAGATGTAAGTGGGTTTAAAAAATAAAGCATGATACTGATGGCAGTGTGAGAAAGTACAAGGCAAGGCTTGTAGCCAAAGGTTATGCACAGACTTATGGGATTGATTATAAGGAGACATTCAGTCCCGTAGCCAAGATGGCTACCGTTCGTGTGTTTATTGCAATGGTTGCCACATTAAAATGGGTGTTGAAGCAAATGGATGTAAAGAATGCATTTCTAAATGGAGACTTGGAAGAAGTTGTGTCTATGGAGCAGCGACATGGTTAAGCTTTTGGAACTACTCTTCACATTCTTTTTTCCATTCAAATTGAGTGATAAGTCCATAAATACGTTTAGCTATGATTGCATACGTGTAGATGAATCTAAAAGAATAGCCACAATGTCCCATAAATGCCTGAACTTCCTTGGTAGAGATGTTGGTCTAGCTATTTTTGCAATCACTGCCACCTTCTCCATGTCTGTGGCTATACGATTTTTTAACACAAGATGTCCAAGAATTTTGCCCTGTCTAACCATAAATATTCAATTTTCAAGATTTAAGCAAATCTTATATAGACGGCATTTCTCAAAGACACACCGTAAATGTTTAAATGACTCTCTCTTTTTACAAACTTACATGACCAATATGTTTGTGCCAAATCTCTATATTTTGAAGAATGCTTGCACCAGGTTTTCACTTTTTGCAAACATGGCAGCATTCACCACGGACACATTTACATCCAAAGTAAACATTCTGCCTAATTTATTTCCTTGTGCAACCAGCCTTCCATTCTTCTTATGCTCTTTGCAAAAGAGACCATCGGAGTTAAACCTGACCTGAAAACCCTGCTTAACCTTTTTCCCAACAAATACCAGATTCTCTGGGATGTTGGGTACATGTAGTGCATCAACCATGTACTTTACTTTACCATCTATCATAGACAATGACACATTTTTTGTATGCATAATGGGATGTTTAATATCATCCCCAATATCTACATAACCAGGACTTTGTACAATCTGCATTTTCTTGAACTATTCACTATGACTGGTCATATGATTCAATGCACCATAATCCACATGCCAGACATTATCATTGGATTTTTCCACACTTGCAGACATAATATTAAGCATGTGTTGCACCACAAATAACCTCTCAGCCTCATCTATATTTTTGCTAGTGGTTGCATAATTGTTTTGATGCCTCGTGTCTGGACAACCACATTCAAAGTGACCATGTCTTCCACAACCCCAACATACTATATTTTTGTGTTGATCTGCATTATTTTACTGCACATTTCCACAACCTCTTGGACTTCCCCTACCTCAAAAGTTTCCTCGACCACCTATGTTCTGACCTTGATTGTTATTTTGCTTGGTGATTGCCTCCTCCTCGGTGTAGGGTGGCATAATAGCAATGGCCTGATCTCAACCCACAAAAAATTATCAACCAGTAGATCAGCAACCTGGCTAGCACTTGGAGACACGGGCGTCATAGGATGCATCAAAATATAAGATTCAAGGGTTCCTTCTACCCATCATAGAGAGAAGCCATGGTAGAGGCTTCCTCTAATCAACTACACAATCTATTTACTAATCACTTTGCACACAACCATGTGATTGAAATTAACCTCTTACATCAATCAGCCTCATCACAACTCATAATCACACGACTACACAATCATGCAATTAACATACCTACTTTGCATTAGTATGGTCATTCCGGTCCAGACCCTCAATGCTACTATGTATGCACACACACTAATCACACACCTTGTAGAGAGAGAGAGAGAAGGACAAGGAAGGAATAGCCTTCACACACCATGGCCAATGGTGTGGATAGAAGAGATTAACTTTAAAAGGGATTAAAGATCTAACATCACACTAATACAATCTCACTTCACATAATCAAAACAAAGAAAACTAATAAGAAAGAAATTGCAATTAATTATTAGAAATTAAGAGCTACATGGGCATGGAAAGCCCATGAGCCTCATGAACATCCCTTCTACAAAGAAGAGAGATCACCCAAGAATGACTTCTCATTTAGCATAGGGCTCTTTTGGGCTTCAAGCCCTTCAACTATGGGATAAAGTTGAGCCCTTTAGCCTATACAATTTGGAACTCGTAAATGAGCCATCCAAGGCCTAATACAATGGATAGAAAATATTATGCACAATATCATATCCCTAGCTTGGTGCATAATTGGTGTAGCATGTGTTAGCCGCTGCTAACATTCCCCCCTCCTAATTTGGCACACATCCTCGTGTGCTGCTAAAGAAAAACACGGTGACATGGTAGAAAGCACGTCCATGGAGGAATGTTGAGCTGCAAAACATAAAACAAGTCATGAGTGTTAAAGGCCAACAAAGATAAATAAAACATAAAGTGCAATGAAAGATTATGCAAAATGAAAATTTTGCTTTTAAAAGGTGGATCCATCATAGCCAAAAACCAAACCACATAAAGAAAAAAAACACATAAACTATCATGAAGATTAAACCATTGAAAATTTCACATTTATGCATGTAACACAAGCAATCAAGTATGGGCCTAATTCAAGTTCATAAACCTACTAGCCTAAAAACCATATGATCAATCTTAATAAAGCATCTAAGTCTATCATGTCTATGACCACAAAGAAGCTCCTAATCTATTAGTACATTGTCATTTTAGCTTTTTAAAACTCATGGCAGATCTGTTTTTGGTTTTCATAGAAAAAAGTAAAACACATCACACGGCGAATACCCAAGTCAAGTCTAGCTATGACTCTCGGCTCCTTGAACCCTCAAGGAGGTGTTCTAATAATCTATTAGCCTACCAAGGCAACTGCTAATCCCTGTCAACCCAGGGCATCGGTTTAGGGCCTTGACCAAGCAAGCCAAGGTGATTCCCCTCGCCTGCCAAGTGCCAATAAAATGCTAGGCCTACCAAAGCCACAAACATAACATACAAATTTTTATTTTCAACGTGTCTTGTAGCATTTTTTTACTCATTCTTGACACTTTTTTGGTTCATTTGTTCACTTTTGCATTATTTATTTCTTCCATAATGAGAGTACTTATGGAAAATAGACTAAGGGACTAAAAGCCTAATCATAGCGCTAGGTCATGTTAGAAATGAGTGGAGTATTAAGTCAATCACTAAGAGTCTAGGACTAACAAGCAATGATCCTACATTAACCTAAGGTCAAGGCCAATTACTTATGATTATTACACATAAAACCAAATTTCTAATGAGTTTAATATTCACAAAGCAAAGTGTTGAAACTTTCATGTATGCCTAGCTTTTGAAAATGAAAGGAGCCATAACTTAGAAGCAAAATCACTTAATTCAAGCATAGAGCATGGAGAGATAAACAAAAGAGCAATATCATGGAAGGAGTTCACCTATTTGTGCTCTTTTGTGAGCATGCTTGAGCAAAGCATCCATTTTGTGTAGAGGCCCCTTGATTCCTTTTATTTGCAAGCCAAGGTTCTTGAAGCTAAGTGCTAACAAACACAAGATCCAAAAAACTATTTATTGAAAACCAAGAAGAACACAAATTTCTTTTAATTGAAATCCTAAGGCTAGGGTCTTAGATACCCAAATATACCAAAGGTAAAAAAAACTTAAGGAAAAAAAGTGCCATTGGTTATGCACATGATGCTCTTTAGTAGCAAGTGTCTGTATACACACCAAAAAGGAGAGAAATAATGCTTCTAAGCAATCATACTTTATAATTTTTACATTCTCTCATGCATGAACACCATATTAGTGAATTGGGGAATCTCCCAATTTCCACTTTTAACAAGAGCTTTAGATCTGAACACATGGTCAAATCTTAGAGAAAGTTCTAAGAGCATGGTTTGGAAGATCTTTTCAAGTACTACCTTGTGAAAGCCTTTGGTCTTTAAAAAAAAATTTAGATTCATCCATGTAGCCAAATATTCAAGAAATTGGTGATTCCCAAATTGTCTCTAAAGTCTCAAACTCTCTAATGTGGTGTTCATGATTAAAAGTTGATTAACACTAGCTCAAAATATATGTGCAATTTTAGATCAAGCTAGAAATCACTCAACTTTTAATAAAAGAAGGTGCCCTTGAAAGCCAAAATTTGCATTTGTAAAGCTCTAAAAAGGTTGGCTAAACTAGCTCACTGAACAGTGAAATTTTTAGTGCAAAGCAGTGTTTATACAACTTTACTCAAATGAAATAGGATGTCTCCAAAAAGCCAAATATTGCAATATATTGCAATGCCAACTCTCCTTGGATTGATTGAAAGCTCTTATTGGTCCACATCCCTTCAAAAGAAGCTCAATCATTAGTGTTTCTAAGCATATTCAACACAAGCAAAAATGATCAATCATAACCCCAAAAGTTTAATGCTCTCTGTTGGCCATCAAACAAGCTCAATTTTAGTGCTTTGCAATGATTTTTCATTCAATTCAAGCACTTAAAATGTACAAGAAATATGGCCAACAAGCTCAATTTTAGTGCTTTGCAATGATTTTTCATTCAATTCAAGCACTTAAAATGTACAAGAAATGTGAATCCCAAGTTTTAATACATACTCTTCACCAAACATCCATGCAATGTCAATTATAGCTCTCAAAATTGTAGCCCCCATGCATACCAAAAAGAATTTGTCTCTTTTAGTGCAATGCAAATGCCACACTAAACCATGCACAAGCCAAATGATTAGTGCAAAGTAAGGTAATTTGTGCATAGAAACCATCACATAATCATAACACAAAATTGATGTCCACACCATGCCAACTCATCATCCAATGTAGCTCTCATGACCTCATGCATATCACAAAGAATTTTTTCTTCCAGTGCAATGAGATTTTTCAATCAAGGTGACACCCACCCAATGCATTAGCGAGAAAAGTTTGTGCAATGAGGTGCATAGAAATGCTCACACAATCAATGCTTTGCGAGTATGGCATACAAATCAAGAGAGAGAGAAGCATATGAGGCCGTGGTTTTTAGCTCTCTTGAGGAAATTAAAATTCCGTGTCGTCCATGACCAATACCTTTGCAAACAAATTCCTTACTTAGTGCATAAAAAGCATTTGGCATTCAAAGTAGGCAATAAAATAAGTTGTGAACCATCAAAAGCATCAAAATTTCAATGGAATACATGAAGAGAACGCAATCCATGACGTAATAAATGCATTGATACGCTCTCAGGTGGCAAGTTTTTACATATGAAAAATAGAGATAGAGTGGTGTTAGTCAATGAGCACACACGAAAGAGTCTTTTCAATTTCTTTAATCCATGACTAGCCAATCAAAGCTACCATGCATAATGGTGTTTTTGAACGCCAAATTTTAAAATGACTTACCATACTTACCCTTTGATGGAAATGCTCTCTGCAAAAAAATTCATTGATTGGTGCTCTACACACATTTGAAATTCAAATAAATAGTGGCAATTCATCTCAAATCCCTTCCTTCTTATGAATTCCATTCAAAATTTTCACTTTAAGCAGCAATGGATGCTTTGAAGCTTTTATATATAAAAATTTTACATACAGTTCACGACCCTAATCCCTTTGTGCCGTTCAACTAAGTGAAAGGTGCGGGAACACCTCTTTATATATATAATTTAAAATTTTCACTTAATTTTTGAAAAAGGGATCTTTTTTTTAATGGCGGTGGGCTAAACCTGCGGGGCCATGAAACAGAGAGATAAACGCGGGCTTGCGAGTGGGCCATAAAGGTGCTAGCGGGGTCTTGAGAAATTTAGCGAACGCAAAAATGATGCAAGTGAATAGGGAGGTGTGTGTGTGTGGTGATTTATTATGCAGGTTGGCAAAGATATTCAAGTGCGCAAGGATGTGTGAGTGTGTGAGGACGTTGCACTAATGGCGGGCAGTGTGGTCACATACGAGTATTCATGCAAGACTGGTAGAGAGAAAATCTTGTGAGTGTGCGCGACGAGATAGGCTGCAAGCATCATGGTGTGGGCTCATGCAAAAAATTGGGGCCTGGTGTAATTTGACGAGCTCAAGTTTCAATGCAAGAGGAAAGGAAAGGGATGAGTGTGCGGATTTTGTAGATGAGCTTATAATGCCCTGCTCCTGTTGCAATTGGGCAAAGACAAAATCGCATTGTGCTTGCACGATCTGTGGCAGCAGAGATCCGTGAAAAGTGTGTGTGAGGGTGTGGGTGAGCCAAGCTAGGCAAGAGAAGTGCTTTGTGTGTGTGTGTGTGTGTGTGTGTGTGTGTGTTTTCATGCAGTGGGTCATGGCGAGACCAATGATAGCACGAAAGAGAACGAACCAAAGAGTATGTGTGTGTAAGAGCCGGGTTGCACCCGTAACAGTGGGGGGAGTGGGATGCATAGGGTCGCACCCAGTATTGTTTCAGCGCAGAGAAGACCATCACAGAAAATTTGACTGCACATGCCTCGTTCTCATTGGCTACTGCAACCCTATGATTAAGGAGAAAGCAAATCTCCCGTAACCTTCGCTTAGAACCCCCCTTTTTCAAAGTGGTAGTAGGATTAGTGGCAGCTTTCAGGTTTCGTGCAAACATTTTCGGATTTCCTTTAAATGGTAAACATCCTCCTCCCACTCCCCCTGAGCGCGACCCAGCTCTAAGAGAGAGTTCAGCTGCATGAAGTAGGTGGTCCTGCAACTTTCGATTGGGCAATGAATTCAAGTTTCCATTTTTGGCAACGGTGGTGGGCCAACAGAGGTCGGGGTTCTTGTTAGCTATAGGTAGCAACAATGTTAGCAGCATCGAGCAATGAGATAGGGTTGGTGTTAGCTGGCAACTGCCAGGCGGTAAGTGCCAATTTAGGCAACACACCAAGATTAGGGATTCGCAATCATCATCATCACGATGATCGTGGGTGTGTGTTGTATTGAAAGCCAACAAAAATGGTGGGATAGAGAGCGAGACTATGTGTTGCAACTTGCAATATGCAAGCATCTAGCAGACAAACATGCATGGTGGGCAATCAATGATTGGTGCCAAGCTAGCCCATGACCCATACGACAGAATTCTTTTTCTCTTTTTTTTTTTTTGTCATTGTGTTCTGAAAAGTATTCTCAAGAGGATGTTTCTATGCAAGAGATACAGCCCTATGACGTGAATGTGTGCTAATTTTTGCTCGAGATGGGCCAACACTTGCAAGAGAGGGGTGGGTACGTTGTCGAGAAATTTGCGGTCTTGCTAGGAAAGCACCGGGCTTATGGCTGTGAGAGTTTGTGAGAGAACTCGACACAAACTATATGAAGGAGTTAAACCATAGATGCCATGAAGACTAGGGTTTGGAAAGAAGTACAATCAAAGAAGCCCACCCATTCTCTCTTGCACTCACACGCACAAAGAAAGAACACAAAAGAAAATGTCAAAATAACACAAAGATGAAAACATCAAGGCTATGGTCATATCGTATCATGGGTAATATGAAAGGGTTAACAGATGAGTTAATGGCATTCAATCTTGGCTGCCCAAATAGGCTACGAATTGTTCTTTGGAATTGTAGTTTTGTGCTTACCATAATATATATATTTTGTCTAGTGATTGGGATTAATTGTGTGTACAAATCCTCTTGGTTCATAGCAAGATAACTACGCTTACGTCAAAAGAAAAGTTATAGTCTATTAGAGGTTATGATGGGATCCGGTGATAGAAGTATTTCATTGAGCCTTTCAGGGCCGAAGAGAAACACTATACGTTGTTGAAAGTGTATTTTACGACTAATCCATACGTTAATTCTAATAGATCGTACAGAGTGAAAGCGATAGAAATGATCATCATGTGGGTTATTCATCTAGGATAGTATGTGAGAAATGTAGATATGAGAGAAGTGAAGAGATGAGAAGTTTCCCTCCCAAGCCCTATTCTTGCCCGTAGACAATAAGGATACTGCGGGGAGAGATGTACCTGTAGCAAAGAGAACCTAGAGAGGATGAATTACTAAGAATGAGAGAGATAGGTTTGGTTAAGGAGATGAGATTAGATACATTTATATATGTTGGATTAGAGATGAAAATGAAAACAACAAGAAATCAAGAAAACATCAATGTAGAACACATCTTACTTGAAACCCTTCGGCACCATTATTGATGGGAGAGAGAAGAAGAGGGGAGAATTCAACGTTGATTGATACACCAAGTACGACACCTTCTTTGATTAGAGTTGATCCTCCAAGGATGGCGTACAAGAATGGCTAGTTTTCCTCTAGGAGAAAGTGTAGGCTTGGGCTTATGTTAATGGGGCTAAGTACAATTAGGCATTACTACTCACTCCCTCAAGAATTCCTCTCATCAATGGCTTGAATGCTTGAGTTCCTTCCAAGGAAGAAGAGGTCCCCTTTTATAGGTGAAGGGAACCCACAAGGGTTTACACAAGAAGAGAGGAGCCAGTGTGAACAGGAATTGGAAAAGTTGGAAATGAGCTGTCCCTGCATGATGTGGGCAGACTGGGGTCCAGTATTTTGATCATATCTCCTCAACCGTAGCTCCAAATAAAAAAGTAAAAATATGGGCAGAAACTTCAGCTCATTAGCTACGATTTTTATTTTAAAATCATTCTCCAATTCGGATTGGAACCTTGTGTAAAAAATTCATCAAAATAGGGTCCATTTCTGGCAGCAAAAGTCTTCATGTGGTCCCCTTAGCCTAGACTTTCATTTGATTCCAAAGGACACCTCATGCCATATGAAATCATGACATTGCTCCTTGACAAAGTTTTGTAATCATGCTTGCAATAATGCATTAAAATAAGTGTATCTTTGAAATCATGCCACCTAGTGTCCCACTAGGATTTGATTCTCTCCTAGTAGCTATTTAAAAAGAAATATAAGAAAAGTATAAAAAATACATAGAATATATATATATTGGAGTTTACCCTAGATATAGGATCTAGCTAGGGTGTGAGATGATAATGAAATAGTAGAAATAAAGAATCAATGCTTTTTTTTGCCCCAAGTTAAAGAGGCGGAGCTATTGACACTTTTCCCATAGTATTTTTTTGATGGTAAAGTAAGAATACATTACCCTTGAGATAAATAATAAGATGAGATAGAAAGCTTATTTTTATACTTACATATGCATATGTACATTATAGGAAATATAATTATGTATCTAAAAAAAATACAAGATAGATTTTGTAGCATGCGTTCCCACTATGTACGTGTCACAGCACGACAACGTGTAAACATGAATTGTGCATGAAGCTTTGGCAAAAACAAGAGAGAGAATTGTGAATAATTTTTTATGTGTGTGAATCACATTGACGAGATAAGAAATTTCTCTAATTTGGCCTTAATGAAGCAGCCATAATAGTGTTGACCCAAAATATCAATGTAAGCACTTTGCATTAAAATTTTCTCAAAAATTTCCTTATAAGTTCATTTTGGCCATGTGCACATCGTGGTTAGCCATGAGCTCACATTGGGATTTGTAAGCACATATGGTTGCTTATTCATTTCAAGTACGATGTCTTGCTTAAACAAATAGGTCAATATTTCAACGGGACTAATTAAAGTTCACTTTTGTTACAATAAGTATGCTCATAAGCAGTCAAGTGCAAACCAAAAGTTATGCACAAACATTCAATCCCTCAATCAATTTCCTTCAATAAGAATGAATGCATGCACAAATTCCCTTAATAATCTAAATAATCATTGAAATCATCTATTGCTCATTTTTTACAGCTCAAATTACTCAAATCCAATTGGCTTTTTTCATTTGGGTTTGCAAGGCTACACATAAGTGAATTTTGGGTACAATGCATCGTTGCCATCTTCATCACTTTGATCAATCATTAGCATGGCATTACATTTAAAATCTTTACAATTGAGTTTCAAATGAGTGATCTATTTCAATATTCAAGGCAATTTGTGATACACACATCAACTATTTGGCCAAATTGATCATCATAATTGGTAAAAAATACCAATTATTCATTCACACATTGGATTGTACATGCCATTCATTGGCACACCCAAATTCAGGCCAAAATTATATGCAAAAAGTACATCAATTCCACATTGCAATGCTCAAATTTCACACTTGATCAAGCATATGTGAATGCATGCACGCTCAATTTTCTCAAAAATTAACCCTAATTTAACATAATCAAGCAATGGACACACTAAAAAATTAAGCACACAAGTTCCAATTTTTCTCAACTGGCAATGCAATTAGGCCTATCCTTAATGCTTGCACACACATTTGATGCACATTCTTCAACAATCGAAAAGCATTTGGGTGCCCTGATTGACCATCAATCATTGAATCAAGTGGACTTCAATTGAGCACACACACTCAAAATTTGCCCAATTTCTTGGCAAATAGGTACATCCAATGATTGGAATTGCCCAACATTCACATCAATTACATGTTTTCACACTCATATATCATCAATTTTTCAATTTTTATGCATGCACACACTCAAGATTAGGCGCACACACACTTGAATTTTATGGCAGTTTTTTCCCTCTTTGGTGCATTACACACACAATGATCTTTATGCACACACATGAATTCTTGATGAGAATTAATCATTATCTTGACACACACAAGGTTCATTAGTCAAAATTGACCATCAATTTCATTCCAAGTGAATTAAAATTGGGTGCAAATTGTAGGTCATTTAATTTACACACCTAATTTTAGCAAGTGATTAGCACACATTGAACCACATTAATCAATCAAGAATTGAAATGAGAAAGTGAGTGCACTTATATTTTAATCACACTCCAAGCTATTCCTTTGCTCCACGCAAAGACACATCATTGCACACACAAGTATGTGCACCACCAAATCGGCTCCAAAATTGACCATTGTAGGTCAAAAATCAAACACTCAAATTAGGCACAAATTAGCACAATTAACTTGATTAGAGTGATGATTCCACCTCTTATATGGGAATTAAACATACATTACACATCAAAGGTTAGTGGTTAGGTTAGAAAAATTAGTCAAATGTTAGTAGAAATTAGTGATTGTTAGCATGAAATTAGTCAAAATTAGCATAGAAATGAAGCAAGATTAATAAGGGCTAGTATGAAATTAGTGAAATTAAGGGTTTGGGATATTCATAACTAAAAAATTAGCTTCCAATTTTCACAGACAATCAAATTAAACTACAAATAAGCTACACATACTCAAAACCGATGAAATTATTGGTGAAATTACTCTTTTTGAAACATCCGCTTCTCACTAGCTCAGGATTTTGACCCCTGAAATGGCACCAAATGTAGGGTGGCATTGTAGCAACGGTCTAATTGCAACCCACAAAAAATTATCAACCCGTGGATTGGCAACCTGGCTAGCGCTTGGAGGCATGACTATCATAGGATCCATCAAAATAGAGGATTCAAGGGATCCTTCTACCCATCATAGAGAGAAGCCATGGAAGAGGCTTCCTTTAATCTATCACACAATCCTACTTACTAATCACACTTTGCACACAATTATGTGATTGAAATTAACCTCTCACATCAATCACCCTAATCACACGACTACACAAGCATGCAATTAACATACCTACTTCGCATTAGTGTGGCCATTCCGGTCCAACCCCTCAATGCTATTACGTATGCACACACACTAATCACACACCTTGTAGATAGAGAGAAAGACAAGGAAGGCATAGCCTTCACACACCATGGCCAATGGTGTGGATAGAAGAGATTAACTTAAAAAGGTCTTAGAGATCTAACATCACACTAATACAATCTCACTTCACATAATCAAAACAAAGAAGACCAATAAGAAAGAAAGTGCAATTGATTATTAAAAATCAAGAGCTACATGGGCACGGAAAGCCCATGAGCCTCATGACCATCCCCTCTACAAAGAAGAGAGCTCACCCAAGAATGACTTCTCATTTAGCGTAGAGCTCTTTTATAGTTTTGGGCTTCAAGCTCTGGAATAAAGTTGAGCCTTTTATCCTATACAATTTGAAACCCCTAAATGAACCATCCAAGGCCTTATACCATGAATAGGATATATGATGCACAATAGTACATCCTTAGCTTGGTGCATAATTTGTGTGGCATGTGTTAGCAGCTGCTAACACTCGGCCTTGTACGTGACTTGTACCATGTCCTCTCCATCTTTCTCAATTGTTGAAAAGGACCTGTTCAAAATTGTCTCCACCCTACGTAGAGGATTCTTCCTCAAGTTCCTTCTCTTCCACAATCAGAAAGGACACCGAATCTGTGAATGAGGGAATGTTCTCTTGAAAATGAAAGCCAATTTTGAGTTTTTTGTATTTTAGACGCAAACCTCACAGACAGACTTCTACTTTATCATCATCAACACCAATCGATTCAAGTGACTCACAAACATTTCCACATGCAAACGCACTCTAACTCCAAACGGGTGTCAAAACATGCTTAAAAAGGAAATTTGGTTGCACAATTGAACTCTAAAGGACTATATTGAACCCTGAAATGAATAATCTCCAAAAGGAATCACCTCAATTAGAGATCGTTTAATGATGGCTCCCGGGAATATCGAGGTAGCTTTCTAGGCTACTCTTGCTTGCTCTTCCAAGTTCCTCAGACACAATTAATCTCTAATACCATGTCAAGAGATAGAGAAGGAGAGAGCTTGAACTGTTGAAAGCACACACACACACACACACACACACAAAGATGGAGGCAAAATATTGTACTTCTTCTTCTTTGCTAACTCAAGATAAGAGGTCTACAAAACATAAGGAAAAATACAACATGAAAGGGATCTAATACAGCGGTCTAGTTGTCGGAGGCTCCCAAGCCTCATCATATTGATGCTAGCAAAGTGAGAACCACAAACATAAAATGTCAATCCATGGGATGTAGCTAACCCAACTAATGCATGGAGGCTACACGAGATAACTAATCTGTAACATTTAATGGCCTAGTAACTTGTGTGTAGCGGAAAATAGCATGAACATAGTGAGCATTTCATTAGAATAGATTCCTAATGAGAATAACAAGAGTGCTTGGGTGGAGAGAGAAACAAAAAGCATAACACCTAGTTAGATAGCATGAACAATACTTCAAAAGAGAGAGAAATTAAGCAATTGACAACAGTTGAGGACCGGATTTGCATGGAGCCAGTCCCCCCTCCAGAGGGCTTTGTATTATGGTTTCTCCCATCAAGAGAGACATTTCACAATACAATTCTTTGTGTTCCTTCAATACTAGCTAGTGCATCGAAGATGGAAACTTCAAGCACTAAGAAAAACACTTATCAAACACAACATCAATTCCCTCATGGTCTCAGACCCAAGACCTCACACACCTTCAAAGATGGTGAGAGATAGCGGGGTATGAGAGTAGATTGAGAGGAAGGAGTAGTCTTACGAGAAAGATGTACATCCCCTCACATAATCACTCATATTAGCATAGCTTAGCTTAGTAATTAGCATGGTAAGGGAGATGAGCATGCATTGAAGCTTGGATCTTGGTTGGATTTGCATCACAGAGCCGAGAGTTTTTGGTGTAGGCCTCCCTTCTCACAAGCTTGGAGTAGGTGATAAGCTTTCCATTAAAGCTTGAGAAGAGAGAGAGAGAGTCTTCTTACTGTACACATGAGCTTGTGTGAGTGGTTCTTCTATTAAGTGTTTTTAAATTAGTTAAACTAGATTTACTCTAGCCTAATTCTCATTGGTCCACCTCCAAGGCCATCCAATAGGATTTGAGTACACCTTGTGGGCATCTGGCCTAGGGAGCTGACATGTGTCCCTCTTTCCCCTTGTGTACAAAGGAAGCTTGTGAGTGAGTGTGTGTGTGTGTGTGTGTGTGTGTGTTTCTCTCTCATCCCCTACTTCTTGGGCTTGCCCCCTCCTATGTAGGATTTTGTGAAGATTTTTTGGGACACACACAAAGAATCCAATTTCCTAAGCTTTTGACCATTGGACACAACCTTTGAATTTTGGAACCTTAGCATTTTGGAAGTTTCAATGGGCTGAACCTTAGGGTCTTTTAAGCCCATTGTTGAACATTGCTCTTTTGCAGATGGCATCCCCTTTGGATCCCTACTATGGTCGGTCTGCTAGCTTAACCAATATTCTAGCTTTTTCTCCCCTGTCACTTCCCCATATTAAATGATCAGTTTAACATGAGAAAATCATTCATGAGAATTAGATATTACTTATTATGACATTACATCTCTCTTGAAATCATAGTCGTCCTAGACTATGGGGTAGAGAAGATAAAGCATATTCATTAGTCCTTTTACTAGCGGGTAGAGGATCCCTATGTTACCCTATGACATCGTTCCGAATGGATGACTAGTTCATTTGGTGCTTGAGAGCCTAAGCTGCCGCAAGCATGTTTGCACATTAGTCCTATCAATGTTCCATAGTAGAGTGATAAGCTCTACCTGGTGTTCGGGAGACGTCATCTCCGCAAACTTGATCTAAGTATGGATACTACTTCATTTTTGTGCACAATAAACAAAAAGAGAGTCTTATAAGACAAAAACTTTGTTCATTTTTAACATTTGTACATTTGCTTACTCTTGGGAAGCATTGTAAGCATTGACAAGGTTTAGGTTATCCTTTAATTGTATGCCTTGCATCCATCTAGCATCTTCAAAAGGATAATTCGTAAACTTAATAAGATATTGTTGGATAGTCTTACCGCCTCTTAGTACCTTGTCTTCATGTCGAAGGATGGACTCGGGCTGCAGCACCTCTTCTTGGTCCTCAATCTCCGGTGGGTCTTCAATAGTAGGTTCTTGAGGTGGCTCTCCTTTGTAAGACTTTAATAGGCTCACATGAAAAGCATTGTGTATGAGCCAATGGCTGGGCAACTTGAGTTGATAGACCATCTCATTGATTGGCCTAAGAATCTGGAAGGGACCATAGTACTGTTTTGCTAACTTAGCATAGTACTTTTGGTGTCCCGTAGGATTCTTGCCCGTCGTGTGCCTTAATTGAGCCTTGGGAAATTTGAGTAGGACCCAATCATTTTTGAAAAGGCTTGGGCTCTTCTGTGCTTGTCAGCAGCAGCAGCCTTTTGCCTTTGCTGTGAGATAGAGATAGCATCCTTAATCTTTTGGAAAGATTCTAAGTCTCGGTTATCCCATCTACAACAAAGATCTTCCCATGTACCTTAAGTAGCAGGGGACTTTTTGATCTTCCCTCAATTACCTCAAAAGGTGCTTTTCCCATGGAAGTATGTCTAGTGTTATTATAGGCATACTCCACTAAGGGTAAGTACTTCTCCCATTGAGATCTTTGAGCTACTTCCGTTACATAGGCTTCTAGTAGATCGAGAATTGTTAGATTAGATATTTCACTTTGGCCATCCGTTTGCGGGTGATAGGCCGAAGAGAAATTTAGCCTTCTTCCTAAATTCTCAAAGAGACCCTTCCAAAAGTTACTTGTCATTCTAGGATCTCTATCCGGCACTATAGACATTGGCAAGCCATGGTACTTGAAGATTTGTGAAATGAAGAGGGTTGCCATTTGATGGGCTTTGTTAGTCTTTTTGACAGGTATAAAATGAGCTTGATTACTGAACGTGTCTACTATCGTTCATATTCCCGTATTCCCATGGATAGACTTAGGCAATATTAAGATAAAATCCATGGATATGCTCTCCCATGGTGAATTAGGGATTGGCAAAGGTTGAAGTAATCCCGGTTGCTTCCCTCTATCAAACTTCGTCTTTTGGCATACCACACATTTAGAAACATACTCTTGTATGTTTGCTTTCATGGTAGGCCAATAGAAATATGTTTCAATCCCCTTTAGGATAGACTGAATCCCTCTATGCCCCCCATAAGGAGGAGCATGAGATTCATACATTACTTTCTCATTGAGTGAGTTAGTGATGCGTAGTTTATTGCCATAGAGAAGATAACCATCTTGTAAAGTAAATGGTTCCTCTTTCTTCCCTAGTGCAAGCAATATTGAGAATGAAATTGAGAAAGGAAATTTGCCCACCTCATCTGTTTGTTGGAGAGCTTGGTCTGCATCATGAAGTACTCAAGACTTTGGTGATCCGTTCGCAGAATGAAAGGACTCCCCAATAAATAGTGCTTCCATGAGTCTACGGCATGTAGAACTGCGAGGAGTTCCTTTTCATATATGCCTAGAGCTTGCTCAACAGGGTCGAGCCTTCAACTTTCATAGCCTATGGCGTGCCCTTCTTGGAGCAAAACAGCTCGAAGGCAATCACCACAAGCATCACCATTGGACCTCAAATGGCTTTGAGAGATCCGGTAGTGTAAGCACAAGTTGAGAGAAAAGCTTTTTTTTAAGCTTTTCAAAAGCATTGTTCTCCTTGGCAGACCATGTGTATCTAACATTTTTCTTTGTTAGGTCATGTAATGGTCCTGCTATTAGTGAGAACTTTTCTATGAAGCATCTATAGTATGCACACATACCTATGAAGCTTCTTATTCATGAAGATTCCTTGGTTTAGGCCATCCTTTTATTACCTCTAACTTTGATGGATCCATTTGGATGCCATCTTGAGAGTTAATGTGACCTAAATATTGAATCTCTTGTAAGAAAAACTCACTTTTCTTTTGATTAACATAAAGTTTTTTCTCTCTTAAAACTTGAAATATTACCTGGAGGTGTTGCTTGTGTTCGACTAGTGAATTAGAGTAGATGATGATATCATCAAAGAACACTCCAGTTAAGGTTCAGTGAGGCCTAAATAGATTCTCCATCAAGCGATTGAATGTGGCTGGTGCATTGGTCAAGCCAAAAGGCATGACAATGTATTCATAAAGACCAAACGTAGTGCAAAATGCGGTCTTTACGATGTCTTGATCAACTATCCTTATTTGATGATAGCCACTTTTTAGGTCAATTTTAGTGAAGTAGGTGGACCCTTGTAGCTTATCAAATAGGTCTTCTACTCGTGGAACGGGAAACTTATTTTTGATAGTGATCCTATTTAGTGCTCTATAGTCGATACACATACGATATGCGTCGTCTTTCTTTTGCACTGGTAGCACAGGAGAACAAAATGGAGATGAGCTAGGCCTAACCATGCCCTTCTCAACTAACTCATGCACTTGTTGCATAATCTCCTCTTGTTGAGCTTAATAAACTCTATAAGAAGGTTTGTTAGGCGGTGAACTTCCTGGAAGAAGTTCAATTGCATGGTCATCATTGCCTCATTTAGGAGGTAGCTCAAAAGGGATGTCGTCCATAAAGACATCTTGAAACCCCTTGAGAAAATTGGATAACTCTAATTCCTTTTGGTTGTGTATATTTTATTTTGCTAAAACATTAGGTTCATTTTGAGAGTCTTTAACAAAAATCATGTACACGGAAATAGAGCTCTTTATTAACTTATTGAAAGCTTGTGTATGTACAATGGGTATGGTGTTACCCATTTGCTTGGCATCTATGTACATATCTTTTTCCCTGAACCTAAAGTAGATTCTTCTTTCAAGGAATTTAACATTGGCAGCCATGCGATCAAACCATGGTGGCCCTAGGATTAGATCCTCGTGCTTGAGAGGAGAGATAAAGAAGTCCTCTTTGTCCACATAGCTTTGGACATGGAGCCTCAATTTCCTGATTAAGGGAGTGACTGAAGCTCCTTTCCCCTTGAAAGCACCATCTACGGGTAGGACATCTCCCATCTCGTAAGCTTGTATCCCTAGCTTGGTGGCCAACTCTATGGATATGAAATTGTGAGTAGAACCAGGGTCAAAGAGAATAAAAGCATCATGTTCTCTTACCTTCCCCCAAGCATGGCATAAAGGAGATCCTTTGTGGTGAGTTTCCTCCTCTTGGATTTCGACCAAGGTAGCTCTAGGAGGTTCCTGACGGGTGTTCTTTTGGGGACAAGCGCGGTACACATGCCCTTGCTCGCCACACTTGAAACAGCGGTTATCCTTGCAATAACTCTCAAGCTCTTCACGAGAGAGTTTATTTTTGCCTTTGTAAACTCCCTTCTCTTTAGCTTTGTTGGAGTTGCCCTTAGGATACTTTTGGACATTGTCCTTCCCCTTAGGCTCATCGGAACCCTTGTTTTCTATGGGCTTAAAATTTCTTTTAGCCCCTATTTGGAAATTGATTCGAGAAGCCACCATGGTATGGTGTATAACCGCCGATATGGTGCATGGCCTACTCCACCATTTCTTCAGTTAAACCCGCACAAAATTCTTGCTTTTGCTCTCCAAAATCCAACGTTTTGAAGACAATGGCTTTGAGTTGTAGGTCCCAATAATTGTCTACATATTTGTGAATGGATTCATAGGGAGAGAGCTTCAAGCTTCACCATTCGGTGAGTACCTTTTCTTTGGCATCGGTGGCCAAAAACTGCTTCATAATGGAATCTCTTAAAGCTTTCCATGTTCATGGAGCTTCACCATTGGCCCGTAGACTAGACCACCATTGTCTGATGGACTTTTGAAAGTGCATAGCTACATGGTGTAGCTTAGAGGACTCCATGAAGCCCTCATGTTCGAATGTCGCATCGAACTGTTGGATAAAGGCCAAGACTTTGTCCGTAGCACAAAAGGTGTCATCGTAGGTAAGGAGAGAGATGCTTTTCCCTCCCTCTTTGAACTTCTTGAGCTTGGATGACCTCTTCCATGCGGCATATGATTTCCTATGGCCTCTTCTTTTTTATGGTTCAAAAGTTGCACCATCACTTTCTTCAGAAGGTGAAGAATTTGAGGAAGATGGAGAAGAGTGTGACCTCTTTCTCGCCTTTTTCTTGCCTTGATCTTATTTATCTTCACCATTACTTTCATAAGAGGAAGAGGATGAAGAAGATGGAGAAGAGGGTGTCCTCTTTCTCGCCTCTTTTGTCTCTAAATTTTTGTCATCCCTCTTTGAATTATGGTGTGGAGAAGTGTGCAATGGTCTTCTCTGTTTTGGAGGTGATGGACAGAGTTTAGCCCGCCGTCTTCGTGGAGCCATCTCCATCGAGGTGGTAGGAGACTCACTTCTTTCTCGTTCCTTTGGTGGGGGCTCTTGAGTTCTCCTTTGAGAAGGAGATGCGTCATCAAGAAGAAAATTTATGAGCCCTTCATATGGATTCTCTTCTTCTTCCAAAATCGGAGAGAGACCCCTTTTGGAAGTCTCACAAGGAGGCTTCCTAGGTGTTCTCTCGTCATGGTGGGGAATTTGGAGAATCCCATGAGCATGAAGTTGCCATTGCACTTCACTTTGGAGGGATGGATTGCCCATGGCTTGTTGAAGCCTAGAAACAAGATAGTTAACAAGCATAGAGGCATCATTAGTAGCCTGCTCATTAGCAAAATCAAAGTTATCAACATTAACTTCACTCTCTTTACTATTGTCAGCCTTTCTAACATCTTTTAGGTATAAAATTTCTAGGTGTACTTTGGCACTTCAGGCCCTAGTTGCTACTCCTCTTTACCCCTTTAGAAAAAGCACTCAAGCTATTGTACCCATGGCTCAAGTACCATTAATTGCAAGGAATAGAAGAGAGGGTCATTCAACACCAAAAAAGCACCGGCTCTTGTCAAGCTTTCAATAGCTCAATAGTGGTTAAGTCATTGGCAAGCCCCATAGAACTCTACTATTAAGACAATAGCTCTTGACGATGATGCCCCGTTAACTGCACAAAGGCAGGTGCACTGCAAGGCTGAAAAATCTCTATTCTACTTACTCACATGCAATTATTAATACCAACCATTCATAGCTAGCTTGAGGACCTCTCTTCTTGAGCAAGAAATAAGAAACCTTGTGCTTTGATACCATTGTAACATTTAATGGCCTAGTAACTTGTGTGTAGCCGAAAATAGCATGGACATAGTGAGCATTTCATTAGAATAGATTCCTAATGAGAATAACAAGAGTGCTTGGGTGGAGAGAGAAACAAAAAGCATAACACCTAGTTAGATAGCATGAACAATACTTCAAAAGAGAGAGAATTTAAGCAATTGAAAACAACTGAGGACTGAATTTGCATGGAGCCAGTCCCCCCTCCAAAAGGCATTGTATTATGGTTTCTCCCATCAAGAGAGACATTTCACAATACAATTCTTTGTGTTCCTTCAATACTAGCTAGTGCAATGAAGATGGAAACTTCAAGCACTAAGCAAAACACTTATCAAACACAACATCAATTCCCTCACAGTCTCAGACTCAAGACCTCACACACCTTCAAAGATGGTGAGAGCTAGCGGGGTATGAGAGTAGATTGAGAGGAAGAAGGAGTAGTCTTACGAGAAAGATGTACATCTCCTCACATAATCACTCATATTAGCATAGCTTAGCTTAGTAATTAGCATGGTAGAGGAGATCAGCATGCATTGAAGCTTGGCTCTTGGTTTGATTTGCATCATAGAGCCAAGAGTTGTTGGTGTAGGCCTCCCTTCTCACAAGCTTGGAGTAGGTGATAAGCTTTCCATTAAAGATTGAGAAGAGAGAGAGAGTCTTCTTACTCTACACATGAGCTTGTGTGAGTGTGTGTGGATAATTGCCTTCAAAAAATCAGCCCCCTCTCTCTCTTGGTCGACCCCTCTTGCTATTTGCTCTTGCTAGCACCTCATTGGACCTCTCCCAGCTTAGCCAACGAGGAAGTTCCACACACAACTCCTCCAAGTGAGCAACCATTACAAGATGCAAGTGCTCACAATGTAGAAAATTTAGAAGAACAGACATAACCTCTTGAGAGGACTACAAAAGAACAAGCTGACAAGCCAAATGAAGCACTCATGACAGAAGATCAAGATACACAGTTAGACGAGCTCGAAGTGGGCACTTCCAAAAAGTTAGAAAGCTTGAAATACATTGATGATGAGTATGCCCAGTATGCTCATGAAGCAGTGGGATAGAATGAAAGAGGAGATTCACGAAAGAATGATCAACAACTTCATAATTTGTATCAGCGTCTAGAGTACTCAAATAAAAAGCTTGACCTACCAAATTCCTTTAATGAAGAATACAAAGAAGCCATGGAAGTCACAAACAAGAAACTAGACGAACAAACTACAAAGTCCAAAGAAAAATTTGAAGCTCTAAGAGCAAAGAACCATCAAAACTTCAGGAGGTAACTACTGTGTTACAAGACTCCACATCAATATTCAAGGGATGAAGGTACAATTAAACATTGCAAATGCTCAGTTGGTCCATTCAAAATCTCACTGCCAAGAGTAGAACCAACTATTGAACCAGCTTAAAGATAACCCCACCATGGCTACACTACAAGGCATGGATGAGGCCTACAAATCCCTTGAGCAAAAAGTTAGAGAGTTTGAACTGGATTTAATAAATCTAGAACAGATGCAACATAGAGAACTCTCCATTGGGTTTATGCAGTAAGAGGAGAGCTACCATAAGGAAATTGCACATCTAAAGGAAGAACTTAGCAAAGCTCAAGAGGCTACTAAGTCACAAGCATCCACATCACAGGAAGAGCAACCAGACATAGCAATGGGAGATACATATTCCTTGCAATTTATGAACTTTGAAGAAACTAAAACTCAAGAAGGCAATCTCCTAGAGCTTGTGATTCCCAAAGAGGAAGTTGGACCCTCCACTCTACCCACAAGAAGAAGCAGCTCTAAAGAAGCAAGTGGAAGAGGAAACAAAGCAAATATGGAAAGAGGCAAATCTTGCATTCCATTAATGTCAATCTTCTCACACCATCCAATATGAATGAAGAATGGCATCAACAGGCTCATTCCTTCCCACTCATCAAGTTTGAAGTGTTATAGATCAAGGAAAGATTTCTCAAAAGGACATTGAAGCCAACCCTACAATGGTACATCCAAAGTGGTGGGAGATCTGGTTAAACTGACACCTCAATACCTCATCTTGTACGCAAATGCACCTCCAAGTATAAAGCAATATCCTATGTAGTGTCAAGTCCCTTGGGTACGCAACTGGCAATATCACATCGTCATCCAATAAAAGTGGCCAACCTGGTTGAACTATTTGAGGTTCCCACCACCACCAAATGGCACACCCACGAAAGATTACATGGGAAAACCTCTTCTCAACTATGTAGATTTTTTGCCAGATTGCAGACTTGGCCTGCATCATGTTGGTCAAGATCTCAAAGATGTTGCTTACATGTCTACAAAGTTTTCACCATGCAGAGTAGACAAATGCAGCCTGGATATCATTCCTCGAGGGCAATAAGGGATTATGCTATGATTTACTAGGCCAACCTTTGGAAGTAGTGCTCCATGGTTTTAATGCTAGGGTGATGTTTTTACCCTCTTACTACATGCAAACCTTTGAAGAGGCGTTCTATACGGGCTTCTTCACTTAAATATCCAAGATCTTTGGCCCGATCATAAAAAATCTGTGAGCAAGGTTTGTTAGCTATTCAGTTATTGAGTAGAAGAATAAGATCACCATGTAATTTATGTCTACAAAAGACAAATAACTCCAGCTCAAGTATTAACAAGGATTGGAACAACATGCCAAGAGGACTAAAGCCAGAAACAATGACCACTACTTAGCACCCTAAGTAGCTATGTCATGGACGACACAGTCAAGGAGGGGGGGAATGTGAGGTGCTCCCCTAACAGAAGCATCAAAAGGATATCATTCTTATTTATATTCCCAATGATTGTATCACAACCTCATGTGTTAATGAGAAATTATGTAAAATTCCAGAGTTTTTGTATTATTATTGATCATCAAAGAATGTAAAGGGGCTCAAGGGCTTCCAAATTTGTAATTAAGTGCAATTCCTAAGCCTTATTATTGAGCCCAATTAGCTAGGAATCCATTTTTAAAACCTTGGATAAGGTATTGAAGCGGTCTAGGGCGGGCAACAAGAAGAGCAACCTCTAGACACCCTTCAAGGCTCCCGTGCTGCTCAATGGGGCTGGGGCACAACACAACACAAACCAAAACAACAAACCCACAGCCAAATCCCAACTACACAAGGGGCACCACCTAGTTTAAGAGCGAACTAGGACGCAAAAGAGGAGAATCGTTAGAGCAACCCACAAACAAGCAAGGAATTTACACTAACCCTAACACCAATGGAACACTCTCACACACTAAAACACGAGAGAGAGAGAGAGAGAGAGAGAGAGAGAGAGAGAGAGAGAGAGAGAGAGAGAGAGAGAGGGGGGGAGAGAGAGATGGTGCTCGGGCTACTTTGAAGTGTATCGTTAATGATCAAGTAAACATAAATATATACATGTAAGAAAGAGAGAGAAAGGGGGAGGGGGTGCTTGTTGCATTAATACCTTCATACAAATCTTTCATGACAAATCAAAGTGAGATTAGTATGTGTTCAACATAGCTTGCGTAAATTTCACCACAACACATCACAAGAAAAGCCACCCCAATCACTGTCTTAAAGCCAAGGGAGTCCTCTCCACCTTGTCGCCCTCTTACAGTATGTGGGATTTATGGCTAGATTGATGACAACACCAGAGACAAGCTATCAAGAACTTAACCAAAAACACCAAGACACTTACGCATCATTGTTGTCCATTACTTCACGTTGGAAGGGAGACAAAGTATCCAAGCTTAGTCCAAATCCACCCTCCTTGATTCAGCAAATGTTGGGCTTACACTAGTAGGAGAAATGATAGATTTCCTACTCTCAATTGAATGATCACTCTCTCTCTTACAATGGCATAGAGTTCCCTTGCTAATCCCCTATTACAACACATGCACATGCATAAGACAATGAGCTTCCACTCAAGAGCTCCTTCTAGAGAGGTTGAGCTTGGCTTCTCAAGCTATAGCATAGTGCTCTTGCTTATCCCCCCTTTGTGCTAGCTACACCCTCCTTTTATAGCAATTTTGAAGGCTAGGGTTACTCCTCTAACCATGGTTGGGTTAGATTTTCAGCAATTTATCTAATTTCTTTTGCTTGGAATTATCAAGAAGTTGGTGGAGAAAGAGAGAGGAGAGAAATGGAGGTGATAGGACTTTTCATAGTGGGTTAGTGTTAGTAGAGTTAGTATTAATTTACAAATGGAATTGGATATTTACAATGGGAGTATCCATGTAGGATAAGGAAGAAAAAATCTTAAGAGGTAAGAAAAGGTGGATTCCTTACAAGGTTGATGCTCCAAGTGTCTTGAGTAGGGCCAATTTTGACGCTTGTTGACGGTCCACTAGCTTTGACGGTACATTTTTCTCCACTCTTGACCTTCCTTGAGAGACAAGGTAATTGAAGCTGAGTAATCAACCACCATGATGCTGTCTTTTAAGAGAAGAGGCTGAATTTTGTGGTTTTTTTGATAGATATGGGTAAATTGGAGGAGGAAAAATGAGACTAGGTGGTCAATTTTGGAATGGAATTGTGTGTGGGAGGTATGAGTTCACCATGGTTTCTCTTATTCTTCAAGGTTGAGGAGAAGGTGAGTAGGGTGCAGAGAGGAGTGGTGAGAGAGGTGGGGATGATGAGTGGAGAAGTGTGTGTGAAAGAGGAAAATGATAAAGTGGAAGAGAGAGTGTGGCTGCATAGTATGGGAAAACTGGGGTCCACTAATAAAATCATAGCTCACAGCTCGTAGCTCAAAAAAAGATGAAAAAATTTGAGGCAAAAGTTCAGCCCACGAGCTACAACTTTTGTTTGTATCACCTTTTCAAATTCGGAGAGCAAGTGAACTTTAAAAATTCAGCAAAACCGACCGTTTTTTTCCACTGCACAAGGTCCTTGTGGGGTCCTTCTTTGGATGATTCTTTTGAATACCTCCAAGAGTGAGCCCTCCATAGTGCATGTATGCATGCCACCTACCCTTGACCTTATTTGGTAGGTCTATAATTGAAGATATTGTTGAGATCATGATATAAGTGAATAGTACAACTAAGAAAATCAAATATTGAGGGGTCTAAAAAATATGTACATGTCAAATATAAATAATATAAGTGGAAAAAATATAAAGGGGTCAAAAGAAATCTCTCTCATTATGAGGCTACCATAAAAAGATAAATATTTTTGGTGTTCTAATTTTTTAGAAAAAAAACAAAATAGATGTAGGAAGGGAAAAATCACAATAGTGAAAAAATATACATATAAATAAAACTAGTTTTTTTGGATTTTTGTTGGGGTGGAGTTACACCAAATATAAGAGAAGCTTACATGAAAATATTTCTATATGGAATAAAGAGTATGAAAAATGGTAAGAAAAATTGTGGTAATGGTGAGGCCATGTACAGAGCATAAATAACACACACCTAGGTAGAAATATTTAAATAAATATCAAAATAATTATGAAAAAATCTTTTATTTAGGCCCTATATACAAAGAAATATTTACATACGCATGGGCCATAATATACTTATATTTTTTATTTTTTTGGCTCAACTAGCCCAATGACTAGCTAATTGAGGGTTTTTTTAAGAAGATATGGGAAAAGTCCCGTGACTCACGCACGCCTATGTACAGTGAAATGGTAGGGATAGCCACAGTGTTTGGGTGATTTTGGTAGGGTGAGGTAACTCACTGTGGCAATTACAAAGAGCCGAAAAACGGCTATCATTAGCCCTCCCCCTGGATGATGGTATATTCATGTACCATCATAGAGCATCTTTTCCAAAGAGAGTGCTTCACAGTCCTTGACGAGATTTTTATTGTTTGGCCCCTCAGAATTTTGGCTAGAGTTACACTCATGCTTCATGTAACAATACTTACATGAGACAGTGGCCTTTTGACAGATCTTTGGTAGATCCTTTGGTAGAAGGCGACTCAAATAGGGCTTCAAGCGATACCCGTTTACTTTCCTGGAGTGCTCTTTACCATTCAAGTTCATAAGCTGATAGTAACTTGAATTGAAAGCCTTCTTGACTATGTATGGCCCTTGCCATCTTGTTTCAAATTTGGCATCAAAACGATTATCGAGTCGATTGTCATACCTTAGCACAAGATCTCCTTCATTGATGCCTTTGTCCTTCAGTTTCTTGTCAAGCTTCTCCTTTGTCTGTGTGGCTTTCCTCTTATAGCACTCGTATGCTGCTTCTCTTTTCCACTCAAGCTCAGCTAAGGTAAGAAGTCGATCCATCCATGCTTCTTGATCATCTTGTGCTGATTTGCCATGAAGTCGCATTGTTGGAATGTTTAGTTCAATTGGCTGTAAAGCCTCTTGACCATAGACCAAGTGAAATGGTGTGAACTCCGTGGCTTCCCTACATGTGGTTCGATACGCCCACAAGGCACCATCCAAGAAGTCATCCCACAACTTTGTCTTGTTTTTCACCATCTTTCTAATGATGCCTGCAATGACACCATTAGCTTTTTCTACCAAACCATTTGATTGGGGATAGTAGGGTGTACTGTGACGATGTAGAATGTGAAGTTCTTCACAGACTTCTGTGAGAAATCCCTTTCTAAACCCTGGACCATTATCAGAAACAATCTCCAAAGGTGTGCCAAATCTACAACAAATGTGAGTGTAGACGAATTTGCTCACTGTCTTCTTATTTACCTTTGCCACACTCTGTGCTTCCACCCACCTAGTCATATAGTCTACAGCCACTAGAATGTAGAGTTTACCATTTTTTGTCCTAGGCAGAGGACCCATAGCATCAATGCCCCACTTTTCAAACGGTCCATTTGCAAGCACGATTTGCCTTGGACCATAAACCAATCTTCTATTCCCATTTACCTGACAATTGTGACAACTTTTACACCAATGTTGGACATCCACATGCAGACTTGGCCAAACATACCCCGCAAGCAAAATCTTCTTCACAGTTAATTCTTGGGCAAAATGACCACCACATGCTTCTTCATGCAAACCTTTTAGAATGGCTGGAATTTCCTCAATAGTTGGTACTCTTCTGCATACTTGATCCCTCCCTCTTTGATAGAGGGAGCCTTCTAGGAAGAGATATGCGCTTGCCTTCTTCATGAGTCTCCTCTTCTGAGCCTTTGTGAAGTCTTGTGGAAACTCGCCCTCCAAAATGTAGCTAATAATGGGAGTCAATGACTCCAATCCCTGGTATCTTGGTTGCTTGACAGTTGCTGCCACCATGATGACCTGCACTTCTTTCTCAACACATGTAACTACTTGCTGTGCAAGTAAATCGGCATCTTCATTCTGTTTCCTAGGAATATGATATAGTTGCACTTCTTCAAATTGATTAAACAATCTACGAATGGCATGAACTTTTGTCCGTAAGCTTTCATTCTTGCATGCCCAAATGCCTAAAATCTGTTTAACAATGAGAAGTGCATCTCCCTTTACCATGAGGCGTTGTATCCCTTGGCCAATGCACATCTTCAAACCATGAATTAGTGTGTCGTATTCTGCTTCATTGTTGCTAGCTAAACTTGGTAGATTGAACTTCTCTTTCATGACCACCTCTCCACTTGGGTTGAGCAACACTAGCCCTCCCCCTGCTTTTCCTTTGGCTCGACGAAAAGCTCCATCAAAGAACAAGGTAAAAGCATTAGGAATACTTTTTGGTGGTGGTAATGGTAGGGTCTTTACTTCAGGCACCTTAATCTCCTTTTCATGCACCCTATAAGTGAGAATCTCTGCCAATTGTGCACGCACACTATCTTCTCCCTTGAAAGAGTATTGGAACTCTTGCAACTCCATAATCCACTTTGAGATCCTAGTACTAAGATTCATTTGAGATGACACCCAAGGGAACAAATTTTCTGCAGTGAGAATTACAAAAGGTTTTGGTAGTAGGTAGGATCTAAACTTTCTCACCGCAAACATGAGAGAAAGCATCATGAACTCTGCTTCTGTGTAGTCTCTCTCCAAAGCATTCATGACCCTACTAGCAAAGTAGATGGGTCGCATCCTTGTACTGTGGGGATCTTGTTGTAGCAACACAGCACCAATTGTTTCCCTTCCAACACTAGAGCTAACAAAGAATGTGTACTCCCAACAAGGAGACATGAGTGTTGGTAGCTCTGACAAAATGACTTTAATGTTACAAAAATACTCTTCAAGCTCATCAGACCATGCAAATTCTACTTGTTGTGTCAACTTTTGCAAAGGATGAAGCAACTCCGAGGCTAAGTGAATGAAGCGTGACATATACTTCACCTTTTGAATGAATGAGATGACCTCCTTAAGACTCTTGGGTGATGGTAGCTCAATAAGAGCCTTTGCCTTTGAAGGATCCACTTCAATGCCTTTGTAAGAAACTTTATGACCAAGAAAGATTACTTCATCCTCACCTATATGGCACTTATCGGGGTTGAGTTGACCTCCCATGTCGTAGAGCTTCTTTAAACCTTCTTCTACCCTTTGTAGATGCAATGATTTTGAGCTATAAATACAGAAATCATCAATGAACACCCTAATTGACTTTCCAAAGAATGCTTGAAACACCATATTCATGAAACGTTGGAATGTTGCAGGAGCATTTGTCAGACCAAATGGCATGACTCTAAAAGCATAACAACCCCAAGGAGTGATAAAGGTTGTTTTCAATTGATCCTCCAATGCAATCCCTATTTGAAAGTAACCTGAGTAACCATCGCACACAGTGTACTTCTCATGACCAGCTACCTCATTTAGTATCTCATCCTGGAATGGGAGGGGAAAGCGATCTCTTTTTGTTGCCTCATTGAGGGGACGGTAATCCACAAACACCCTCCACTTGCCATTTTTCTTAGGAGTGACAACAACAGGAGAGACCCACTCTGAATTCTCCACTGGATAAATGAAACCTGCTGCTAGAAGCTTTCTTACCTCCTTGAGTAGAGCCTTCTCCTTAATGACTCCTAGCCTTCGTAGAGCCTTAGGTGTGGCCTCTGGCTTCAACTCAATCTTGTGTTGAACAACATCTACTCCACGCACATCGGTGTAGTCTTTAGCAAAAAGCCTCGGAAATTTCCTTAGCACACATTTGAACTTCTCTCTTTCATCCTTTGTAAGTGTTGTAGACAACATACCTTCTAACATTCCTTCATCTTCCACCTTTTGGTTCTCTTGGGAACCTACGTCTTCCAAACCTCGAGAAGAGGTCTCCTGGTTGTTTGGCTTAAACCTTACCCCCATGACTTCAATGGAGGACTCCTCTTCAGTAATGCTGCTGCTACTTTCTTCTTCTGAAGTGTTTTCAGTCCAATCTTCTTCCGTCTCACTTCGAGATGATTCTTCATGGAGCTCCTCTTGGCGTTGCTCCTTCATGTCAAAGACAACCTTCTTGTGATTGTCATTCCTGCAAATTAGCTTTCCACTCTCCCAATCTTGCAAAGCTCCCATTTTCATTAGCCATGGTCTTCCTAGGATAAATGGGTAACCATTTCCCTTGGTAGACATGACATAGAAATCCACTGCCTTCTTAATGCCAAAGGCCTCCACAAAAACATTTTTACAAATGCCTACGCACCTAGCCTTGCTATTGTTTGCCATTTTCACTTTGATTTCAGGTGTCTCATGGATGTGCATGCCTAGTCTTTGCATGAGCCCTTCTGTCATGATGCAAATTTGTGCACCCCCATCCACTAGACCTTTCCTAACCAATCTTCCTTTTATGTAACAATCTAGCACAGGTGTAATATCCTCGTTCATTTCAGCATGTGCAATTTTTACAACAGGAAAACTCTCTTTTACCTTTCTCCTAGTGAGAGAGAGAGAGAGAGAGAGAGAGAGAGAGAGAGAGGGGGGGAGAGAGAGATGGTGCTCGGGCTGCTTTGAAGTGTATCGTTAATGATCAAGTAAACATAAATATATACATGTAAGAAAGAGAGAGAAAGGGGGAGGGGGTGCTTGTTGCATTAATACCTTCTTACAAATCTGTCATGACAAATCAAAGTGAGATTAGTATGTGTTCAACATAGCTTGCGTAAATTTCACCACAACACATCACAAGAAAAGCCACCCCAATCACTGTCTTAAAGCCAAGGGAGTCCTCTCCACCTTGTCGCCCTCTTACAGTATGTGGGATTTATGGCTAGATTGATGACAACACCAGAGACAAGCTATCAAGAACTTAACCAAAAACACCAAGACACTTACGCATCATTGTTGTCCATTACTTCACGTTGGAAGGGAGACAAAGTATCCAAGCTTAGTCCAAATCCACCCTCCTTGATTCAGCAAATGTTGGGCTTACACTAGTAGGAGAAATGATAGATTTCCTACTCTCAATTGAATGATCACTCTCTCTCTTACAATGGCATAGAGTTCCCTTGCTAATCCCCTATTACAACACATGCACATGCATAAGACAATGAGCTTCCACTCAAGAGCTCCTTCTAGAGAGGTTGAGCTTGGCTTCTCAAGCTATAGCATAGTGCTCTTGCTTATCCCCCCCTTTGTGCTAGCTACACCCTCCTTTTATAGCAATTTTGAAGGCTAGGGTTACTCCTCTAACCATGGTTGGGTTAGATTTTCAGTAATTTATCTAATTTCTTTTGCTTGGAATTATCAAGAAGTTGGTGGGGAAAGAGAGAGGAGAGAAATGGAGGTGATAGGACTTTTCATAGTGGGTTAGTGTTAGTAGAGTTAGTATTAATTTACAAATGGAATTGGATATTTACAATGGGAGTATCCATGTAGGATAAGGAAGAAAAAATCTTAAGAGGTAAGAAAAGGTGGATTCCTTACAAGGTTGATGCTCCAAGTGTCTTGAGTAGGGCCAATTTTGACGCTTGTTGACGGTCCACTAGCTTTGACGGTACATTTTTCTCCACTCTTGACCTTCCTTGAGAGACAAGGTAATTGAAGCTGAGTAATCAACCACCATGATGTTGTCTTTTCAGAGAAGAGGCTGAATTTTGTGGTTTTATTGATAGATATGGGTAAATTGGAGGAGGAAAAATGAGACTAGGTGGTCAATTTTGGAATGGAATTGTGTGTGGGAGGTATGAGTTCACCATGGTTTCTCTTATTCTTCAAGGTTGAGGAGAAGGTGAGTAGGGTGCAGAGAGGAGTGGTGAGAGAGGTGGGGATGATGAGTGGAGAAGTGTGTGTGAAAGAGGAAAATGATAAAGTGGAAGAGAGAGTGTGGCTGCATAGTATGGGAAAACTGGGGTCCACTAATAAAATCATAGCTCACAGCTCGTAGCTCAAAAAAAGATGAAAAAATTTGAGGCAAAAGTTCAGCCCACGAGCTACAACTTTTGTTTGTATCACCTTTTCAAATTCGGAGAGCAAGTGAACTTTAAAAATTCAGCAAAACCGACCGTTTTTTTCCACTGCACAAGGTCCTTGTGGGGTCCTTCTTTGGATGATTCTTTTGAATACCTCCAAGAGTGAGCCCTCCATAGTGCATGTATGCATGCCACCTACCCTTGACCTTATTTGGTAGGTCTATAATTGAAGATATTGTTGAGATCATGATATAAGTGAATAGTACAACTAAGAAAATCAAATATTGAGGGGTCTAAAAAATATGTACATGTCAAATATAAATAATATAAGTGGAAAAAATATAAAGGGGTCAAAAGAAATCTCTCTCATTATGAGGCTACCATAAAAAGATAAATATTTTTGGTGTTCTAATTTTTTAGAAAAAAAACAAAATAGATGTAGGAAGGGAAAAATCACAATAGTGAAAAAATATACATATAAATAAAACTAGTTTTTTTGGATTTTTGTTGGGGTGGAGTTACACCAAATATAAGAGAAGCTTACATGAAAATATTTCTATATGGAATAAAGAGTATGAAAAATGGTAAGAAAAATTGTGGTAATGGTGAGGCAATGTACAGAGCATAAATAACACACACCTAGGTAGAAATATTTAAATAAATATCAAAATAATTATGAAAAAATCTTTTATTTACGCCCTATATACAAAGAAATATTTACATACGCATGGGCCATAATATACTTATATTTTTTATTTTTTTGGCTCAACTAGTCCAATGACTAGCTAAATGAGGGTTTTTTTAAGAAGATATGGGAAAAGTCCTGTGACTCACGCACGCCTATGTACAGTGAAATGGTAGGGATAGCCATAGTGTTTGGGTGATTTTGGTAGGGTGAGGTAACTCACTGTGGCAATTACAAAGAGCCGAAAAACGGCTATCAGTATAAAAGTCAATTTTTGTAACTTTAGACTTAAGTTTTTGGATATGAAAGTGAGTGTACGCTACAACCGAGTACTATGAGTTCTTTGTTTATTTCGATTATTTGTGTCTCCCTTGTGCGGTGCTGCATTGTGAATCCGAGCATACCAGCGTGCTCGTAGATGAAAGCTCTCTCTTTCTTCGTTAGTTTCTTGCAATGAAGTTGTGTTTCTAGGCGTGCCCGGCTATGAGATATTTTCATTACCTTCGCATAATATACACATCTAAACTGATTTTTGACCATAGTGATAGATAGAGCACATGGAGGCTTAAACTGACCTACTTAAAATAGGTTGCTTATCTTAGGTGCGATTTTGTCCGAGTGTCAAAAATCACTTTTGAGCATCTGGAGATGCAAAAGATACTCTACACATTCTAGTTAGTAAGTTTCATTGCATTCGGAGCATCGTAGCTATACAAATTCATTGGGTTAAGCTTGTGGTAAGGAAAGTGGCATTTGATGTTTCATGCACATCTGAGATCGATCTAGGTATCGATCTAGGTAAGACCGTATTGGATTTGGGTTTTCTAAGAGATTTCTCATAATAAATTATATCTAATTCTCACAAATGATTTTCTCATTTAAACTGATCGTTTAATATGGGGAAGTGACAGGGGAGAAAAAGCTAGAATATTGGTTAAGCTGGCAGACCGGCCACAATAGGGATCCAAAGGAGGGAAAATAGGGATCCAAAGGGGGGTCCATCTGCAAAAGAGCAATGTCAACAATGGTCTTAAAAGACCCTAAGGTTCAGCCCATTAAGACTTCCAAAATGCTAAGGTTCCAAAATTCAAAGGTTGTGTCCAATGGTCAAAAGCTTAGGAAATTGGATGCTTTGTGTGTGTCCCAAAAAGTCTTCACAAACTCCTACATAGGAGGGGGCGAGCCCAAGAAGTAGGGGATGAGAGAGAAACACACACACACACACACACACACACACACACACACTCACAAGCTTCCTTTGTACACAAGGGGAAAGAGGAACACACGTCAACTCCCTAGGCCAGATGCCCACAAGGTGTACTCAAATCCTATTGGATGGACTTGGAGGTGGACCAATGAGCATTAGGCTAGAGTAAATCTAGTTTAACTAATTTAAAAACACTTAATAAAAGATCCAATAAGAATGAAGCTCTCTAGAAGACTATTGGACAGTCTCACAAGGGGTCCAATGAGCATTCAACAGCCCAATGGCTTGCCTCATTCTTATTGGCCAAGAGGGAAAGGGGTCCAATGAGAGTTTAATTGCATTTATTAATTACCTAAAGCTCTCACAAAAGGGGAAAGGGCAAAGGGGGACACATGTGAGAAGGCTATCATTTATGCTCCTGAAATGATGCAGGGTTCAACAATTCCTAAGTTGATGTGTATGTCACATGTAACATTTAGCATGGCAAGGATGGCTTTCCACCCTATTGGCCAGGATGCTCAAAGGTATTGAAGATTGGTGGATATCTCTATCAAATTGTGGCATAGTGTATACAAAACAACAGCTCCATTCCAGCGAGCTCAAAGCTCTTTGAATGCTTGAAGATCGAGGGCTAGCAGCTCTCCAATTGGGAGTTATGGTGGCTCCAATTTTTCAACGGTCATGGTAGTCATGCCATTCCCAGTGGGATGGTTTTCATTCGGGATACATTGTGCAGAAAGTGTTATATCGAGTTGCAGTCATATGGTCATCGATGCAAGAAATATTCTTTTTCTAAAGCTTTGTGTTGAGCATAGCTTGAAGCAGGGATGACGAGGAGCTAATGATAATTTTTTTAACCTCGGCAATTGGGGCTGATTGTGAACGTGGGACAGGCTACCAAGGAAGAGTTTTTTAAAGGTAAAAAGAAGGAAAAAAATGACATCGACCTGCTCTAGATGGAAGGTGGCGGTGCCACTGCAGTGCTCTACGGTGTAAGGGGACAAGTGGATGACATGAGGTGCTAGGGATTTCCAAAAGCTGCATGAGAGCTCCAAAAGCTGTAGTTCATACAAAAGGGGTGTCACCGGTTGAATGGGGGGGTGACCACTAGCACTATCACTAGTGGCTAGATAAGAAAGAGCCACCTGAGGGAGTTGCCACTTCCAAGGGGGAGCTGGACATGATGCAGGTCTGAGCCGGATAGCTTGGGGTTGGCGCTTGCAGAGCAAGTAGGTCCACAGTCTGTAGAGACCAAAAATACCACGCTGTATAAGGAGACAAGGGCCGAGAGCCTACGAACTGGAAGGCGGTGTCAGGAGTTTTTTGGACCAAGAGATTGCGCATATGTACATACCTATGCATGGTGCATCGAATAAAGGATTGCCCATTTTCCAGAGCCAGGTGGTTATGTGGGGCCCACATGTGTACAGGTAGGACAGCATGTACATAGTGCATCGATTTTCACTATTACCAGTACCAGTGTGTTTTTTCTACAATAATGAGGAGTTGGTGGCACGTAAAACTTCTTGAGGAAGCTATCCGCGGGCCGACGACATGAGGTAAGCAGGTGCGTCAGATGGCATCTAGTGGCGTCAGGAAGCCGAACAGGGTCAATATTTGCACGTGGATGAATATGGACACAACGTGGGTGTTTTCTTGTGAGAGTTATGTAGAAAGTTCATCATTAGGACCACTTTTTGGGGCCACTTCACGTGGTTGCGAGATGCATTATTGAAAGAAGTTGAGTGCCAGGTGTGCGTATGGATGCAGCAGGGTGACAACTATGCACTGCGAGGTCAGTTTTTGGCATGTTCAGGGTCCGTTTGAGGTCGTCTAAAAGTCCAAGGGTGCCCAAGTAATAAAGCTAAGTGTGGGAACTGAAAAAACAGAGAGAAAACCAAAAAAAACGTGAAGAAGAGAGGAGGAACAGCTGCAGGTGTGTTTTTGCTCATTTTGGAGCTTGTTTTGGCCGTAAACTACTCGTCCGAGGTCGGATTTGAGCACTTTGACATTGTAGACTGGGGTTTTGGGCCATTCCGGACGTGATGGCGTTGTCCATTTTTCCAAATTCCTCACTCTTTTCCTGCTGTTTTTCTGTGTAAGTTTCTCCTATGAGCGAAGTTTCTGCTCTAGTTTGTGATTGTATCTGGCTTATTCTACCCATATTGTGTGAGCTATTTGCCCCATTGGTGTTGGCCCAAGCTCAATTGTATCTAAACATCAGAAATTATCCTCTTTTGAGCTGATTTTTTTGGGGGTGTGTGTGTGTGTGTGTGTGTGTGTGTGTGTGTGTGTGTGTGGAGTGGGCAAGTGGATAGTCTCTCTCCTCTCACTCCATGGGTGTGTTTCCTGTCTCGGACAGGAGGGTTGTGTAAGCCGAGTGGTGCCCCATAGTGTGTGTGTGTGTGTGTGTGTGTGTGTGTATCTTCCCAAGAGTGTGTGTCGGGTCGTTATAGAGGCATTCTGTGTGTTTCCATCCCGCCCACAGCGGTAGCACTGCAGATAGGAGGACCCCAAGCTTAAGAGCAGGGCCAATGTACAAGCTTGGGAGAGGAGCTCCATGGGGGGTGAAACCTACATGAGTGTCAAGAAGCATGATGTAGAGAGCAACGAATCCGTGTGCTGCTAGGAAGCCGCCAAAGGGTTGGCAGGAAAAAGACGTCCTGTAAGGGGCCTGTGAAGGAGTAGGTAGGGGTGCGGAGTTGGTCATGAGCCATGCAGAGAAGGTGATATGCTGAGGAGAGGAAAGACGGGTTCTCCTTAACGGCCCTACAAAGCAGCGAAAAGGACCATCATTATGGAGAACAGGCAGTACCATATGGCCTGATAAGGCAGGTGCATCAAGGAGAAATGGTTCGAGGCTTGTCAATATGTTCGTAAAGGATCATCAACAAGGAGAGGACAAGTAGTCATGCTCCAAGGCACTTGTATTATTGGTGCAATCATTGTACATCTTATATAATAAGATTCTACCCTGATATCTACCTACTCTAATCTTGAGTAAATGATTATTCTCTCTCTTGTCTTTTGTGTTTAGGGGAGCACTGGTATACATATGTGTTTTTTCGGTACTAGTTAGGTGTGTGGGTGCATCATGTGGGAACGTATTGTAAGCCAAGAGGATGCCAGTCTGTAGGGTAAATTTTGCATACTGAGGATCTTGCAAATGTGAGTGTATCAATGCTAAATTGCATCTCTATGGTCTCTGCGTGCAATTTCGGGTGGTTGGGTACGGGCACGGATAGCACTCAGTTTGCAAACTGGGTATCTAGGTGTGTGATTATTAGGGGATAGGGGTGATGTGGAACCACTGGGCTATATAGAGGCATTCAGATTGTGTGTTGGTTGTTTTTTCATTTCCCCCTTTCCAACACAAATACGTGCTTCCTCCTGGGATTCCTCAATCACCTGCTATCGTTTAATCTTTCTTTCATTCGCTGCATGCATCATTTGCAAAAGATCATTAGTCAAGAGTAGATGGTATTTGCAGAGTTGACATTTACTAGTCCAATTTTCCATGATTCTCCATCTAAAGTAGCTAATTTGAAAACACCACTCGGTGAAACATCTTTAATGACAAAAGGACCGTGTCCTTTTTTCTTGAACTTGGGTATATGTTGTTTCAAGGAGTATACGCCTAGTTTGAAAATTTTTGTTAGCCAATGTGAGTCAAAAGATTGTTTTTGTTTTTGTTTTTGTGCATATATATGGTGAGGCGGTCCGGGGCGGGCAACAACAAGAGCGGCCTCTAAACACCCTTCGAGGCTCCCGTGCTGCTCAATTGGGGCTAGGGCAAGCACAATCAGAGACAACAACAACCCACAGCCAGAAACCAAACAAGAAAAGGGGCACCACCTAGTTGTGGATGCAAACTAGGACGCACGTGATATCTCCTTGTACTCAAACGCACAAAGAGAGGGGAATGCAAGATAGCCACACACACCAAACACAAACATTCACCACGCCAGAGAGAGGTAAAGAGCACAAGTCAACTTGAGCAACTTAGTCTTAGCCTTAAAGACTAGATGCACACAAAGCTTGATGAGAAATAGAGGGACAACACCAAACTTGACCTTGTTGCCAATACACAAATTGTCTTAGGGTCACGGGAGCCCTCTCACCAAGCACCCTCTTACAATTTACCTTTTAGGCAAACAATTCAACAAGCCCTCAAACCATCAAGCATGAAATGGCACAACAAACTTCAAGGACAATATACCTTCAACCACCTGATGAGCCACTTATCAAGTCAATTCGGAGAGAAGAGTTGTAGTTGCAGCATACAATTGCACCCAAAACTATAAATCTTATTTATGCACAAGAGTAGGCTACAAGTGTGGTGAAGAGTATAGTATCACTCCACTCCTCTAGATGGCATAACTAACTTTTAACTATGTATGGCCCCTGCCATCTAGTTTCAAATTTGGCATCAAAACAATTATCAAGTCGATTTTCATACATTAGCACAAGATCTCCTTCATTGATGCCTTTGTCCTTCAGTTTCCTGTCAAGCTTTTCCTTCGTCTATGTGGCTTTCCTCTTGTAGCACTCGTATGCTGCTTCTCTTTTCCACTCAAGCTCAACTAAGGTAAGAAGTCGATCCATCCATGCTTCTTGATCATCTTGTGTTGCTTTTCCATGAAGTCGCATTGTTGGAATGTTGAGCTCAATTGGTTGTACAGCCTCTTGACCATAGACCAAGTGAAATGGTGTGAACTCCGTGGCTTCCCTATATGTGGTTCGATACGCCCACAAGGCACCATCCAAGAAGTCATCCCACAACTTTGTCTTGTTTTTCACCATCTTTCTAATGATGCCTGCAATGACACCATTAGCTTTTTCTACCATACCATTGGATTGGGGATAGTAGGGTGTACTATGACGATGTAGAATGTGAAGTTCTTCATAGAATTCTGTAAGAAAGCCCTTTCTAAACCCTGGACCATTATCAGAAACAATCTCCAAAGGTGTGCCAAATCTACAACAAATGTGAGTGTAGACAAATTTGCTCACTGTCCTCTCATTTACCTTTGCCACACTTTGTGCTTCTACCCATCTCGTCATGTAGTCTATGGCCACCAAGATATATGATTTCCCATTTTTAGTCCTAGGCAATGGACCCATAGCATCAATGCCCCATTTTTCAAATGGACCATTTGCAAGGACTAATTGACGTGGACCATGTAACAAATGCTTGTTTCCATTAATCTGACAGTTGTGACAGCTTTTACACCAATGTAGAACATCAATGTGCAAGCTTGGCCAAACATATCCGGCAAGAAAAATCTTTTTTGCAGTGAGTTCCTGTGCAAAATGACCACCACACGCTTTGTCATAATAATCAATATCTAATTCTCCTAAATGATTTTCTCATATTAAACTGATCATTTAATGTGGGGAAGTGCCAAGGGAGAAAAAGCTAGAATATTGGTTAAGTTAGCAGACCGGCCACAGTAGGGATCCAAAGGAGGGAAAATAGGGATCCAAAGGGGGGGCCATCTGCAAAAGAGCCATGTGAAACAACGGGCTAAAAAGACCCTAAGGTTCAGCCCATTAAGACTTCCAAAATGCTAAGGTTCCAAAATTCAAAGGTTGTGTCCAAAGGTCAACCTTAGGGAAAATTGGATGCTTAGTGTGTGCCCAAAAAGTCTTTCTACATCCCTACATGGGAGGGGCGAGCCCCAAAGCTAGGGGATGAGAGAGAAAGCCACACACACACACACAGGCTCCCTTTACACAAAGGGAATGAGGGACACATGTCAGCTCCCTAGGCCAGATGCCCACAAGGTATGCCCAATTCCTATTGGAAGACCCTTGAAGTGGACCAATGAGAATTAGGCTAGAGTAAATCTAGTTTAATTAATTTAAAAACATTTAATAAAAGAAACCAATAAGAATTAAGTGTCCTAGAAGACTATTGGGCAGTCTCCCAAGGGGTCCAATGAGCATTCAGGAGCCCCATGGCTTGCCTGATTCTTATTGGCCAGGAGGCAAAGGGGTCCAATGAGAGTTTAGTTTAATTATTTAATTATCTAAAGCTCTCACAAAAGGGGAAAGGGGGACACATGTCAGAAGGCTATCACTTATGCTGCTTAATCCCTATTGGCTTGACCTGGGGAGGTCCAATGAGGCAAAAGCCAGACTAACTTAGCAGCTAGGGCTCGCCCAAGAGAGAGAGGGGGCTGATTTTTGCTTGGCATGGACACACACACTCTCACACTTGACCATGTGTGAAGGGAAAATACTCTATCTCCTCCCAAGCTTTAATGGAGAGCTCATCACCTACTCCAAGCTTGTGAGATAGAAGCCTACATCAACACTCTCTTGGCATGTGGATGCAAATCCAACCAAGAGCCAAGCTTCAATGCATGCTCATCTTCTCTACCAAGCTAATTACTAAGCTAAGCTATGCTAATATGAGTGATTATGTGAGGAGATGTACTTCTTTCTCGTAAGATACTTCTTTTTCCTCTCAATCTACTCTCATACCCTGCTAGCTCTCACCATCTTCGAAGGTGTGTGAGGTCTTGGGTCTGAGAACGGGGATAATTCAAGTTGTGTTTGATTAAGTGTTTTGCTTGGTGTATGAAGCTTCCATCTTCATTGCACTAGCTCGTCTTGAAGGAACACAAAGAATTGTATTGTACAATGTCTCTCTTGATGGGAGAAACCATAATACAAAGCCTTTTGGAGGGGGGACCGGCTCCATGCAAATCCGGTCCTCAACTGTTGTCAATAGCTTAATTGCTCTCTCTTTTGAAAGTATTGTCGATGCTATCTAACTAGGTGTTATGCTTTTTGTTGCTCTCTCCACCCAAGCACTCTTGTAATTCTCATTAGGAATCAACTCTAATGAAATGCTCACTATGTTCATGCTAATTTCCGCTACACATAAGATTCTAGGCCATTAAATGTTACACGCTTCCTCATGCAAACCTTTTAGAATGGCTGGGATTTCCTCAATAGTTGGTACTCTTCTGCACACTTGATCGTTCCCTCTTTGATAAAGGGATCCTTCTAGAAAGAGAAACGCGCTTGACTTTTTCATGAGTCTCCTCTTCTGAGCCTTCGTGAAGTCTTGTGGAAACTCACCTTCCAAAATGTAGCTAATAATGGGAGTCAATGACTCCAATCCCTAGTATCTCGGTTGCTTGACAGTTGCTGCCACCATGATGACCTGCACTTCTTTCTCAACACATGTAACTGCTTGTTGTGCAAGTAAATCGGCATCTTCATTTTGTTTCCTAGGAATATGATATAGTTGCACTTCTTCAAAGTGATTAAACATCCTACGAATGGCATGAACTTTTGTCCGTAAGCTTTCATTCTTGCATGCCCAAATGCCTAAAATCTGTTTAACAATGAGAAGTGCATCTCCCTTTACCATGAGACGTTGTATCCCTTGGCCAATGCACATCTTCAAACCATGAAGTAGTGTGTCGTATTCTGCTTCATTGTTGCTAGTTGAACCTGGTAGATTGACCTTCTCTTTCATGACCACCTCCCCACTTGGGTTGAGCAACACTAGCCCTCCCCCTGCTTTTCCTGTGACTCGTCGAAAAGCTCCATCAAAGAACAAGATAAAAGCATTAGGAATATTTTTCGGTGATGGCAATGGTAGGGTATTTATTTCAGGCACCTTAATCTCCTTCTCATGTACCCTATAAGTAAGGATCCCTGCCAATTGTGCACGCACACTATCTTCTACCTTGAAAGAGTATTGGAACTCTTGCAATTCCATAATCCACTTTGAGATTCTAGTGCTAAGATTCATTTGAGATGACGCCCAAGGAAACAAATTTTCTAAAGTGATAATTACAAAAGGTTTTGGTAGCAAGTAGGATCTAAACTTTCTCACCGCAAACATGAGAGAAAGCATCATGAGTTCTTTCTCCGTGTAGCCTCTCTCCAAAGCATTCATGACCCTACTAGCAAAGTAGATAGGTCGCATCCGGGTACTATGGGGATCTTGTTGTAGCAAAACCGCTCCAATTGTTTCTTTCCCAACACTAGAGCTAACAAAGAATGTGTACTCCCAACAAGCAGGCATGAGTGTTGGTAGTTCTGACAGGATGACTTTAATGTTACAAAAGTACTCTTCAAGCTCATAAGACCATGCAAATTCTACTTGTTGTGTCAACTTTTGCAAAGGATGAAGCAACTCCGAAGCTAAGTGAATAAAGCGTGACATATACTTCACCTTTTGAATGAATGAGATGACCTCTTTGAGATTCTTGGGTGATGGGAGCTCAATAAGAGCCTTTGCCTTTGAAGGATCCACCTCAATGCCTTTACAGGAAACCTTGTGACCAAGCAAGATCACTTCATCCTCACCTATGTGACACTTGTCGGGGTTGAGTTGACCTCCCATATCGTAGAGCTTCTTTAAACCTTCTTCTATCCTTTGTAGATGCAATGATTTTGAGCTATAAATGCAAAAATCATCAATAAAAACCCTAATGGACCAAAGAATGCTTGAAACACCATGTTCATGAAGCGTTGGAAAGTTGCAGGAGCATTTGTCAGTCCAAATGGCATGACTCTAAAAGCATAACAACCCCAAGGAGTGATCAAGGTTGTTTTCAACTGATCTTCCAATGCGATACCTATTTGAAAGTAACCCGAGTAGCCATCACACACAGTGTACTTCTCATGACCAGCTACCTCATTTACTATCTCATCTTGAAATGGGAGGGGAAAGTGATCTCTTTTTGTTGCCTCATTGAGTGGACGGTAATCCACACACACCCTCCACTTGCCATTTTTCTTAGGAGTGACAACAACGGGAGAGACCCACTCCGAATTCTCCACTAGATTAATGAAACCTACTGCTAGAAGCTTTCTTACCTCCTTGAGTAAAGCCTGCTCCTTGATGACTCCTAGCCTTCGTATCTTCTGAGCCTTAGGTGTGGCCTCTGGCTTCAACTCAATTTTGTGTTGAACAGCGTCTACTCCACGCACATCGGTGTAGTCTTTAGCAAAAAGCCTAGGAAATTTCCTTAACACACCTTTGATCTCCTCTCTTTCATCCTTTGTAAGTGTTGTAGATAACATATCTTCTAGAATTCTTCATCTTCCACTTTTTGGTTTTCTTGGGAACCTACCTCTTCCAAACCTGGGCAAGAGGTCTCTTGGTTGTTTGGCTTAAACCTTACCCCCATGACTTCAATGGAAGACTCCTCTTCAGTAATGCTGCCGCTACTTTCTCCTTCTGAAGTGCTATCGGTCCAACCTTACTCCGTCTCACTTTGAGATGATTCTTCATGGAGCTCCTCTTGGCGTTGCTCCTTCATGTCAAAGACAACCTTCTTATGATTGTCATTCCTACAAATTAGCTTTCCACTCTCCCAATCCTGCAAATCTCGCATTTTCATTAGCCATGGTCTCCCTAGGATAAATGCGTAACCATTTTCTTTGGTAGACATGACATAGAAATCCACCGCCTTCTTAATGCCAAAGGCCTCTACAAAAACATTTTTACAAATGCCTACACACCTAGCTTTGCTATTGTTTGCCATCTTGACTTTAATTTCAGGTGTCTCATGGATGTGCATGCCTAGTTTTTGCATGAGTCCCTCTGTCATGATGCAAATTTGTGCACCCCCATCCACTAGACCTTTCCTAACCAATCTTCCTTTTATGTAACAATCTAGCACAGGTGTAATATCCTCGTTCATTTCAGCATGTGCAATTTTTACAATAGGGACACTCTCTTTTATCTTTCTCCTAGTGCTAACTGCCTTCGTTAAATCCCTCCTAACTTGTGGGCATAATGCAAGAAACTGAGGCCATGAGATATCAGGACCCTTACCTCGCATGTCTTCCAACAGGTTGTATAGAGCCATACCATGTCCAAGAGGGAAGTCTTGGAGATTGATATGACGTCGAGTCCTCTTAGCTTCCTTGGTCTCCTTTGCCTTCTTTTCTCGTCCATGATCACTTTGTGATGTGACTCCTTCTTTCTCTTTACCTTTTCCTCGGCCACGCTTAATGCCATTTGCTTCCATATCAACCTCATTTGAGTTTGTCACCTCTACTACATGCACATTTGGGTCTGGCAAAGGTGGAACTTCTTCCACTCCTTGTGGAGGTGGTCTTGCTCCATTTAGCCTTTGTAGAAGCCGTGGTTGCTAACTAGTTCCTTCTCCTGCATTCATCACTGGGTAATTCAAGTTAGGTCTCCTTGGCTCCCCACGGGGCCAAGGACAATTATACATCCCATGTCGAGACTCACCGCAATTCCAACATTGCAAGACTCTCCTAGGTCGTGAATCTCGCTCTTCAGACTTCTTTGCTTGTCTCTTTGGACCTACAGCTTGTGCAAGGTGAATTAACAAGCTGTTTAAAGATTCATTTAACTTCTCAATCACTTCCACCGTTACCTCAGGAAGCTCCTTAGATGTTGATGCTTGTGACTTACCTTTGGGTCTAAGACCTTCTATTGGAACCTCCCCCTTAAGCACTTGAGTTTCCTATATTTCTCAACAGCCCTAGTTTCAGCTGCATCAAAGGTAGCAGGTGCACCGGCCTCAACTTTTATCTTAAGGTCAGGAAAGAGTCCGGCTATGAACCTCTCCTTCTTTAGGAACTCTGCACCATCACCAGGGTTAGCAACATTTCTCACCCATACAGCCCAAAGACGTAGAAACTCTTGCTTGTACAAGTAGTAGTCATCTAAGTCTTTTTGCTTATGAGAAACAATGTCTTGCCATAGCTTTTGAGTGTTTTGGGGATCAAAGAAGTATCTCTTGAAATGATTCACAACTTCCGTGTAATTCCCTTTAACTTCCTCAGGCAAAGAGTCAAACCAAGTGCTAGCATCTTTCCTAAGGACCACCTCAAACATCTCTACACGTTCTTGATCAGTTACTATCCTCTTGACACGACAAGACATCTTGAAATTTGCTAAAAATAATTCTGCATCCTCTCCAGGCTCTCCAAAGAAAAGAGGATATCCGGACATTTGGCGTTGGGTCTCCATTGAATCGGTTTCAAAGTAACAACACGTTTTTGTTTTTCTTTCTTAAAAAATTTACACAATAATGTTTTCTAAATTGCAATCTATTCTACAACAAAAAAAAAATATTCACATCAAATGACCTATGATAATCAATAAGAGGCAGGATGACAGGGTTTGGTGATGCGAGAATTTCTCCTACTCTTTGGGCACCAAACATGAACACCATACGTTGTTGAAAATGGATTTTTCTACTAATTGCAATGTTTATTCTAATGTGTGGAGTGAAATGAAAGGGGAAAACCTCTATTCTTGGGCTATTATCCATGGTCTATACATGACCTAATTCTTAAAACAAAACAAAAATATAGACGTCCAAACTAAGGTCGTACCTAATGAGAGGCAAAATAAAAGGATTTACTGATGCGTTTATCTCTGCCAACCTAAAAGGACCTAAAATTCTACGAATTACACGTTGAAATTGAAACTTAGTACTAACAATTATGTGTACCTTTTGCCTTGCAATGGGAATGAAGGGATAATACAAATTCTCGTGATTCATGCAAGCTACTTGATTATGCTAAAGGTTGAGCCTTCACAAAAATACACAAGCCGTCCTCAGTGGGGGCACCAATTTGAGGCGGTCCGGGGCGGGCAACAAGAAGAGCGGCCTCTAAACACCATTCGAGGCTCCCGTGCTGCTCAATTGGGGCTGGGGCAAGCACAATCAGAGACAACAACAACCCACAGCCAGAAACCAAACAAGAAAAGAGGCACCACCTAGTTGTAGATGCGAACTGGGATGCACGTGATATCTCCTTGTACTCAAACGCACAAAGAGAGGGGAATGCAAGATAGCCACACACACCAAACACAAACATTCACCACGCCAGAGAGAGGTAAAGAGCACAAATCAACTTGAGCAAATCAGTCTTAGCCTTAAAGACTAGATGCACACAAAGCTTGATGAGAAATAGAGGGACAACACAAGACTTGACCTTGTTGCCAATACACAAATTGTCTTAGGGTCACGGGAGCCCTCTCACCGAGCACCCTCTTACAATTTACCTTTTAGGCAAACAATTCAGCAAGCCCTCAAACCATCAAGCATGAAATGGCACAACAAACTTCAAGGACAATATACCTTCAACCACCTGATGAGCCACTTATCAAGTCAATTTGGAGAGAAGAGTCGTAGTTGCAGCATACAATTGCACCCAAAACTATAAATCTTATTTATGCACAAGAGTAGGCTACAAGTGTGGTGAAGAGTATAGTATCACTCCACTCCTCTAGATGGCATAACTAACTTCAAGCTTCTCCATGCACCTATGTGTAGTGATGGAATAGAGCACTCACAATGCACACACTCTACACAACTAGGCTTGAAGAGTGGTGTGTTATGTGTTGAGAATGGTGTGGAGTAGTGTGATCATGTGATGATTTACAAGGGAGAGAAGGGCTCTATTTATAGGTTTTAAAAGCCTCGATTTGGATTAGGCCTAATCAAGTTTATTTGAAGGAATAAAAGATTATGCATATTTTTATTTTTTTTTAATGAGGGTGGGTCTCTCTTGTCCTTTGAGTCACATGCATGTGGGCTCAAGGGAAGAGAATTATTGAGGATGAAAGGAGAGAGGATGGAGTGAATAATTTGGGAGTGCCTACTCTAGTAGAGGGTGCATTTTACAATAAGGTTAGTGGTTAGTAGTTAGTAATTATCACTAAAAAATATTTACAAAATCATTCACCAAATGGTGAGATATATGATGAGAAAAGTTAGAGAAGGGATAAGCTTGTAAAGCAAGGTTGAAGCTTGGAGAAGTTGACATTCACCTCTTTACAGCACCGGTAGAAGAAGCGATCAGCATGGCGAAGTAACGCGTGTCGATGAAGCTACGTTATCTTCAAACCTTGGAAAATTCATGATAAAGCCTTCATTTGCAGAGGTTAACCTTGGATTTTTGTTGATTTTTTGAAGTTTTTTACAAAGCTGAAGAGAGTATGGTAATATGGACATATATGTAGAGAGAAAGGGGGACACATAGGGTGTAGAAATGGAGGATGAAGGATATGGAGGTGTGAGAGATGTGGCAATGGTGAAGAGGGTGAATTAGGACATGGGAGTTGCAGGTTTGGGAGTGGGAAGGAGAGGGAGGAGTGTGTGTGAAAGAGGAAAATGATAAAGTGGAAGAGGCAAACTGGGGTCCACCAATAAAATCATAGCTCAGAGCTCGTAGCTCAAAAAAATATGAAAATATTTGAGGTAAAAGTTCAGCTCACGAGCTACAACTTTTTTTTGTATCACCTTTTCAAATTTGGGGAGAATGTGATCTTTAAAAATTCAGCAAAACCGACTATTTTTTTCACTGCACAAAGTCCTTGTGAGGTCTTTCTTTGGATGATTCTTTTGAATACCTCCAAGAGTGAGCTCCCCATGGTGCATGCATGCATTCCACATACCCTTGACCTTATTTGGTAGGTCTATAATTGAAGATATTGTTGAGATCATGATATAAATGAATAGTACAACTAAGAAAATCAAATATTGAGGGGTCTAAAAAATATGTACATGTCAAATATAAATAATATAGGTGGAAAAAATATAAAGGGGTCAAAATAAATCTCTCTCATTATAAGTCTACCATAAAAAGATGAATATTTTATGTGGTCTAATTTATGAGAGTAATAAAGAATAGATGTAGGAAGGAAAAAATCACAATAGTGAAAAAATATACACATAAATAGAACTAGTTTTTTTGGATTTTTGTTAGGATGGAGTTACACCAAAAATAAGAGAAGCTTGCATGAAATTATTTTTATATGGAATAAAGAGTATGCAAAATGGTAAGAAAAAATATGGTAACGGTGAGTCAATGTACATAGCATAAATAACACACCATAGGTAGAAATATTTAAATAAATACCAAAATAATTATGAAAATCCTTTTATTTAGGCCCTATATACAATGAAATATTTATACACAAATGGGCCATAATATTTTTTATTATATATATATATATATATATATTTGGCTCAACTAGCGCAGTGACTAGCTAATTAAGGGTTTTTAAGAAGATATGGGAAAAGTCCCCTAACTCACACACGCCTATGTACAGTGAAATGGTAGGGATAACCAAAATGTTTGAGTGATTTGATAGGGTGAGGTAGCTTACTATGGCAATTATGGAAATCCGAAAAACGGCTATCATTAGCCCTCCCCCAAGATGATGGTATATTCATGTACCATCATAGAGCATCTTTTCCAAAGAGAGTGCCTCAGAGTCCTTGACGAGGTCTTCATTGTTTGGCCCCTCAGAATTTTGGTTTGAGTTACACTCATGCTTCACAGAACAATACCTACATGAGATAGCTGCCTTTTGACAGATCTTTGGTAGATCCTTTGGTAGAAGGCGACTCAAATAAGGCTTCAAGCGATACCCGTTTACCTTCCTGGAGTGCTCTTTCCCATTCAAGTCCATAAGTTGATAGTAACTTGAATTGAAAGCCTTCTTAACTATGTATGGCCCCTGCCATCTAGTTTCAAATTTGGTATCAAAACGATTATCGAGTCAATTTTCATACCTTAGCACAAGATCTCCTTCATTGATGCCTTTGTCCTTCAGTTTCTTGTCAAGCTTTTCCTTCGTCTGTGTGGCTTTCCTCTTGTAGCACTCGTATGCTGCTTCTCTTTTCCACTCAAGCTCAGCTAAGGTAAGAAGTCGATCCATCCATGCTTCTTGATCATCTTGTGTTGCTTTGCCATGAAGTCGCATTGTTGGAATGTTGAACTCAATTGGTTGTAAAGCCTCTTGACCATAGACCAAGTGAAATGGTGTGAACTCCTTGGCTTCCCTATATGTGGTTCGATACGCCCACAAGGCACCATCCAAGAAGTCATCCCACAACTTTGTCTTGTTTTTCACCATCTTTCTAATGATTCTTGCAATGACACCATTAGCTTTTTCTACCATACCATTGGATTGGGGATAGTAGGGTGTACTATGACGATGTAGAATGTGAAGTTCTTCATAGACTTCTGTAAGAAAGCCCTTTCTAAACCCTGGACCATTATCAGAAACAATCTCCAAAGGTGTGCCAAATCTACAACAAATGTGAGTGTAGACAAATTTGCTCACTGTCCTCTCATTTACCTTTGCCACACTTTGTGCTTCTACCCATCTCGTCATGTAGTCTATGGCCACCAAGATATACGATTTCCCATTTTTAGTCCTAGGCAATGGACCCATAGCATCAATGCCCCATTTTTCAAATGGACCATTTGCAAGGACTAACTGACGTGGACCATGTAACAGACGCTTGTTTCCATTAATCTGACAGTTGTGATAGCTTTTACACCAATGTAGAACATCAATGTGCAAGCTTGGCCAAACATATCCGGCAAGCAAAATCTTTTTTGCAGTGAGTTCCTGTGCAAAATGACCACCACACGCTTCCTCATGCAAACCTTTTAGAATGGCTGGGATTTCCTCAATAGTTGGTACTCTTCTGCACACTTGATCGTTCCCTCTTTGATAAAGGGATCCTTCTAGAAAGAGATACGCGCTTGCCTTTTTCATGAGTCTCCTCTTCTGAGCCTTCGTGAAGTCTTGTGGAAACTCACCCTCCAAAATGTAGCTAATAATGGGATTCAATGACTCCAATCCCTGGTATCTCAGTTGCTTGACAGTTGCTGCCACCATGATGACCTGCACTTGTTTCTCAACACATGTAACTGCTTGTTGTGCAAGTAAATCGGCATCTTCATTTTGTTTCCTAGGAATATGATATAGTTGCACTTCTTCAAAGTGATTAAACATCCTACGAATGGCATGAACTTTTGTCCGTAAGCTTTCATTCTTGCATGCCCAAATGCCTAAAATCTGTTTAACAATGAGAAGTGCATCTCCCTTTACCATGAGACGTTGTATCCCTTGGCCAATGCACATCTTCAAACCATGAAGTAGTGTGTCGTATTCTGCTTCATTGTTGCTAGTTGAACCTGGTAGATTGACCTTCTCTTTCATGACCACCTCCCCACTTGGGTTGAGCAACACTAGCCCTCCCCCTGCTTTTCCTGTGACTCGTCGAAAAGCTCCATCAAAGAACAAGGTAAAAGCATTAGGAATATTTTTCGGTGGTGGCAATGGTAGGGTCTTTATTTCAGGCACCTTAATCTCCTTCTCATGTACCCTATAAGTAAGGATCCCTGCCAATTGTGCACGCACACTATCTTCTACCTTGAAAGAGTATTGGAACTCTTGCAATTCCATAATCCACTTTGAGATTCTAGTGCTAAGATTCATTTGAGATGACGCCCAAGGAAACAAATTTTCTAAAGTGATAATTACAAAAGGTTTTGGTAGCAAGTAGGATCTAAACTTTCTCACCGCAAACATGAGAGAAAGCATCATGAGTTCTGTCTCCGTGTAGCCTCTCTCCAAAGCATTCATGACCCTACTAGCAAAGTAGATAGGTCGCATCCGGGTACTATGGGGATCTTGTTGTAGCAAAACCGCTCCAATTGTTTCTTTCCCAACACTAGAGCTAACAAAGAATGTGTACTCCCAACAAGCAGGCATGAGTGTTGGTAGTTCTGACAGGATGACTTTAATGTTACAAAAGTACTCTTCAAGCTCATAAGACCATGCAAATTCTACTTGTTGTGTCAACTTTTGCAAAGGATGAAGCAACTCCGAAGCTAAGTGAATAAAGAGTGACATATACTTCACCTTTTGAATGAATGAGATGACCTCTTTGAGATTCTTGGGTGATGGGAGCTCAATAAGAGCCTTTGCCTTTGAAGGATCCACCTCAATGCCTTTATAGGAAACCTTGTGACCAAGCAAGATCACTTCATCCTCACCTATGTGACACTTGTCGGGGTTGAGTTGACCTCCCATATCGTAGAGCTTCGTACAAGAACACAATTGTGGTTCTAGCATCATTCTTCCTAGTTGTCGTGCCTTGGCCCATTTGGTTAAGTAATCTATGGCCACAATAATATATTTCACCTGAGATTTGTATGCCGGTGGTTGTATTGGACCCACAAAGTCTATACTCCACTTAGCAAATGTATGTGCTCCCATCATAGTTGTAGTGGAATACTATCAATTCGTGTCGGCATCTTTGCTCATTGACATGAATCGCATTGTCAAAAAAATTCTTTGGCATTGGCAAACAATGATGCCCACCATATGCCTGCCATTAGTATATCCTTGGTTGTGGTCTTATGAGAGAAGTGGCCTCTTGCTAGACCCGTGTGCACTTGCTCTAAGGTACTCTTTTTCATTGGCACATAGTCTAAGTTGTTGGTCTTTCCCTCGCAATAGAGCTGATTCCCAATCATTGCATAGATGGCTACTTCAGTCTCTATTGCCCTCCATCTTTGTTTACTCATATCTTTTGGGAATATTCTTTTAGTCAAATATTCCAACAAATATCTTCTCCACCGTGGTGTCAATGTAATTTGAAATAAGGTGGCACAGGGTATGACGGTTCTTCCTTTACATTGAAAGCAATTGTTCACATAATCATGAACGTCTTTCTTCATGGTAGGCCAATAAACTCGCATCCAAGTCAATCGTTGTAAGGTTTGATCTTGTGCAAAATGCTGACCTGCTACCGTGGTATGAGCTTGGCTCAAGTAGGCTTCTTTCTCCTCTGGATTAATGCACAAAAGCAGGATCCTATCCTTGTTTTTCCGATACAATCTTCCAACTAGCAATTAACATAGGGCAGATTTCTCTATCAATTGTGGTGTAATAGGAAGTGATCTACTTGATCTATGTTCATTAGGGATACAAGATCCTGCAACAACTTGGGACCCTTTTCACAGAGAACAGATATGCATCTGGTAAATCATCATCTACCCCTTTGGGTGCTTTTCTTGTGGGGTGAGCTTTGACAGATGATCCGTTGTCGTGCTGTGACACGTACATAGTGGGAACGCATGCTACAAGAGTTATCTTGTAACTTTTTAGATACATAGTTATATTTTCTATAATGTACATATGCATATTTAAGTATAATAATATGCTTTCTATCTCATCCTATTATTTATCTCAAGGGTAACCTATTCTTACTTTACCATCAAAAAATACTATGGAAAAAGCGTCAATAGCTCCGCCTCTTTAACTTGAGGCAAAAAGCATTGATTATTCATTTCTACTATCTCATTATCATCTCACACCCTTAGCTAGATCCTATATCTAGGGTAAACTCCAATATATATATATTCTATGCATTTTTCTTATATCTCTTTCTAAATAGCTACTAGGAGGGAATCAAATCCTAGTGGGACACTAGGTGGCATGATTTCAAAGATACACTTATTTTAATGCATTATTGCAAGCATGATTACAAAGCTTTTTCAAGGATCAATGTCATGATTTCATATGGCATGAGGTGTCCTTTGGAATCAAATGAAAGTCTAAGCTAAGGGGACCACAGGAAGACTTTTGAGGCCAAAAATGGACCCTATTTTGATGATTTTTTTGCACACGATTCCAATCCAAATTGGAAATTGCATATAAAAAGGAAGTTGTAGGTAATGAGCTGAAGTTTCTGCCCATATTTTTACTTTTTTATTTGAATCCACGGTTGAGGAGATATGATCAAAATACTGGACCCCAGTCTGCCCCCATCATGCAGGGACAGCTCATTTCCAACTTTTCCAGTTTCTGTTCACATTGGCTCTTCTCTTCTTGTGTAAACCCTTGGGGATTCCCTTCACCTATAAAAGGGGAACTCTTCTTCCTTGAAAATAACTGAAGCATTTAAGCCATTGATGAGAGGAATTCATGAGGGAGTGAGTAGTAATGCCAAATTGTACTTAGCCATTAACATAAGCATAAGCCTACACTTTCTCCTAGAGGAAGACTAGCCATTCTTGCATGCTATCCATGGAAGATCAACTCTAATCAAATAAGGTCTTGGACTTGGCGTATCAATCAAAGTGGAGTTCTCCCCTCTTCTTCTCTCTCCTTCAATAATGGTGCCGAAGGGTTTGTCAAGTAAGATGTGTTCTACATTGATGTTTTCTTGATTTCTTGTTGTTTTCTTTTTCATCTCTAATCCAACATATATATATCATGATAAGAGGTGTACAAAACATAAGGTAAAATACAACATAAAAGGGAACTAGTACAAAGAAATACAGCAAGTCTCCCAATGTTTTGCGGTATGGCTATCACAAAGGCAATATGCTTTAGACATGTTGAAAAAGTATGGTACTTAAGCATATATGCTTTTCCTATCTCCTATGCTAGTCGACATCTAAACCTAGTAGAAAAGAACTATACAACCACTAAAAGAGGTCTTGGTATGGTGTATGCAGTCAAGAAATTACAAGATTACTTGCTAGCCAACAAGTTTTTTTTTTTTTTTTGTAGACCATCAAGCCTTACTCTATTTAATAAACAAGCCATGCAATACAAGAAGGATTGTGAGATGCTTCATCATCCTACTCAAATTTGACTTCATAGTGGTAGTCAAAAATTGGCACCATGTACCAAAGAGCGGTGTCGAGAAATTTGCGGTCTTGCTAGGAAAGCACCGGGCTTATGGCTGTGAGAGTTTGTGAGAGAACTCAAGAAAAACTATATGAAGGAGTTAAACCATAGATGCCATGAAGACTAGGGTTTGGAAAGAAGTGCAATCAAAGAAGACCCACTCTTTTTCTCTTGCACTCACACACACAAAGAAAGAACACAAAAGAGAATGTCAAAACAACACAAAGATGAAAACATCAAGGCTATGGTCGTATCGTATCATGGGTAGTATGAAAGGGTTAATAGATGAGTTAATGGCATTCAATCTTGGCTACCAAATAGGTTACGAATTGTTCTTTGGAATTGTAGTTTTGTGTTTACCATAATATATATATTTTATCTAGTGATTGGGATTGATTGTGTGTACAAATCCTCTTGGTTCATAGCAAGATAACTACGCTTACGTCAAAAGAAAAAATATAGTCTATGAGAGGTAGTATGATGGGATCCGGTGATAGAAGTATTTCATTGAGCCTTTCTGGGCCAAAGAGAAACACTATACGTTGTTGAAAGTGTATTTTATGGCTAATCCATACATTAATTCTAATAGATCGTACAGAGTGAAAGCGATAGAAATGATCATCATGTGAGTATGCATCTAGGATAGTATGTGAGAAATATAGATATGAGAGAAGTGAAGAGATGAGAAGTTTCCCTCTCAAGCCCTATTCTTGCTCGTAGGCAATAAGGATATTGCGGAGAGAGATGTACTTGTAGCAAAGAGAACCTAGAATTTGTAGAGAGGATGAATTACTAAGAATGAGAGAGATAGGTTTGGTTAAGGAGATGAGATTATATATATATATATCTATATATATATATATATATATATATATATATATATATATATATATATATATATATATATATATATATATATATAGTTAGTGAAGAAGAAGAAGTATAAATTTTGCATCCATCTGTGTGTATGTGTGTGTGTGTGTGTGTGTGTGTGTGTGTGTGTGTGTGTATCTGTGTGTGTGTGTGTGTGTGTGTGTAGCAGTTCTAAATAGATACATACATGCAAACGAACACTACCTATTCACAAACCAATAATTCTAGGAAAATACAATGGATTTGTACAATAATTTATTTGCTGTTGAGAATAAATTTTGTACAAGGTAGTGAAGAAAACAAAGTTTAACATGGGAGAAAATAATCCCTAAGTCTGGAGTGATTCTGCTTCAATGTAAAAGATAAGCTTCATGTCCTCAACCACATAAAACATTATGTTTTTACCAAAGAAGGTAGCCCTCACATGCACCCATAGTAAACAAGAAAATGATTGGTTAGCAATTGTTACTATGTACCGTTGATGCATGAGCATCCCAGTTGTTATCCATGTTCCAATGAAAAAAACAACAATTCTCAAAATGAATTTGTATTTTGAAAAAGGAATAAGAGTTTTTTAAGCCAAGTTCTTACTATAAGATAGTCATTGGTTTTTAGAAAATCTTTCCTAGAGAGTGAGATTCCCATAATAAATGCTACCATTTATCAAAGCATTTCTAACTTTTTCAAAACATTATGTTGCCTATCTTAAGTTTAAAGTGTTTAAAGAGGTTCTCTCAATAAAACTATGTTTAAAAATTTCTAAATATTCTTAAACAGATTGAGGAGATTTTTACCCCATATGAGCAAGCACAAGTTAGCTCGAGACATAAACCCTAGTAGGCATTAGTTTTTGATAGCTATTCTATTTTAAAACACCACCTGAAGTGCCAGAGGAAAGTCGGTTACACATGAACAAAGTCAGACCCAAATTTTATTTCACTAACAGAGCCTAAATGCTTCTGTAGCATTTTAGAGAAAGCAAAGCCATAACCTATCTGAATTTTTTTTAAAAACTTTCTAAGGTGATGTCTTTAATGAAAAACGACATAGTAAGGTACAGGATTCCGGTAACCAGCAGAACAACCAAGGAGTCGCAACCCATATGTTTGGAATTTGAAATTTTCGCCTTCATGAATTACGAACATATTTAATCATCTTAACTGACATCATCATTTATAGCTGTCTCTCTCCATATGTCATGGCCGACATTGTTTTTTCAGAAAGCCAGTAACATATTCTAGTTTTATTCCCTGCTAAAAAAACAATACCAATTCCATCACCTGTTACCAGAAATTAAAAGGAAGCAGCAGATTTATTCTTCTCGGTATGGAAATTGAAAAAGTAGGAAAAGTATGTTTTGATAGTGTAGGCCAAAGTGCTATACTCTGAATCACAACTAGACCAGCCGGGAAATTCTAAGCCACAAGAGAAGCATTAAGCCAAAACCAAAACAGTAGTACCCAAAGATTAGTAAGAGTACAACTAAAAAGCCAGAGACCAACAAAAGCATAGTCCAAAGACCAACTCTCCCACTCAAGATTACCTATTATGTCATACATCCATTTTAGATATCTAAACCCTAGCTAGAGATATCAAGTTTTATATTCTTTGTAACAGTCTCATGCGGGTGTATTTGTAATGCAATCATCCTAGTAGTAACTGATATGATATGAAATGAGAGCAAATAAGGGCAAGTTTAATAGAGCAAAGCTTAGATTATCTAAAGACGGGGAACCAAACCATGACCAAGCAAGATACATCCAGCTACCATATGTCAGCAGTACTTTCAAGATGCAAATGGTGAGCCACCGATCTGGCTAGTGTAGTAAAACGACCAAATATCTTTCGGGTAAGTGATGGATGTTGGTAAATCTATTCAAGCTCAAAACGAAAACAAGACATCATTAGGATATGTGATCCTTTTTATCTTCTACGAAACTTTTCAAGAACTGGTAGCACCTCAGTAAACTAGTAATCATATGATAGTGAGCTTCCCATTTTTTTTGAGATTTCACCAAAAAAACTATCACAAAACCAGTAATTTTGTAGCAGTAGCCAGTTTGAACATATCATACTAATTTTGCTAAGTCAATGGGCGGCACAAAAAATTCTTATGAGGTATAATCTCCAACTCTGGATGGTCACAGACCAAAAAATACTCATAGTACCGATATTTCAAAAGAGACTATAGATAGGATGGCTAGTTGGGTAATTTTCTAGAAGAAAAATATGTCCAGAAAACAAAGGTGAGTTACTTTGTTATGGGACCCAATAAGAGTTGGCAAGTAGAGTGGGCTTTTTGTATCGATAGTCACTACGTAGAGGTTGCTATCTGGGTTTATATAAGACAGGTTTATGATAGTTCAGAGTGTACTGTAACAGACTTGAGCAGTTTTTAAGAGTTTAAAGCCAACAGTTTACAAGTTTCTTTAATAATTTGTCTTGAGTTGTGTCTTATACTTCATCAGCTATGAATTATAGTCAAGATCACATCAGGTATTAGTGATAACCATTGCTCATTTGCAACAGTCAAGTGAGTCCATCAAGAGAAACACCATACTCCGTTATGAGTGTCTCCTATTCCCTCTATTAGGAACATCGGTTGCGTAGACAAAATGGTGGACATATCAAAATAAAAGTGACATGGGTGACCCTTTGGGGTCGAGAACACTTCAGAAAAAATATCCATCAGGTGATGGTAAAGGAAGACCTAGGCTTAGGGCCACAGTATTATTATGTGGAACATTTGATGAAGTGAAGATATTTTGAGCGGTTATATTTGTTGTTTCTACCACATCGTAAGATATTTTTGTATCGCCATTTTGGCCTACCCCAAGAGGATATTTTAACCACTCACCCCAAAGCAGGGAGTTTAGTGTAACTTTAGCCAACCGTATCTTACCTTTGGGTGAGCGTCCAAACATGTGTTATTATTGTGACAACTGCTTGTGTGATCATGTAATGGATGGGTTAATTGAGATGTAAAGTTGAAGAAAAAAGGGGTTTTATTGAATCTAAGCCATGCTCTTTTTGTCCAATTTATGTAGTGAAGCATGAGAAAGGACTCATGTAATTGTGTGTGTGTGTGTGTGTGTGTGTGCGCGCGTGCGCGCACACTCACCCATTCCCAGGCACCATATGCTAAGAGGTAGTAGACCCATAGAATATGGGCCTACTACCTTAAAAAAGAGAAGAAGAAAAAAATTTATTTCTATTTTTCGGAAGGAAAAAGGGTTTCCTTCAAGAAGTGAGAAATTAATTTCTCTAGTGTATCTCATCCTGGTTTAATGAGACTAATTAAGTTCTACAGGTCAAACTTAAGGCCAAATCAGTTATGCATTTTGAAGGAATTGACATGCAACTAGGTCTTTTCTAGAAAAACCCATTATTGATAAACTTGGTAATAAGAGTATTGATTTCTTCATACAGTGAAAAACTGTCTGACGAGGCATACATTACTAGAAATAGCATTCCTAGACAGATGTGTAAAGAATTTTTAAGGGGTCTATTGCTTTTTCTCTTTGTAAATTTAGAAGATACGAGCTTGAGATTATCTCTTTTCTAGAAGAAACGAGTATAAAAACTACCCAAGAATGGGGGAATTAGAGTAATCTCAATATTCAGGAAGTGAGTCCTAGAGACGACCCATTTATCAAGCCTCATTATTCTATCAAAGAAAGTAGGTTCAATATTAAGATAGGGAGGATATATATCTCTAAGTGTTTCTTCAAACATGGGATTGTTAAGGCTACACAGGTCATCCATAAACCTAAACGTATGAACAAAGTGTGTCAGTAATGAATCCCTGGCAAGGTCACTTAACATTTTTAAGAGCCATTGGTATTTGAAGTGATAAAGATAAAGATTAGACATAACAGGAAAGCAAGAAAATCCCATTGGGATCCCTAAAATTTGTTTGTAGCAAGTAATCCCTATTTGGAGATAGCAATTATTAAAGAGCCAAAAGATATATCTATATAGATCATCTTCTCTAAACATGACAGGTGTAGACATTTTAGAATTTTTTACCCAACCGGTATTCTTTTTTGTTGAGATACATGTATATCCAAGTGTCACTCTGTGAAAAAAAGCTATCTTTATAACAATAGATAAGGTATTAAAAAGACCAATAGATCTTTTTAGAGGAATATTCTCATAACATTTTGTTATGTATGTTCGTAAAGATAGAGAAAATGTTTTTTGGAAGGTAAATAGAAACCTTCGCAGCATTCTTTACAATTCAAAAAGGGCAGCAGTCTAAATTCCCAAATCATCTTAGATCATTACACTTGATGGTGCAAATTGCTTCTATTTCTAGTAGAATAAAGTTTAGGCAAAAGGTGATGTCACTAGTAATACAAGAAAACAAGCTATTAGATGCATCAGAGATCCATCTAATTTATGTTTATAAGTTGGGAAGAGTACATGTATTTTCAGAGAGTTAGGACAATAGCCAAGTTTTGATAATTCATCATTTAGAAGTGTAGAAGTTCTAAGAGGAGAGGTATCAAGTTTACAAAAATCAACACCATTGAGTATGGACAAGGCAAAATCAAAAGCTAGTTTTTTTACAGATAAAGGAAGCAATGTTAGACGCTTTATCTAGGCCTATAATGAACCACCTCTGCTTAATATCAGAGATGGAAGTCTTAATATTGGGAGTCAGCCATGTAGTCTCAATACTTAGCCACTCATGCGGCATAAGAATGATCTTTTTCCAAAAAAAAAAATCTTTAAGTGTAGAGGTAAGTAGAAAGTGAACATCACCCTCCATTTGGAGTTTTAAGGCCAAGTCGGCCAGGCATTCAAGTAGAGCCAAGAAGGCAAGCTGAGGATTTAGTGGAAAAGGAGGAATATGATCCAAGCCTTTACTCAAGAGGCTCCTCACAAGTATATCAGATATGATTTCTACGTTATAAGTACACACATGTAAGCCTAAGTTAGTAAAAAAAATACAAAACTTAGGATATAGGTGACAAACACAAACAGGAACCTCTTCATTGTGGAGGAAATCATTAGAATAAATAAGATATTTGATAGACGACAAGTATTGCCATCCAAACATCACATCTTTTAGCAACAAATTTGGTCCAAAAACATGTCTAAAGCATTCAGTAAAAATAGATTGGGGAGTAAAAAAATCCAAAATCTTACTAGTAAACAAGCAGTGTGTAAATATTCTATTACATGCTTCTTCCTTCAGAGGTAGGTAAAGTCTACCCCACAAGCCTTCCTTCATACCTGCACATCAAATATCCAAAAGATTTTGGATTAGTAGGTTTCTGCCATGGCCTCTAGTATAACTTCTAGCCCTCCCTCTTCCAAATACAGAATCAATAGAGGAGGGAGTCAAGAAAGAGGTGTAAGAAGCCGACGTGGAGACAAGTGTATTGGGGCAGTTGGAAACTTGAGTATCATCATCATCAATATTAGGCTTGATTTTCCCAACCATACCTTTGATTCCTTTACAGCCTCCATAAGTGGTTAACAGTGTGCGACAACCTTCAGGACCCAGCTCTTGAAGGGTGTCACACATAATAGATCTGTAATGAATAAAGGTGATTTGAGCTAAGATCAGATCCCTCCACCAAGCCACGAACAAAAGAGGAAAAGATGAAACTCTTCTGCTTTGTCAGGAAAGATGTTTGGAAGATTGTTGAGGGCGTACCAAATAGCATGGTCAAACCAAATGATGCTCGACTCACACGCAGCTTTAGGATCTAAAAATTGCATGCACACTTAAGGTAAGGTTTGAACACATTCCTCACCGGTTCGGTGTAGTTATCAGCATTATTTTTCCTAAAGGTCATCACACCTTTGGTTCTTGCATACAAACATGTATTAGATCCGTATTTTTTGTTGTCAAGGAGATTTATATTGAAAGGAGCTTTAATTAGATCTCCTTTATTCAGTAGCTTTATCCCTTTTAGAACCTTAAGCTTGCATTCTTCAATAGTGGCAGGTTCTAGGTTGGCAAGGAAGACCCAAGTTTCCATAGAAATGGGAGCAAGAAACCCTTTATTTGGGAACAACCAAAGTCTGTGCTCTACACCCAAGGATTCTACTTCAATCTGTTGTGATGTAAAAAAGAAAAGGACCTAGAGACTTTGTGCACCATATCCAAAAGGGAAGCCTCACAGAGTGAACAAAGGTCCTTTTGAATTTCTTTTACAGCTTCCAATGCCGCAGCATCTCTACAAAAGAGGCTGTTAGGAGGAGGGACTATTGGAGTAGAGGGAGCAGTAACAAAGTTGGGACTTAGCCCACAAATTTTTTTGAGAAGATTGGATAATTCAGAGCCTTTAGAAGAGAAGGAAGTTAAGTCCTAAATATGGGCTTTGGAAAGACTAGCCAAATTAGAAGTAAATTCTAGCAGTAGGTTGATGCCCTCAGTTTTATTCTTAACGAGGAGAGCAAGAAATTTCACCCATCGGTCAAAGAAAATAAGCTGGACAAGTGAAAAACTAGAATCTTTTGAGGCATAAAAAAGTAAAGCTAAAGCTTAGCTATCTTGGATACATTTCAGCACAAGTAGAGAAGCAAAGGAAAGGGGTTCTAAAGGAAGAATAAGACCTTGGGAAAGGGAAATAATCTGCAAAGATTTCAATAATAAAAGTTAGATTAACACATCTTGGATGAGCAGTATACACCCGTAGAGCTTATACAGAATGTAGCTTCTATTTGAGTTTTACAACCCTATGAAGATAGGGCCTAATCCTAAGTAAGATATTAGGAAAAACACTTTCTAATTCTCTAGCAAGTCATAATTTCTCCAAATTTTACTGGGTCAGAGCATACCATCATTCTTGCTATGAGTTTTTGAGTATCGTGGTGGACAGAAATTTATTAAACAGTGAAATGACAAGGAAAAAAGGACGTTAGAAAGAGAGTACAAGAACAGCTAGAATAAAATGGTAGTGCTAGCAATCTTTCACTAGTCAGATCAAAGGGGACCACTGAGACTGTGTAATAGCACCCTTGCCTATTAGAATATAATAAATTATATTGTAACACGTGCTAAGAACTAGAACTAAGGTCTGAGAGAGAAAGACATGTCAATCTCTCTTTTGCGTTTATTGTGTGTGTAGCAGTTCTAAATAGATACATACGCGCAAACGAACACTACCTGTTTACAAACCGATAATTCTAGGCAAATACAATGGATTTTTACAATAATTTATTTTTTGTTGAGAATAAATTTTGTACAAGGTAGTGAAGAAAACAAAGTATAACATGGGAGACAGTAATCCCTAAGTTTGGAGTGATGTTGCTTCAAGGTAAAAGATAAGACGCATGTCCTCAACCACATAGAACAATATGTTTTTACCAAAGAAGGTAGCCCTCACATGCACCCATAGTAAACAAGAAAACGCTCGGTTAGCAATTGTTATTGTGTACATGTGATGCATGGGCATTCCAGTTGTTATCCATGTCCCAATGAAAAAAACAACAGTTCTCAAAATTAATTTGTATTTTCAAAAAGGAATAAGAGTTTTTTAAGCCAAGTTCTTACTGTAAGATAGTCCTTGTTTTTTAGCAAATCTTTCCTAGAGGGTGAGATTCCCATAATAAGTGCTACCATTTATCAAAGCATTTCCAGATTTTTCAAAACATTCCGTTGCCTACCTCAAGTTTAAAGCTTTTAAAGAGGTTCTCTCAATCAAACTATGTTTTAAAATTTCTAAATCATTCTTAAAACAGATCGGGGAGGATTTTACCCCATATGAGCAAGCACAAGTTAGCTCGAGACATACACCCTATAGTAGGCATCAGTTTTTAACAGCTATTCTATTTTAAAACACCAATTGAAGTGCTAGAGGCAAGCCGGTTACACATGAACAAAGACAGACCCAGATTTTATTTCGCTAACAGAGCCTAAATGCTTCTATAGCAATTTAGAGAAAGCAAAGCCATAACCTGTTTGGATTTTTTTTTAAAAAAACTTTCTAAGGTGATGTCTTTAATGAAAAATGACATAGTAAGGTACAGGATTCCGGTAACCAGCAAAATGGCCAAAGGAGTCCCAACCCATATGTTTGGAATTTGAAATTTTCCCCTTCATGAGTTACGAACATATTTAATCATCTTAGCTGACATCATCATTTACAGTTGTCTCTCTTTTCATATGTCATGGCCGACTACCATAACCAGGCAAGATATATCCAACTACCATATGTCAGCAATACTTTCAAGATGCAAATGGTGAGCCACTGTTTTGGCTAGTGTAGTAAAATGACCAGATATCTTTTGGGTAAGTGATGGATGTCGGTAAATGTGTTCAAGCTCAAAACAAGAACAAGACATCATTAGGGTATGTGATGCTTTTTATCTTCTACCAAACTTTTCAAGAACTGGCAGCACCTCAGTAACCAGTAATCATAAGACAGTGAGCTTCCCATTTTTTTAGAGATCTCAGTTGAAAAAAACCGCCCAGAATCAGAGCATCCCACTCGATCACAAATTTTTCCAATTAGCCGGAGTTATACATACCAAGATTACTATCTACTCAAGTTAATCATAATCATCTTAACCAAACCAGCCCAGCCCTATCTTAAAAGCTAGATGAGTGACAAGCACCACAGATCTGATATACAAATAAATAACTTGTAGACTCGGAGAAGATGACGACTCCACCACATTTTTCTCCATATTTTTAGGCATATTGTAGTCTCAACAGCTTACAAGTTTAAAAGCACAAGCTAAAAACACAGAATAAAGATGCTAAGAGTGTGTAGTACTCACTTGTTCCAAATTAGTGAGGGTTTTATAGAGGTCGAAGCCCAGCTGTAGCTGATGGGACCCAAAATTTACCAAAATTTGCAAGATCCAGTAGAGCATACTGTGTATCGAATCGAGAGCATTGTAGCCACGTATCTGTGAACACTCCATTCACGTGCAGAGGGTAGCGTGCGACAGAGCAGATCTAGGAGCATTTTTAAAGATTACAGTAGGCTAATAAGTAAAAAGTCTATACAAGTGTTCATAAGGTAAGCCAATTTTTAGGGCTTATAGGCAGCAAATAAAAACTAGCTTGAATAATCTCTAAAAAGAGGCTACCAAGAATCCCCCTTATTTTACTGCCAGTAGTGAAATTATGAGAACCAGTAATGTTGTAGCAGTAGCCAGTTTGAACATATCAGACTAATTTTGCTAAGTCGATGTGCGGCATGAAAAATTCTTATGAGGTATAGTCTCCAACTCTCGATGGTCACATACGAAAAAATACTCATAGTATCGATATTTCAAAAGAGATTATTATAGGTATGATGTCTAGTTGGGTAAGTTTCTAGGAGAAACATAAGTCAAGAAAACAAAGGTGAGTTACATTGTTACAGGACCCAATAAGAGTTGGCAAGTAGAGTGGACTTTTTGTAAGCATAGTCACTGGGTAGAGGTCGCTATCTGGGTCTATATAAGATAGGCGTATTATACTTCAGAGTGCACTATAACATACTTGAGCAATTTTTAAGAGTTTAAAGCCAACAGTTTACAAGTTTCTTTAATAACTTGTCTTAAGTTGTGTTTTATACTTTATCAGCTATGGCTTATAGTCAAGGTCAGGTATTAGTGATAACCATTGCTCATCTGCAATAGTCAAGTGAGTCCATCAGGAGAAACACCATACTCCATTATGAGTGTCTTCAATTCCCTCTATTAGGAACATCGGTTGCGCAGACGAGATTGTGGACATATCCGAGAGAACACTTTAGGAACAATATCCATCTGGCAATGGTAAAGGAAGCCATGCACTTAGTGCCACAATATTATTATGTGGAAAATTTAATGAAGGGAGGATTTTTCGAATGCTTATATTTGCTAGCGCAGTTTCTACCACATCATAAGATATCTTTGTATCACCATTTTGGCCTACCCCCAAGAGGATATTTTCAGCACTCACCCCAAACGAGGGAGTTTAGTGTAATTTTAGCCAATTGTATCTCACCTTTGGTTGAGCGTCCAAACTTGTGTTATTATTGTGACAATGGCTTGTGTGATCATGTAATGGATGGGTTAATTGAGACGTAAAGGTGAAGAAAAAAGGGGTTTTATTGAATCTAAGCCATGCTCTTTCTATCCAATTTATGTAGTGAAGAATGAGAAAGGACTCATGTAATTGTGTGTGTGTGTGTGTGTGTGTGTGTGCATACGCACGCATGCTTGCAAGAGCTCAATCTCTCTTCTTCTCTATCTCTTGACATGTATTGGCCCTCAAGCTCTGTCCTCTAGTTCTTCTCTTTGTGGGTGTGGTGGTTGAGCTTCCCACAGACCTTACCACATGGTTTGCTTTGTGTAGTAAATTCAATTGTGATTTTGCTTCTGGTAGCTCATCTATCATGCCCAGTGCATGATATGCTATTTGGGTTAGCATTGGACCTACATTCATGTATATTTTATTTTGTCCATCACCCTTCAAATTTGCCTCGATCAAGTTCTCTAGGATGTAGTTGCCTAAGTTGTATTTGATAACTCTTCTTTCTTCCAAGCCCATTGACATTACCACAAGAATATGGAAGTTTGGCTTGTTATACCTCAGTGGCTTTTGAACTTTGTGATGCTCAGAATTAAGTCGGAAGGGAAAGTCCATCTGTGAGTATATAAGGTTATTGTATGTCGATTTATGCCTCAGTTGCTTCACAAAGGCTTTGTCACTGTCAATCACCTTTGTCTTGTGTAGAAGATTGTGGCTACCAATTGGTAAGTGGAGGGCTTGGTTGATGATTTTGTCTGTGATCTTGGCTTTGACAGTTGTGTTAGGAAATAGGGCGTAGCTAAGTAGATAATTGAGTAGTTTACTTAATGGAGAGAGATAATTTTCACACACAAGAGATTATCGAGTAGAGAGAGAGAGAGAGAGTACACACGATATATGTGGTTCACCCAATGTGGGCTACGTCCATGGGAAAGCAGCCACTCAATGGCTTTAGTACCTCAAAAAAAGAAGTAGTTTACAAAGGGATTATACCCTTTTGGAGTTCCCGCCTTGCTTCACTCTCACCACCTCACATCAATTTCACAATGCACCACAATGCTGCACAAATCCATTTTGTGTGTAGAAGAGGCCTCTTTTTATAGGCCAAAAGGTCTGCCCTCTCTCATGAGAGGCAGCCATTTGTAGCCGCCCTTGTGTAGGCAAGTCCAAATCGGACACTCCAATCCTCCCATGTGTGGCCGCCCTTGAGAAGACAAGTCCGCCTTTGAAATCGGGAACCAGCCATTGAATTCAGCCATCGGCCAACCTACCAAACAACCGACCATTTTTTTACCACTTTTCGATCGGCGTCTGGTGACAATATCTCGACCAAAAAGGAATATTCCAACCATGAAAATTTTGGTTTCCAACGAGTGATTTTTCTTCACACATGATGACTTCTCCTCATAACGGGGGCCTTATAAATGTGCATTTTTAAGACAGAAAATTACAAGGGGTAAATCAGGCTCCATACTTAAGAAATTTCCCCGTCTTTATCCGTGAGGGCTCTCTGAAAGTGAGTTCCCCAAGGTGGTAGTCTAAAAACTCCATCTAGATGTAGGAATCTTGCTCCCTCCAGTACCTCTCTCTTTCGATGCAAGGTCCACAGCTCTTTAGGAAAAATTGTTGTCTTTACCTTTGTCCCATCGGCTGCCTGAAATTTGCCAATGAACACATTTTCAGGTATTTATGCTAACTCCTCGTCCATGACATGGGCTTTTCCATTCGAGGAGATGTCCAAGACTTCATATGGAGCCCCTCCCCACTCGTTTTGAGCCTTTTGGCGAGGTATCTTGCTACCAAGAAGTAAATTGTTTAGGCCCAAAAACTGGATCAAATTTTCTTTGCCTCGGTCAAATTGACCATCTGTACACTCACTTTTTAAAATTTGGGATTTTAGGGTCTATTGAAATCCATTTCTGCCCAAAATTGCATGGTGATATCCCCAAGGTGAGATCTAATTGTTGGTCAAATTTTTCTAGGATTTTGACACTATAGGAGGGTACATGGATTGCGATCCATGCTCCACCCCTAAATTGTATTGTGCTTGCATGGGTGGGTTCTACCTTGCTTGAAGCGTTCCCTAGTGAAATCTTTTATTTTTGGACAAACTTTTATGCTCCTAATAGCCCATGACAGTTTGCAAATAATCGGTTTTTGTTTTGATACTTGCAGTCAATTCGGCGTTTTTTGTGTAGTGTGAGCTATATATATTTGTTTATGAATAATAGAGGAGAATACATGTCAAATCTGGTGGGGTGCGATAGCTTTGAGTGTTCGCAACATGCAAAAGCATGGAAGTGTATCTCTAGGTCAAAATCTCTCTCTCTCTCTCTCTCTCTCTCTCTCTCTCTCTCTCTCTCTCTCTCTCTCTCTCTCTCTCTCTCTCTCTCTCTCTCTCTCTCTCTCTCTCTCTCTCTCTCTCTCTCTCTCTCTCTCTCTCTCTCTCTGGCTTTGACAAGTCAAATTGAGCCCTAATTTTCCTATATGTGCCCGACCTATCTGGAATGACAAGTGTATACTTACCTTTCTTACCCCAATTTTCATAGTATATCACCTGCAGCTCAGACGGCTGGTCGCTAGCCGCCCTTGATTTTGCAATTTTTATCCGTCGTAAGTTGGCCCAAAATTTGACTTGTGCCAAATTCTTCCAAACTTGACATGCTTGAAGCTCTTGCTACCAACATTTGCTTTCAAAACTTGATTCTAACTTTTTTGGCTCACTTTATTAAATTTTTATCCTTATTAGCTAACAATTATAGAAAATTATTGGAATCCATACACTCATGTATACATACTGTTACTCTAGGCATCATGTTTGTCAAAAATTGCATCACGCTTTGTACGCTATATACATAAATTCTATCCATCTTGCAACTTAAGATCTTGCAATAGGCTGCCAAAGCTATTGACACTTCCCCCTTCCTGTTTTGAGTCATCCCAAATGAAGGTTTGTGCTATGTGCCTGGGCATGAACGTGTCTATGCAAGACCATGTAATGTGGCCATATTATGCCAAGGGAAGTGATGCATGGGGTGACAATATGATGTGCAAGATGCGGGTACTAAACGAATTTTTCAATGGCTTTCGGTTGCAAGGCTCTATCTAAACTACATTATCCAAATAAAGCTTTGTCCTTGATTGTTGGCTTGGTGATACTATTGGCATGATGTTGATATTTGTGTTTTGCTTTGGTACCCACTTGTACTTTGGTTGTGGAGACAAATGGGTGGTTTTTGGCATCTTTTGCTTTGGTCTCCATTCGAGATTGTGGGATTTGTTCTCTGATGTGCACTTGGGGATCCATTTATATTTGGGTTGGCTTGGTGTCAATGTTGTCGATAGTTTGGGTTGCCACTGCAAAATACAACCTCTTTGGGGGCTGCAAGATGTTTCTAGTTGGTGTTTCTTTGAGATGGTAGGCACATGCGGAGCTTGTGGCTTCAAAAACCATATCTGCTTTGGTTTGTCCACCATGATGGACTTCTTCACCCATACTTGCGTGATTTGTTGTCCATTGTAATTCCAAACAACTTTAGGATAAAATTTATGAGGTGTTTTGGTAGTAATGGGCTATACATCCCAAATATGATCAATTTGTTCCAAGGGAGTGACATAAGAGGTGTCGTGAAGGTTGACCTTCAAGGTTTCCTCCTACCAATCTAGAACTACTTTGTATGTGTGCATCTATGAGACATCCAAGATGATTGCTTCACTAAGATTGGCATCCGCCATTACATGGAATTGGTGTGGGCATTGATGGCCATCTATGTTGATTGAGACATTGGCTTGACCTAAATTGACCATTGTTCACTGCTTTGAGCTCCATCTGAATGGGCGTCAATTATTATACATCTCACATCTTTAGGTATGTTCAATACTTGATGTAATTTACCCATGCCCTAGTATTCACAAATGATCGCTCATTCGATCAATCTGCCAACTGTATACGGATGCGTACATCCATACCTCCAAAGACAATTTGGCTCTGTCTGAATCACTATGATAGAAAGAGGTGGTGTTACAAGTAGTTGAATTGGGATTGTGTTTTGTCATTCTTTGTGCTTTGAAATTTGTAACTTTGCTTCCTCATGAGGACGTGCTTGAAGAGCTTGAGCATTTTACTTCCCTTATGCTGCTTTATAAATCTTTTCCAGCATTTTAGTCATTAGTGATAGATGATATTTCTTCAACATGCAACCACTAGTCCAGTTGGGCATCTCTTCTCCCTCTAATGTTGCAAGTTTTATGGCACAACTGGATGATATGTTGCTAATCATAAATGGGCATTAACTTGCCTTTTCAAATTTTGGAGTGTTGTTTTAAGGAATTTCTATAACGTGTTTCCACCTCCTCTTCTATCTCAAGATCCGGAATCTCTTCTATCTCTACCCCTTCAACCTCATTCGCAAACTTCACTTTTTGATCTCTAGCACAACCCAAAGGAACCTGACCAGCCATACCTGAGCTTGATCGTACATCCTCCATATCTTTGGAGCCGCTTGTGCGACTTCCATGGTTGGAACCTCTTTAATTGGGGAGCACCTCTATCTCTCTGTAGCCAAAAAACCCTTGGCTCCTCTTGCATAGGTAGATTCTTTTGTATCGGCTTTGTCTTTGCTTCCACCACATCAACTGGCTCTGGCACTACCATATTTGACAAACCTTGCTTTGCTTGATGCTTCTTCAAAAAAAAATTGGTTGGGCCTCTTGGATAAGCCATCACTTCTACATACGCCATAGGTCCATCCACTTCCACTTTATCTCGAACATCCTTATGCAGAAAATCCATTAACTTGGCACTTGAACTCTCAAAAATTACAATCCAAGCTCTACTTCATACCTTCCAGCTTCCACTTTACTTCATCCAATTGCATACCCATCACCTATTTGCATTAAAAGGCTGCTTTCAAATCCTCCCAATTTTGCCTCCTCTTCATCACACAACCAATCATGCCATATCTTTGCTTGACCATGAACCAGGAGCAAAAGTCAAAATTAGAATCCCTACCACATCTTTCTTTAGTAGCACATGTTCCTCAAAAACCACACATCCAACATCGTCAAAACCACAACTTCACCTTTAGGAGCAATCAATTGGTCCTCCATAGGACACCAAAAGATGGAAGTGGGGAAGGAGAATAAATCACTCATTTACACACACCCAGGCACAAGATCACACGCAAAAGCACAGCTTATTGCATGTCAATCATTGTAATTTCTTCTCAACTCTCAACCACAACAATCAAATCTTGCTTCTTTCCCAAGTGATTGACTATGGTGGAGCGTACACAAAAAGGCTCTCTCATAGCTCTATCCTCTTCTTTGTCCTGCACGCAGTCTGAAAAAGCTACAATTTACAAAAATTGAAGTATCTTCCAAACGATACAAAATTAGCCTATGTGTGTGCACGAGTTTTGCAAAAAAATTATAAAATAGAAATACAACACTTGTTACCCTCCTTGTTACCTTAATAAGTCTTTCCAAGTACAAAAACAAAATTGGCCATTGAAATTATTCTTGATACTACATGCTCAAAATGGTCTACAAAATGGATTTGACGAGCACTTAGGGGCTCTGTTGTGACACATAATTAAGTAAAGAAGTACCGGTGTCAATCCAGATATTCATATTCTACACGTGTGGAATATGTCTCATATAATGACGCCAAGAAGTATGACATCCATTAAGTACAAAGTGTACTTGTGTGTAGCGATAATTGTAAAGACTCATCAACATGAGTGAGAGGGACCCTCCATGAGTTCCTAGACCACATTGCACACCTTTAGACTAACAAGATGTGCCAAGCAAAACCCTATCATGTAGGTTTGTAGCTTCAGTTGTAGCAATGTATCTGGTACACTATTATCTCAAAATTCTTTGCTCCTACATGACCTTATCTTGTGACTTTGGATCAAAATAGATGAAAGTATTCTAGCATATGCATCCTACTTGGAAAACTCAATCAAAGCATATTCGAAAATGAAATGAAACCAAATCATATGCTTACCTAGAGATTGAAAATAGCTCCACTTACCCAAAGTCAAGTGCACTATCCAAACCTGAAAGATACAGTATGAAAAATCCAGCCTCAAAAGGCCCACTATGTCATAACTTGGTAAATACTAAATGAAAGTTTACTAAAAATAAAGCAATATTGAACTGGTAACCATGGGAGTTGCCTTGGCAATCCAAACCCCTTGGTTAGATTCTGCATGGAAACTGCTTAAACTATTATTTAATGGTGACCAACACATTTTACCATGCCCAAGAGTGGTTGTAATCAGCTTGTGAAATTGAACTTGTACACTACCGCCCTTTAGCAGATTGAGGACTCTTTCCTTGAAAGTACACCTATGAAGAGATCAATCAATGACCATTAACACTCATGGAGTAATTTGCATTAGTTGGGTCATACCCTTGGAAATACCACTCCTCTAGGCACAATCAATGCTATAAATTAAATAGAAGATCCTCTCAAGTTGGAATCTTATTCACAACTGGATCTTAAAATAATCATATCTCCCCATGAAAAAAGAGAAAGATTTCTAGCACAAAAAAGAAGGTAGTTTTCTTTGGTTGTTTGAAACAAGAGATTACCTGCTTGGAGGCTCTCTTAGTCGATTCATGTCATCCCATGAATTAATTGATTAATAGAGAGAGGCCATGCCAACTTGCTATCCACAAAAATATCAGTTGTAATGGTTGCAACTTGTGCATAGACCCAATGATGTAAAGTGCCCGCCATTATAATCATATACAATAATCACAAGCAAATATACGAGCTTTCACTCTTGGGTAACCCTTGCAACAACCTCAATAGGAGAAGCTTTGAGAAAAATCATTGAGAATAAATAAGGTCTCGTGCCTCATCTTAAAAATTGTGGAAGTCTAGTGCATGTGGAGAATGAAGTGCAGTTTGATTCTTTTGTTTGGGCTTAAATCTGGCTCATAGCCATGTATCCTGAGAAATATATGGCTATTGCATGAACCATGCATGCCCTCTTGTCTTGGTTCATACCGAACTCTAATGAAAATATTTAGAAATGTTGCAAAGTCACCCCAAGTTCGTATGTTGATAGCATATTCCAAAATTTGAAAGCTTCTTTGCAATGTGCCTTGAAATTGAAGCCTTGCTTTGCATAAATACATCAAAAGATAAGGCAGGATTGTCATGCCTCGGGTAAGATGGGCCAAGGCTAAGGGCTAGAACGTGGTACAAGGGCACCTATAATTAGCATGCTAAGGGCCTATATTAAGCATGGTTGGGTGGAGAGTTGCATGTGCTAGTCCCCAATCTCTTGTTAAGACACCCTATTACCTACCATGGACACCGTATTGTTTATTTGGTAGAGTCAAGGACCGGGCTTGTCAGTCCAATAGGTGTGTAGGTGATTGACGATGAGAGACACACCACTTACCTTATTTTTACAGTAGTTGTGCAACAATTGGTCACTATGTGTGCCCATGTGTGAACAGGCTAAACTTTTATAAAAGGTCCATTTGACCTAAAAATTCTCATTCTTGGAGGTGTAAGCTAAGAAGTGCTCTTACTCCATCTCTGTCTCCTTCTCCTTCTATGTGTGTGTGTAAGCTAGAGAGAGAGAGAGAGAGAGAGACAGAAAGAGAGAGAGAGAGAGTGTGTGTGTGTGTGTGTGTGTGTGTGTGGGTGTGATCGAGCATTACGACGACATCGACAGCGGCGAGGCGGTAGAGCGCGACATCAGTGGCATCTCCTTCTTCTTTGCAGCACAGGATCCTTCACGACGGCAGCATTGAGAGGTTAGTGACACACCATTGTTCTTTGAGCTTGCTAGGATTCTCTAGCTATGTGTTTGGTGCCTTTCAAGGCTCTCACACAGTGCACAAGCAAGTTCCCAGCCTTTGACACGTACGACAAAGCATATATTTTTGGCGTCGTTGTTGGGGACAGCCTTGCATTAAGCTTGAGGAGCACTCAATGTTGCCACTGGAAGCCTTTCTTCCATCTGTTTTTCTACTTTTTTATTGAGTTCTGTGAGAACTATTAAGTGGCTACAATGGGCAGATTAGCAAATTTTCTGCTAGATTCTGTTAGTCACACTAAAATGTGCAGTTTGAGCAGGTTTCTGTCAGATATTGTTAGTGGTTGTAAGCTCTGTTAGTGCTACATTGTTTAGTTTTGCAAGATCTGTATTGTGCAAGTGTTAGTAGAGTTGTTAGTGAGTGTAGACAGTGAGAAATAGAGTAGACAGTGAGCAATAGAGTTGATTGTGTGTGAGTGTGCAATTTTGTGTTAGATAGTTAATTAGCTATTAATTACCTCTTAATTAGTTGCAAGGAGGTTAGACAGAGCTCCTAGGAGCTGGTGTGTGTGCATGGGAGCTCGGCGACCATGCGACCACGTTATCCTCAGAAATTTCTTTTTTTTTAATTAAAACAAATTAAAAAAACGCTCGGAGATTTGGGACTAAAAAGAAATTCAAAAATTAAAATTAAAAGATATCATTCTCTTTCCCCGAGCCCGAGCCCGAGCTCGAGCCCAAGCCCCCCAGGCCCCAATCCTCAGTCTAATGATATACTACTCATACTACCTTATATATAAAGAGTAGGATCTCAAGTGAAGGGAGGGTATGTGGGACAAGTTCCTCAAGTCCTCCACCATCCCCTTTACACTCACCCTTTGGACTTACTAATTCTAGCCCTCTTCCCACTTAGGCAAAAACTAGTTTTAGAATTCTGAGGACTGTACATAGCCGAATCGAGGGCTGTAAAGCACGGCACGTCCCCCTAACCAAGACGCTCGTTTTGAGCTATCACAGCTATATTCCATGGCTTCGTTAAAAAAAGGGACCAAAAATACAAAAAAATTAGGTTGTAAACACCTAAAAAACTAGGTGAGCAGCCTTCATGGGCACTCATCAGCACCTCTAGAGTGTTGAGGTCACATGCACCTACGCTCTGGTCATGTGCTAGAGGACGAGCACAATTGAGAGTTTCTTCGTTTATGTGGGCACTCATTATTCCTCTACCTTAGGCTCTAGGCCCTCAGTGAGAACCCAAGGTAGTACCACCCAGGACCCACATATAGCATCTAGTGACTCTTCCTCTGACTACAACATCATAGAGGGTTACCCAATGCCTAATCCTGATAGCTCAAGCCAAGACATACATGCCATGGGCCCACACTCTGGGCCGAACATGCTTAGCTGCTTGAAGGAAACCTTTAGTAGAGCCACTTGCTCCGAACATGGAGCTAACGATGTAAATGAGGGGGGTGGGAAAGTATCGCCATTCATGACCAACGTAGACCCCATGCTCCTCAAGAGTGTGCACGTGAATACTCCATTCACTGCACCCCCTGACTCTTTAGAGCTATTCCCCTTCGACGTTATATTACCTGATGGTAGAAGCCTTACCGAAGGGCAAGAGGTTGAGCGGTATATCATTGCGGCTAGGGAAAAGGAAATCGAGAGCTTACGTAAGGTGGAGCAACAAAGAGAGTTAAAAGCAAAAGCCCCTGTGTCAATATCCTTGCTTGGAGAGCAATGGAGTGCTCCTGAATTAGCGACCACTAAGGGTCAACCCATGGAGAGCCACATTGCATGTAGTTCAAAGGACACCCCTAGCACCTCAATCCTAGATGGAGCGTTCCTAAATGAAAACTGGGAGTATGAACTACAAACAGAAACTCTAACATGTCACACCTATCACATGGGTTGGTTAGATGTCCTACAATCCACAACGGGTGCTACTAGTGTAGAGGTCAACAACGAAGAGTTTGTGAGGTCATCTACAGGGTAATTGAGCTAGAGAGAAAAAACAAGGGGATCCACATGCCTTCAATGGGTCTCATGAGATTCTTGGATACAGGGAAGGCTAGACAACCAACCTTATCGCAAATGAAGACTCCCTCAGTAAGTCCAATGGATCGTCCATATGTTGTTTAGCCAGGCGTCTCAGTGCAATCTGATCCCACAGTGATAGTTGTACTTTCCCAAGTCTAGCTCATCTTTCCCTTGATGACACCACGGCTACCATGCCTACCCCAGTGATGGGCATTCCAAGAAACATGCCATGGACTTCTTTTGTTAGTAAAGCACCACTACATGGTAGCTCAATGCCTGCGATAGTACCTACAAGTGTGTACCAATCATATACACCTATGGGTCCTCATAGTCATGTAGCTCCTACCCCTCCCATTGTTTATTGTTTCAACAACTTATGCTCCACAACCACAACACCCAAGCTCTTATTTCAATGGGACCATACCGGTTAGAATTAGCATGTCACATCCGACATTTGCTATGTCTAGGGCCAGACATATGAACTTTGGACAGGCACATGGCACAACACCGTACCAAACTTGGAACCCAAGGGCTTCCTATGTGCCACGCCCAATGCTAATACCTACTCCACAGTGTAGTCTCTTGAGCGCCTTCACCCACGGTGCCTGCTCACTTAGGTGACTTGGCAACATTTTCTCAAGCTATCGATCGATCTATTGCTGAGAATATGTGTAACACACCTGATAGAGAGCCTAGAAGTAAGTTAGTACAAATAGCCAAGCTCACACAAAAATTTAGTGGAGACGGGGATGTGAGAAAGCATATCGAATTTTTTGAACAAATATGCAATTCTCTAGAAGAACACAATGACCTACATAAGAGTAATGCTTTAAGCTTAACCTTAAGTGGGAAGGCTAGGGATTGGTATAGAACCTCAAGGGTTACCCTACTCTTAGGAGACTGTTCTTGAAAGAATACATATGAGAGGGAGTGCTTTGGGGTGTAGCATCTCAGCTCCAGAAAGACCAACGAGAGGAAGGAGAGTCCGTGAGAGATTTTATTAGTCGCTTGAAGCATTTAAATTCTCATTGTAATCCAAATAAGTGCTTCAATAATAACCAATTGCTTGATAGACTCATTAGGAAATTATGACATGAGGATATCTATAATGGCCTAGTCATTAGAGGTATCACAACTTGGCAAGCAATCACCACCAATGCGATCCAATTAGAGGATAATTTAATGATTCATGGAGAAAGAGTGTCGGTTTAATGATTCATGGAGAAAGAGTGTCGGTTGAGCCTAAATCTACTAGCTTGCAAGCATCGGGGCATCATCCACTGACCCTAAAGCCTATTTCTAAGGAGCCAAAGATATGTGAGATGACTTTAGCGGACCTCACAAAGGCCATTCAAGAGAGTCTTAGAGACAATCGTGCTCCACAAAACAATCATATGTATCGATGAAGGGAGCAACAATGGTGCTCAGTATGCTATTGTCCGCATAGTACTAGTGAATGCCCTACTTGTAGAGTAAAATTCAATGGGAATTTCAATGTCTGTGGGAGGTATGGTCATCAAGCTAAGGATTTCATAGTATTTAAGCACGCGATGGCGAATAGACCAACCTTAGCATGGACAGACACACATCAAGTGCTTGCATTGATGCCGGCTCCACCTCTTGAACAAACAGCACAACACATGGTCCCTAGGGCCCAAAATGTTGTTCAAGCAACACCCTTACCACCTCCAATTCTAGGACTGCAACCACCACATCCGAGAATCACTTATGTGAATCAAGTGAGTTGAGAGTCATCTATTGCTTGTTTGGAAGGCTGTGAGGAAGATATAGACTCTAATATTTCCAATGGAATCGATGCACTTGAAGAAAGTCCATAATATTACATGGAGGACTATTGGGGACAAGTCAAATCTGTTTATCAAGTAGCTGCTCTTGTTGCAAGCGTCCAAAATATCAATTACACTACCAAGAGACCACCTCTTCAATTCTATGAGTGTGGAGGTCCTATTAAGCTACAAAAGAATGCCACACTAATGCAAACCAATCAAGCGAGCACGTTGTTGGGAAAACAAGAGCAAGGGGCATCTCTATAGCAATGTCTCCCAATAGCGCTCAAGACACCAGATCAGTACCACAAATGGTATCAAAAGAACCTCAACAAAACCACAAATCAAAGACAAGTGATCTCTTGGGAATTTACCAGCACACACCCACCCAAAAGACCACCATGAAAATTAGGAAGCACTTACCCTGGCCTGGATTTGCAGCACACCCCGAGCAATGCACTTGAGAGAAGAGATTCCATCTTCACCAAATAACTCTTCAAAAACACAATTTTGAAGTGTACAAACATCTCCAAACAAGAGAGCTTCCACAACCTACCATACACCAAAATGCCTGCTGCAAGATGCCATATCTTGTGCGCTATGGGAAATAGACTGTATCTCCTAAACCACAACTCCATTGCAGTATTGTTACACATGTAAAGTGGACACTGATGTTGGGGAAGATTCTCCTTATATGGATGTACTACCTGGGATAACTGAGTCGGACAATGTGGATTGGGTCCACTTAGCAGCAACCATAGACAATTGGGAAAACAGGGGGACGACCAAGGTAACATCGGAGGGGGATGAAATGCCACCAATCGTACCCTTAAATATGCTAGAAGCAATGCATATAGCTTTTGATGACCTACAAGATGAAGGTTTGACTGGCATTGGAACCAGTAGCATCTCACAAGACTATAGCCCACACGATTCAGGGTCAAAATCATCAATTGAAATTGACTCTCACGACCAAGAATCTAAGTTAAATCTTAGTGCATGTGGGACAGACCATTCAAGGCCTAGTGGTACCATATCTATCCAAGGGAGCAGAAGACACAAGTAGTGATTCGTCTAGTAACTCTTCACTCGAGATCGGCCATAATAAAAAATTAGACAAGAAGAGTAAGAGATATAAGAGGCGACCATATCGAGAAAATGTGCGTGCTAGAATAAATGAAAAGAAATCTACCGTAGAATGGCTTAATTATATAGGGGCATGTGCTGCTCATCGGAAGTTGGTAGATAATTGGGTGAATACCTTCAAAGCGTTATGTGGTGTAGTCCACAACCCATTGACATCGCACAGCTATAGGCTATAGAGAAGCTAAAGTTGATCCATACCGTAAGGAGACTACAAAATCGAGAGTTAGCTCAACAACAAAAGGAAACGGAAGTGAAATCACAGTCCACAGAACAACAAGACCCCACATACTTACACCCTGCACTCGATCATTTCAAATCCTACACCACGGAGGAGCGTAAGGCTGTGTATGCAAAGGCTCAAAGAAAACCTATCGATGGAAGCAATGGAGTCTATGATGGTCCAATAATAGTTAAGGAAATAGAGTTAGCAGACCCATGTGAGGAGTCCAAATCTGTCTTCATTGCCCAAGATCTGACACAGACTGAGGAGTATGTACTTAGAGAACTTCTCAAGGAATTCAGGGATATATTTGCTTGGACATATCATGATATGAAAGGTGTTCCACCTTCCGTGGTGCAGCACACAATCCCCATGAATAGCATGGCTAAAGTAGTCTAGCAATGACCCTACCCAATGAATCCTAAGTATGCAAAGATCGTTCAAGAAGAGATTGAAAAGCTTGTAAAATGTGGATTCATATACCCTATTGAGCACTCAGAAGGGGTGTCTCCAATAGTGATTATTTCGAATAAGAATGGGAAACTCAGAGTGTGCGTGGATCTCAATAAGGCCAATGCCGCCACTAGGAGGGATCATTACTCCTAGCCATATTCAGAACATGTGCTTGAAAGAGTTGCAGGGAAGGAAGCTTATAGATTTTTAGATGGGTACTCTGGCTACAATCAAATCACAATTGCGCTAGAGGACCAAGCTAAAATATCCTTTATAACCAAATTTGGAGTGTTCACGTTTCGTGTTATGGCTTTTGGCTTAACCAGTGCCCCTGCTACCTTTCAAATATTAATAAACACTACTTTTAGAGATTATTTGAGGGAGTTTTGTGAAGCTTTCTTAGATGACCTTTGTGTTTATTCCTCTTGGAAATAACATCTATCATGTTTACAAAAAGTGTTTGAGAAGTGTAGATTGTATCGCATCACCTTAAACCCTTTCAAATGACAATTTTGGGTTAAACATGGAGTCATTTTAGAGCATATAGTGTCCAAAAATGGGATTTCCACAGATGAGAGCTAAATAAAAGCCATTGCTAAATTGCCACCACCTACAAACTATAAAGGAGTTCAAAGGTTCATGGGCCATGTTGGTTATTACCGACGGTTTATTTTAAACTTTGCCTAGATAGATCCTCCTTTGTACAAGCTTCTAATTTAGTTCCACTGGACCACAGAGTGTGACCATGCGTATGAGTCATTAAAAAAGACCTTGACAAGCGCTCCCATTCTAAAAGTGCCCGATTGGAATATAATTTTCCATGTGCATATTGATGCATCAAACTTTTCTATTGGGTGTGTTCTAGCTCAACCAGGAGAACATAAATTGGACTACCCCATTAGCTTTATAAGTAGTCAATTGAATGACGCTGAGAGAAACTACACCACTACAGAGAGGGAAGGTTTAGCTATGATCTATGCAATAAATAAGTTTTGCTACTACCTTCTGGCCAACAAGGTTGTTTTCTATGTTGATCATCAAGCTTTGTTGTATCTAGTAAATAAACCTTGTTCCACAGGAAGAATTACACGATGGTTGTTAATTCTTTTTGAGTTTGATTTTACCGTTGTGGTGAGACCTGGTAAAAGACATATCATGGTGGATCATTTGTCTCGCATGCCCAATGGTGAAGCCCCTACTTGAGTCAAAGATGAATTGCCTGATATTTCCTTATTTCTAGTCGAGACCATGCTTGAATGGAGTGAGAAGATTGTGAACTTTCTAGTTAATGGTTTTCCACCCAAAGAGCTTCGTAAGGACATAGCTCAAAAACTGTTAAAAGAATGTGAACCTTATTCTCTCATTGCAGGAACTCTTTACAGGCTAGGGAAGGATGATATTCTTAGACATTGTGCCCGTGAGGATGAGTATTTATACATATTGCAAGAAGGCCACATGGGTATAGCCGGAGGACATTTCTCAAGGAAACTAACTGCTAGAAAGGTGTTGCAATCAGGCTATTGGTGGCCTACCTTATTCAAGGATGCATCACTTTTAGCAAAAGGATGTGATGAATGCCAACGTTACAAGATCACACAACAAAAGGATAATATGCCCTTACATCCTATTAAAGTGACTCAACCATTTGAAAAATGGGGTTTGGACTTTGTAGGCCCAATTAGTCTGGTACCTCATAGCACTCAATCTTGATATACTATTGTTGCCACTAACTATGTGACAAAGTGGACGGAAGCTAGGGTGACACATAAGGCTGATGCAAGGTCACAACTGCCAAGTTTCCCTTTGAGAATATTATTACAAGATTTGATTGTCCCTTTGAGATTGTGAGTGACAATGGCACTCATTTTATAAACGGAGTGATAAAAGAACTCACTACCAACTTCATGGTAGCTCACCATAAGTCCACACCTTATTATCCACAAGCAAAGGGCCAAGTTGAGAGTACCAACAAGACCTTAATCTCTATCTTGACCAAAACAGTGGAAGCTCATCACACAGATTTGGATTTGAAGCTGACTTCAGCTCTATGGGCTTATTGTACTTCTTACAAAGTGGCTACTAATTGTACACCATTCAAAATGGTATATGGCCAAGAAGTAGGTATGCCATGGGAGTTTGTAATTCCTAGTCTGTGTGTAGCTTCACAAGAAACTTGAGATGTAACCCTTTAGTTGAGCGGTTATATATCCTTGAGAGGTTAGATGAAGAAAGACAATTGGTTGTGAAAAACGCACTTGTGGAGAAAGATAGGAGGAAGAAATGGCTTGACCGTCATCTAAAGGACAAAGATATCAATGTTGGTGATAAATTCCTTATGTATGGAGTGTGTAACGAGAAGAAAAAGTTGAAATATGCGAGAAAAGGACCATATAGAGTATGCAAAATCACCCCACAAGGTACCATTCGGGTCAAAACTAGAGTAGAAACCATTGGATTCCTAGATGGGAGTAAATTTAAAAGATACTATGATCCTTTAAGCCAAGAGGAACTACATGCCATCCATAAAAAAAAGACAGCCAAAGGCACAAGTTGAGTTTAAGAAGATACAAGCTCAAGTTGAGGCTAAGGAGCAACAACAACGTATAAGACGTTGTTGGGAAACAAGCAAACTGGAACACCTCTATAGCGATGTCACCCAAGAGCGTTGAAAGAGAACTAAAAGACACCAAAATCTTCTCAAAATCCTTTTGAAACACCACAAGTCCAATAGGAGTAGACCCTTGGGAATTTACTAGCCGTCGCCCACCCAAGAGACTATGTCACATAGGAGCAAAACCCTGTCAAAGCACGGATTTACAGCACACGCCGACCAATGCATATGAAGACAAGAGCCTCTCCTTTCACAATCAAACATCACAAACCCACAACTTCAACATCAATTCCACAATTCATAGATACATGCCCTCCGAATCTGTCTACACACAATTTGCCACTAGGCTGCCATAGCCATAACCCTGCAGAGAACTAGTCGTAACCTGATGAACACAACTCCAATTGGGGCACTTTAAAGCTTGAGAGAAATCTTGAAAAATGACTGGCGATAAATCTGAAGATGACTAAAATTGATTCCATACGCCCCCATGAGCAAAATTGACGCGAACAGAGAGCTGTCCCAGCACGACTACATGTAGAGAAGGCTAGTCGGGGCAAAAAACTGCATCCAAGAGCACCAAGGAGACAGAACGAGCTAAAACCTGAAAATTTCTGATCTTTGGCTGAACTTTTTTTAGTTTTTACATGAGTTTAAGTTATATACAAGGCTCACTTCAAAAAGCTCACTCACGGGCACTTACAGTAGCCCGACAGTTGTCACTAGACTAGCGACTTGCAGTGCATGTACATGTGCTTGCTAAAGCAAGCTAAAAAACCCACAAAAAGAAAGCCCACACGCCCTTTTGACATCGGGCGTCATGTCCGTATGTAAAAATTTACAAAAAACGGGGTGTCAGAAATGCGCCCAACAACGCCAACGAGAGGCCAACCAAAGAGTTACACATGCATTCCACGTTGAAACAGAGGATGATTTGTTGGACTCTGACACACATCTACAATACTCTATTGAGCTAAATAGCGACTATGGAAGAGTGCTATATAACGCCTTGTTAGACACGGGTGCTAAATATAATTTGGTGTCATACGGAGTGTGGTGTCAGTTGGGAAAGCCATCCCTATCTAAGAGTACTATCCAAGTCAAGGGTGTCAACAAGGGAAAAAATGTGATTCTTGGTATTTGGCACACTTCTGTTAGTTATGAAAATGGGTTGTAGCTCGAGACTTTTTGGTCATGCCTGCTAGAACTATGGAGGGTAATATAAAGCTAGGACGCACGTGGATGATAGCCACCAAATGCACTATTGATTGGGGGATTGGGGGTGTCACAACGTAGAAACCAAATCTTCGTCGTACCACTCAAGCCATAGTCCCTGAGATATTGCCTCTTAAGGAAATAAAAATCAAAACATTGCATGTCCAAGAGGTTGAACCATATGTCCCCATAGCCCAACTCTCTCGAGCTTCAACTGCTGTATTTGAAATAAAGCTTGAGACACACAAGACCCATCCTAATATAACAAAGAAAACATACAAGTGGGTCATTAAAGCTTCTTTAGCGACCATAGCTAGTGCTAAAAGATAGGATCCTGGTAAGAGACGTCCCACTCGCCCCAAGAAATGTAAAGAAACGTTGCGTTGGATTTCTAAAAAACTATTGGAAGCCCAAGGCTGCTATGAAGAAAATGATCAAATCTAGGTGTCAAAATGTAAATTGTGCTCTTACCTATCACCTGACCCATGTGAGCCCAATCTTGTAGCTCCAAAACAAATTGACAACGTGGAAAGGAAAAATCATAGAATGTTACACACCCGCTCCAGAGCTAGTTTGGGTACCGAAGAAAGGACAACTTGTTCCAACTAGCTCAGGAACAGGGAAGTCAAAATGAAGCTTCTTGCTCTTCATTAGTTCCTATATGGAAATAGAAGCTTCGATACAACCTGCACCTACCATTATACATATCCATAAAAATAAGGAAGAGTTTGCACCTCCCGTTGTAAGTTCACCACCTACAACAACATTGCAAATAAAATCATGGGAGAGTACCTTAGTACCCTGCAACTAGATGAAACGCATAGGGTGGTCGAAAACTATTGGCTAAAGCCTTCACCCATAACAACTTGGAACAATTGGTCTCAAAAGGTGATGACATCTTTCCAAAAGGTATGATCTACCCAAGGAAGGGGGGAGTGTTTGCTGACACTTATCATTCACTTACTCCCCTCTTAACCTTCCTCCCTAATCTCTCAATCTTCAATCTTAAGGAATATATATATAAAGCCTTATACTCACAAGACAAAAATAAAAAAAGTAAAAGAGTAAGAGCCACCAAACAAAAATCTTAAAACCTATGTTCTATACAAAATCATAAAAACACATTATCCACAAGGACACAACCTTTTGACACCACCCTTATAATATTTGCACTCTTACCATCATCTATCTATGTGTACAGATATGGCTAGTATGATAGAGTCATCCACTGCTACCTTGGGTAAGAGGTACCCTCTTTACTTTGCACAAGTGTCTCACATAGTCTACCCGATGCTTGCATGTGAATGGGATTTGGTAGATACGCTAGCGTGTGAGAGGAATTTTGAGAAATTAGAATGGTTGATACGTCTCTTGATCACAACTAATCCATACTTAGTAGAGGACATCACCCCAATTGCACAAGACTACCCTCTTGACCAAGATGACTATAGGCGTCTAGTGATGTTCTTAGTGAACATTTGTGCCTCTAATGATGAGGAAGAGTTACATGATTACACGGATGGCACATATGGTCTCACAGATGATGACTTCGTTTCTCTTGATGATAATGAGGATAGGGATTTAGCCTTGGGGTTCCCCCCCAATCTTTATAATATCCTATTCCCTTGACTCTCTCGGGGCAGTGCAAATAATTAGGTTAGGGTTCCTTATGTTGTTTGATTGTGTTCAATAAGGGTTGGTGCCTCTTCCCACTGATGTGCCTCCTAGAGGTATTCTTTGTGTTTTCTAGTGTGTATAGATGTTAGGACTTTGAACTTCATGGAATCTTTCTCTCGTTCACTCTTCAAATCAAATGCAATCATCAACAAAAACAAATGTTTCTTGTCTATTAGCATTGCCCCTTGTCCTTTTTGCAATCCATGTTTGTCTGCTTTAATTGTGATTCGTAGAAAAATATTCCACACATTTGCATAGATTAAACATTAGATTCTATATAATTTTTTTTCATAATCCCTTGTCTAGGTTTCAAAATCAAGCAGTCTGACTAAGCTAGTTTGACCAAGTTAGAAGTTAGAGATTTTCTCTTAATACCATGGGGAATTCCTTCATAATAATCAATGGTTACTATAGGTTCTTAATCCGATTTAGGCATCAATGTGTGCAATGTACTAGGGCTTTTTAGTGGACTTAGTCCCTATTGACTTTTAGCTTAAGTATTATAAAGGGAGTTTACTAGTGTGATGAGCCTGAGAAGGGTAACAGTACCCCAAAGTTACAAAATTAAAATACTGAAAACAAACAAATAAAAAAAATCAAAAGTACGACAATGTAAAATCTTAAGCTGGAAGAGAAATCTTAGCTTCATTTAGTACTTCACTCACATGTATCGCCTATGGTACTAGAGCCCTAGAGGTTCCCAGTGTGGGCGCTTTTCTTGAAAAGCAAAAAACCCAAGGCATACAAAATAAGCACACACATCAAAATTGAATCACTGTGAAAAGACTTTGGGGGGTCAAAGAAAAGGTAATAAGATAATTTCATGAGAAATTCCTTTTATTGTATCTTAACTACAAGGTCTTCTTGGTATAGCCTGTCAAACCTTGGACATGAAATACTTGGCTCTCTCGATTAAAGAACTTAATTGACCAGAGAAAATTGAGAAGCTTGCCCATGGTATTAATAGTTGACCTCTAGTGCCTTTAGACCGTTAAATTAGCGACCCCATACTTGTTTAATTTGACCTTACAATTGTTTATTATTGACAAATTGTTTAATATTTTGTTACCAATCAATTTTGTTTAATATTTTGTTACCAATCAATTTGTCTGCCTACAACTGCATATTCTTTTTAAAAATATATGAGAATGCAATTACAATGCCAATTTTGTTTGATTTTTCAATGACTAAAGCAGGCTAAGGACATTCATCTCAAATGATCTTCCACCTCGATGAATGAGCTTCAACTCAATAGCTTCCGAGGATGGAATCTACATCAGGAAGGGGGGCATGTTAACCCTCACGGACACCCTATCACCTACGATGGATAACGTATTATTTATTTGGTAGAGTCAAGAAACGGGCTTGTTAGTCCAATAGGTGTGTAGGTGATTGCCGATGAGAGGCGCACCACTTAACTTATTTTTACAGCAGTTGTGCAACGATCATCCACTGTGGAAGCCCATGTGTGAACGGGCTAAACTCTTATAAAAGGTCCATTTGACCTAAAAATCCTCATTCTTGAAGGTGTAAGCTAAGAAGTGCTCTTGCTCCATGTTTGTCTCCTTCTCCTTCTATGTGTGTGTACGCTATAGAGAGAGAGAGAGAGAGAGAGAGAGAGAGAGAGAGTGTGTGTGTGTGTGTGTGTGATCGAGCATTGGGGCGACATCGACGGCGGTGAGGCGGTAGAGCGTGGCATCGGTGGCAGCTCCTTCTTCTTCACAGCATAGGATCCTTCACGACGGTAGCATTGAGAGGTGAGTGACACACCATTGTTCTTTGAGCTTGCTAGGATTCTCTAGTTGTGTGTTTGCAGCCTTTCGAGGCTCGCACACAATGCAGAGGCAAGTTCCCAGCCTTTGACACATACAGCAAAGCGTACATCTCTCATGTTGGTATCAGGGCTCAAGGGAGTACGACAACCATGGAGAAGGGGGAGAACCGATGTGGATCTTCTCTCTCTCCTTCTCTCTCTCTCTCTCTCTCTCTCTCATCAAAGCCCATGGTGATGTAGGAAATTGCTACTATTCATAAGGGATGCATGTGAGGTCCCCAACTCCGAGAAGATTGGGGCGACTTGATAGATGTCCTTCCTTTATTCTACTTTTCCGTTGACGACACCCTACTCCATTTCCACAAAGTAGAGATACGAGCAACAGAAGAGAGGAAGTCCTCTATCCATCGTTTACGTGGTTATAAGGGTCATACGCCACAGTCCAGATCGATAAATCTAGGATTCTAATGAAGCTGCTTCGTAACATAAGGATGAAATCCCATTGACATATTTACAATCCATAAACAACGCCTTTTTCCCCACATTTAAGAGGCATGGCCGCCATCCATAAACCATAAATATGATATGAGACTTAGTCTAAACTAACTAGTAATCTTGTGGGCACGTAGATTTGGGACGTCTCGACTCTTGGCACGATGAGTCTCTAATTTCACTTCTCTTAATAAGGGGGGGTGGAGAGTTTCTCGACTAATCAAGACCACCCATCGTTGACTGGCAACATTAGCCAGCCCCCCCTTTCCACTCCACACTCACACTTTTCTGCTTGTTTACTAATTACTACCACACTGTTTTACATAAACAAATAATGTTCTTTAATTAATTCTAGACACAGATTCTTTCATCCAGCCCTTCAAACATCACCAAAACATTTCTTTCTCAAACATGGTTTAATGAAGACAGTCCTATAATTCAACAAAAATAAATCTTTCAATTATTCTTAAGAGTTGCCGCTACCTGCGGACTTTCTTTATCTAACTAACAGAGCCTTTGCAAAGGATTTACTTGTTCGCTAACCGCAAAATGCGCATACTTTCCCACTCACTAACCGCAAGGGATCATCTCGCTAACCGCAAGGCATCCTGCTAACCGCAAGGTATCTTGCTAAGCGCAATGGACAAAAAGAGAGCTGATAACCATAGCTTAATCTTTGCTAACCGCGGAATCACCTCACTAACCACAAGTTCCATCTGGAAATAAGTTATCCTTTCAGCAATTGATTTCTCAAACAAAATTAACTAATCAAATAGAGATAGTTTATCAAACAGTAACCATAAATCAAACAATTCCTTCTCTACTCTATGAAATCATATGCTTGTTTCTTGTGATATAATCACATTTTCTGGACACTTTAAGGGAATTCTTAGGCTTGACTTACCGGTCATCATGTATAACGATGCAAAATTATAAATTCATCTTACCAGATTAGCAACACGTTTGACTACCTCTCGTGGTTGAGGTTGGATGGCTTCGACTTCTTCCGCAACCAATACCTCTGCTTAAGCAACGTTTGGAATAGTTGATGCCTTCCTCTGCATCTTTCTTGGAGGTGGAGCAACATGAGCGTCCTTCAAGCTTCGAGTCACTCGCTTCGGGGCCATCGTATCACAAAAGAGAAGAGAGAAAGTGAGAAAGAGAACTCAAGAATTTGAGAGGTAACACGATGATGGTAGAGAAAAAGTTGGAGATGGAGATGGTTTGAGGGAGAGAGGTTGAGGGAGAGAAGGTAACTCCGACGTCAAAGCAAGAGAGCGTCCGCTTCTGAGAGTGCGTGTCCTCAAAGTGAAGGGAGAGGGGTATTTATATAGGCTCTCAAGGCCAGCTAAGAATAGAGAGAGGAAGGAGAGATAAGTTCGCGCACGTTCATGACTGTTAAAATTTAATTTAATTTATTTTATTTTATTGTGGGCACGGATTTCGATGCGCGATTTCAAACCTCTTAGATGAAACTTGGCTTCCAAGACAAGAGCTCTAAACTAAGCGCCTCCTCTCTTTCTTTCCTAAAAGTACTCCTCCTACTCCTTCTCCTCTAAAATTATTACTCCTTTCCTAAAATTACTCTATCTTTCCAAAAGAGTCAACTCTTATCTTTAGATACAATCTTGAGGCTTAAGTTTCCCATCAACCTTATTGTTTTCAAGTGAATAAGGTTCATAATTAATAGTTCTAAAGTCCGATTTTTTTATCCGATCGTTCCATTAGAATGCTCTTTGACTTAATAAAATGCAAACCTTAAATATTTGCAAAGTAAATAAAATACCTTTATTGAAAAATGTTGGGTACATTACAATCTCCTCAACTTAGGGATTCAAGATGTCCTCATCTCAAGAAAAAGTGAGGATAGTCCTTCTTTAGGGTGGCTTCTTCTTCCCATGTTGCATCTTCTTCAGGATAGTCTTGCCACTGAACAAGGTGTTCTCTGAGAACTCTATTTCAAAGGATCTTCTCTCGAGACTCTAAAATTCTAGAAGGTTGGAGTTCCAAGATGTTTTGAGTAGGCATGACAATTTGTTCATCATTGAGGAGTTGATCATCATTGGGAATATAGGGTTTTAATAAGCTTACATGAAATACATCGTGGACTTTGATATGAGCTATGACTTCAACTTCAACTTGTAAGCTTGGGTTCCTATACACTTGGTCACTTCATAAGGGCCACAATAACGTGGACAGCTTCTTGTACTTCCCAATTGATAGGATACTTCTCTTTGAATGAATCGGAAGAAAAACCTTGTCACCTTCTTTAAATCTTCTTTCGGATCTCTTACTATTTGCATACTGCTTTTGACGATCCCGAGCAGCTTGAATATCCTTTTGGATGGCTTTTGTTTGATTTTCTATTTCTTCCAACATCTTCTTAGATGCTTCACCTCTGATGGTAGGGTCAGAAAAGTTGAGAGGAGAGACACATTCTTGACCATACAAGGCACAAAATGGGGTCATACCAATGCTTTGATAATGAGAAGCATTGTGAGCATACTCCACTAGAAGTAAAAATTGAAATTATCACTTAGGTTCTCTGCTGCAATAAGCTCTAAGAATATTTTTGATGACTTGGTTAACTCGTTCTGTTTGACCATCTGATTGAGGATGGTATGCGGTACTAAAGTTTAACTCTGTTCCAATTGCCTTGAAGAGTGAGGTCCAAAACTTTGAAGTGAACTTCACGTCTAGATCGCTTACAATCATTTGGGCAATCCATGCAATCTGAGAATCTCTTTAACAAATAGTTGTGCAATGTCAAAAGCGGTAAAGGTTGTCTTGATTGGTATGAGATGTGCAACCTTCGTGAGTAGGTCAACAACTACCATGAGTGAATTATAACCTCCTTGTACCGTAGGTAATCCAATGACGAAGTCCATACTTATGCATTCCCATTTCATTTGGGGAATGTCCAATGGTTGAAGTTTACCGGGAAGTTTAACTCTCTCAGCTTTAATCCTTTGGCATGTCAAGCATTGATGAACATAGCGTAGAACATCTGCCTTTTGCCCAGTCCAATATAAACTTTGTTGCTTGGCATTGAGAGTCTTTGCATATCCTGGGTGTCCTGAAGTAAGGGCTATCATGGGCCTCAAATAAGATAGCCTTCTTTAAGTTAGGGTCCTTTGGTACACATAACCCATCTTTATAGTAGAGACAAGGTCCATCATGTGAGAAGTGTAACATTGAAGGTATATTCTTTGAATCCCCAGATCAAACAAGGTTAAGCTGTCTTTGATACTCTGGATCAGATGATGCAACTTCCTTAATCTTTTCAATGATTGGGTTGTTGGGTATAGATATGAGGCTCAAAAAAGGTTTTTGATTGAGTGAATCTGCAACCATGTTCTCCTTTTCGGGACAATAGATAATGTCAAACTCAAATTCTTGCAAAAGTTCTACCCATCGTCTTTGTCGCATATTCAAAGTTGCCTGCGTAAAAATCCACTTTAAGCTCTTATGGTCGGTTATAAGTCAAAAATTTTGTCCCAATAAGTAGTGTCTCCACAGCTTCAGAGCGTGAAGGACTGCCAATAGTTCAAGATCATGGGTGGGATAGTTCTTTTCATGAACCTTAAGCTTACGTGAGATGAAAGCTATTGGTCTACCTTCTTGAGCTAACACTCCTCCAACTGCTATTCCATTAGCATCAGTGACGACTTCAAAGGCTTGGTTAAAATCTGGTAGCTTTAGGCATGGTGTTGTAGTCACATAGTGCTTAAGTTGATCAAATCTTTGTTGGTGTAGTGGTCCCCAGCTTATCTTCACTCCTTTATTCAAAAGATCGGTCAAGGGTGAAGCAATCACTGCATAATCCTTTATAAAGATTCTATACCATCCTGTGATTCCCAAGAATCCTCTAAGCTGACTTGCATTTGATGGCTGAGGCCATTCAACAATGTCTTGAACTTTAGCATGGTCCACTGAGATTCCTTCATGCGAAACAATAAATCCCAAATACTCAATCCTTGGAGTGAAAAATGAACACTTGTTCATCTTTGCATATAGCTTGTGTTCTCGAAGAATATCCAACACCTTTCTCATTTGGTCTTCATGTTCTTCTTCATCCTTTGAGTAGATTAGAATATCATCAAAGAATACAACAACAAAGTCATCTAGGAACACCCTGAAAGTATCCTGCATCAATCTATTGAATGTAGCCAGAGCATTAGTGAGACCAAATGACATTACTATGAACTCAAAATGTCCATATCGAGTGTTGAAAATTGTCTTTGGAATCTCTGTTTCCTTTATTCTGATTTGATAATAACCAGATCTTAGATCTATCTTTGAGAAGACCTTGGAACCATGTAGTATGTCCAGCAATTCATCGATTCGTGGGATAGGATAGTTGTTCTTAAGTGCTACCTCGTTTACTCCTCTGTAATCAATGCAGAGTCGTAAACTCCCATCTTTCTTCTTCTGAAAGAGTACTGGAGCTCCCCAACTTGATTTACTCAGTCTAATAAATCCTTGTTTTATAAGTTGACAAAGCTGTTCTTTCAATTCAATGGCCTCTGGTAGCGTCATTTTATAAGGTCTCTTTGACACTGGCTCACTTCCTAGAAGAACCTCTATCTCATGATCAATCTCTCGATTTGGAGGAAGAGATGTGAGATCTTCAGGGAAGACATCTGAATATTCATGAAGCCAAGAGGATTTCGTAACGCTTGATTTTGAATCCATCTTGTTCAGCTTGACCACAAATATTTGTTGTCCAGCCTTCATACCTTTGAGTAGCCGGTTGGCTTTAACTAATTGAATCTTTGGAATCCCATTCTTTCCCTGTACTTCGACTGGCTTTGCTTGACTATCTCTAAAGCTCATACTATCGAGGCCACAATGGATGCTAGTGTGATTCTTAGATAACCAATCCATCCCAAGAAATCCATCATACATCCCAACTGGTAAGGTTCTAAAGAAAGCTGAAGTAGCATGTCCTCCTAGTTCAAAGTCAAGGGTTCCCACATAATATCGTGATACCATGGTTTTCCCATTAGCCAATTCTATTGTCATGCGTTTAGCTTGTTTTTTATCTAGGTTCAACTTTCGCAAACATTTCGGGGATAGAAAAGAATGAGTACTGCCACAATCAATGAGGAGGTTAAAAGGTTTACCTTGATTGGTTGCTGGTGTTTGAATAACAGCAAATTGTCTTTGTGCTCTAGGTTTGTCAATAGCTACATAAATTCTTGCTCTCTCTTCTTCTTCACCAAGGGTAGGTTCTCCTATGACTGCATGTGCATGTGCATTCCTACCTTGACCTCTTCCAAAGACTCTGGCTGCTCTTCCTCGTCCTCTACCTCATCCACCACCTTGTCCATTGTTAAGTCCAAAAGGACGGTGTCTTTGATCTACTTCAGTTGTTGTTGCTCCTCTATTATTCAGACGTGAACATCTGTTCCGATAATGTCCCAAATCTCCACATTCAAAGCATCAAACATCCAAGCGTGAAGGATTTTGAGCGTTAGCAGCATAAACTCTTTGTGGTTGTCCATTATTATTGGGAAGCCTTAATGGACGTCTGGCACCGTTAAAACTCTGATTTTGTTGTACTCTCCTTCTAATGTCTTGCTCCTTCATTAAGGGCTTAGCTCGTAGTAAATCATCTTGCACAGTAGTAGGTTTCATGGCTTCTAATCGCGAGCTGATTGGTTCTCTTAAACCTTGACAAAAATGGGCTAGCTACTTCTCTATGGTCATGGCGGAGCGTAACGCCTAATCCTTACAAACTTTGAGTAGTACTCTTCCAAGGGAAATTGTATTTCTTCAAGCTAAAGAACCCATTCATCTTCAATGCTTCGTGTGCAGGAGGTAAGTATCTTTCCTTCACTGCCTACTTAATTTCCCTCCAACTCTAAGAGTTCTCCAATACTCCCATGTCACGACAATGTTGTTTCCACCATAATTTTGCTTCACCAGAGAGACGAAACATCCCTAGCATCGCTTGATTTGCAGGTGTAGTCTTTGCAGCCAAGAAGTAATCATTCATAGCTTCAATCCATACTTTTGCATCCTTCTCAATGTCAATACCCTCTCCTTTAAAAGAAGGTGGTTGCATTTGTTTCAGCAATAACTTCTTCTCCTGAATCTCCGTATAGATAGCATCGTTCTGAGGTCCATTATAGGAGTGATTTGCGGATTCTCCTGAGTATACGCATATATTAACATTAATATTCGTAACAACCCAAAACATTAGGGTATTTTCTAGACTTAGACTTATCCAGTCCACTAAAGGTTTGACCACATAACTTTACCAATTTTGACTTACGTAGTCTATTAAAACTTAACCATATGACAACCAATTTTGACTTATTCAGTCCATCAAAACTTAGTCACATGACTTAACCAGTCATGACTTACCCAGCCCATCAAAACTTAATCACATGACTTAACCATTCATGACTCTTGTCAATCACACGACTTAACCAGTCATACAATTTGTTTGAAGAAAAACGACTCAATCAAATGACCTAACTAGTCAACAATCTAAAACATTACTATTCATAAACTCATCAAAACGCCATATAGGGGTCTACAAGAGATCTCTCCATGAGAAGATATAATAGAGGTTTCAACCATAGTTGTAATACACATCATCTGCAATGTCGTAAAAGATTGGTGGTTGGTGATGTGGATGTAAGAAGCGACACACAAGAGGAAGCTCGGGATAGCCAATGAAAACTTTTCCTTGAAGGTCGGTAGAGTGTGATTGTCAATAACAACTTGATTGCCAGGGATAACTGATGTCACTCTGTCATAAACCCATCTATTATGATTTGTGACTCCATCAGGTCTAGACAGTTTAAGGGAATTCTTAGGCTTGAGTTACCGGTCATCATGTATAACGATGCAGAATTATAAATTCATCTTATCGGATTAGCAACACGTTCGACTACCTCTCGTGGTTGAGGTTGGACGGTGGTGCAGCCAAAGTTGGTCCGAGCTAGGAGATGGTCTATCCCAAGCAGAGGTAGCAGCTGAGTGCAGTGCAAAAGGCTAGGGCAGGTACCAAGGCCCTAGGCAGCCAAAGGGTAGCGAGAAGGTATGTCTAAAGTGGTTTTTTAGGCCAAAGGTGTGTTGCAAAGATCCAACAAGGTTGGTGGCCTTCTGTGCCCAAGATGTGGGTTTTTTATTCTAGAGTGTAGTGCTCAGTGTGCTCTAGAAGTCGGTCAAGACGGCTCGTAAAACGGAGCCCCAATGCTCAAGATATTGCAGTTTAAAGGAATAGTGTGTAGCAGATTCCCCGACAGGCAGGGCAGCTAGTGACAGGTGGCCCGAGCTGATGTCAGTACATACATGTATAGTGCTCAAGTTGTGGAGCATGCCTGTCTTTTCGGATTGCGAATCGGAGCTGTGGATAGCAAGATATGGTCGGTTGAATTTTTTCTGGGGGCCAGGTTTGAGCCCACTTGGTTGCATTGGAAGATGTACCATCTGGCATCGTTCTAGCCTCGCCAAGGTTCTCAGTGATAGTGTGCATCATGTGGAGCCAACACAAATCAATGGTGCATCAATCGGACACTCGGTCAGCTAGATGCGGCAGGACAAAATCAGGAGGTAATACCAAAAGGGAAGTGGCAGATGCTTTTTGGCATTTTTTGCGGCCGCGGATGACGGCATAGAAGATCTCAAAATGGGGCAAAAGGCAAATGATTTGAAGGTGGACGCGATGGTTTTGTGGTCGGGTTTTCAAGCCGGTGCATAGGCCAATCGGGCAAGGCATAGCAGAATACCCAAGGCACGCAAAAAATGAGGCCTTTTCTAATCTAGGGGATGGATTTTTTGGGGGGCTTGGAGACCGCTTAAGCCAGTGAGCCATGAGGCCAGTGGGGAAGAACCCATATGCGCAGCCGGAGGGTTCAAGGGCGTGCTATATAGGGTAGCCCATGAGCCTCAATAGAAGCATGAGATGGAGAGAGGGGAGCTCCCTCACGTTGCCCTGGCGATCGCGTCCGTGTGGGTGATTGCCCGCAGGCACTGTGCTGGGAGGAAATCTCGCGGGTTTTGCCGGTGGCCGGCGAGGAGGGGCCCATGGGGCGCCCGCGGGGGGGTCTGGTGGCAACAGTGATGATGTGGCGTGCTCGCCCGACATGAGGCAGTTCCCACGAACCCTTGCGGCCCCACATTTTGAGAGAAGGACCCCCCCCCCCCCCCCCCCCCAATAGCGACCTCGCTATTGGTAGCACGAGAGGAGGATCCCGCGGAGATGAAGCACAGAGAGAGAGAGAGAGAGAGAGAGAGAGAGAGAGAGAGAGAGAGAGAGAGAGAGAGAGAGAGAGAGAGAGAGAGAGAGAGAGAGAGAGAGAGAGCTCAAAGACAAACAAGGAGCAAAGGGGAGTAGAAGCCGGACAAACAAAGAGCAAGGGAGGGCAAGCAAAGGCAAAGTGGAGGCTAGGCCAAATGAAAAGAGGGAGAGGACAAGAGGGACCAGACAAGAAAAGGTCAAAAATCAATCCAAAGGAGCAGTGAAAAGTGGAGCCTAAAGAGGGTAAAAAAGAAAAGATAAAAAATATAAAATGAAGAGCCTAGGGGGCGATAGCGACATTGCTAATGCCCCCCTCCCAAGTGCAAAAGAGAGAAGAAGAGAGCAGATAGAGCAAAGCGGTGCCCCCTTTCCCAAAAAATGCCAATTCAAGGTGCCAAGTGGACCAATTAAATTGTAAATTCCCAAATTAAATGCCCCCCCTATAAAAGTCAAAAATGGATCAAATTAGAGGCTTTTTTCCTGGCCTTTGGAGTGTTGTTTGAAGCTTGCAAAGTGGAGTTCTCTAGCAAGCTAGCCCCTCTGTAACTTTTGCTTGAAAATGGCCATGGTGATGGCAGTGCAAGCCCATGTATACGTTTTTTGAAGTGCAATCAAGCCACAGTTGCCTCCCTTGCTATTGTCTCTCCTTCCCCCCTTCTCTTTCTCTTTCTTTCAAGGTTCTCTTCGGTGTCGGTTGTGTGGATGTGTGTGCCCCCCGGACCGACAGTGTTTTGAGTGAGAGAGTGAGATTGAGTGGTTGTGTGTGTGTATGTGTAAGGGTGGAGACAGGCAATGGCAGCAGGTGTACCTTGTGTGGTGGTTTGTGGTGTGTGTGAGCAATAGAAATTGAATAGACGGTGGTCTGCTAGTGTTAAGTGTTTCTTTGAAGGTGTTTTCTGAGAGGATAGGGGTGCTGTGAATTTCCTGAGCTATAGAGAGGCCCTTTTGTTTGTGCTGGGCGTGTTCCCAGTTAATCAAAAAGAAGCAATTTTTTGCGTTCGAAGTTATGGCAGCTAGAAGCTATGGACCGATTTTCACAGGATAAGAGAGCCCTGACGAGTGGATGTCAGATTTCGAGTTGTACATGCTATCATTGCGTATGCTGAACGAGGATAGCAAAATGCAAACTTTTCCTTTGGTGATGCATGGTAGAGCTAAAGCATGGTACGACGCATTGGAAGGTGAGCCGAAGCAGGCCGGATCTACGGGCGAGGTGTGCACTCCTTGCCGCACTGTCGAAGCAAGGGACTTGCCGATACACCGTGTGCGAGCCACAAATGGCTCCAAGCACACAACAAGCCTAAACTAGCAAGCTCAAGAGAGCAAAGGGTGTGTCACTCACTGCTCTACGCATGCCTTCGTGGTGTATTCCTCGCTGCGATGAAGAAGAAGCTGCAGTCGTGCCGCGCTCAACCGCTTCGCCGCCGTCGTGCCTTCGTAATGCTCGATCGCACACACACTCCCCCTCTCTCTCTCACACACATACACACACACACACACAAGGAGGTGAAGAAGAAGAAGATGGAGATGGAGATGGAGATGGAGCAAGAGCACTCTTCTATTGCACAAATGAGAGAATGAGTGAATTTTAGGTTTAGTTGGCTTTTATATGAGCTCACCCCATTCACACTTGGGCGCCCATGCTTAGCCAACTAATCCCTTGAATGTCCCAGTTAGAGTGCGCCTCTCATCGGCGATCACTCTTACCCTTTTCCTATTGGTCCGACAAGCCCGGTACCTGACTCTACCAAATACATAATACATGTCCGTCGTAGGTGATGGGGTGTCTGTGAGCCGTGAGGGTTAACATGCCCCCCTTCTTGATGTAGATTCCGTCCTCGGAAGCTATTGAGTTGAAGCTCATTCGTCGAGGTGGAAGAGCATTTGAGATGAATGTCCTTAGCCTTCTTCAGTCACTGCAAAATCAAACAACATTGGCACAATAATTGCATTCTCATAAGTGATTAAAAAGCATATGCAGTTTTAGGTAGACAAATTGATTGGTAAAAGAATTTCAAACAATTTGTCAGCAATGAACATTAAATTGCAATGTAATCAAATGCATAAACAGATGTAAAGGTAAAAAATTAAACAAGTCTGGGGTCGCTAATTTGACGGTCGAAAGGCACTAGAGATCGACTATTAATACCATGGGTAAGCTTCTTAATTTTCTCTGGTTAATTAAGTTGTTTAATCGCGAGAGCCAAGTATTCATGTTCGAGGGCTGACTAGAGGCTATACTTAGAGGACCTTGTAGATAAGCGACGATAAAAGGAATTTCTCATGAAATCATCGCCTGACTGATTACCTTTTCTTTGACCCACCAAATTCTTTTCACAGTGATTCAATTTTGATGTGTGTGCTTATTTTGTATGCCTTGGGTTTTTTGCTTTTCAAGAAAAAGCGCCCATACTGGGAACCTCTAGGGCTCTAGTACCATAGGCGATACATGTGAGTGAAGTACCCAATCAAGCTGAGATTTCTCTTCCAGCTTAAGATTTTACAATGTGGCACTTTGATTTTTTGTTTGTTCATTTTCATCATTTTAATTTTGTAACTTTGGGGGGTCATATAACACTGATACACCTCCCCAGGCTCATCACACTAGTAAACTCCCTTTATAATACTTAAGCTAAAGGTCAATAGGGTCAAGCCCACTAGAAAGCCCTAGTACATTTCACACAATGCTGCCTAAATCGGATTAAGAACCTAAGTAACCATTGATTATTAGGAAGGCATTCCCCATGGTATTAAGAGAAGATCTCTAACACCTAACTTGGTCAAACTATCTTAGTCGGACTGCTTGATTTTTAAACCTAGACAAGTGATTATGACAAAAAATTACATTGAATTAAATGTTTGATACTAAGCAAATGCGGTGAATATTAGGCTACCAATCACAATTAAAGCAGACAATCATAGATGCAAAAAAGATAAGGGGCAATGTTAATGGACAAGAAACACCTGTTTGTGTCGATGGTCACGCTTGATTTGAAGAGTGAGTCGAGATAAAGATTCCATGAAGGTCCAAATCCTATCAATAGCAACACACTCCTGTACACACTAGGAAACAAAAGGAATGCCTCCAGGAGGCACATTAGTGGGAAAAGAGAACTTTGCTAATCACTCAACTCTAAAACAGAAACACTCCTATCGTACTAATCTTACCTACCCTCCATCCTCAAGTGATGAGGATCAAAGGTGTTTCATGACATAGGTTTCTGTTTCAGTGTACCGGATGTAAATGTGTAGGTCTGGGTCAATGTTTTGACTTTTATTGTGCATACTCGTTTGCTAATTGCTCTTGCTCTTTATTTTTTTATTTTTTGTGAGTATAAAGCTTTATATGTACATTCCCTAAGATTGGTGATTGAGAGGTCAGGGAAAAAGGTTGAGTGGGAAACAAATGAATGATGACTATCAGCAAACACTCTCCCCTTCCTTGGGTAGATCATACCGTTTGAAATGAGCTTGTTACCCTTTGAAACCAATTGTTCCAGTTGGTAATAGGTGGAGATTTTTGCCAGTAGTTTTCTATTACCTTAGGCGCCTCGTCGAGTTGCAAGGGTGGTAAGGTACTCTCCCAAGATCGAACTTGAAGTAGTTCATCAGGTGATTCTTGAACACTGGGAGGTGTGGATTCCTTTGTAGCTATATGGAGGTCCACTATTGTAGGTGGAGGCTGTGGAGAAGATTTTACCTCTACGGATGCATTACATGAGGAGCTAGAAGCTTCATGGGACTCCCCCCTTCCTGAGCTAGGTGGAACAAATCGTTCTTTCTTTGGTACCCAAACTAGCTCGGGAGCGGGTGTGTAGCATTCTGTGATTTTTTTCTTTCCACAATCATTGATTCGTTTTGGAGCTACGGGATTGGGCTCACATGGGTCAGGTGATAGGTAAGAGCACAATCTACGTTTTGGCACCCAGATTTGATCATTTCCTTGATAGTAGCCTTGGGCTTCCAATAGTCGTTTCGGGATCCATCGCAACATTTTCTTACTTTTCTTGGAGCGAGTGGTACGTTTCTTACAAGGATTTTGTTTTTTAGCACTAGCTATGGTCACTAAAGAAGATTTAGGGACCTACTTGTATGTTTTCTTCGTTACATTAGGATAAGTCTTGTCAGAAGCTATATGCATTGCTTGTAGCATATTTAAGGGTACAGGCGTTTCATCCCCCTCAAGTGTTACCCAGGTCGTCCCCCTATTTCCCCAAGTGTCTATGGTTGCTGCTAGGTGGACCCAATCCACATTGTCCGGCTCAGTCATCCCAGGTAGGATATCCATATAAGGAGAGTTCTCCCCAATATCCGTGTCTTCGTTACACGTGTAACAATACTGTAATGGAGCTGAGTGAATTGTTGTGTCTGATCGATTATCAATGATGAATTTATTTCCTAGAGGATGCGTTCGACCACTTAAAAGATCAACTCGAATGACAGAGTCTTTGAACTGTAAGTAGACGTGGTTTTTGGACCAGTCATGCACCATTTTTGCTTCCCTCATGAATGGACGCCCTAAGATCATCTCAAATGACATAGGATGCTTCGAAAAATCCATAACAATGAAAGTCTGCCTTACCTTGTGTCCCAAGACCTTGATCCTGAGATCCTTTAGCATTCCAATAGGCATAACAATAGATCCATTAGCCATTTTTACCACTACGCTTGTGGCTTCAAGGTGAGGTCGCCCCATAGACTCCCAACAACTCTTTGTCACCATGCTGACTCCCGCACCACCGTCAAGGACCCCCTTTATAGTTAATCCTTTAGTAGTGATTGGTAGAGTAGCATTAGATTCATCACCTTCAAAGTATTGCCCCAACTTGTTAACGGGTACTTCAATTACAGATTCATGTCCCGCTAGGTCAGATGGTGGTGCTAAATGTTCCTCATCATTCATTACCGAGTCAGGTTTGTTCATATGTGAAAATTGTGGTAATCTGGCCTGTAATTCTCCATTGAGGAAGGCTCAAAGAGCTGAGACTAGCTCGGGGTCTTTATATAGTTTGGACATGATGGTGGTTCTAACTTTTGAAGACATGAAATCCATCAATTTGGCAACATTTAATGGCATCTTGTGGGACGTAGGACCCTGACAAGAGAATGGTGAAGATGGAATCTCCACTTCCTCAAGGGGGTCGGGCATTCCCTCACCAAACATTCTCTCTAGTAGGAAAGGTATGTGTCCACTTTCAGATGTCCTACCCTCACTCTCTTCCCGAATGATACTGGGTATAGCTAACGGCCTGTAGTTCTTGTGAGGTTGAACTTGTGTGGGAAACACTGTGTCCGACATCTGGATATGTTTGGGTTCAGGTTCTAATGTTCGTTGAGTTTCTTCCACCAAACCCCTCAGTTGTTGGACTCGTTCAATTTCCAATGTTGGGTTTGGATAGGTTCCAATCTTTCTCTTGCAATCCTCATTTTTTGTCTCTCGTGGCTTATCTTGGGGGTTCGAAACTGGGTGGTTTAACTTTGAATACTCTTTTGGTGTTCGTCGTAAGTCCCTCTCGTGATCCTCCTCACTGGCTTGTTCCTTTGTAGTAACAGTTTTGGTCTCCGTGGTCTCTATCGAATGTGAGTCATCCTCAGGGTCATTCATATACATGGGATCCTCTCCTGTCCCTATGTTAGTCTTTGAACTAGGTTTTGAGCTAGAAGCAATAAGGGATTTCTTTCTTCATGTTTTCTTCTTTCTCGCTCGGCCAATGGATGCAGCATCTCTCTCTTCGAGGATGTAATTTTGCTTTTGGAGCATCGACCGTGTGAGTGCATTCACTGGTGCTATGTTTATAGTTGGTGGTGTCCCATCAACAATCTCTATTAAGTTCAATGGTGTGATTTTCGGTGCGTTTGGATTGTTAGGACACTGTGCGATCAAATGATCTATGCCACAACGATTACAAGTGAGTATTGGCATTGCCAATGCACTCCCTTGACTTGTTTGCATTAGTGCGGCATTCTTTTGCATTCTAATGGGGCACTCAGCTACTCGATGTGGTCCACCACATTCGTAGCACTGAAGAGGTGGTCTCCGGGCAAAACTATTAATGTTTTGGCCTCTTGCTGCTAGCGCAGTAGCTTGATATACCAGTTTGATTTGTCCCCAATGGTCTTCCATATAGTACATGGGACACTCCTCAAGCATGTCAACTCCATAGGTGATACTAGAGTCTATGTCCTCTTCGCAATCTACATAAGTACTAGATGACTCGCAACCTATTTGGTTCATAGGTGTAACTCTTGGATGAGGGGGTTGCGGTCCTAGCACTGGAGGTGGCAACGGTGTGGTTTGGACCACATTTTGGGTTCTAGGGACCATGTGCTGTAATGGCAACTGTTGCTCCATGGGTGGGGTAGGAATCAATGCAAGAACTCAAGGTGAGTCTGCCCAAGCTATAGGCGGTCTATTTTCCATGATGCGTTTAAGCATTAGGCAATCCTTCTCTTGATGGCCATACCTACCACACGTGTTACAAGTCCCATTAAACTTTACTCTAAAAGTAGGGCATTCACTCGTAGTATGTGGGCCCAAGAAAATTGAAGACCATTGTTGCTCCCTTCTTGGATACATAATAGTGTTTTGTGGAGCACGATGACCCCTAAGGCTTTCTTGGATGGCCTTGGTGAGATCTGCCAAAGTCATCTCAGATATCGTTTGCTCTTTCACGATTGGCTTTATCTTCATTGGCTCATGCCCTGATGCTTGCGAGCTACTAGACTTCGGCTCGGCAAACACTCTTTCTCCTGCAATCATTAAATTATCCTCCAATTGGATTGCATTCATGGTGACTGCTTCCCAAGTAGTTATACCTCTAATGACTAGGCCATTATAGATACTTTCATGTCGTAGTCCCCTAATGAATCTATCGAGAAATTGGTTGTTGTTGAATCGCTCGTTTGGATTGCATTGAGAATTCAAATTCTTTAGGCGACTAATGAAGTCTCTCACGGATTCACCTTCTTCTCGTTGGGCTTTCTAGAGCTGAGAGGATACACCCCAAAGTACTCCCTCTCGTATGTATTCTTTTAAGAACAGTCTCCTAAGAGTAGAGTAGATCGTTTTCTCTTCTACTCTTAAGGTTCTATACCAATCTCCATCCTTTCCGCTTAGGGTCAAACTCAAAGCCTTACACTTGTGTAGCTCATTGTGCTCTTCCAAGGAATCGCACACATGTTCAAAGACTTCCATATGCTTTCTAGACTTCCATATGCTTTCTAGCATCTCCGTCTCCACTGAATTTCTGTGTGAGCTTAGCTACTTGAACTGCCTTGCTCCTACGCTCTCTATCAGGTGCACTACGCATGTTTTCCGCAATAGAGCGACCGATAGTTTGAGCAAATGCTGCCAAATCTCCTATTTGAGCAGGTATAATGGGTGTATGTGCTCCTGGAACCACATGTGAGATGGGAGTTGGCCTTGTCCTTGGCATACGCGCGGCTCTTGGGTCCCATATTTCGTATGGTGGTGTACCAGACGGTGGTCCAAAGTTTAATGGCGTGGCCCTAGGCATAGAGGGTGCCTGATATGGCATGTTATTATTAAATGGCATGGCTCCACTTGTATAAGAGCTTGGATAATTCCATTGTGAATTGTAAGCTCTTGGAATAATCGGAGGTGTAGGAGCTACATGAGGCTGAGGTACGACAGGTGCACATGATTGATACATACATGTAGGTATAGTTGGGGGCACTGTGCTACTAGGCATCGGCGCAATGTTAACAAATGAACTCCATGGTGTGCTTCTTGTCATGCTCACCACTGGGATATGCATGGTAGCCGTAGTGTCATTAAGAGAAAGATGAGCTAGATCTGGGAAGGTAAAGCTGCCACTTGTGGGTTCAGATTGTACTGAGGCTCCTGGCGAAACAACATATGGAGGATCAATGGGGCTCACTGAGGGAGTCTCCATTTGTGATAGGGTTGGTTGGTTGGCCTTTCCCGTATCCAAGAATCTCATTAGGCCTGTTGAAGGCATGTTGATCCCTCTGTTCTGTCTTTCTAACTCGACAATCCTATGGAGGACATCACAGACTTTCTGTTGTTGCTCATCTATGCTAGTAGCACCCGATGTGGATTGTAGAACATCTAACCAACCCACATGATAGGTGTGTCCTGTGTACCGATTAGTTAAAGCTTCTGCTTGTAGGTCATACTCCCAATTTTCGTTTAGGAATATCCCATCTAGGCCTGGTGTGCTGGAGGTTTCCCTCAAGGTGGAAGCAATATTGCTCCCCATCGCTTGCCCCTCCGTGACTGCTACCTTGGGAGCACTCGGTTGCTCGGTTGGCATGATTGTTGTCATAGGAGCCTTTGCTTTCAGGTCTTGACTTTGTTCTAGCCTTCGTAGGTTCTCAATTTGCCTCTCCCTTGTTGCTTGCCTATAGCGTTCGATCTCTTGCACTTCGGCAAGACTCCTACCATCGGGTAGTAGAACCTCAGAGGGAGATAGTCCTAAAGGATCAGGAGGTGCAGTGGATGGAAAATTCACATGCACACTCTCAAGAAGCATAGGGTCTATTTAAGGCATGAATGACGAATTTACTTCCCCACTCCCTTCATTTATTTCATTAACCGCATGTTCGGAGCGAGTAGCTCTACTAACGGTCTCTTTTAAGCGGCTAAACACGCTGGACCCGGGCCGTGGGCCCATGGCATGCATGTCTTGACTATCAGGGTTTGGTGTAGGATACCCCTCCATGACTTCGTAGTCAGAGGAAGAATCACTAGACGCGATATGAGGATCTTGGGTCGCGCTACCTTGAGTCCCGGCCGAAGGTCCAGAACCTAGGGTGGAGGAATAATGGGTGCCCGCGTAAATGGAGGCACTACCAATATGCTCGTGCTCTAACACTCGTCCAGAGCGTAGGTTCATATGACTTGCACACTCTAAGCACGTTGGTGAGTGCCCGTGAAGGCCGCTCACTTAGTTTTTTTTTTTTTTTTTTAGGTGTTTATAACCCAAGTTTTTCGTTATTCTTGGTTATTTTTTGTAACCGAGCCACAAAATATGGCATGTAATAGCTCAAGATGAGCGTTTTGGCTAAAGGAACGTGCCGTGCTTTACAGCTTCCTATTCGGCTACGTGAAGCCCTCGAAATCCTAAAAGTAGTCTTTATAGTCCTCGAAATCCTAAAAATAGTTTTTAAATATAAAAAGGTGTATAAACTATATTTTAAAACTGAGGACTGAGGTCTGGGTTTGGGCTTGAGCTTGGGGAATGATCCCCAGCCCGATCCTTCTTTTTAAAATAAAATATATTTTTTTTAGATTTTTTTCTTCTTTTTTTTTTTTTTTAAAAGTCGTCGCGGACGCGCCGCGCGCGCACACACACACACACACTTAACCTACACCTAACTTATCTACTTACAGCTAATAGAGATACTGCCACACACACTCTAACACTGTTTACACAGTACTACAGTAGCTAAAAGATCTACAAAACTAACCTTACAGAACTAACATTGAACCTTACAGAACTAACATTCCATAGCTAATACCTTAATTCTAACAGTACATTGCAAAAAAATTGTAACTCCTTCTTTACAGAAAACAAAAAAGACAGTACAGTGTAACAAAAATCTTCTCCACACAACCACATACCTTCCTTCTTCACAAATCCTTCTCCACACAACCACACCTTCCTTCTTCACAAATCCTTCAATTGAAATTGCATCACAAGAAAGCGTAAAGTGCTTAACCGAGCTTAGTGTAGGGCATTTCCCCGGCAGTGGCGCCAAAAATGTGCGCTCCTTGCCGCACTGTCGAAGCAAGGGACTTGCCGATACACCGTGTGCGAGCCACAAATGGCTCCAAGCACACAACAAGCCTAAACTAGCAAGCTCAAGAGAGCAAAGGGTGTGTCACTCACCGCTCTACGCTCGCCTTCGTGGTGGATTCCTCGCCGCGATGAAGAAGAAGCTGCAGTCGTGCCGCGCTCAACCGCTTCGCTGTCGTCGTGCCTTCGTAATGCTCGATTGCACACACACTCCCCCTCTCTCTCTCTCTCACATACACACACACATACACACACAAGGAGGTGAAGAAGAAGAAGATGGAGATGGAGATGGAGCAAGAGCACTCTTCTATTGCACAAATGAGAGAATGAGTGAATTTTAGGTTTAGTTGGCTTTTATATGAGCTCACCCCATTCACACTTGGGCGCCCATGCTTAGCCAACTAATCCCTTGAATGTCCCAGTTAGAGTGCGCCTCTCATCGGCGATCACTCTTACCCTTTTCCAATTGGTCCGACAAGCCCGGTACTTGACTCTACCAAATACATAATACACGTCCGTCGTAGGTGATGGGGTGTCCGTGAGCCATGAGGGTTAACACGAGGTTTCTTCATGATTTTTTCAAGGAGACTTCCCCAATCGAGATGGATGCAAAGATGAAGGCGCTTTAGCAAGATGTAAGTGAAGAGTTCAATTTGTTTTTGTGTCATTTTGAAGAGTGTTGCGCAGAGTTAGCGGCAACCATGCAATTGGCTAATGGAGAATATTTCAAGCTAGACAAGTTCATGGCGTGCTTGCATCCCAAGGTGAGACAGAAGGTTGATTTCGAGAGCCCAGAGAATTACATGGCGCGGTAGCCATTGCACGATCAAAGAGCAAAAAGATAAAGAAGAAAATAGAGCAGGGTGTGTCAAGCTACAAGACGATGGCCCATGTTCAACCGCAGAGTCCGAGAGAGACTGCACAGGAAGATAATCATGGAAACCAAGGTGTAGCTATTGTGCCTCAAAATTGGGTGTGCACGGTACAAGATTTGTCCAAACAGATGCAGGAGTTGCGGCTCAGTGTCATGGATAGAGGACAGCCAAGAGGAGCAAGGGGTAGGGCAAGGCCACTGCCAGGTAGGTGTTACAATTGTGGAGAAGAAGGGCACTATGCACCTGATTGCCCTCAACCACACACACACACACACACACACACAGAGTGAGAGGAGGTATGTACCCACTTTTTGGCAGAGGTCGAGGTCAAGGACAATACAATGGTCCAAGAGAGCAAGCGGTGTAGAATCCTGTGCAGCCGGCTCTCCAAACTGGAGGTGAGGTCCCAAGAGTAAACATCATAGGGGTGGATAAGCAGGATGTCGATGTTTTGGCCAATAAGAGAGCAAGACTCTGAGAGAGAGACAGAGACAGAGTGGGAAACTAGAGCTCGCAAAGGCAAAGAGAAGGTGTACGAAGGTAGAGAGCAGCCCGAGCCTAGCAAAAGAAGGAGGCGTTGCAAGATCAAGAAAGCGGATTTCCAGCTAGGACGTGGCTATCCCGAGTACAATCTGGTGAGTGATGTTCAAAATCAAAGGCAAATATTACTTTTGGTCAGCTGCCGTTAGCTTTAAATCCAAAGTTAAAGGGGCAGTGGTCCACAAGCGTTAGCACTAGGCTGCCAAGAGCTAAGGGTAATGTGCAAGCATCACTGACGTTCTTCCGTTAGTGGATGCGATTATAGAGAAGAGAATCTAGGTACAAGCCTACATAGATGGTGGAGCGCAAGTTTGTGTCATGACGGAAGCAGCCATGAAAGAGACAGGAGTCAAGGTGGTAGTCAAGTCAAATGTGAGCATGAGGATGGCTAACCATACCAAAGCCATGTGTTTGGGTGTGGTGGAGGATGTGAAGGTCAAGGTGATGGGCATAGAGTGCCTGATAGACCTTTTTTGTGATGAAGGCAGGAGATAATGCTTACCCTATCATTTTGGGTAGGCCATGGCTTTTGGAAATAGGAACAAAGTAGGATTGGGAGAGCAAAGTGTTCACTTTGCCTGACAAAGAGAAAGGCAGACAAATTGTGCTTGATTTGAAGACCAAGGAGAGCAGTTCTCATCCTATGGCAGTTAAAGATGAGGGCGACACGACGAGCTATGAGTACAAAACAGAGATGGTTTATGATGAAGGCTATACTAGCACAGAGGAAGAGGAGAGCGAGGACGACATGTTGAAGATAGATGCAGACCTATTCGGGGTCACCATAGATGACTCCCCGCCTAAAGAAGAAGGTATGCAGCCTCAAGCTCATGGTTTAAGCATAGAGGAGGTTTCAAACATGTTGAGTGAAGATTTAACCAAGGGTGAAAAAGAAGGTTATGTTCAATTGTGTGAGTCCTATCCAAACACATTCGCGACGGAGTACAAGAATTTTCAGGGTGCAAAAGGGGTGGAGCACAAGATTTTTCTTAAGGAGGGACATAAGCCTAAAGCACAGAAGCTGAGAAGACTAGGAGAAATCCAAAAGGAATCCCTTTGGCAGGAGATCAATAAGTTGTTGGAGGCAGGCATCATATATCCTGTGAAGGAGTCAGAGTGGGTCTCACCAGTGGTCATAACCCCTAAGAAGAATGGGAAATGGAGAGTGTGTGTCGACTACAAGCCATTGAATTCCGCGACCAAGAGGAATCACTATCCCTTGCCGTTTCAAGACGAGATCCTAAACCAGGTGGGCTGGGCATGAAAGATACTCGATTATGAATGGATTTTCCGGGTATTTTCAGATAGGGATTGCACTTGAAGACTAGCTAAAGACCACATTCATATCTTCATGGGGTTGCTTCGCTTACTGCAGGATGCCATTTGGATTGGTAAATGCATATGCCACCTTCCAAGGTTGGATGAACAGGGTATTTGGTCCATACTTGGGCCGTTTTAGTAGGGTCTTCATGGATGATATCGGTTGCTACAGTTCAAGATTGGAGCACCTATTGAAGCTCCAGTTATGCTTTCAAAGGCTTGATGAAGAAGGAGGTCAGTTAAACCCCAAGAAGTGCAAGCTAGCACAGCCTCGAGCACAGCTGTTAGGTCATGTGGTATCACAAAACTGTATAGAGGCAGATCCCGAAAAGGTGAAGGCGTTGGTGTTGATGGAGCCACCATCACATGCTCAAGGTTTGTCTTCATTTGTTCATAAGTTGAAGTATTTATCACGTTTCTTTTGGATGTTGTCACAATATGTGCATCCTCTTCAAAAGAGGGCTCAGCAAGTGCATGGTTATGAATGGGATGGGGAAGCTCAGGAGGCTTTTGATAGAGTCAAGGAGATTTTGTGTCAGTTGCCAACGGTGTGTCCTCCCAATCGAGAGGACGACTTCTATGTGTCTATGATGGTGGGCACAGTTTCTATTGGAGCGGTTCTACTGCAAAAGGTAGGGAGAAGCTACAACCCGATATACTTCAAGAGCAGGGTGATTAGCCCACGAGAGGCTACCTACACTGAGGCAGAGCAATGGGTGATGCCTCTGGTCTTTGCTTGCAGGAAGTTCAAAGTACATTTGATTGTGCGTAAGTTTTTTGTGTTGACAGCTAATAATCTATTGCCAGAGGTAGTGCTACATTATAAGCCAGGAAGGAGGATTATGAAGTGGGTGTTGGAGGTACAGGAGTTCGAGTTCGAGTTCAAGGTAGATCACATGAGTCGGTCTCACCTAGTAGACATTCTTGTCAGCAAGGCCATCAGTTTGCCGGCCTATCCAAGAGTGGTACGAGATGAAGCTAAGGAGGAACCCGACTTGGAAGATGCTTTTACAATGTGGTTAGACGGAGCATATCGAAGAGTAGTGCAGAAGGCAGGAGGAGGTGTGGTGATACACGACCCACACGGCAAAGCTATATTTTTTAAGGCATATGATCTGGAGGATGTCCACATCAATAATGAGGCAGAGTATCTCACTCTGCATTTGGGTCTTAAGCAATGCATAGAGTTTGGCAATTCAAGGTTGGTGGTGAAACGAGATGCGTTGCTAGTCATCAAGCAACTGTTAGGCCAATGGCAGGTAAAGCAAGATTCTTTGAAGCATTGATTCTTTTCCATCAAGAAGATGCTGAAGTCTTTTGAAGAAGTCCAATTCAAGCAAGTGAAGAGAGACCAGAACCAAGAGGCGGATCAGTTAGCTAGCAGCAGAGTACAGGTGCATGTTGCAGGTCTATATGTGGCCCCAGCCACTTATGCAAGTAGAGAAATTCTTAAGGAGATTGAAGGTTTTTTGAGTACAGGGCAATGTTCAGAAGGTTTGTCCAAGCTACAAAAGAGAAGAGTGGTGCAAAGGCTCGCAAATTCACACTGGTAGGTGAAGATCTCATGAAATATGGGCGTGACGGAGTGCTTAGAAGGGTGTTGTACAAAGAAGAGATAGGAATGGTGCTGAAGCAATGCCATGAAGAGAGAGGACACTAGGGCAAAGACCGGGTTCTGTTTCAGGTGCTTAGAGCAGGCTTTTGGTGGTCTTCCATGGTGAAGGACATGCATTACTGGTGCAAGACGTGCCACGAGTGTAACTATAGGTGAAAGATGACTGGTAGCGGAGTCACAGGGTGCCATCATCGCACAAAGTGCTTTCAAGAAGTGGGGTCTGGATGCAATAGGCCCTCTCCCAAAGTCTACAAGCAGTAAGAAGTACGTGGTGGTAGCCATTGACTACCTTACAAGGTGGGTCGAAGCCAAAGCAGTGAAGGAAGTAAATACTAATGTGGTGGCTCAGTTTTTGTTTGATAACATTTGTTGCCGCTTTGGTGTTCCATGGGTGTTAGTTTCTGATAGGGGTCAGGGGTTTAGAAGCAAGCTTATGAGCGCCTTAGTGGAAAAATTAAAGATTCAGCATAGGTTTTCCTCACCCTATCACCCCCAATGAAATGGTCTAGTCGAGAGTGCTAATGGTCAAATTGTCAAGATGCTAACGAAGTATGTGTATAAGCAGGAAGCTGAGTGGGAAGAAAATCTAGAGAACTCTCTGTGGGCGTATAGGACGTCCTATAAAGTGGCTACAAACTTCACTCCATTCGAGCTTGTCTATGGTAAGGAGGCAGTGTTGCCGGTACATGCACAACGAGGTGCTTTAAAGGGTATGTGGCATGTCAATGCCACTCAACAAGGAGTTTTGCACATCGGATAGCCAGTTTGGAGGCTTTGCAGATGGACAGAGAGGCAATGGCAGACTACTATGTGAAGCAGAGGGAGAAGCGGGTTGCCAAGTTCAATCAGAACCTGCAATCAGAACCTGCCGGACAAGAAGATAGAGGAAGGAGACCTTGTCATGAAGTACAAAAGCTACCTGGATTTCACATTCCAAAAGAAGTTCAAGAAGAAGTGGATAGGTCCGTATAAAGTGAAAAAGACCTTTCCGAATGGGACGTATCAACTAGTAAGAGCAAATGGAAAGCTTCTTAGGAACAGGGTGAATGGTGTGTGGCTTAAACTGTATTTTGAGAGGAATCTAATGCCTGAAGTGTAGGAAATTATAGTCAAGGGGGGTGGGCAACGCACCTAAAGCATGCAGTGTGCGGAAGTGAGGAGATGAAGCTTTTGTACATAATTTGTACATACAGTCATGGTTTTGTGAGTGATTTTAATCGTCAGTTTGGTGTGCCAATTTCAAAGTTTTGTACATATGCTTTTGGTCGAACATAAATGTTCTCGATGAGGGGACTGGGCAATGATGGTGCAGCCAAAGTTGGTCCGAGCTAGGAGATGGTCTATGCCAGGCAGAGGTAGCAGCTGAGTGCAGTGCAGAAGGCTAGGGCAGGTACCAAGGCCCTAGGCAGCCAAAGGGTAGCGAGAAGGTATGTCTAAAGCGGTTTTTTAGGCCAAAGGAGTGTTGCAAAGAACCAAGCAAGTTGGTGGCCTTCTGTGCCCGAGATGTGGGTTTTTTGTGCTAGAGTGTAGTGCTCAGTGTGCTCTAGAAGTCGATCCAGACAGCTCGTCAAACGGAGCCCCGATGCTCAAGATATTGTAGTTTAAAGGAATAGTGTGTAGTAGATCCCCCGACGGACAGGGCAGCTGGGGACAGGTGAAGGAGTACGAGCGGAAGTGCGACGCGAGAGAGAGTGCGAGAAGAAGAGGACGACGATATGGTGAACTCACTCTACTGTAATGTGTAGAGCATAGTGAGTTCTTATTAGGTTTTAACAAAAGAATATGTGTACATACCTGGCGGCCCGCCCACTTACCTGGGCGACCACATTGGGCTTTATACCCCAACAACCTCCCACTTAAAGTCCAATGTGGTACTTTAAGTGTGAGAGAAGCTACTATACAAGCTAATATACAAGAGATGTAGAGAAGTGATGTACTACCCTACACCTAACTGCTTGCGAAAATGCGCAAAGCTCTCTGAGGGAAGTCCTTTTGTAAGTAGATCGGCAGGATTTTCTGTGGTGTGAACTTTGACAAGCTGAAGTTGCTTATCCTCAAGCATTTCCCTGATGAAATGATACTTCACATCCACATGATTTGTCTTTGAGTGATAAACTGGATTGCGAGCCAATTGTATAGCACTTTGACTATCACAATATAACACAGGCATCTCTTCTTTGATTCCCAAATCTGTTACTAGTCGATTAAGCCAAATTGATTCTTTGCATGCCTCTGATGCTGCAACATATTCAGCCTCTGTAGTAGACTGAGTAACACAATCTTGTAATCTAGAACGCCATGATACTGCTCCACCAGCCAATGTAAAGACATACCCTGACGTAGACCTTCGGTTGTCTAAGTCACCTGCATAATCTGAGTCTATAAAACCCTTTACACTTAGCTCCTGACTCCCATAGCATATACGCATACTCTTTGTAGCTTTCAGGTATCTCAATATTCCTTTCACTGCCTCCCAATGTTTCTTGCCTGGGTTTGACATGTATCGACTTACTACTCCCACTGCAAATGCAATGTCTGGGCGAGTAGCAATCATTGCATACATCAAAATACCCATTGCAGACGCATATGGAATCTTATCCATTTCAGCCTGTTCTTCCTCAGACACAGGACAATCTTGTTTGCTAAGTTTCACATATGGTGGCAGTGGAACACTCAATGCCTTTCCCTTCTCCATATTGAAACGTTGCAAAACCTTGTCAATATACTCTGTTTGAGATAACCAACTCAACTTCTTTGATCTGTCTCTCTCAATGCGCATACCAAGTATATGACTTGCCTCACCCATGTCTTTCATGTCAAACGATTTTGCCATCTTTGGCTTCAAAGCTGAAATTTCTTCCAAGTGCTTGCCAGCAATCAACATGTCATCCACATACAAAATAAGGATCAGCCAACTGCCATCCTTAGCCTTCTTTGTATATAGACAGTGATCGAACTCACTATGTTTGTAGCCTTGAGAAAGCATAAACTTGTGGAATTTATGGTATCATGCCCTCGGTGATTGTTTTAAGCCATAAAGACTCTTTAACAATTGGCATACCCAATCTTCCTTGCCTTTCTCAACAAACCCTTCTGGCTGCTGCATGTAAATTTCCACATCTAAATCACCATGCAAGAACGCTGTCTTGACATCCATTTGGTGCAACACCAAATCTAATATGGCAACCAATGCAAGAAAGCATCTCAATGTAATCATCTTGACCACCGGAGAGAAGACTTCATCAAAGTCAATGCCTTGTTCTTGCTTAAAGCCCTTGGCAACAAGCCTTGCTTTGTACTTTGGCTGACTATCATGAGCGGTGATCTTATACCTGTAAACCCATTTACAAGGTAGAGCCTTTTTGCCCTGTGGTAATTTAACTAGCTTCCATGTCTTGTTTTTATGCAGAGCTGTCATCTCTGACTACATGGCCAATTGCCAATTCCCGGAGTCCTTCATTTGCACTACTTCCTTGTAACATGAAGGCTCATTGCAATCAGTCAACATGACATAATTCATAGATGGAACAAACCTATCAGGAGGTCGCGTGACACGTCCAGATCTACGCACAATAGGTGGCTCAGGCTCAGCCACAACCTGTGGTTCCACTCTATCCTGTCCTTGCTCCTCTTGAGCCCTGACATTATGTCTTGCACGTGCAGGTCCATCTTCTTGGAAGACAACTCTTCTAATCTCCTCAACCCTCTCTGGTTTAGAATGATATTTGGATTCATTAAAGTGAACATCATTGCTGCGAACAACCTTTCTGGATTCGGGATCCCAAAGTCTGTACCCCATCTCACCAGAATTACCATAGCCTAGAAAGATGCACTTTCTACTCTTTGGCTCAAGTTTGTTCCTAAATTCCTTTGGAACGTGAGTATATGCCTCACAGCCAAAGACTCTGAGATGCTTGTATGAGGGCATTTTGCCTGACCATACCATCTCTGGCACTGAATCCTTCTGCAAAACCTTGCTAGGAGATCTATGAACAGCTGTTCATACAGCTTCAGCCCAAAACCCATTTGGCAGATGTGCATTAGACAACATACTTCTGACCTTCTCTTGTATGGTCCTATTCATCCTCTCAGCAACACCATTTTGAGGAGGATTGTAAGGAGCAGTAAGTTCACGTTTTATACCTTTTGACTCACAAAAGTCCTGAAAGGCCTTTGAAACATACTCTCCACCATTGTCAGTGCGTAAGCATTTAAGCTTCTTTCCACTCTGATTCTCCACAAGTGTCACAAACGTTTTGAAAACACTAAACGCTTCATCCTTGTGCTTGAGAAAGTAAACCCATACTTTCCTCGAGTAATCATTTATAAATGTCATAAAGTAAGAAGCTCCCCCTAGAGATAGGTTAGGTATAGGTCCACACTAATCACTATGAACAAGTGCCAACTGTGTATCTCTTCTATTGCTTCTATGCTTATGTGGCTGATGTGTTTGCTTACCATACAGACAATGTTCACAGAATTCAAAATCATTAAATGAAAAGCCACGCAAATAACCAGAACGAGACAAGATTTCCATTCCCTTCTTGGACATATGTCCTAACCGGCTATGCCACAAAGAAACGTTCGACTGCTCGGTTACATTGATTACATTTTTAGAGACATTTGATACATAAATCATGTAAAGTCCTCCAAACTTTACTCCATGTGCTACTATCATAGAACCCTTGGATATCTTCCACATGTTCTGTCCAAAAGTGGTGACGTAGCCAGCATCATCAAGTAAACCTGTGTTGATCAAGCTCTTTGTAATTGCGGGAACATGTCTCACATTCTTCAGCGTGAAAGAAGAGCCATTCTGAAACTTCAATTGTACATCTCCAACACCTAAGATCTCACATGTCTGCCCATTGCTGCTTTCCATGTGAGCCTATTAAAGCCTTACAAAGGAGAGCCACCTCAAGAACCAACTATTGAAGACCCACCGGAGATCGAGGACCAAGAGGAGGTGCTTCAGCCCGAGTCCATTCTCCGACATGAAGACAAGGTATTAAGAGGCGGTAAGACTATCCGACGATATCTTATTAAGTTTAAGAATTATCCTTTTGAAGATGCTAGATGGATGCAAGGCATACAATTAAAGGATAACCTAAACCTTGTCAATGCTTACAATGCTTCCCAAGAGTAAGCAAATGTACAAAATGTTAAAAATGAACAAAGTTTTTGTCTTATAAGACTCTTTTTTTCTTTATTTGTGCACAAAAATGAAGTGGTATGCATGCTTAGATCAAGTTTGCGGAGACGACGTCTCCCAAACACCAAGTAGAGCTTGTCACTCTACTATGGAAGATTGATAGGACTAATGTGCAGACATGCTTGCGGCAGCCTCAGGCTCTCAAGCGCCAAATGGACTAGTCATCCATTGTGGAATGATGTCGTAGGGTAACATAGGGATCCTCTACCCGCTAAGAAAAGGACTCATGAACATGCTTTATCTTCTCTACACCATAGTCGAGGACGACTATGATTTTAAGAGAGAGGTAATGTCATAATAATCAATATCTAATTCTCCTAAATGATTTTCTCATATTAAACTGATCATTTAATGTGGGGAAGTGCCAAGGGAGAAAAGGCTAGAATATTGGTTAAGCTAGTAGACCGGCCACAGTAGGGATCCAAAGGAGGGAAAATAGGGATCCAAAGGGGGGGCCATCTGCAAAAGAGCCATGTGCAACAATGGGCTAAAAAGACCCTAAGGTTCCGCCCATTAAGACTTCCAAAATGCTAAGGTTCCAAAATTCAAAGGTTGTGTCCAAAGGTCAACCCTAGGGAAAATTGGATGCTTTGTGTGTGCCCTAAAAGTCTTTGCACATCCCTACATGGGAGGGGGCGAGCCCTTCTTCTAGGGGATGAGAGATAAAGCCACACGCACACACACAAGCCCCTTTACACAAAGGGAATTAGGGACACATGTCAGCTCCCTAGCCCAGATGCCCACAAGGTGTGCCCAATTCCTATTGGATGACCCTTGAAGTGGACCAATGAGAATTAAGCTAGAGTAAATCTAGTTTAATTAATTTAAAAACATTTAATAAAAGAAACCAATAAGAATTAAGTCTTCTAGAAGACTATTGGGCAGTCTCCCAAAGGGTCCAATAAGCATTCAGGAGCCCCATGGCTTGCCTGATTCCTATTGGCCAGGAGGAAAAGGGGTCCAATGAGAGTTTAGTTTAATTATTTAATTACCTAAAGCTCTCACAAAAGGGGAAAGGGGGACACATGTCAGAAGGCTATCACTTATGCTGCTTAATTGTGATTGGCTTGACTTGGGGAGGGCCAATGAGGCTGCAGGAAGAGAAAATAGCAAGGGGGATCGCCCAAGAGAGAGAGGGGGCTGATTTTTGGCAAGGCATTATCACACACACACACTCACACACAGTCTATGTGTGAAGCAAAGAAGACTATCTCTTCCCAAGCTTTAATGGAGAGCTCATCACCTACTCCAAGCTTGTGAGATAGAAGCCTACATCAACACTCTCTTGGCATGTGGATGCAAATCCAACCAAGAGCCAAGCTTCAGTGCATGCTCATCTCCTCTACCAAGCTAATTACTAAGCTAAGCTATGCTAATATGAGTGATTATGTGAGGAGATGTACATCTTTCTCGTAAGATACTCCTTCTTCCTCTCAATCTACTCTCATACCCTCTCACCATCTTCGAAGGTATGTGAGGTCTTGGGTCTGAGAACGGGGATAGTTAAAGTTGTGTTTGTTAAGTGTTTTGCTTAGTGCATGAAGCTTTCATCTTCATTGCACTAGCTAGTCTTGAAGGAACACAAAGAATTGTATTGTACAATGTCTCTCTTGATGGGAGAAACCATAATACAAAGCCTTTTGGAGGGGGGACCGGCTCCATGCAAATCCGGTCCTCAATTGTTGTCATTAGCTTAATTTCTCTCTCTTTTGAAAGTATTGTCGATGCTATCTAACTGGGTGTTATCCTTTTTGTTGCTCTCTCCACCCAAGCACTCTTGTAATTCTCATTAGGAATCTATTCTAATGAAATGCCCACTATGTTCATGCTAATTTCCGCTACACATAAGTTATTAGGCCATTAAATGTTACATCATCTTTGAGCTTGCAATACCTGGCTCCACTGAAATCTGTTAACATCTGGGAGTTCTCTAAATCTGGCTTTACTCTGATCAAGAGGATCGTGGCTCATGTGTTTCTTTTGCTGCTCATCAAGTATCTATAGCTTTTTGAATCTGTATACAAAACCTTATCTCCAATGTAGCCATGGAGCTATAAAATTTGGTCCGTTGCAATTGTACTCTCAGCTCGACTTGAGTTCATGTTGATTGGTTTTGTAAAAACTATCTCTTAGCAAATCTCGATGTTGATTAGCAGATTTACTCCTGCTTGAGTTCGATAAGACTGCTTTTGCCAAAGTACTTTTGGCAGTTGATTTCTCTTAGACTCACAAGAGTTGATTAACTCTAGCTCGAAAGTGTTAGGATTATTGGAGCCTTTGAAATGATGAAAATCTAGGCCTTGAATAACCTAACATGCAGATTAGATTGTTATCCAATTTTTCCACTTGACTTGAATCCAGCTCTTGTCAAGCTCCTAATTCTTTGCCTGCAACCTGGTTCTTCAATGTGAGCTAAGTGAGTCAACAATTGAGATTTCCAAATTCTATCCTTGCAAGGAGCTAAAGGACTAATCTGCAACTTGAAAAATGAGTTATCATGTATTAATTTTGATCCGATGGAACCCAAACTTGGCCGGTGGCCTTGTATTATGTTGTTCTAACACTATACAAGCTCGAAAGTCCAAATCTTATTTCTGGGGCTCAAAAGTAAATAATCCCGATTATTTACTTTTCTCAGTTTCTACACTTTTTAGGCTTTTTGCCAAGTAATTACCTTGTTGTGGTCTTTGGACAAGTTTGGTTGAGTTTAATCAAGATTTGTCCAAGTTTTCAACTGTTTAGTGTCTGCAGACTCTGATTCCAAGAATCTGGCTTAAGTCTCAATTTTGTGATCCAAATTTCACCAAATTTGATTTGTGGAGTCTACTTGATGTACTTGACCCTGTGGCATACTCAATTGTGCCAAATTTCTCAATTCTAGAGCAAATGTAAATAATCACAATTATTTACTACAGGGATTTTTTTGTGAACTTTTTTTTTCCTCAAAAGTAAATAATCGTGATTATTTAATTTTGGTAATTTTTTGCATATTTTTGGTCATTTGAGCATGCACGCTTGTTTAACACATCAATATAAGCCTATGAGTCAATTTTCACTGAATTTAAACAAGATTTACAAAGTCACACTCAAGTTCTCGACATTCAGTACAGATTTCAGTTTTTATCAAGGTTTTGGTCTGTTTTGTGATCCAAACTTCATGAGCCTTCACAAAAAATGTTTGCAATCATGCTTAGAGTCTATGGTATCAACCTTGGTCATTTTTGAGCTAAAAGTAAATAATCACGATTATTTACTTTTGACCTAAAATGATAACTTTTTTCAACTTTTTCAGTGGACAGTCTTTTTATGATCTATTTTGAGCCTATGAATCTAAAACTTAATTTGAACAAGATTCATCTAGTCAGACACAATTTCTCGAGAATCAGTACAGATTTCAGTTTTTATCAAGGTTTTAGTCTGTTTTGTGGTCCAAACTTCATGAGCCTTCACAAAAGTTGTTTGCAATCATGCATAGAGTCTCTGGTATCAACCTTGATCAGTTTTGAGCCAAAAGTTAATAATCTTGATTATTAACTTTTTGACCTAAAATGAACACTTTTTTAACTTTTTCCCTATACAATCTTTTTATGATCTATTTTGAGTCTCTGAGTCAAGTTAAAACTTAATTTGAACAAGATTTATAAAGTTTATCAAGTGTTTCGTGTCTGCAGACTCTGATTTTAAGAATCTGGCTTAAGTCTCACTTTTGCGATCTAAATTTCACCAAAATGGATTTGTGAGGTCTACTTGATGTGCTTGACCTTGTGGTATGCCCAAATATGCAAGATTGTCAATTTTTGGAGCATATGTAAATAATCATGATCATTTACTTCAGGTAAATTTTTGCAAGTTTTTGTCCCAATCTTGACACAGATCTCTTAAGCACCTCAAGTTAAGGTCTCTAGCCAAGTTTCATCAAGTTTGGACAAGTTTTGGTCAAATGGTCATCAATTTTCTGTCCGTAGACCTGACTTTGCAAATTTAGTCACAATTTTCAATCCAATGATCCAAATCTTACCAAATTTGGTTTGTGGGCTTATTACAACATGGTAAAACTAGTGGTATGCTGACTTGGTCAAAAAAGGTGAAAATGGGGCAGATGTAAATAATCGCGATTATTTACAACTGATAAATTTTTTCATCTTTTTGATCAAGTGATCATGTACACAGGTTTATCACATCAATATAAGCCTATGAATCAAATTTCATCAAGTTTGGACAATTTTTTTCTCAATTTACACTCAAGTTTTCAAAAGTCAGTACAAACTTTAGTTTTTATCCAGTTTTTGGTCAATATGGTGATCCAAATTCTATGGTCCTTTACAAAAGTTGTTTGTACACATTAATGAGTCACTGGTATGAACCTTTGGTCAAATCTGAGCTGAAAGTTAATAATCGTGATGATTAGCTTTTGGCCCAAAACTAACACTTTTTTGAACTTTTTCACTGGACAGTCTTTTCATGATCTATTTTGAGCCTATGAATCAAGTCAAAACTTAATTTGGCTTAAAATGTCAAGAAAAAGTAAATAATCTGAGTTTTGGCAAAATCTTGAAATTTTTACCTCAAAGTGTTCTTGAGCTTACCCATTGGATCATACAACGTTTAGGCTTACTGTCCAGTTGGATTGACTGGTTTGCAGTCTTTTCGTGCTATTTCTAGCCATAGACTTGAAATTCTGCAACTTCCAATAACAATTCACACGATTCTTTCATAGAGAGCAATGTTTTGAAATCCATCTCGGATCCTACATACCCTACTCCTAAATTCTCATGCAAAGGGATTGTGGAAAGTGTCCACAAACACTAGTTTTCTTGCTTTTTATGGTTTTCTGAGCATTGATCTTAAGACTTATCTCGTCTACCAATCATTCTCAAAATCCTACTCTATCTTTACAATCCTACAATCCTAAAGGTACACGGCAAGTACAACTTACCTCCAAGCTACCTCTACATAGCAAAAGACGACAATCTTAAGCTATGTGGTTTCTAAAAAGAAAGTTTTATTCTAGGTGAACCTAAAGGAAGTTAATGGACAACTACACAAGACGTTCGTGTTTTCTCTAGTTTAGGTCTATTCGTCCCCGACAGCAGCGCCAAATGTGGGACGCATGTCTAACCTCACCATCCTATCTTATTGCAATATTAGCGAGAACCACAATTAGTTTGTCAAACCATGGGACGAAGCTGACTCGACTAGTCCATAGAGGCTACAAGGGGTTGTCAATCTTGTGGAAAACAACTAACAAGTCGCATCTAACTCAAGCTACTCAAGTGACTAAAATCACCAAAAGCTAATCGCTCATCGGCAAACAAATCACATCTGCTACAGCATCAAATGACGTCCAAACGTAACGAAACTTCTAGGACAAGTTTATAAGACCTAAGCACACATACTTATGGTCACAAATCCCACTTTAGGTCAAGTTTTCAAAATCGTGATTATTAACATCAGTGGATCTTTGACCTAGTCATTTTCGACCCAGAATGCATCTAAATGCTTAGCAATGATGCCCCAATACCCCGCCTATGCTTAGAGTGTAAATTCCTAGTTATGATAAAATTAGGCCGAGGGTCGGTGACGCCAAAAGCTACGAACTACTATCAACTGCTTACGTCAATGCGTAGAGCGTTTACATGCGGTTGCAATGCAACAAACGTGACTGCAATGTGACAACCGGGGAGGGAGTAGGAAGCGCGAGAAGGAGAGGAGTGAGCACCGCTAGCTGACACTGTGTATTTCTTATCCAAAAACTTATTAAAATCTTTACAAAGTTGGCTTTTATACCTTAGCCAAGGTCTAAAATGTGTAATGTCCGACGCCCAAGACCTTTGAGGCTCCACACTTATTGTATCTACAACCCAGGTACACTAAGTGACCTATGCTATACATCTTGGAACTCTTATTGAGCCCCTAACATGTTACAATTATCTGATGGATAAATAATTTGGGAAATTATAATACATGGCCATTTTGGAAAAATGTGAAAAGTGTGTAACTCCAATCTTCACTGCTTCTTTATATTCATTCTTGATGTGCATTTCTACGTCTTTGATCTTTGGTCTTTAGCAGCTTTTGTTAACTGACGTTGACTCGGTTAACATCACTATTTCTAACAGACTTGTTTGAAGGACTTGAAATAGGACCAATTGCCAAGAGACTGGGAGTTGAATCAAATAGACGTATCAGACCAGCTGATTTTCAAAAATGGATCAAAAAAAAATACAATGAATCTGGAGATCCATACGACCACTTAGCAAGCTTTAAACAAGTGCTAAGAGCGGAACGCATATTTGATTTCCATACTCAATTCGAGGGGTTTAAAATGACATTAGAAGAAAAAGAATTAACATGGTTTCAAAACATTCCACCAAGGTCAATCATGGATTTAAATACATTAGTTCAAGGATTTGTAGCGCTTGTTCCAAAACGGGGATCAAACACAATACTGTAGCTCAAATCTATAGCTTCAAATAGAAACAAGGTGAGTCTGTTAGGGATTGTGCAACTCGAATGAAGCAATACATTGCAAGATGCCCAGAGTTAGAGATACCTGCAGAAGAAAGACTAGTATCATTGTTTCTAGAGGGACTGCTAAACAAAGAACTTCATGCTATATTGTATAGCAAGAAGCATACAACCCTAGAAGAGTGTGTGTCAGATGCTATTGACTTAGGGAACAATTGTGATATTTTTAATGAAGAAGATGACCCTAAGGATAATCAAAGCGAGGAAACAGCATCCACCAAACCAACACAAGTGGGAACGGCTGCTGCAGCACCGCTTTCAACCATAGAAGACATGCTCAAAAGGGTGAATAACATGATGAATAACATGCAAAAAGCACCTATGAGGGGACCAGGGCAAGGGATACCTCAACAAGGACAACCAATTAGGCCGCATAAATTGTGTGCAATCGAGGGTAAGTGTACCAACCATGAGACCAATGAGTGCTATTACCGACCAAAGTATGATGGGAATGTTCAATATGTGTCTATGAGACCACAAGGACAACCCATGTACAGATATCAGCCTAATATGGCCCCATCTCAAAGATCACCGATGAGTATGGAAAGACCTCAACCCATGTTGGGTCAAAAACTTCCATATCTGGGACATAATGCAATGCCTGTAAAGTACATGCATCTAGAGAAAATCATAGATGAACAAGCACTAGTGCCTATTACAACCTATGCCGAGCATGGTCCATCTATATTAATGGTAGAAGAAGATTGGTATAATTCACATCCACCACCAATGGAATAACCTGTGACTTCTACTACACCAGAGCTGGCACCAATGTATTATGTAGATAATCAAGGCGTTAGACCTCCTATGGTAAGACCCATGATTAAACCAAGAACTGGAAACTGTCATAACTGTGGTGCAGATGATCATTGGCAAAATGAATGCCCAGAGCCTGACAAGAACCTCAAGAAAATTGAAGCTTATTGTATACAATGTTGCAAAAAGGGAGGACACTTCCTTGAATAATGTCCAAAAAATCTTTCAAACATGGATAAAACAGTAGTGAACGTAGTCCAAGTGATACCTAGTAGCTCATCTTAGAGTGAACCGATTGTTCCAATCAAGGTAATCACCAGAGCTCAGGCTAAGAAAAAGAAATATAACTCCTCTAATGATTCAGAGAATACAAAACTTTCCTCTCAAAATACCAAAAGAAGAAGAAACAAAACGTATGAGATGAGAAAACAGAAACAAAGGGCTGAAATCAAGGAGAAAGCAAAGAAACTGTTCCAAGAAAAGGTGAAAGAAACTGGAAGTGAAATCAAAGAAACCATCGTGAAATTTGGAGGATCAATTTTGGTAGAAAAAATTTTTGAGCCAATTAATGCAACCTTGGAAGCTTACCAAGCGGGATTTAAAGCAGGCCAAAACATGGAAAACAAATGGAAAAACTATCCTACTCCAGACATGGAAGCAGCTAAGCTTGAAGCTGTTAGGAAATAAGACGTAGCTAAATAGATAATTGAGTAGATTACTTAATGGAGAGAGACAGATTTATATACACGAGATTATAGAGAGAGAGAGAGTACACACGATATACGTGGTTCACCCAATGTGGGCTACGTCCACGAGAAAGCAGCCACTCAATGGCTTTAGTACTTCAAAACAAGAAGTAGTTTACAAAGGGATTATACCCTTAATGGAGCTCCCGCCTTGCTTCACTCTCACCACCTCACACTCACCTTGTTGCATCAACTTCACACACTATATAATGTGTGTAGAAATGGCCTCCTTTTATAGGCCAAAAGGGCTGCCCTCTCTTATGAGAGACAGCCATGTGTAGCCGCCCTTGTGCGAATAAGTCCAAATCGGACCCTCCAATCCGCCCATGTGTGGCCGCCCTTGAGAAGACAAGTCCGCTTTTGAATTCGGCCACCGGCCATTGAATTTGGCCACCGGCCACCGGCCATTGACTTCCGACCACCGGCCACCGGCCATTGACTTCCGACCACCGGCCATCGGCCATTGACTACCGGCCACCGGCCAACCAACCGGTTGTTTTCCGACCACTTTCCGACCGCCGTCCAGCCATAATATTTCGGCGAAAGAGAATATTCCGGCGAAAAAAAAACTCGGGGGCCTCCGCCCCCGAGGCCTTTAAAGTTGCCCCTGATTCGTGTCCGTGAAAATTTTGGTTTCCGGTGAGTGATTTTCCTTCACGCACGATGGCTTCTCCTCATAATGGGGGCCTTACAAATGTGCGCTTTTACCACAAAAAATTACAAGGGTAAATCAGGCTCCATACTTAACAGAAGCTTATCAAAATTTGGTAAGAATTACTCAAGAGATGCTGGAAAAAAAAAAACCAAACTCGAAAGTATGGCACAACCTAAGGAGCTTGTGGTAGGAACTAGTAAAGAAAAATCCAAAGTGGTGGTAGAACCCCATCTTGAAACAAAAGAGCCAAAACTTATAGTACCTGACAACGAAGATGCCTTAGACGGAATTCCATTAGAAGAAGACTAGCCAGGACACTTATGGGAAGATGTTAGAGAGATTAATGATGGGAGCCTAACTCGGATTGCTCTTTGGAAGACAGCAAAAGAAAACCTCGACATCAGAAACCCTTGAGTCAATTACTCAAGCCCCAACTCTTGCACATCATATGTCTTCAAAGCATGGTAGAGCCAACCAAGGCTATGCATAGACACGATTGTTCATCCCATGCACACAGCTATCCCGGAGTACGCCATCTAGGACGGTAAAGGGAACTAAGTAATTAAGAACACGTGTGATTTTTTGCAAAATTACCTAATAATGCCCTTAAAAATCATCAACAAGGGAATTTTAACTGATAACATCTTTGCGATGAGTATAAATAGTGTATATACTATCAAAAAATCATCAAAAAATAGTCTTTTTTGGTTATTTTTCATCAATTTTCTTGATATTGGGACTTAAAAATGGAGAAATCCAACAAAAAACAATAAAGCTGTGTTTTTCAATGGATTTTCTTAATTATTAGATTTTCACTTTGCTTTTTAAGCACATTTCTTTTTTATTTTTATTTTTTTTAATAAACAAGTCAAAAAAATTAATAATAAATAGCAAATGAGCTCAGATGATAAAACTGAAGATACACAGATGATCAGAAAGACAAGGCGGACAGGCACAAAAATTTTTAATCTATTCGGCAGATGGAAGCGGGAAGCCTATATTAGGCGGCCAAAGCCTACTTTTGCAAAATTCATGCAGAATGAGCTACAGGAGTCCGATTGGAGAAATTTTTGAGTCTAACATAGATTTCACGACATAGGAAGACTAACAAGGGAATTTGGGAAAAATGGTTCGGGAAGTCCGAGTATAAATATCCAAAGTAGTCTAAAATCACCTCATTTCCACTTGTCGCCTTTGGGGAGAGAGCTTTTGACCTTCTTCGCGTGCATTTTCCGGAGTCCACTGTTGCCTGTTTACAGCGCCGTCTCACACGAGACATGAGGGGTAAGTCCTATACTTATCAACGATTCATTATGTACGGCCAGTAGCTGGTCTAGACCCCAAGAAAAAACCCTAGAATCTGAGCAATGCACGAAGTCCTACGATCAAAAATTGACCATAGCGGCCTCTCAGCTCAACCAAATCGGATGAGACTTGAATTGTAGCATGCCCCTACATAATAGAACACTTCTATATCAACAGTTGACCATTCAGCAGGGGTCAAGGGGGTCCCAAGTAGAAAAGCTAGGTTTTTTGCAGATGCCAAAATTGGATTCTGACTCCACAGACAGCTTATAGACTGGGTCTATACACAATGTATATGGTTGGTTTCATAAAATCAATCAAGGCAAGCTCTCGAAAAGCAGAAAACATCTCGAAGGCTACAAAGCGTCAAATTTGACATACGAAGTCAAACTGACTCCAAATGGGCCAAAAATGGATGAGTTGTTTCAGGACTACGTAGCGGACAAGTCCATAGCCTCAAAAGTGATTAACCAACTCCACAGGCCATGTAGTCACAAAAATCAGAGATTTCAGAGTCGACAAAGCATGAAGTGATGCCGACGAGACAAAACTTTACCAAACTCAATTTAAGACTTCTTTTAGGAGTATTGAATATGTTTAGGTCAAAATTTGTCAAGTTTTGTAAAAAAACGTTGACTGCTGCAAATAATCGTGATTATTTACTTTTGCAATTTTTGTCTTGAAAATGGTACCTTCACATCACCCATCACTTATGCACACCTATTACATGCCATATTTCAAATATGAGCCAAAATGATTCATGATAACTTGGAAAATTGTCAGAAAACGCAAAGAAGTCCTTTCAAACCAATTTCTAAGTTATCAGTCACATTCTTTTATCCAAATCACCTCATATCACATACACAGGGTCTACATCAGGCCTAGAACCTAGTTGCACCAAAAATTGTTTATTTTGATGAAAAAGTTAATAATCGCGATTATTTACTTTTTTGCCAAGATGAGGGGAAATTATAACTTTGCCTTCATGGGACCAAAGCACGTGATGTCCCAAGCCCACTGACCAAGTTTGAACAACTTTGGAGCTCAAAATCTCAAAATTTCTTTATATCTATTGTTTCAGAGACGAAAAACCTAAACCTGGCACCATTCTCACCGTGTGCACTCAAATGAGCCCACACTTCACTCAGAGTATCTAATTGATATGTATTTCAAGCCTATGATGCCAAAATTGCAAAGAGTTGAAAAAATTCATAAGCTATAAATAATCATGATTATTTACTTTTGTTGCAAATTTTTGCTTGGACCTTATGATTTTGATCTTTAGATGTTTTTAAGCATATATGCATGTTCAAAAATTGATTTGAAGCAAATTGGACTCAATTTGTCAGTAGTTCAAACTGAAGGGCATTTCAGAGCGGTAATGGCAGAATTTTCTAACTTTGGTACTCTATTCACTTAACAGGAGCAATGCAAGCTGCGGAGAAAGCCAAGAAGAGGGTCTCTAAAAAAGAGAAGCTGCAAGAGCTGCACCATACCAACTGGACTCCAATTCAGTAAAGACAGCCAAGGCAACATATCTATCTAGAGAACAGCTTGAAGAAAACAACACCGCAGTTTTCACAGGCAGGTTTAAAAGTGAAGAAGGACACCATGTAGAGATGCAGTTGTTGCCAAAAGAAATCTATGATGTCGCAGAAAAGCGTGACACAAAAGAAGCTAACAGAAGGCTTGGACTCAGAGAATTCTACGACCAAGAACCATGTGATGTAGACTTTCAAAAGGCCTATGAGCTCTTGTCTACAATCAAGGAAGACGAATCAGCCCAAATTACTGACCAACAAGGGAAAAAGGTAGAATTAATGATTACGAAAGAAATAGTGGCCAAGGCTCTCAAGTTGCCAACAAAAGGGATGACAATGAGGGCTAGAGACAGAAAGATAGCAGGTATCTTCACCAAGGACACTGCTGCGGAAACCTTTGCTGATCTCATCCAGAAGCAAGTGGAAGAACCAACACGGTTATATCATCAACACTTCCACTTTCTAGCAAAGAGACCACCAAGGTACACAACACCCAATCATGCATTTGCGACTACATTCACCCAAGTGTTGAAGTTGACAACCAGGCAACCCATCGATCACGCGCAGTATGTACTATCAACACTGAAGGGTACCAAGAAAGAGGGAAAGATAACTTATTTGGGTGCACCTAAAGTACTAACAAGAATAGCATACCATGCTATCAGCATGGCAGACAATTTGCCATCTGCTAGAGATCAGAACACATGGATTGTGTCTGCACAGCCATCTCCTCAAACCACAAGGTCGACAAAAAGAGTCTACAAACCCGATGAAGAATCTGCATAGAGCTCTCCTGAAGCACATAGCAGTGAAAGCTCAAACAACGAGGAAAGAAGAGCCCGGATTGAAGAGATGAAGAGAAAAGCAGTGGCCGCACACCAAGAAGAGCCTCAACAAAAAAAAGGCAAGGTTTGAAAGGGAAAAACAAAACTATGAAAGAAGCTGCCAAGCTGCAGGAGAGGACCCTGAAAAGTGGGTACCAAAAGAGATAAAGGGACCTAGAACAAAGAACCCTATAAGGAAAGAAGGAGAAGACCCCATTGATTTTCTGGAAAGAATGTATGCAGAGGCAAAATCACTAAAGCTAAAAGAAGCTCAAGAGGCCAAAGAAAAGCCAGAGAAGAAGCGACAGAGCAGGAAAGACAGGCAAAGGCAACGGAACAAGGAGAGATACAACATGATCAAGAAGAGATGTCTCCTGAACCCACCTCACCTGCTACGGAACAACAAGATCATCCCATGCCTAGAGCCCTCCACCTTCACTGATAGTTAGACCCACTGAGGGTGAGCAAGTCGAAGCAAAATAGCCAGAACCGCAAAAGGTAGCAAGTCCTAAACCACAAGAGACTGCTAGTTTTGAGCACACAAATATGCCAAGCAAATGCAGGAGATGACAGAGAAAATGCGAACAATAGCACTTAGCCGCAATGCTAAGGCTAGAGAGCTGGAGATGGTTATAGACGCTCTCCAAGGAGAGCTAGAAGACAGAATGACTGTCATCACATATCTGCAAAGACAAATCCAATAGCTGAGAGCTGAAGCTGAACAACATCAGCTGTCCAAAGAGAAACAACAAAAGGAAATGGAGGAATTAGGTGAACTTCTCACAAAGTTATCAGATGATTGCAAGACCACAGACGAACAACTGACAGAGGTTACCAATGAACTCTTAACTACAACTGTGTCAGTTCAAAAGATCCAAGTGTAGCTCAACGTAGCAAATGCTTCACTGCAATACTCAGAGCAAAGGATCGATGATCAGGCAACCTTCTTGAGGCAGATAAGGAAAAATCCCGCAGTTGCCTCGATCAAAGGTACAGATGAAGTATATAAAGCATTGGAAAAGAAGAATAAAGATCTCAAGCTAGAGTTAAAGCTAGAGTAGTCACAACGAGAGACCTTTCACTAAAGCGGGTACAAAGAGAGAAACAGTTGCTCAAGGAGATAGTAGAGCTCAAGCGAGCTAATTAGCTGCTCCGAGACGAACAGCAAGAGATGCAAGAAGAATCAGGTACATCCGAACAACCACACAATGAAATTCCCTCAGTCTCTTTCGCTGATATGGAAACACAGCCGACAGAAGGGCTAGGACAAGAAGAACACTTTCAGGTACCACTAACAGATGTTGATCAAGTGCCAATGGTCCAGCGTCAAAAGCTGAAGAAGATGCACTTAAGGAGCAGGTTGCTCAAGAGACAAATGAACAATGGAAGGCAGTGATGGATTGGGAGCTGAGAGTTCTCCATTCAGTCAATGTTACTCAACTCACTCCCAACCAAATCAATGCACAATGTCATCAACAATTACTGCCATATCCCTTGATCAAGATAGAGCTGCTACAGGTTAAGGAAATATTATACAAAGACATGCAGGCAGAAGGCACAGAGGAAGTCCACCCCAAGTGGAGAAAGAGCTGGTTGAACAAGAATCCCAAATACTTGATTTTGTTCACAAGAGAACCTGCAGCACTTCAAAAGACCCAACCTTTTGTCATGTACCAAGGGTAAGGACATAGCAAGCACATGAATCAATGACAAAGAAGTGGCCTACATGGCTGAATTATCCAAGATTGCCAGCTCCAAAAAAGGGAACACCGATAGAGGAATACATGCGGAAAACCCTAACGGGCGCCATGACATTCTTCAAAAGTCTCCTTGATCTCTCATGTGCTATGCTCTACAAAATTTGATGAATGTTGCTCACGTGCATTGAAGCTTTTCACGAGCCAAAGAAAGCAAGAGCTCCGTGGATGTCGTTCCTCGAGGGCAATAAGGGTCTTTACTACGACCTAAGCGGCCAACCTTCCGAAGAAGTCCTTGTTAACCCTCACGCACATTCCTATCACCTAAGACAAACACCGTATTATTTATTTGGTAGAGTCAGGTACCATGCTTGTCGGTCCAATAGGAAAAGGGTAAGAGTGATCGCCGATGAGAGGCACACTCTAATTGGAACATTCAAGGGATTGGTTGGCTAAGCATGGACGCCCAAGTGTGAATGGAGCAAGCTCATATAAAAGTAAACTAAACCTAAAATTCACTCATTCTTTCATTTGTGCAATTGAAGAGTGCTCTTGCTCCATCTCCATCTTCTTCTTCTTCATCTCCTTGTGTGTGTGTGTATGCGTGAGAGAGAGAGAGAGAGAGAGAGAGAGAGAGTGATAGAGCATTGCGATGACGGCACGGCGACGGCGAAGCAGTTGAGCGCGGCGAAGTGGCAGCTCCTTCTTCTTCGCGGCAAGGAATCCTCCACGATAGTAAGTGTAGAGCGGTGAGCGACACACCATCGTCATCTTTGAGCTTACTAGTTTAGGCTAGTTGCATGCTTGGAGCCATTTGTGGCTCGCACACAGTGTATTGGCAAGTTCCTTGCATTGACACATGCGATAGAAGGGCACATTTTTGGCGCCGGTGTCGAAGAATGCCATACACTAAGCTTGAATGGCACTCTGTGCTTCTTTGTGGTGCAATTTCAATTGTAGGAAAGGTAGAGAAGGAAGGTGTGTGTGTTGAGAAGAAGGAGTTTGTTTTGCTGCTGTGTATTTATTTGTTAATGAGGTTTTGAAAGGTACTGTGTTTTCTCTGTGATAAGGTGTTAGTATTAAGGTTGTAGATCCATAATATTAGTTCTATGTAAAGTACAGTAAGTAGGAAGTAGATCTTGTAGAGCTAATGAAGTGTATTAGTGTGTAGGTGTATTAGTTGTAAGTAGGTAGGTAGAGTATGTGTGTGCTCGTGCGCACAGCATGGCCGCGGCGACCTTATCCCCAAAAAAAACTAAAAAAACTAAAAAAATTTGTTAGGACCGGGATTGGGAATATCCCCCAGACCCAAGCCCAAGCTCACGCTCAAGCTCACGCCTCAGTCGCCCTTTAAAATTACGTATTTTAGCCTCACATGTAGCTAAAAATCGACCTTTTTGACGACCAACGGAGCTTCAGGTGATCGAACGTTGTGCTGTGAAGCACACCGCGACCCTCTGAGTGATACGCTCGTTTTGAGGTAGCACACACTTTAATCAAAAAACCGATCATTAAAAAACATAAAAAACATAAAAAAACGAGTGAAAACGGACGCCTAAAAAAGTAAGCGGTTAACCTTCGAGGTTATTCGTCGACGCTTGTAGGGTGCCAAAGGTACATGCATCTGCGCTCTAGTCGTGTGCTAGAGACGGAGCAACTAGAGAGAATTTCGACTTACGCGAGTTCTCAATATCCACCTACCTTAGGTTTCGGGCCCTCGGCAGGGACCCAAGGTAGTACAAACCAAAACCCAAACATAGCGGCTAGAGACTCTTCCTCTGACTATGATGTCGTGGAGGGCTTCCCAATGCCTAATCCCGATAGCTCAAGCCAAGACATGCATGCCATGGGCCCGCGGTCCGGGCCGAACGTGCTTAGCCGCTTGAAGGAAACCTTTAGTAGAGCCACTCGCTTCGAACATGGAGCTAATGATGTAAATGAGGGGGGTGGGGAAGTAAATTCTCCATTCATGACCAACGTAGACCCTATGCCCTTAGAGAATGTGCACGTGAATACTCCATTCTTGCACCCCCTGACTCTTCAGAACTATTCTCCTCTGAGGTTATATTACCTGATGGTAGAAGCCTTGCCAAAGTGCAAGAGGTTGAGCGGTATATCCTTGCAGCAAGGGAAAAGGAAATCCAGAGCTTATGCAAGGCGGAGCAACGAAGAGAGTTAAAAGCAAAAGCCCCTATGTCAATATCCTTGCTAGGAGAACAATCGAGTGCTCCTGACTTAGCAACCACTAAGGGCCAACCCCTAGAAAGCAACATTGCATCTAGATCAAAGGACGCCCCTAGCACCTCAAGCTTAGATGGAGCTTTCCTAAATGAGAACTAGGAGTACGAACTACAAACGGAAACTCTAACTGACCTATACACAGGTCACACCTATCACGTGGGTTGGTTAGATGTCCTACATTCCACATTGGGTGCTACTAGTGTGGAGGATCAACAACAAAGAGTTTGTGAGGTCATCCATAGAGTGATTGAGTTAGAGAGATAGAACAAGGGGATCAACATGCCTTCAACGGGTCTCATGAGATTCTTGGATACAGGAAAGGCTAAACAACCGACCTTATCGCAAATAGAGACTCCCTCGGTAAGTCCGATGGATCCTCCATATGTTGTTTCGCCAGGGGTCTCAGTGCAATCTGAGCCCACGAGTGATAGCTTTATCTTTCCAAGTCTAGCTCATCTTTCCCTTGATGACACCACGGCTGCCATGCCTATCCCAATGATGGGCATGCCAAGAAACACGCCATGGACCTCATTTGTTAGTAAAGCACCGCTACATGTTAGCTCAATGCCTACAACAGTACTTACAAGTGTGTACCAATCGTATACACCCATGGATCCTCGTACTCATGTAGTCCCTACCCCTCCCATTGTTTCAACAACCTATGCTCCACAACCACAACCCCCAAGCTCTTATTTCCATGGGACCATACCAGCTAGCATTAGCATGTCACATCGGACGTCTGCTATGCCTAGGGCCACACATATGAACTTTGGGCCACCACATGGCACAACATCGTACCCAACGTGGAACCCAAGCGCTTCCTATGTGCCAAGCCCAATGCCAATACCTACTCCACATGTAGTCTCTGGAGCACCTCCACCCACGGTTCCTGCTCACTTAGGTGACTTGGCAACATTTGCTCCAGCTATTGGTCGATCTATTGCTGAGAATATGCTTAACACGCCTGATAGAGAGCCTAGAAGTAAGGCAGTACAAATAGCCAAGCTCACACAAAAATTTAGTGGAGACGGGGATGTGAGAAAGCATATCGAAGTGTTTGAACAAATATACGATTCTCTAGGAGAACACAATGACCTGCATAAGAGTGATGCTTTAAGCCTAACCTTAAGTGGAAAGGCTGGGGAATTGTATAGAACCCTAAGGGTGGAAGAAAAAACAATTTACCATACTCTTAGGAGATTGTTCTTGAAAGAATACATACGAGAGGGAGTACTTTGGGGTGTAGCCTCTCAGCTCCAGAAAGCCCAACGAGAGGAAGGAGAGTCGGTGAGAGACTTTATTAGTCACTTAAAGCATTTGAATTCTCATTGTAATCCAAATGAGCGCTTCAACAATAATCAATTTCTTGATAGATTCATTAGGGGATTACAACATGAGGATATCTACTATGGCCTAGTCATTAGAGGTATCACCACTTGGGAAGCAGTCACCACCAATGCGATCCAATTGGAGGATAATTTAATGATTCAAGGAGAAAGAGTGTCTGTTGAGCCTAAATCTATTAGCTCGCAAGCCTCGGGGCATCAGCCAATGACCCTAAAGCCTATTGCTAAGGAGCCAAAGATATCTGAGATGACTTTAGCAGATCTCACCAAGGCCATTCAAGAGAGTCTTAGAAACAATCATGCTCCTCAAAACAATCATATGTATCTAAGAAGGGAGCAATAATGGTGCTCAGTATGCTATGGACCGCATAGTACCATTGAATGCCCTACTTTTAGAGTAAAATTCAATGGGAATTGCAATGCTTGTGGAAGGTATGGTCATCAAGCTAAGGATTGCATAGTATTTAAGCGCGCGATGGCCAATAGACCAACCTTAGCATGGACAGACACACATCAAGTGATTGCATTGATGTCGGCCCCACCTCTTGAACAAACAGCACAACACATGGTCCCTAGGGCCCAAAATGTTGTTCAAGCAACACCCTTACCACCTCCAGTGCTAAGACCGCAACCACCACATCCGAGAATCACTTCTGTGAATCAAGTGGATTGCGAGTCATCTATTGCTTGTTTGGAAAGCTGTGAGGAAGATATAGATCCTAATATTGCCTATGGGATAGATGTGCTTGAAGAAAGTCCACAATAGTACATGGAGGACTATTGCGGACAAGTCAAACCTGTATATCAAGTAGCTGCTCTTGCGACAAGAGGCCAAAATATCAATTACACTGCTAACAGACCACCTCATCAATGCTATGAGTGTGGAGGTCCACATCGTGTAGCCGAGTGTCCTATTAGGCTACAAAAGAATGCCACACTAATGCAAACCAATCAAGCGAGCACGTCTACAATGCCGATACTCATGTGTAATCGATATGGCATAGATCATTTGATTGCCCAATGTCCAAATAATCCAAATGCACCAAAGATCGCGCCATTAAACTTGATTGAGGTTACCGAGGATCCATCACAAAGTACACCTGCGGTACAAGTAAACGTACTCACATGATCGATGCTCTAAAAACAAAATTATATTCTTGAGGAAAGAGACATGGCATCAATTGCCCAATCTCAAAAAAAAGAAAACATGAAGGAAGAGATCGCAAAAAAGCAGCGAAGTCAGACCCCAGTTCAAAGACCAACATAGGGACTAGTGACGACCCCGTATCTATGAACGACGCTGAAGAGTATTCTAATTTAGGTGAAACCATAGAGACCAAAACGACCACTAAGATAGAAACCAAGAAGGAAGATCTTCATGAGCCACAATGGCCAAGATCCAAGAAGAAGATAGGAACTTATCCAAACCCTACAGAGGAGATCGAGCGAGTCAAGCAATTAAGGAGTTTGGTAGAAGATACCCAAAGGGATCTAGAACCAGCACCTAGGCAGATCCAGATTACAGACACCGTGTTCCCTACGCAACAACAACCTCACCAAGTCCATAGACCCTTAGCCATACCTAGTGTCATCCAAGAAGAAAGTGACTTAAAGTCATGGGAAAGTGGGTGTACTCACTTCTTGATGGAAAGAATGTTTACAGAGGGACTACTTGATCCTATCGAAGAAATGGAGACCCCATCTTCCCCACGTCAAGGGACTAAAGCCCAAAAGGTGTCGTTAAACATTGCCAAATTGATGGATTTCATGTCTTCAAAAGTTAGAACCACCATCATGTCCAAACTATATAAAGACCCTGAGCTATTCTCAGCTCTTCGAGCCTTCCTCAATGGAGAACTAAAGTTTGGGCCACCACAATTTGCATATATGGGTGGAGCTGGGGAGATGCCAATAGAGGAGGAACACTTAGATCCACAACCCAAACTAGATGAGAACATTGTTATAGAAATACCTGTTAACAAGTTGGGACAATACTTTGAGGGTGATGAACCCAATGCGACCATACGAATCACTACTAAGGGATTAACTGTGAAGGGAATCCTTGATGGTGGTGTTGGGGTTAGCATTGTGACTAAAAATTGCTGGGAAACTATGGGAAGACCTCACCTTGTGACCACAACCATGTTATTGAAGATGGCCAATGGATCTATTGTTAAACCTATTGGGATGCTAGAAGATCTCAAGATCAAGGTCTTTGGACATAAATTAAGAATTACCTTCATTGTTATGGATTTCTCCAAGCACACTATTGCATCAGAGATGATCTTAGGACGTCCTTTCATGAGGGAAGCAAAAATGGTGCATGATTGGTCTAAAAACCATGTCTACTTGCAGTTCCAAGATTCTGTCATTCGAGTGCATCTTGTAACTGGTCAAGCACATCTCCTAGGAAACAAGTTTATAATTGATCATAGATCTGACACCACAGTTCACTTGGCACCATTGCAGTATTGTTACACGTGTAAAGCGGACACTGATGTTGGGGAAGATTCTCCTTATATGGATGTACTACCTGGGATGATTGAGTTGGACAATGTGGATTGGGTCCACCTAGCAGCAACCATAGACACTTGGGGAAACAGGGGGACGACCTGGGTAACACCTGAGGGGGATGAAATGCCCGTACCCTTAATATGCTACAAGCAATGCATATAGCTTCTGACAAGACTCATCCTAATATAACGAAGAAAACATACAAATGGGTCCCTAAAGCTTCTTTAGCAACCATAGCTAGTGCTAAAAAGCATAAGCCTTGTAAGAAACGTCCCACTTGCTCCAAGAAATGTAAAGAAACATTGCGTTGGATTCCTAAACGACTATTGGAAGCCAAGGCTACTATCAAGGAAATGATCAAATCTGGGTGCCAAAACGGAGATTGTGTTATTACCTGTCACCTGACCCATGTGCACCCAATCATGTAGCTCCAAAACAAATTGAAGATCGCGGAAAGGAAAAAATCACAGAATGCTATACACCCACTCCAGAGCTAGTTTGGGTACCGAAGAAAGAACGATTTGTTCTACCTAGCTCAAGAACAGGGAAATCAAATGAATCTTCTTGCTCTTCGTGTAGTTCCTATACGAAAATAGAAGCTTCGACACAACCTCCACCTACCATTGTACATACCCATACAAGCAAGAAAGAGTTTGCACCTCCCGTTGTAAGTTCACCACCTATAACAATGTTGCAAATAAAATCATGGGAGAGTACCTTACCATCCTTGCAACTAGATGAAATGCATAGGGCGGTCGAAAACTATTGGTTAAAGCCTTCACCCATAACAACTTGGAACGATTGGTTTCAAAAGGTGATGATATCATTCCAAAAGGTATGATCTACCCAAGGAAGGGGGGAGTGTTTGCTGACATCCATCATTCACTTTCTTCCCTCTCAACCTTCCTCCATGACCTCTCAATCTCCGATCTTAGGAAATGTATATATAAAGCCTTATACTCACACAAAAAAAAAAAAAAACAAGTAAAAGAGCAAGAGCCATAACACAAAATCATAAAAACACATTGTGCACAAGAACATGACCCTTGTAATATTTGCACTCTAACCATCATCTATTTGCGTGTACAGATATGGCTAGTATGCTAGAGTCATCCACTCCTGCATTGGGTGAGAGGTACCCTCATTACTTTTCACAAATGTTTCACATGGTCTTTCTGGTGCTTGCCTATGAATGGAATTCGGTAGGGACGCTAGCATGTGAGAGGAATTTCAAGGAGTTAGAATGGTTGATACGTCTCTTAACCACGATTGATCCATACTTAGTAGAGTGTATATCTCCCATTGCACAAGCCTATCCTTTTGACCAAGTTGACTATAGGCGTCTAGTGACCTTCTTAGTAAACATTGGTGCCTCTGATGATGAAGAAGAATTACATGATTATACGGATGGCACATATGGTCTCACGGATGATGACTTTGTTTTTCTCGATGACGAGGATAAGGGTTTAGCCTTAGGGTTTCCCCCCAATCTCTACAATATCTATTCCCTTGACTCTCTAGGGGGAGTGCAAATAATTAGGTTAGGGTTCCTTATGTTTTATAATTGTGTTCAATAAGTGTTGGTACCTTTTCTCACTAATGTGCCTCCTAGAGGTATTCTTTGTGTTTCCTAGTGTGTACAGGAACGTGTTGCTGTGGTTAGGATTTGGACCTTCATGGAATCTTTCTCTCATCCACTTTTCAAATCAAGCGTGATCATCAACACAAACAGGTGTTTCTTGTCCATTAGCATGGCCCCTTATCTTTTTGCATCCATGTTTGTCTGCTTTAATTGTGATTGGTAGCATAATATCCAGCACATTTGCTTAGTATAAAACATTAAATTCAATGTAATTTTTTGTCATAATCACTTGTCTAGGTTTAAAATCAAGCAATCCGACTAAGCTAGTTTGAGCAAGCTAGGTGTTAGAGATCTTCTCTTAATACCATGGGGGATGCCTTCCTAATAATCAATGGTTACTTAGGTTCTTAATCCGATTTAGGCAGCATTGTGTAAAATGTACTAGGGCTTTCTAGTGGGCTTAGTCCCTATTGACTTTTAGCTTAAGTATTATAAAGGGAGTTTACTAATGTGATGAGCCTGGGGAGGGTAACAGTGTTATATGACCCCCCAAAGTTACAAAATTTAAAATGCTGGAAACAAACAAACAAACAAAAAAATCAAAGTGCCACAATGTAAAATCTTAAGCTGGAAGAGAAATCTCAGCTTGATTTGGTACTTCACTCACATGTATCACCTATGGTACTAGAGCCCTAGAGGTTCCCAGGGTGGGTGCTTTTCCTTGAAAAGCAAAAAACCCAAGGCATACAAAATAAGCACACACATCAAAAAGGAAACAATGTGAAAAGACTTTGGGGGGTCAAAGAAAAGGAAATAAGTCAGGTGATGATTTCATGAGCAATTATTTTTATCGTAGCTTAACTACAAGGTCTTCTAGGTATAGCCTCTAGTCAGCCCTCGGACATGAAATACTTGGCTCTCGCAATTAAACAACTAAATTGACCAGAGAAAATTGAGAGACTTGCCCATGGAATTAATAGTCGATCTTTAGTGCCTTTCGATCGTTAATTAGCGACCCCAAACTTATTTAATTTTTTGCGTTGGATTATATTGCAATTTAATGTTTATTGCTGACAAATGGTTTAAAATTCTGTTACCAATCAAATTGTCTGCCTACAGCTGCATATTGTATAAGAGAATGCAATTACTGTACCAATTTGTTTGATTTTGCAGTGACTGAAGAAGGCTAAGGACATTCATCTCAAATGCTCTTCCACCTCGACAAACGAGCTTCAACTCAATAGCTTCCGAGGACAGAATCTACATCAGGAAGGGGGGCATGTTAACCCTCACGCACATTCCTATCACCTAAGACGGACACCGTATTATTTATTTGGTAGAGTCAGGTAGCGGGCTTGTCGGTCCAATAGGAAAAGGGTAAGAGTGATCGCCGATGAGAGGTGCACTCTAACTGGAACATTCAAGGGATTGGTTGGCTAAGCATGGGTTCCCAAGTGTGAATGGGGCGAGCTCATATAAAAGTCAACTAAACCTAAAATTCACTCATTCTTTCATTTGTGCAGTTGAAGAGTGCTCTTGCTTCGTCTCCATCTTCTTCTTCTTCATCTCCTTGTGTGTGTGTGTGTGTGTGTGTGTGTGTGTGTGTGCATGAGAGAGAGAGAGAGTGTGTGTGTGTGATCGAGCATTGCAACGAAGGCACGGCGGCGGCGAAGTGGTTGAGCACGACGAAGCGGCGGCTCCTTCTTCTTCGCGGTGAGGAATCCTCCACGACAGCAAGCATAGAGCGGTGAGTGACACGCCATCGTCATCTTTGAGCTTACTATTTTAGGCTAGTTGCGTGCTTGGAGCCATTTGTGGCTCGCACACAGTGTATTGGCAAGTTTCTTGCATTGACACGTGCGACAGAAGCGCATAGTCCTTTACGGCTTCTATGCCCGATGCATGTTCTTGCCATCTCACAATATGTTGGCGTTTGACGAAGCATTCTATACAGGGTTCTTCACTTGGCAAACGAAGATTTTTGGGTCAGTGATCAACAACCTAACCTCCAGATTCGTAGGCTACTCAGCCATTGAGCTAAAAAAACAGGGTCAACATGCAATTTTTGTAGGTTCCAGACAAAGAAAGAAAGATCAAATATGAGAAAGCTTTACATGCACTTAAAGACCACCTCACCAGCCGTCAACCCGAAGATTACTTCAGTCCATAAAGCTGTGTCAAGGGACGACATAGGCGAGGAGGGGGAAATGTTGGCAGCAGTAGCAAGCTAACTCGGATACCATTTTTCAGAGCTCTCATTGTAAAAAATTTAATTATTTTGATGAATCGAAAATATTCTAACTCCTATTTTTTGGATAAACTTTGTAATTGATGAGCCGGGGCTACAAGCTTCCACATTGTGTCAACCTATCTTTAGTTAGAGCTCCCAAATTATTAGTTTTGACCACCAAAAACCTTGGCTAAGGTATAAAAGCCAATTTTTGTAAGTTATTATTAAGTTTTGGATAATAGAAACGCAGCGTGAGCTAACAGCGTTCACTTCTCTCCTTCTCGCGCTTCCTACTCCCTCCCCGGTTGTCACATTGCAGTCGCTATTGCAACCACAGGTAAGAGCTCTACGCATTGATGTAAGCATTTCATGGTATTTCGTAGCTTTTGGCATCGCCGACCCACGGCCTAATTTCATCATAAGTAGGAATTTACACTTCAAAATCAAAAACTAAGTATAGTTGGGCCATCATTGCTAAGCATTTAGATGCATTCTGGGTCGAAAATGACTAGGTCAAAAATTCACTGCTGTTAATATCGTGATTTCTGTACTTGACCTAAAGTGAGATTTGAAACTATAAGCATATGTGCTTAGGTCTTATAAACATGTCCTAAAAGTTTCATTACGTTTGGATGTCATTTGATGCTATAAAGGATGCGATTTGTTTGTCGATGAGCGATTGGCTCTTGGTGATTTCTGTCATTTGAGTGTAGCTTGAGATAGATGCAAGTTGTTTGTTGTTTTCCAAGAGATTGACAACCTCACGGTAGCCTCTATGCACTAGTCGAGTCAGCTTCGTCCCATGGATTGACAATTTATTCATGGTTCTCGCTATGTTTGCAATAAGATAGGAGTTGAGGTTAGACACCCGCCCCACATCTTGATTGAGGGCTTTGTGTTGGTCGCCACTGAAATTGCTTTGGTGTGGATTTCCTTGAAGAGGCGTCTCGTGAGTGAATTGTTTTAGTTTCCATATCCACTTAACATCTTTTGATTGTCGATGTTGATGTTGGTTTGGCCTAGGTTGCCTGACAAAAGCCTTGGGCGATTTGTCAAGGTCGGATTTCTGTTGATGCATTGTAGGCTGGCTTGCATTGCTTTGTTGTTTTGGTATCCACAATTTCTTCAAATTGGTTTGCATGATGGACTTTTTAACCCAGATTTTTTGACCACCTTGGAGAATATCGCTGAATTGGAGCAGGTGGTGATCATAGAGGTTCCCATACATGGTCTGATTGTACAAAGGATGTGGCAAAAGATTGGTCCTCTAGTCTGAGCTGCAAGGTATTATCCTGCCAGTTTGGTATGGCTTGGTAAGTGTGCATCCACAGCACTCCCAGAATAACTGCTTCGTTAAGATCTTGGTCCTCGACCACATGAAATTGATGCAAATAAATTGTTCCATCAACAGCGATTGGTAAATTTACATGTCCTAGACTGTCCATCGTGCCTTTGTTTGCCACTTTGAACCCCATCATGTTTGGCATTAGAGGTTCCCTTGTGAGTTTTCTAAAAGTGGAGTAGTTAACAACATTAGCTCTTGCCCCAGTGTCCACTAATGCTCCTTAGCAGTGCCATCAGCAAGTTGTAACCTAATGTGTAGATCCATGTCACCTTACCATGTAGCCTCCGTTTGTATGGATGCTATCGGAATAGTATTGATACAATCGTTCTGTTGTGCATTTCTCTGAAATTTTGCTTGCTCCTTGCGCTTTAATATTCTGATTTTGGCTTCCTGTTCCCGAATGTCATGTGCTAGACTTCTGCACTGATCTGCTGTATGTATTGTTTCAAGTTCTTCTGGTGTCAGTGAAAGAAGATATTTCTTTAATCTGCAGCCACTCGTCCAATCAGGCCTCTCCTCACCTGCTAATGTTGCAAGCTTGACGGCGTCGCTTTGTGATATATCATGTATTACAAAAGGCCCCATCCCTCGCTTTTTGAGTTTTTTGGAGTGTTGCTTGAGGATATACATTAAAACGTAATCCCCTTTTTGTAACTCCTTGTTAGTCACATGTTGATCATGGAAAGCCTTCTTTTTTTTTTGAGCATATATCCCAGTTATGCTCTCATTCTGGTTTCATCTATTAATTGCTCTAGGGTGTCTAGTCTTTTTGATAGCTTGCGGCCCATCCTTTTTCAAAAATACTCTCCGTTTGTGGTTTTAGGGTATTCTTCTTTTTCATTTTGGTTTTGGTTGGGTCAAGTTTAATGTACCTCTCGATATTCTGTCTTTGAGGCAATCAATTGCTTCTACTAACCTTAAGTACTGTGTTTTGTCGGTTAATAGAGGGACTGAGTATTCCTTTGTCTTGTTTCATTTGTTCATGCGTTTATCTTGATATCTATGATGTCTTCGAGGATTTTGGTTCAAAAAATCATAGTAGATCACCCGCCAATCCTTTCATTTGATGTTCTAACTTGAGCTTCTAGAAAGCTCATCATCTGCATTGTCCTCAAACAGTTTTTCCATTGAGTCGTGGAAAGCTTCTTCATCTATTTGGTCAAGGTCTCTTACTGAGATCTCATCCACTATGCTTTGGCAATTGGCAACCCTTTCTCCATCCAAGACTTCCCAATCTAATTTTGGATTTAGGTTGACACTCATCATCTGGATTGGAATGATACCATATCCTTCTTCATCGCAGAATTTGGTTAGGGTCAGATCATTCACAAACACATCAAGAGTGGCCAGTATTTGCTTCCATCCAAAAGGTTCGAACATCTCCTCTGGAAAAGGCTCTGGTACATATGCCTCGTCTTGTGTAGTCCTATCAAGAATGAAATCTTCCTTTTTTAAACTACCACCCTCGGAAGCTTCTCCTGTCCAATGGTGAGCTTTGTTCTACAGCCAAGCCGGTATTCCCCCTTCTTGGTAAGTTGTGAAGTTTAGTTCTTCTCCTGGGGTTCGTTCCACATCTCTATAGCTATGATCTATGACACTAATTTTTGTAGTGACATCCTTGTTCCTTAGATAGATATAGTCTTATCCCCACTCTTGTACCAATTTGAGTTGACACATGAATGGTATGCCCAATATGAATACGAAATTGCGGCTCTCATCGAAATTCATAATTGCGAATGTCTGTTCATATGCAATTCCGCAAGAGGTTACTACAATCTACTCCAGGATGCCAATTGGTCTCTCCAGATACCCATCTACTAATTGAAGTTTCATTCTAGTCTTTCGGAGAGCGGGTTTCCCCCATTTTTCCCACATTGCTTTGGTGGCTATGGCTATTCCGGCCCCACTATCCAATATTGCTACCGACTTAACCTCTTTGTACCCCACCAACACGGTAGTATTTCCTTCTTCACCTTCACAATAATCTCCTACCTTGTTCACTAGTACTGGCTCATGTTTAGCTTGTTTCGAGGTTTGGGTCTTCAGTGTGTTTGGAGAAGCATTGGGTGGCGGAATTACCAGTCCTATTTTTTCCAAAATTTTCCCGACCTCCTTCCAAAGATGAGGTCTTATCTATAGTAACTCTGATAGAGCTAGCATACAACGGATAGGGGATGACATCAGCTCATGAAGAGTTTTGGTATTTATCATCTTAGGATTGGCCTTCCATTGAGATGGTACTTTCTTCACCTCCGATCGGGTTTCATGCTTAACAATAAATGAAGGTAAAGTCTTCAATGAATGAGGCTTGTTTTCTTTCAATATCATCATACCTGCATCAACACAGAGTGATTGGATATCCTTTGGGTAGAGTTCATGCTCTAAGTGCATCTCCGTGATGGGGGTTGACCAAAGCGTAGCACTTCCATCTTTTTTGTTCCCGATCTGCTCCCACAGCTCCTGAGGCCATTGTTCTTCCACTTCCGAAATATAATAGAGGTGCTTGCGAATACATTCCATCTATCGTATTGGCTGCCACCCTCGTGTCCAATGGTGTTTCGTTTACAGAATCTGGTTGGTCTTCCTTTCCAATTCCCTGCTCCTTTAACTCTTGAATTTTTTCACAGATTAATACCTCAGTTTTTGGAGCAGTCGGAACTGGTGGTTCCATAAGCGCTTCAGCGGCTTGGATGAGCACCTTGCACATCTTTAGCCTCTCTTTTTCATAGCCCGGATGAGGGTATGTAATCCACCTATCCTCTTGGGTTTGGTTAGGCTTTCGCCTTGCAGACTTGAGCTTGGCACAATTTCAATTTTGTTCAAGGTTGCCTTCCCTTTGTTATCAGGGTTTTTTTGGATAATGTGGAATGAGATGGTCAGTTTTACACCCTTCACAAAACCCAAAAAGTTTAATTCCTTCCCCTTTGTGTGGACAAATCCTTGCCCAATTCATAGCATGGTCCTACAGGTAATGGAAAAGCTTGTGGAGCCCCCATCGGTTGTCCTGCTCTAGGAGGATACCCCCTAGGTTTGTAGTTCTGGATTGCCATGAACATAAGCATATTTTCATCGACCAAGTAATGGTTTTTTGTTAATTTTGCTATGTATGAGGGCTCGGGCATCTCTTCAGGATTTATCCATGGAATTTGTCCCTTCAAAGCATATGCATTCCCGTCAAACTCCCTCTCGTAGGTATTGTCTAAATCTTCTCGGTATGAAACTACTTGGACCATACTCTGATCAAAAGGAGTTTCTACAGGTTGAGAAATATGTACCATGGCCCTATTTTTCCTGGGGTAAAGGAGGTTGATGCCCCAACACAGGTTGAGGTTTTTCTTGCCCTTGGATTGCATTAGTTGGCCCTACTTGGTATCTTGGAGGTGGAAATTGTTGCCCTCCATGTGGTCTGTATTGTCTCTCTCTAACATAGTTTTGATTATAGAAACATTCGTGGGTTTCATGGTTTGTCCATTTTTGTTCAGTAGCACACCACTTCAATACTCGCGGTACGTTTACTTCTAGCCTTTGTTGAAGGTTGCACCACTGAATTGGATGGTTTCCACCACAAGTGTCACATTTTTGGGTGGGCGGTTGTCGTGTGTTTGGGTTTGTCCTGTTTCCTTGGTTTATCCTTCTGATCACTTCCTCGATCATTTGATCAATGTACGTCACAGTTGGGTTTTGCCCGCCCAATTGCATTGTGGATTTACTAGTGGTTGAAGAGGTACTACTCGTTCTTTGCTCTGTGTCTTCAGTCACCTCTCCATATGCTTTGCAATTATCTACCAAATACAACGCCTCTTTCATGACTTGCTCAAAAGTTACATATGCCTTTAAGTGCAAGTCCTTTTTGAGAGTGTCATTTCTCAATCCTTCTATAAAAAGGACTAACAGTCTTTCATCCTGAGGTGGTTCTTATGGAGGGCATCTTTCTATGTATTGCTTGAAACGAAGCGATGCTTCCTTCATTTTTTCCTTCTCCTTTTGTCTAAATGCATAGATCTAGGAGACAATGTTATGCTTGATTGCTCTCTTTGAGAATTCCTCCGCAAACTCTCGGAGAAGTTGCTTAATACTTGGGAATTCCAGGCTGTTTGAAGGTTGGAACCAGGTCAAATCAGTCCCTTCTAACTCAACCCAAAACCTTCATATTGAGCATGGAAATCAGTTACCTGTTCCGCTCTCAACACTTGTTTGAAGATCAAAACATGAGCATACGAATCTCCTGATCCACTATACTTTTTGGGTACGCATTTTTCCACTTGAGATAGTCGCATACGTCTGGCCTCCGCAACCACCCTTACAACCCCTGGTCCTCTTGGTGTGGTTTCTCAGGTTCATAATCTCCTCTTGGCACTACAAGTGGTATCCTATCCGCTAGACGTTCGATCTCGTGTAATAGTCGGAGGGATTCTAGTGGTGTAAGTCATGTCAGGAGCTGTACTGCCCCTATGTGTGTTCATGGAAGCCCTAGACCCCGCTGATCCTAAACGCCCTGTGTTTGGAACTCGTTCATGTCCAAAAGAATCTTCCACTCTGGTTCTCACTGGACTCACATGCGCAGTCTCAGATCTCGTGTGAGTAGTCGTGGTTTTCACCTCTTCTGGATTTACATAGTATTGGTGGAGTGGTCCCCTAAAATATGTATATCTCTCTTAACTCCATACGATCCATAGGAGAGTACTTTTAGCCATACTTGTCTATTATGACCACCTGAATACTTCTCCCCTCCGTGTACGTAAAAACATATAGTTTTTTACGGTCAGTCAGCTCCTTGATGCGGGGTTCGTCACATTTATAATAGAGTATTTGTTCTCCATTATTAAACTTATATAGCCCCACATACGTGTTGTCTGTATTAAGACACTCTGTTTCTTTGGTGCGTCTGAGCACCGCGTTTTGCTAATCCACGTTGGGTGGCTCATCTGCCAGCTCTTGATCTACCTTGTCCTTGGTGTCAGTCATCCCCCATTTATCCACAATGAAGGGGTTATGAACCACTAGGTACATCATTCCCTCTCTATCAAAATATCTATCCTCGTCATAATCAACATCTACAAGGTCTCTGAACTCGCTAGGCTTATTTTCCAACTTAACACAGTAGCGGTCCATTCCATCCTTATAGATTTTGGCCTTAAGCACATTTTCAAATTGAAACTTCAAATACAACAGTTTTACATGAGATGCAGGTTGAGAAGGACTTGCCCCCATGGAAGACGTTCCCTTAGGGTTCAACTTGTTAGAATCCTCAGTCATGAGGTTGTATAATCTTTCTGATGAATGTCAGAGAAGCTCTCCTCTAAAATGGGTTCTAAAGGCTGCAGTGGTCTTTGATTCACGCTTTATTCAGTTGAGTGATTGCTCCCTTGGTCCAAGACGTTGGGATTCCTATTCTGGTACAATCTTCCTGATTACGAATTCATGAAGAATTGGTATTGTAGAATCCAAACTAGGTTACCTTATTAGCTAGTTTGAATTCCCTGTTTTGATCTTACTTGCTGGGTAGTATCCTCTAGTACCTGCAATCTGTCAAAAAATGCTTGATAGTTGTGAGCTTACAGCCGTTCCTATTAGTTCTAGCTTTTAATCAACAATATTTAACTAGGTTTTTCAATAGCACACAATTCCACACACAACATCAACAATTCAGGTCCAATTTCAATTTTGAAAGAGCCACCAGGGTCATGTGGACTACCTCTTTTTGTAGTGAAACTTTGCTTTTGTTCTGACTCAAAGGAACATGGATCGTCATCCATGTTGAGAAGCCAAATGGACTTTTCTTGATATCATCAGGTTCAGCATGATTATGAGGTCTTATGGTATCATTTTTTTAGAAATGAACCTCTGGATTGGAAGCCGGGTCAATTCTGTCACTTTGCCAGAGTTTCAGAAGAACATGGATCGCGATCCATGTACTTTAGTGCCAGAATGTACTGAAACTTGACTCACAGGTAGTTTTTGGCCTATTGATGCTGGCTATATGGTTTTTGAGTGTTTTGGAGTTTTCTAGGTCAACCAAAAGTCAATTTTAAGGTATGTTCCAATTGATATGATTTTTGCCCCTTTGGCTCTCTTTTTGAACTTTTCTAATAAGGGTTCCTTGGGAGAAAGTACTTCAAATGTTATCACTTTTCTACTTGCCTAATATCAGCTCAAAATTCCAAAAAGGTACATGGATGGCGATCCATGTTTGGCAAGATTTTGGAATGATTTTCTTGTGAGTTGGTGACTAAGGGTATAGTGATGCTCTTCCCCAAATCCTTTTGGAGTTGATCAACTTTTTCCAAGTCAAAAGAAAGATTTTGTGTCTGCTTTGCGGTTTTTTATAAACAACTCCTTTTTTGGTATTTTGATCAGGTTTTTTCACTTTTTGGCTATGGCTCCTTTTGGAAAAGTTGTTCCCTTAGTAATTAGGAGTGCACTAGTCAAATTTCAATGTCAGATGTCTACCAAGTACATGGATCGTGATCCATGTTGGGAAGCATCTGGTCATGATTTTTGGTTATGTTGATTCCCTGCTTCTAGTTGATCCCAATTCTCTTCCCTTTTTGAATTTGGACAAGTAAAAGTTTTTTTTTTCCAATTTTCCTCAATTTTAAAGGTTTTGCCCTGCTTAACCCAATTTCTTGATTTATATGATCTTTTAGCACTCTATTTGTGACCAAACTCAAGGTTCTGATGCCTAAGAGCCTGTTCTAAGCAAAGGAAACAGTTTCAACTCCTTTTGCCAAAAAGGTACATGGATCGCAATCCATGTTGGATAGGCAAACTGGAAAATTTCTACACAGTCTGTTTCTAGCAAGCTTGTTTATCCCCTTTTTGAAGGTTTTGCTGGGTTTGGTTCAGTTTGGAAGCTCTGACCATCAATTTTTTAACTTTTCAGAGTTATGGTCTTCGACACCAAAATAAGGTTTTGGACAGTTTTTTCCTTGATCCTTTTGGCCCCGAATGATGCTGTAAATTGTTACTTAACCTACTCCTATAAGCTGAAATAAATGCACAAACATAAATGAATTTAACAGTACAGAAACGACAACAAAGTGTGTGGTGAAACAGTCCTTTTCAAGCATGGGAAAAATCAAAGAACAAAATACTCTCTTGTAATTCACTCACAGCTTTCTTTGCTCATAAGGAGTAGCATGGCTAGTCTCGGACTCCAGTCTCTACTAAGCACTAAACCTACGTCTAGCTGCTTTACTTTCTATGTGTAAACGAAATGGGTGTCAAAAGCTTTGGAAGGGATTTCTTCATACACTAAGTCACTCACCACCTAAGGATTAGTTTCCCCGATAGCGATGCCAATGTTAGCGGGTTGCCGCGACAGATGTCTGCAACATAGCTTTTTTGTACTAACATAATGTCAATATGCAAGGAAGCGACTTGGGATGGGGCACAGAGACTTAATGAAAGTATCAATCTCACCAAAGTGAACTTAGAGGGCTACTCATACCACGACAAAAGCAATCAACCACTTCCTAGTCAGAGAATCAGTATGCGTCCAAACTCACCGCTCTAGGTCATCACGCCTTTTCGACATCCAAACAAATTCGGAATGCAACAAAACTTAAGGAGAGGTACTACAACACCTAGGGACACAATCCTACCAAGTTCTGCAACCATCTGGGAAGGTACATAAATCACGATCCATCACCAAAAATGTGCAGAAAATTGAAACAGAACTATATGAAAAGGTCCCTCTTAAGCATAGAAACACTTATCCATGGTCAAAACATCAAAAAACAACCATATAGACGTTCAAATCGATGCATTTAGCTCACAAACAATGCGTCGCAAACCACAGCAGAATTGAGAATGGTTACACTTAAATTGTAGAGTAAGAGACAAGGAACACAATGTGCTATTCGAAAATGAATTCTGATTACCAGTCCAGGAGAAAAGTGGATTACAACTTGTAGCAACAAAGGGCTTCTCACAGTGAACGTTCAAAACCTTTCCAAGCTAATGATATCCTTTTGTCTAAACTAAGGGTTTTGACTTAAAGGCTAAGAGAACTTTCCCACGGCCATTCGGCCACTTACAAGAGGTGTAGACTTAGAGAGGCTGAGAGGGTATGCCAAAATATATTACAATTACAAATCTTCATTAGCTGAATTACACTGCTTTGTTCAAAAAATTGAGCAAGTATTACAAGGTTTTGTGTACATCCCGCCTGTTACGTGTCAGTCCGCTGTGTCCACCAAACATTGGCAAGTCCGATCCGACGGGTTTTCAAGGGTAATTGGGAATGGGTGAATGCAAGTAGTAGTTGGGTAATTCAGGTATGCTTTATCTGTGCAATATTGTAGGTATTTTTATGATTCCAATATGGTATCCTACTCGATAAGGTCGACAATCGACGGGGAGTTAATTTTCTTTTAACTATGTTACTATGAAAATGCCATAAAATTTTGTTGAAAAGCAAAGCACCAGGCTGAATTCAACACAAGCAAATGAGGCCAAGGGGCGCTACGAATTCAGGCACCAAGGGAAAAATTCAAGCAAGTCGATAAGCAAGTTATGGTTTACAATTTTGAACTATCTTTGCAAAAGTTTTTACCATGCCAACTTGACAAGCAAATGTTTCTTTGGTCAAGCAAAGTTTGGCAGTTGGATGAAGTTGGATAGCTACATTTTTTGAGCTATTTACTATCACAATATTGGGAAAATCTAAGGATTCTCAATAAGATGTACGCTTTGACAAGGCCAATTCTTTGTGAAAGTTGGACAAGGTCAATTGTCTTCTATTTTGACATTTGGTTGTCAGTAGGAGCATATGTTAGCTATGAGCACTCAAAAGTCATTATGGCCCATCTTTTTGATGGACTTCTAAGAATCAAGGCTTCACCTTGGGGCATATTGCATAGAAGCTTCCAACGTTTGGATATATGCTATCAGCATAAGAACTTGGGAGGACTTTGCAACAGGTTTGCATGCTTTTTCATTAGAGGTCGGTATGAACCAAGCCAAGATGGCATGTATGGTTCGTATGGAGGCTACCTATTTCTCGGTATACATGGCTATGAGCCATATTCAAGCTCAGATGACAAACCCAGATTGCACTTCACTCTCAAGCGAGAGGTTACTTTTGAATATTGGGCAACTTAACACAATTGGGTAGCGAGCAAAGTGCTTTGCACGTCATCTAAGAAGCAAGGCTTTTAACTCCATACCAAGGTATTGACCATTGACTTGGGAACAAGAGCAATCACATACAGGGTTGGGGCATTGGCAATAAGAGGATATAAGATCACAGTTTTCATTGGGTAATGTCAAATTGTGATGTATCCATGTCAATACAAATTGTGCAAGGCACATAGGGCATCCACTCACACTGTTGAGACAATCATTGAAGTCAAGGGCTTATCATTCTATTTTTTGATATGCATGCATGGCGTGCCAATATGACATGAATAGACTGAGAGAGTCTCAAAGCAAGTAATCTCTTGTTTGCACACCCACAAAAATCTAGTATGAATACCTTCTTTGGGTGTTGGAATCTTTCTCTTCTGTTCATAGAGAGATATGATTATTTCAAGATCCAAATGTGAATAAGATTCCAACTTGAGAGGATCTATTGTTTAATTTATAGCATTGATTGTGGCTATAGAAATGGCATTTCCAGGGGTATGACCGAGCTAATGTCAAATTACTCCATGAGTGTTGATGGTCATTGATTGATCTCTTCACAGTTGTATTTTTAAGGAAAGAAGTCCTCAATCTGCCAAGGGGTAGTTGACAAGTTCAACTTTACAAGTTGATTACAACCACTATTGAAGACGGTAGATTGTGTTGGTCACTGTTAACTGCTAGTCTAAAGAATTCTAGGACAGTAGTGTACTATATACATTTTTACACCCTGTAATTATGGACCTGCATGGTAAGTTTTCTTTTGGCACATGTTGTCACAAGGAATACAACATGCTCTAGGAACTCATGGAGTTTGATTTAGCTAGTGTGGAGCAAGGTTTATCAGGTCCCTCTCACTCATGTCACTGAGTGTTTACTGTAACCTCCATACACAAATACATATCGTACTTGATGTATGTCATTTTTCCAAACATCCTTAAATGGAACATATTCCACAAGTGGAGAATATGAGTCTCTAGGACTGACACTGGTGCCTTTTATCTCAATTATGTGTCACGATAAATTCCTTTGGTGTGTTGGTCAGACTAGTTTATTAAACCATTTTGAGCACGTTATATCAGGAACAATTTCAGTGGCTAGAAATTGTTGGATACCTTGTAAACTTGTTAAGATTACAAGTGTTGTTAAACAACTTTAACGGATGGTTGTTTATACATGTAGCAAAGCTATGTTTTGTTCATGAACGTGTTTTATTGTTGGCACCTAATATGATTAAATTTCACATTTTATTATTGTCCAACTATGTTAGCATGGCTTTCACATAATTGCAGGGGTATTCAGTTCTTTTTGTGTGGGTTGTGAGCATAACGTTAGCCATAAGCATTGGCAAGTATGGTAATGGAAATGCAAATTCGGATCTATTTTGCTACATGCATGCACACTAGGTGTTATGGGCCCTAGTGTTTAGCCGAAGGTTGATTTGGATCGTCATTCTATGTGTAGTATTTCTATGAGATGTGGGTCTACGAATCACCATTAGAGATCATGGCTCGTTGTGGGTGCTTGTAGATAAGCTGAGTAAACTTTGTACAGTTTATTTAATCCACTTTAAAGTTAACCAAGTTGGTTGTTCATAACATTGTTAATTACTCAGCAATGTTACAAGGAATTGTGATCCTAGTTGCCCAGTCATTTTGGAGGACTTTCCATAAAAAAAGGTTGAAAAACACATCTCAATTTCACCAGTCTTCTAGAGACGGATAGACAGATTACAAGTGTTTATCTTGTGCTAAAGAATATGCTAAGCACATACGTTAGCACAAAGCAATCCACTTGGAAGGCTTGTCTCTCTACTTAAAGTTTGCTTACCATGGGGCAAAGCATGTTGTGACTAAGTTTAGTCCCTTCATGTTTAGGTAAGGTTATCAACCTCGATCACCAGTTATGGTGGGATTGTTTACTGATGAGAAATGATAACAAGTCAAGGACTTAAATCTTTGCTGATGAGTTATGTCAACATGTTACTTTCGTGGTGGAAAGTGAGAAGAGGTATTCTTTTAGACACCTCTTAGTTGTGGTAACTCATTTAAAATACTCTAGTGGGTTATACATAGAGTTTACACACCATATTCATTATGGGCCGGTTACACAAACCATTATGTTACTTTCGTGGAAAGTGAGAAGAGGTAGTCTTTTAAACATCTCTTAGTTGTGGTAACTCATTTAAAATATTATAGTGGGTTATAAATAGAGTCTACACACTATATTGATTATGGGATGGTTACACAAATGATTGCAAATGGATAACAATGTGGAAAATCAAGATGTTTTTTTGTTTTCTTGATTTCATTGAACCTCCTACTGAACTGTGTATCAATCAAATGGACATCTGGATCCATGAGGGATGCCACTATGGAAAATCAAGATGTTTTTTTGTTTTCTTGATTTCATTGAGCCTCCTACTGAACTGTGTATCAGTCAAATGGACATATGGATCATGAGGGATGCCACTGTGGAAAACATTAGTGTTCTTATGAAGATATCACCACTTTTGTTTTTGAAGCCAAAAACACTTCTCCAAGGGGACAGTAATGTTAGGCCTAGGGTAAGATGGGAGAGGGCCAAGAGCCAAGACACACATGTGGTACATGGGTGCCTATATTTAACAGGCCAAGGGCCTATATTAGGCATGGTTGGGTGGAGAGTTGCATGTGCTAGTCCCTAGTCTCTCATAAAGATGGAGCCCGTGCTCATAGCTAACATATGCTCCTGCTAACAAATAGATGTGAATGCAAACACCGACAACGTCATTGGTGCCCTCCACTTTAGCATTCAAAAAAGAATTTGCCCCATGGGCGTGGAAACCACCCCAAAAAGCGCCACATCATCACCCGCTTCTGGCTGTTGTATCTTTGCGTCTAGGACTCCGATTGAAGCCATCACTTCCGGCTAGTTCCACATGCCACACACTACCTCTGCAAACCCTCGCCGGATCCAAAAAAAAAAAGAAGATGATGACACACTTTCTTATTCAACCAAAAAGGCTCACAACCAACCCCCACTGAAACTTCGAATGCATGTATCTCAGGAACCAGGACTCCAATTGTCAATTCGTAAAGACCGACATGCTCCACTTTAAGAACTTCAGCCATGCACTTAAGGATCTTCCTTGCCAAACCTAAACTTCACACCTACTTCACGACCCATGCTTGCACTTGCTAGCCTATACATACTTGCTTGTGCCCTCTGCTATGATCGACACACTTTAGTTGCACCAATGTTTTGATTTGCTTGCCACCTATAGGGCATCTCGATATGTTGCATCCAATACATCACCGGTTGATGGCACTGTTGTTGCTTGTTGTTTCCAAGGACACTGCACCCTCACTAGTACTGTCAATAAGACAGGGTTTTGAAGCTCTTGCCTACACCAACAAATATGGCAGTATTTTAGAATGCTATCTATAGAACTTCTTGCCGACAAGGCCATCACCTGGCGCTTGAGTGATAGTGTTTCGGAACGCTCAACATTTTAGAACGCTATCTGCATAACTTCCTGTTGACAAGGCCACCACCTGGCGCTTGAGCGACAATGTTTTAGAACGTTGTCTGTAGGAAACACTTGCAAATCTATCTCCACCACCAATCCGAGCTCTTGGGCAATGTGTGTAGGCACCAACAATAGTGGTATAATAGGCAGAGGCATGCTTTTTAAAGCTCCTTGATCTCCAAAGCTCTGATATCACTCTTAGGATCGGTTGGCTATGGCAGGTGTAAGGGGGCATGAGCCATGAGAGGGATGGAATGAGCTGAAGAAGAACGAGTAGAGAGAGAGAGGTTGTGAGCAGAAAAAATTCCACCTATTGTTATCAATGATAATGTTTTTACATGCATAAAAAGGCTAAAATGAGTACGACACTTTGCATGCATGTACCAAACAAGGCATCTGGAGATAGACGTTGGCACTGCCTTTCGTTGAGAGAGAGAGAGAGAGAGAGAGAGAGAGAGAGAGAGAGAAGGAAACGAAGAAGACGAGAGACTATAGATTAAAGAGGATCCGTCTTAATGCGCCCTCAGGTGTAAACGGCCATCCAAGCCCGGAGTCGAAGATGCTGCTCTAATTTGGGCAGTTGGTGAGGAAACTGCCTGATGAACCCAAGCCTAGGTCAAACTTGGTTTTGCCCGACAAAATTAGATTTTTTTCGTTTTCGTAGACTAATTTCAATTCTGCATTTGCACAGAGTCACTCTGCAGGAACTAGCAAGGAAGCTAGCTCTACGCGTGGCCATTTCTTTAATCTCTCTCTCTCTCTCTCTCTCTCTCTCTCTCTCTCTCACTCACACACACACACACACACACACACACACAGCACGCACGCTCGCACGCCCCTCATCCGCAGAGGATCGCAGTAAATGGAAGCCGACTTCTCCCTCTTCAAGCGGAAACAGCCGAGCAAATCTTCAACTTCAAAGGTAACTAACTAACTAACTAACTAACTCTCTCTCTCTCTCTCTCTCTCTCTCTCTCAACATATCTTGTAATATATTTTTGCTACGAACACCAGCAGTGATGGTTGCTAGCTCTCTTGCAGGGCCTTAGCAAAGTAGCGGCCCTTCGAATCCAGTCTGAAGCGCATGAGTGGTTGATGAACCCACCTTCTGAGTTTGAATACACACCCACTGATGATCTGCGCAGGTCATGCGATGGGGAAAGACTTGAAGTCTGTTATGTTTCATTCATTCTACTTCACCCCTTTTGATTCATTCATTTTGTCTGCACAGATGGATCGTCCAGATATTCGGGGCTCCAGGGACGCTGTATGCAGATGAGATGTTCAATGTGCAATTCGATTTTACTGATGATTATCCCATGGAAGCTCCAGAGGTATCAATTCTTGCCGTTGGACATACTTTGCCTTAATACAACTGACTGTAATAGATATTCTCCAGGAATTCATTGGCTCCAAACGTCGGATGTGTGTGTGTGTGTTTGCATGTGTGTATATCCATGTTGTATGATAAGAAATTTGTTGGATTTTTGTCTAGTGCATCATCACTTACACAGGGTGAATGCTTGCTATGTACTAGTTTGTGTGTGTGCGCGCGCGTGCGCGTGTGTGTATATCCATATATGATAAGAAATTTGTTGGATTTTGGTCTAGTGCATCATCACTTACACAGGGTGAATGCTTGCTATGTACTAGTTTATGTTTGGAACCCTTGACTTGTGTGGGAAGAAACGTTTTGGTATGTTACTCACCAAAACTTCGATTTACTATGAATGCTTTTCATGTATGAGTTGATGTCTATATAGAAAAACAAAAAATGTGATGTCAGGGTTGTCCACGTCCAACGTGGATCCTTGTGCCGACTTGTCGAGTCCTGTAAGGATGTCAGCACTAGTACGTTAGGCGCCTGTTCAGTTTGATCGGTGATTGATCAGCTGTTGTTTTGGCCAAATTTGGTTCCTTTAGGTAACTATTGTCACACTGGCCAAGGCCCAAGGCTCAAGGGCGTGGAGCCAAAGTTCAAGCCTTGCGTGCTATAAAGATGCCATTTGGGCCTTTCAACTTTGGCATACTAAGCTCTTTTTTAGAATCTCTCTCTCTCTAATCGTAGTCGTACTTGCTTTGGCTTAGTCCATTTTGTACCTAACAGTCATTGGACTGCCAATGACTGTACAGTCAGCGGACTGTATTGCTTAGCAGTTCTCTATGGTTGTCCGTACATTGTCATTATATGCTCTATGCATTTATGCGCATTGGTGTATGATGTGGTTTTATTGTCGAATGCAAATCGTACATTAGCTGGCAACTAAAACTTTTTGCTCGATGATGCAGGTCATTTTTTTGTCACCAGTACCATTGCATCCTCATATCTACAGTAACGGACACATTTGCCTAGGTGAGCCTAAGTGGTGGCTTTTGCATGAACTTTCTATCCACTTGATCTTTTCCTCGTTTTGGGTTAGTTGGTTAAAGCTTTTCTTGCTTTTGTCAATCTACCTCCTAGTATGGTTGGAGGACTTTTTACACTTTATTGAAGAACCTCTATGCTAGTTTAACCTCTACATAAATGGTGAATGACCAGTTAATGTAGCAAGAATTGAGGCCAAGGGAGAAGGAAAGGTTCAATTTACAAAATGGCTTTGGTTTCGAGGAGAATTGCATGCCAGGAGAATATCATTTTATGATTTTAAGATACGAGAGTATGAGTGTTCGAATTAGGATTCTTGCTCAGTAGCATGCTGGCTATATATGTGTGTGTGTGTGTGTGTGTGTGTGTGTGTGTGTGTGTGTGTGTGTGTGTGTGTGTGTATACGTGCAAATTGGATTCAAGAGACCGGATTCAGTGGAAATGAGACATCAGCGTAGAAAAATGGTGTGCTTATTATAAGTTAAGTGTAGAATTATCTCAACATAATTTCTCTGCCGAAAAATCAAATCTTGTAAAGTATCTTAAAGGTAGCATCATTGTAACATAAGAGCAACGGAGAGATCTTTGGAGCTTAAGTCGGCAAAGTGATTATTACAACATGAAAGCTAGAATATCAAAGGGACAAAAGAAGCTATGGGTTCAAGTTGTCAAACAATCAACTTGGAAGGGTAATCAGTGTTCCAAACGGTCAAGATGTGAAGTGCCTAGAGAAACTTCCCCCATATCCTACCAGAAGACATTTTTGGTAGCACTTTCCATAATAGTTGGAGCACTTTTGTCTGGGAAGAAGAGGAGAACAATTGCTTTTTTCATGTGTGTGTGTTTCATCATGCAAACGTCTGCATACACTAGGGAGTACGTTTGAGTTTGATTGGGGGATTTCATACTACAGCCTGGGCATATCAAGGGCGGCCCAAATTTTGGGCCCAAAACTGCTAATGATCTGATTTTGTGCCCCAAACATGCAAATATTTTTCCTCTTTTTATGTTTTCAAGTCTTGAATGTTTGAAGATAGTGGATATTTCAGTCAATTACTCTCTGTTAATGGCATATGAACTACTTTATTCAACTACTTTATTTTCAAAGGGTCTGAGTCATACTTTTATACCATACTTTCATGCCCATGTGTGCTGTATGATTGGCGTGCGAAAAAACTATGAGGAGAAACATTGCAAGTCCAAGTAAATAGCCTCTATGATGGAGAGAAGGGGTTTTGCATAACGGGACAATAAAAAAAAACAGTGTTGTGTTCTTCCTTAATTATGGTGTTTTTGGGCTTGATATCAGACATTCTCTATGATAAGTGGTCGCCTGCGTTATCAGTCAGCTCGGTGTCCTTTAGTCTATTGTCAATGCTGTCGAGCTGCACAAAGAAGGTAACATGCATTCACATACATTTACTTTCTTTTTATTGTGGTTGCCTGAAATGGGTCATGTGCTTGAGACCCCATACGTGTGATATGGTTTGATAAAGGGATGATGGCACTTTGGCAGGAGAGACCACCTGGCAATGATCTTTACGTGAGGAGGTGTTTTGGTGGGAGGTCTCCTAAGGAGGCTAATTGGCATTTTCACGATGACAAAGTGTAAAGTTCTAGCTTTTAAAGGCAGTATACTGACTACCTGTTTTCAATCATGGACTGGCACAAGCGTCAGCAGAATTTTTACATTTTCCCTTTTCTGTACATCTACTACTACCCCCCCAAAAAATCAAAAATCACAGGGAACTGACGATTGCAAGGCTTGATTTAAGTGACTTGGGTCCTGTGTAAATAGAAGAATAATTCTCAAATGGTTTGGAATAATGTCCTTTTTTTAAAACCGTTCTTGATGGTCATGAATAATTTTTTATCATGTCACCTTTGGGCAGGTTGCTTGCGGTAAAACCATGCGATCAATCAAGCTCACATTTGCTGACGTGTGTATATGTTGGTTGAGCATCCTAGTCTAATTCATGTATGGCTGTTTGATGTGCTTAAAGCTGAGAACATATGGTTGTTTGCATAGGTTTTTTGGATGAGAATAATATTATATTTTCAACAGATGTATGCACATGTCCACGAATGGAAGAGTATGAAATAATTTTTTGTACTCTTGCCCTAAATGTGGGGCACCTAGTGGTCCATATGGGTTCTTGTACTTGGCATTCTCTAATGATGCCTTTTTCACTTTCTGTCATATGTAGCATGTCTTTTGTTTAGGGTGCCGTATGATATTCCACGCATAAAAGTTCTTGGGTGTATGAACCATACTTTCAAACCCACCTGCATTTGGCATATGTTTGATGTATGGAAAAACTATGGTCGTATGTTTGCTTAAAACATATACAACAGGCACTTTCTGTCCTTTTGGAAATACGTGTTGTGAAGGCTTTGCAAAAGGATACAGCACATTACTGAGTTTTATCAGTCTTACATTTTCTTATTTTCAAGAGAACGAATGCTCTACATTTTCCTTTGCAGTTCTAATTCACTTATATAAAAGTAAGATTCAGGAGCACGTACAAAGTGTGACTTCGAAAACCCTCAATCTGGTCCTTTTCCGCCGTTCTTTGCAGAGCTCCATAGGAGCTTTTAGTATAGCAGGTATTTATATGACATCTTGGATGGTCATGACATTTTTGTCTTCTCAATGACTTTACCAATCCAAGCCATTTTCTTGCTTTGTGGAATTTTGGCTTCACAAATACGACTTCGAAACAAAATCAGAGTAAGTTTGGTAATTGTTCCATCCTTTGGCATGCTGCACCCCGCTCTTCGACATTTTTGTCTTCCTAATGATTTTAACTTACTCTGAAATTAAAGCAAACACTAATTTGATGTGTAATGGAGTGTCTTGATTTGTTTTATAAAATGTTTTCGCTTCAGGCCAGTAAGGCTTGTTGTTGCCGTACGCTCCCACCCCTGCCATCGCTATGGCTCTCTCCTCACATCCTTTTGCCCTCAGGTTGTCGGAAAGTGTGCGGTTTAGTTGGGAAGGTGTAGAACCCTTGGCTGTGAGAGTTCGTGATGAGAGTCAAACCATTTGCAAGAAAGCGTTTGTGGAGAATCACCAACCCTCTTTCTTAGGGTGAGAGAATCTAAGAGCGTTCGTGATAGGAAAGTTACAAACCCTTTTTCCTATCGTGCTTGAAAATTGCTTGTTTTCGTAGTCGAGAGTATGATGAGAGGATCATCAAATCACATTCAATTTCACTTAAAAAGATCATTGAAAAACACTAATGTTTCAGCCATGAAACCTCGATGTTCATACAAGCACAATTCTCAATCAAAACCCAAACCTCTTTCATGGTATCATGTAGCCTCGTCCCCAATTACATAGTCGTAGCATCAAACAATTGAAAGGAATGCTCAAGCTTTCACCTTCTTGGCGATCATTTTCTGATTTTGCAGAGACTTAAGAGCTTCTATATTGAAGCCCAAACATCATTTTGATAAGGGGAAACCCTAATTCACTCCCTCACAAGCTCAAATACAAGATTGCAAAGAGGCGGGACTGCAGCGCACATAGATTGGGTAACCCTGGAAGCTATTGAACAATAGAGCAAAATTGTTGGTTTTTTTTGTAAAAAGCCCCATTCTCTCTCTTCTCCATGGCATTTTCAGCCGATGTGTCAATTTTTGGGCCATTTTGCCACTTTGGACCAAAACTAGGTTATTTTCAGCTCATTTTTTAATCCAAAAAACGTCATTTTTGAGGCGAAAAATCCTAAACAAAGTCAGGAAAATCCCTAAATTTGTGGGATCACTCACATACGTATAAAAAGCATAGGTAAGCATCATTTTTTATCAATATACCATTTTGAGTCACTTTCCATGCAATTCTGCAACGGCGTCTGCTAGCTGCTACTTTTGACAATTTTTGCTCGCATGAATCTTTATAGGCAAGATGAGTGTGTCACCATAAAACACTTGGAATATATACATTGTAAAACCAAATTAAGCATCTTATCAAGTGGAAAAGCATGCAAATGTATCACATCCAGAGCCACGACTCCCCAGATAGGATAATGACCGCAATAGACGCTTCAACATATATCACAATATGTACATGATTGCTTTTATTTGCATATATCGAGAAGTGTCAAGAGTGAGGTGAATGTTTTATTTCACACTATGTACGTGCCACGACACGGCATCTACTCCTTCTGAACTTGCACAACCTCCGGAATGTGCCACAACAACATTTGTAGAGCATTAAAACTCATGGTCAGACGCCATATTCTCACTTTCATCCTCAGTTTGTTGCATATAGTTGGCTTCATCATCCTCTTCACTTGGTTGTGCATCAAATGGATCAGAATCCCCTCTTATTTTGAATAATTTAATTCTTTTTCCTGCAATGGGAATTTTCAGTTCTGTTCCATCCAATTCACGCAAGGTGTAAGTTACATTTTCATGCACATGTTTGACAACATAAGGACCAAACCATCTCTTTGCAAGCTTCCTTATTGTAGAGTGTTGGTTTTCAAGGCTACTATCGTACACCAACACCCAATCACCTTCTTCAATGTCTTTCGGTCTGAGCCTATGCATCTTGTCAAATCTGTCTTTGTTTTTCAACCTTGCATTCTTTAGTCGAGCTTTTGCAAGCTCAATGTCTTCATGCCTTCTTTCTAGTTGCCGTATGCGCAATGCAAGAAGGTCTTCTCTACTCATTTCATCTTCCCATGGCAATACATTCCATGTAAGAACTACATCTTCAATTGGCATCACAGGTTTTTGACCATACATCAATTCAACAGGCATATAGCCAGTGACTGAACTATGTGTTGTACGGTCAGCCCACAATGCAAATGGCAATAACCTTGGCCACTCTCCAAGCTTACCTTCACAAGCCTTAGCTAAAGCTTTGATTATTGGAGGATGCCCTCTTTCACTTTTGCCATTTCCCTCTGGGTTATAAGCACAAGTTAAAGCTAGTTTGATGCCCATTCTAGAGAAGAATTCCCTTGCTTCATCAGCATCCAATTTTCCTCTATCTGCAGTTATCTTTCCTACACACCCATAGCGACAGATCACATCTTCAAGAAGAAATTTACATACAGCTTGTGTACTCTTTGTCCTCAATGCTCGCCTTCAACTTGATTAGACAAATCTTCTCTTGCAAGCACCAAACACCTCATTTGCCAAAGTCCCAAAGGCATTGTGACCAAGTCTACAACCCATTTGTAATGCATGGCTAATGGATAAGTAGGATGTAGTCCATCATGATGCCGTACATTTGAATACATTTGGCATGTCACACAAGACTCCACAAACTTAGCCACATCCTTATACATCCCTTTACACCAATACCTTTCTTTTACCTTGGCAAATGTTGCCCATACACCTCGATGTCCTGCCCATAAACTTTCATGGAACTCCTTGATGATTTGTTGTTGAGTAACCTTATTGCATACTACACGCAATGGTGTTCCATCTCTTCGCTTAGGATGCTTTCATAAGTAGCCATCCCTCAAGAAGTACCCATATGCTTTTTTTCTTATCCTCTTAAATTCCTGCTCAGTCTAATCATCTTGCTTCTGCAGAGTACTCAAGTAGCGACCTATCAAGAGCCATTCATCCTCATATAGTTCCTCTGCAAAGGACTCAAGTGAGGACACAAAACATGCATGACTACTCTTTGCATGATCAATAGTGTAAAACTTTGTGCCAACATCATCTCCCTCAATAATCATGTCCTGTTCATCTTCATACCTTGCCCTAGATAGCATATCTGCCATTGGATTGTCTTTCCCTGCATATGCTTGAACTCAGGATTCAAGGACTTTATGTAGGCTATCCATTGCAACATTGCAATATCAGGAGTCGAACAGTTTGTGATCATTCCAAGAAGAGGCAAACAATTAGTTTCCACAACCACTGATGCCCCTATCAAGTACTCCTTGTCACACCTCAATGCTGTAACCACCCCCCATAGTTCCCTTTTTACTTGTGCATAATCGCGTTGGCGAGAACTCAGAATCTTGGCTCCAAATCTCACCACATACCTTTTTCCTTCATCATCATCTTGCCCTACTGCCCATCCTATCCCTGTAGGACTCGTGTCCACTGTCACAATGACAGGTCTCTCACATGCATAGTCTTACCTTTCTCAAGGTTGGTGATGAAAGAAGTAGCTTCTTTAGCTTTCTCATGGCTTTTGTGTGCTCTTCTTCCCATCGAAACTTTTGATTCTTTTGTCAACAACCTATAAAGGAGATCTGCTACATGTGCATAATGTGGTATCCAAATAAGATAGAAGACGCAAGCACAAAGAAATATTCGAACTTTAGTTATAGTTGTACATGTTTCTTTCATGTTTTTGATTGCATCCATCTTTTTAGGACAAGGTCTTCTACCGTAAGGACCACACATATGCCCCACAATCAACACTTCATTAACACCAAATACAGATTTTTGCCCTGACAGGGTAAGATTAACTTCTTCAAGCTTTGTCAAAATCTTCTCACAATCTTCGATATGGTCTGCAATAAACTTACGGCACCCCCTTGAATCCATAGCTTCATCTTTATCTTTGTCTTCACATCCTTTGATGGGTACATCATCAAGAAATGGCATTGTGATTTGAGGTATGAAGTCACGTAGAACCTTGTTCATCCCATTCATCATATGTGCAACCGAATTTGTTGCTCCGTGAGGTAAGGTACACATCCTTACCACTTCCAAAGGTTTTTTCATAGTTGTCAGATCTCTACTCTCAATATCTAGTTGAAATTGATCGTACCCTGAATAGAGATCTCCCATTGAGTAAATTGACCTTCCTGCAAACGCCTCTGTAAATTCATCCAAAATAGTTCATGTACCCACATTCCTGTTGGTAACCTTGTTTACAGGTTGCATATCTTGTATGAACCGCAAAACTCCATTCTTCTTAGGCACAGTGAACCACCTGTTTGAATATGGCGCACAAGAAGGCTCCAAGATACCCATGCTAATCTTTTCATTGAGTAGGTCTATTAACTTTGGCAAATGTGCTTTTGGAACCGGAATTGGGCGTAGATTCCAAGGTACGTGAGGGATAGTGAAGATCACCAAAGGTGCAACAACATTAGGATCAACACACCCTATCTCATGTGGCTGGAAAGCAAAAGCCTTACCATGTCTTGAAAGCATTTCTTTAAAACTCTTCTTCTCTTCTTCTGTTAAAAACTCTTCACAACCAACTTTTATCTCTTTTAGGGATTCCATTGTGAACTTGTGTCCATTTCTTTTTTGATCCCTAAGACTCGGCTGCAAAGAAGCTTGCTCTAGCTTTTTCCCGCAATCTGATGATAAAGGTAAGGCCACTGGTCTCACTTTGTTTGCCACCGTTTTGTACTTGGTCTCCACACGCACTTCTGGTCCTTCATTAGCATTGAAATCTTTCTGATCTTCAAAAGCCTCAATCACATCATACATTTCCATAGAGCATACTTCCACAATGTGGGTTCCATCTTGCATGCTAGAATCCATTATAACTTCAAGCTCAAGCATAGTATCTACATGAGAAACTTGTTCAAAGAAACCTGAAATGTATTCACTATCCTCTATGAAACCATTTTCTTTCATGTATTTCTGTACACTATATACATATTGTCGCGCACTTCTTTTCATATCCTCAAGCTTCATAAAACATATTGACTCATGCTCTGTTAGTCCTTGGAAACCTGTAGAAAAAGATTCTTCTCACTTTGGGTCATGCGAGAATCTTTTTCTTCTTGTACCATTGCAATCCCGCTTCACAATGGTACATGGCCAAAACCCCTTGTCTCCCTGTACTCTTTGAACTCTTTGTTCACTTTTGGTAGAGGATACTCACGAAGACTATTGCGGTTCCTCTCGTGATTCACACATACAGTCAAAAATTGCACAGCTCGCTTCCCATCTCTGCTCTTTACCCTAGCATAAGCAAAACCATCATCCAAGACCTTTGTTTCCATACGAACGGCTGTGATGTATGGTTGGCCACGGATAAGAGGATAGGATGTCCTGCACAAAGAAATTTTTCTCATCCTTCACATTACCAATTGTCACTTTCACATTTGGACAAGCCCCATACAACTCTCTTGATGAGTTATTTGCAGCTCTAATCATCCACCCATGGTCTGTGTCTATCGGCCACTTACCCTTCATGTAAAGACTCTTGGACATAAGATTGATCTCAGAGCCATGATCTATCAATGCAACATATGGCTCCTCAAGATGACCCACCTTGACTATGGTTTCTGTTGTAGCTCTTGCCCAATGACTTTTGGAGTAGTGGATTTTATAGGAGGCTTCATCATCATTATCATCATCTGTAAATCGAGCATGTGCATCTCTTCGAGAAGACTGGTAGCATCCTACCACATTTTCATCACAATCACTCTCTTGGACCTGTATTCCATGTGCCTTAAGTGACTCCCCTTCACCTTCAGACTGTGGAGGAATAGACTCAGTGAGAGTTTGCCTCTTTCTTTTTATGATATCTATAATTTCTTCATGAAACTCGCGTTTAGCAATGCCAAGAACCTCACCCAAGGTAAACTCGACTTTGCTATTCAAAATCCTTTCCTCCAATACCTGCTTTAAGTTTGTGGCAGCTTCAATGTCAGATTGTAGTTTGTATGCAGGGCCTTTTGCTTTAGCTTTTCCTTGCTCTTTCTTCTTTCCTGTAGATGCCTCCTCCATAGGAATCTCAGGAGGAGGAGGCACATGTGGTGGAGCCTCATAAGAAGGTCCTGAATCCTTTCTTCCACCAACTCTTGTAACCCTCTTTGAAGTAGAAGGACCTGCATCTCCATTCTCACGTCTACGCTTCTCTTCCACAATTGCTTCATTGTTATAGCATTTTGCAAGATAGGCATGCACTGATAAAGAGTCCACAGGGTCATCCCAACCTGTTGTATGACGTATGCAATCACCAGCTTCATATAATACCTGTTTAGTTACCTTCCCTTTTTCGGCTGAGGCTACTGCATATGGCCACAAGCTATCAACCTCCTCAAAATCATCTAGAGTATACTTTAACACGTTCTTTGGAATTAGCTCTATCTTTGCCCCATAGGTAGCAGCCTCCACTGCAGAAATAGCATGACTAGTCACCATATCCTCCACTAACTTCCGCATACCTCCTTTTCCAAAGTTAGTTCCTAATGGCATACCTGTCTCCCGCAGATGGATCTTGCCATCCTTAAAAAACACAAGATCTCTTTTTAAGGCATCACTAAAGCTATCACAATCCCTTTTGCCATGGTCCGTGCCATCACACCATATGCATCTGTGCACAAATCCTTCTTTGCTTTGGGATTTTTGTCCTGCAGCAGCAGGTTGTCCTTTTTCTTCAAGACTTGTTAGCTTTAACTTCATTTCTCGCATTCCCTTAATAAGCTCATCAAGCATTGAGTTATCACCTTTTGGACTCACAACAGTAGGCTTTGGTGGAATCTTTGACGTGCTCGGAGGAGAGGTAGTACCATTCAACACCATCTTGTCCCTACGACGTTGCCTCTTAGCAAGCAATGAGACTGCGTCTTCAACCTCTTTCCACTCAACCTTTAGACCCTGTTCTGTATTCTTGTCTTCAAGGAGTAGCTCTAGCTTTTCTTGGAGCTCATGACCTGCAGCTTGAAGGAACAATTCGGTCTTTTCACTATCCAAAGTAGCCCGCTCTGTTTCTGACAGTTGAGCATAGCGCCGCTTAAACTCTATCAACAGTTCAGTGATGGAAAGTCCTTCTTTTGGCTTTGCAACCCATTCCAAGAAGTTCCTTTTTGTAACCCTTTCAGAGTCCTCCATGAAGTATTCCTCCTTTAGGGCTAATTTGAATTGCTCCCAACCTTCTCCATGCTCCTCCCTGATTCCCCTTACATGGTCTCTAATCTCGGGGACCACAACAAGCTAAAAACTACGAATCATGTCCACCTCTGGAAACCGTTGTAGCTTCATCTCCTTTACATAACCATGAAGAAACTTTGTGACATCTTTCCCTCCAAATTGGTCCATTTTGTTCACAATAGCTTGAAGGGCTTTGGTTGCTGACACCTCCCTTCTTTCTGCAGCATGTTGTTGTTGCATAAACATGGCGAATGCTTGAAACATTTGCATTGTGCCTTGATCAAAACGCATGCCTTGTTTCTCTTGTTGATCCATATCTTTAATTATTTGTAATTAAAGCTTTCAAAACAAGTATTTGAACCCCCATCCCAGCTGCTTCGCGTCAGGTTCACCAGAAATGTCGGTAAGTGTGCGGTCTAGCTGGGAAGGTGCAGAACCTCTGGCTGTGAGAGTTCGTGATGAGAGTCACAAACCCTTTGCGAGAAAGAGTTTGTGGAGAATCACCAACCCTCTTTCTAAGGGTGACAGAGAATCTAAGAGCGTTCGCGATAGGAAAGTCACAAACCCTCTTTCCTATCGTGCTTGGAAATTGCTTGTTTTTGTAGTCGAGAGTATGATGAGAGGATCATCAAATCACATTCAATTTCACTTAAAACGATCATTGAAAAACACTAATGTTTCAGCCATGAAACCTCGATGCTCATACAAGCACAATTCTCAATCAAAACCCAAACCTCTTTCATGGTATCATGTAGCCTCGCCCCCAGTTACATAGTCGTAGCATCAAACAGTTGAAAGGAATGCTCAAGCTTCCACCTTCTTGGCGACCATTTTCTGATTTTGCAGAGATTTAAGAGCTTCTATATTGAAGCCCAAACACCATTTTGATAAGGGGAAACCCTAATTCACTCCCTCACAAGCTCAGATACAAGATTGCGAAGAGGCGGGATTGCAGCACACATAGATTGGGCAACCATGGAAGCTATTGAATAGTAGAGCAAAATTGTTGGTTTTTTCTGTAAAAAGCCCCCTTCTCTCTCTTCCCCACGGAATTTTCAGCTGATGTGTCAATTTTTGGGCCATTTTGCCACTTTGGACCAAAACTAGGTCATTTTTAGCTCATTTTTTACCCAAAAAATGCCATTTTTTATGCGAAAAATCCCAAACGGAGTCAGAAAAATCCCTAAATTTGTGGGATCACTCGCATAAGCATAAAGCATAGATAAGCATCATTTTCCATCAATATACCATTTTGGGTCACTTTCCATGCAATTCTGCAATGGCGTCTGCTAGCTGCTATTTTTGGCAATTTTTACCCGCATCAATCTTTATAGGCAAGATGAGTGTGCCACCATAAAACACTTGGAATATATACATTGTAAAACCAAATTAAGCATCTTATCAAGTGGAAAAGCATACAAATGTGCCACATCCAGGGCCACGACTCCCTAGATAGGTATGTACATGATAATGACCGCAGTAGACGCTTCAACATATATCACAATATGTACATGATTGTTTTTATTTGCATACATCGAGAAGTGTCAAGAGTGAGGTGAATGTTTTATTTCACACTATGTACGTGCCACGGCACGACAGCGCGCGTTGTTGCTGTTGTTGCTACCTACTCTGTGCGCAGCTGCCCTCAGCACGCAACCCTCCCCCCCTCTTTCCCCCGCCCCTTTTTCCCGCCTTATCCTCCCTTCGCGTCACGCTCTTAGCTCACTGGTAGGCTGTGTTTTTCAGCCTACTGTGAGTGCCTCGTCATCATCGCCCTCCACGATTTAGCAGCAGACACAGAATGGCGGCTTCTACTCCACCTCAAAGGAACTCTACAGAAGCCCCCTCGCCCAACACCGAGGAGTCGACCCTTCAACTTGCTCTTTCGCCATGCTCTTTCGCCAGAAGTGCAAGCGAGCTTGATGACCGAAGTGGAACACTTGCAAGCCACTTCGGTTATCTGCAAGATCATTGGAACTCGGCCCAGTCAGGGCGAGGTTTGGGATCTACTTCAAGCCTGTCTCCTCTCCGATGTGGGCAAGATCACCGATGTACAGATCCTTGGGAGAGGGCACTACCAGATAGAGTTCGAGACTCCAGAGATGGTGGCCAAGGTGATATTGATGATCCTGTTCGGCATCTGAGCAGCTCGAGCTTACTTCTGACAATGGCATATGGTTTTGACCCTACTACAGATGTGCTTGAGGAGGAGGCCGACTTGCCTATTTCGGTTTGCTTCCCAAGCCTGAGGAGAGAGTAGCTCCCTTTGCTCCCAAGGATTGGTTCCATGTCATATTTGGAGTCTCCACACATTGTAGCTTCAGTTGTGGCCAAGGCTCCAGGTTTTCCTATTGTACGGGTTCTTGTTCGAGACACACACTCCCTCCCGAAGGTGATACTGCTGCCTCGGGTGAGTGGGGGCTGGATCAAATAGAGTGCGGAGTATTCGGGTCTCCCGAATCAATGTTTTATTTGCAGACACATGGCCATCTAGCAAAGGCCTCTCCTCGTAGGAGATCTGGATCCACAATGCGTGCGTAGCCTCCCAAGGCTGAGCATGCCCATCAGCCATATACACAGGACGCACATGCTTGTACCTCGATAGAGACCAGCTATCAGACAACTGGCGATTGGCAACAGGTGCCTGGTCGACGTCGAGAGGGACGGGCTCACCTCACTGCTCTCCTTGGTAGCAGGGTTGGAGGAGTGAATCTATCAAGGTTAGATCGCTTCTATGCCAGTGACCACATTTGTGACATGGGGGGATCTAATAGCATCCTTACAGGGACTACTTTTTTTGACCATGCATCCGTGATTCTCATTGTGACAGACAGACAGAGGAGGGGTGGTGCAATGCTCGCATCCCCGAGCCGTAGCATCGCCGAGTAGATCTGTTGGATCCCGAGCTTTGAGAGCAAGTGGAGACACTTTGAACTGAGAGTTTGGACTCGCAGGACACCCCTACTGGTAGAGTGGTCTCATGACTGGCAAAGCTTAGTCGCTTCTTCCTTCAGGAGTCTGCAGCTCGCTTAGTTGCAAACCACGGAGGATGAGAAGCGTCTTTGACGGGGCATTATTTCCTTACAGAGGATGTAGGAGCAGCATCGAGACAGTCCATGGTTAGAGGAGAAAATGCACAGGCTCGGCAGAGTTGATTCGCATTGAGGAGCGGCGCTATGAGTTTGCCTTCCACCGGCAGGCATTTTAGTGGACCCACATGGGTGACCAAGTTACTGGGGAGTTTTTTGAGACAGTGGGGCCTCGCCAGACGCACGCCAGTGTTAGCTAGTTGAGGAGACCTGATGGATCCGTTGCTTCCAAGCCTAAGGATACACGTGCAATTGCTTGAGTTCTACCGTGTTCTGTTGTTAGTTGAGCCTCAGTTAGAGCACCAGGAGGCATGCAGGGAGTAGGTATGGGCACAAATGCCTTGCCTTGTTACCGAGGAGATGCAAGAAAGACTTGAGCTTCCCCTCCAGCTTAAGGAGCTCCATGAGGCCCTCAGAGCAAACCCCCGTGGTAGTTGTGCCAGGAGGCATGCAGGGAGCAAGTTTGGGCACAAATGCCTTGCCTTGTTACCGAGGAGATGCAATAGAGACTTGAGCTTTCCCTCCACCTTGAGGAGCTCCATGAGGCCTTCAGAGCACTCCCCCGTGGTAGTTGTCCAGGTCAGGATGATTTGACTCCCAATTTTTTCTTGGAGTACTGGGACTTGCTTGATTCAGATCTGTGCAGCGCATTTCAGTATGTTTTGCACATTGGCAAGATGCCTAACAACATATGTGAGAATTTCATCTACCTGATTTCCAAGGAGGGTGGCTCCTTGGATGAGATTCGGCAATGGCAACCCATTACCATCCTCAACTCATCCTACAAAATTCTAGCAAAGGCTCTGAGTTTGAGGATCCAACCTTTTCTAGAGAGCATCATTCAAGGGACTCATACGGGTTTTGTCAAGGAGGATAGTATCCTTGACAACATCTTCACATTTTGGGAGGCATCGGCCCTCGCGGTCTCCGAGGAGAGGATATGCTGATTCTCCTTCTCGACTTTGAGAAGACTTATGGTAGAGTCGACTTGGATTTCCTAGAGGGCACTCTACGTAGGATGGGTTTCACAGATTCTTGGATCAGAGGTGTGTCGGCTCTCTACAGGTGTGCGTACAGTTAAGTGATCTTGGCAAGGGGACGAGGGGAGCGTTTCCTGCTCATGCGTCCGGTCAGACAGGGCTTCCCTCTTTGCCCCTTCCTCTTTTTGTTCTATGCTGAGGCGATGAGCAGATTCTTGACTTCCCAGCAGGTTGGCTTGCGTGGTCTTGAGCTCCCTATTAGGGCAGATGAGCTTCTTGATGCCGAGTTTACCGATGACTCAGCCTTGTACTTGGAGGGCCATGAGGACAATTCACACAGGTGTGAGCAGGCTCTCGAGGTGTTTTGTTGTGCATCAGGCACATTGATCAGCTGGAGAAAGACAATTGCTTTTTGGGTTGGCAGTGCTCCTACACCTGCTTGGTCGCCAAGTGAGGGTTTCGGATGGATTCCCCCATGGATTGCAATTTGCTACTTAGATTGTTAGGTTGGCATGGACTTGTCTCCTGAGCAGCAAATTTCCCCCCTCCTCTTGTTCATCAGGAGGAAGTTGCTACATTGGAGTTCGGCACGGCTCTCTTTGGCAAGTAGAGTTGTAGTGGCCAACCAGGTGTTGTTGGGTACTATGTGATACATTACATCTTGTTGGATTTTCTCAAGCTCCTGTATCAGCCAGTTCGAGAGGATGATCATGAATTTTCTTTGGTTAGGGCACGACACTCAGTCAGCCCGGGCCAAAGTAGCCTTGCAGGTCATCACTTTACCATGTTCTGAAGGGGGTTTGGGGATCATAGATCCAGCACAGCAGAGTAGAGCCCTTCTTGGGAAGTTTGTGGTTAGAGGATTGCTTCTAGGGGAGGAGTCCTAGAAGGAGTTGTTGCTTCAGCGACTTAGAGCTCGAGTACCTCATGCAGGAGGCCCTTGGAGCCCATCCACTAGGTGGTTCTTTACAGAGATGTGCAGTGTTGGTATGAGCAAGAGACTGGAGGATCATTTTGTTTCGAGCTTGCTTCGCTCTTGGGAGCAGTTGCGGAGTGGCCTGGAGCAGCACCAGCCCACTTTCACGGAGGAGCGCTTGAGATAGCCCCTTGTGTGGAACCTGATGGTTAGCACTCAGAGAGGCCACTTGGTTGGTAGTATGCCTCATAGGGTCCCATGGCAGAGGATCCAACACGCACTCTAGGTGACTGGATTCAGTTCTCAGGTTTGCCATAGGAGATACAAAGCATCCAACTGCAGGGCATGAGAGGGGTGCAGAGCATGTGCCATATCACAAAGGCTTTACCAGCTGAGTGGCTCACTCCTCTAGAGCCAGCATCTCCCAGATGGATGGCCCCCCAAAGTCACAAAATTAAAATGTTGAAAATAAACAAACAAAAAAAATAAAAAGTGCCACAATGTAAAATCTTAAGTTGAAAGAGGGATCCCAGCTTGATTTGGTACTTCACTCATATGTATCGCCCATGGTACAACCCTAGAGGTTCCCAGTGTGGACACTTGTCCTTGAAAAGCAAAAAACCCAAGGCATACAAAATAAGTACACACATCAAAATTGAATCAATGTGAAAAGACTTTGGGGGGTCAAAGAAAAGGAAATAATTCAGGCAATGATTTCATGAGCAAGTCCTTTTATCGTAGCTTAACTACAAGGTCTTCTAGGTATAGCCTCAAGTCAACCCTCAGACATGAAATACTTGGCTCTCGCGATTAAACACCTTAATTGACCAGAGAATATTGAGAAGCTTGTCCATGGTATTAATAGTTGACCTCTATTGCCTTTCGACCGTTAAATTAGCAACCCCAGACTTGTTTAGTTTTTGACCTTTACAACTATTTATGCGTTTGATTATATTACAGTTTAATGTTTATTGCAGACAAATTGTTTAATATTATGTTACCAATCAATTTGTCTGCTTACAACTACATATGCATTTTAATTGAATATGGGAATGCAGTTACTGTGCCAATTTTGGTTGATTTTGCAGTGATTGAAGAAGATATTCAATTTCGTATGCTCTTCCACCTCGACAAATGTATTTCATCTCAATAGCTTCCGAGGACAGAATCTACATCATGAAGGGGGGCATGTTAACCCTCACAAAGACCCTATCACCTTTGACATACGCATATTATTTATTTGATTGAGTCATGGACTGGGCTTGTCAATAGGTGTGTAGGTGATCGCCGATGAGAGGCGCACACTTATCTTATTTTTACAGGAGTTTTGCAACGACCGGCCACTGTGGTGGGTGCCCATGTGTGAACAAACCAAACTCTTACAAAAGGTCCATTTGACCTAAAAATCCTCATTCTAAGAGGTATAAGCTAAGAAGTGCTCTTGCTCCATCTCTATCTCCTTCTCCTTCGTGTGCTCATAGGTGTGTGTGTGTGCGCGCGCGCGCTTGAGAGAGAGAGAGAGAGAGAGAGAGAGAGAGAGAGAGAGAGAGAGAGAGAGAGAGAGAGAGTGATCAAGCATTGCGACGGCATTAGCGGGGCAGTGAGGCGGTTGAGCACGACATCGATGACAGCTCCTTCTTCTTTACAACATATGATCCTTCACGACGGAAGCATTCAGCGGTGAGTGACACACCCCTGCCCCTTTGAGCTTGCTAGGCTCTTCTAGTTGTGTGTTTGCAGCCTTTCAAAGCTTGCACACAGTGCACAGGCAAGTTTCCAGCCTTTGACACGTATGGAAAAGTGTACATTGACATAGTTCCAACCATTAAATATACTAGAGATTTCCCAAACAGAGCAACTTTTATAAGAGTTTGCGAAGGAATTTTCAAAAAGGAAAATCAAGCATAACACAATGTTCTAAATCTATGCCATTAAGGAAAAAGAGAATGAAAAGGTGAAGGAAGAAGGGCTTGAGGAACAAGACTTTCAAAAAGGACTTGCACTTGAAAGCATGCACCACATTTGGGCAGGTCACCAAAGAAGTGTAGTATCTAGTTGACAAATGCAAGGTTTATGGAGAGGTATCAGAAGATGCAGATAATGCCACCAGTAGTGTCTCTTTAGCCACAAGTACACCCACAACTAAGCAAATTTTTCATGATTCAAATGCACAAAATGTTGATCAAATGGTCGAGGAAGTGATCAGGAGGATGAACCAGAGCTATTGACAAAATTTAAACCTATGACAACCACCATTAACAACAAATGTATCGCGACTCTTGAAGTGATATGCGATCAAGCAGAAATATACCAATCATGAAATGAACGAGTGTTTTTACAATAGAAGTTATGTAAGGGAAAGACCATTTATACCTTCAGAGATGCAACGTTCGCCACCACCATTGAGGTATCAAATAGGCCCAAATAACACAGCACAAGAGAGAGATAAGCCTCAAGTGATGTTGAGCCAGTAGTCTTCTTTACATCAAGACAGTAGGGCAATTGTTAGATATACGTAGATTGTGAAAGCACTCACAAGTCAGCAGATGTTGCCACCAGCTTTGGATTGTGAAGAGCCAGTAGAGAGCTACGGAATAGAACCTGAGGGTATTACATATACCAATGAGGGTTATCCTTCCTGGGCAAGCTCAAATAAGACTGCAAAACATTCATATATATTATTAGCCAACAACAAATCATTATATGATGGACGAGAATACACTCATGTTCATAGCAAACCAAAACTAGAAACCTAGAGGATATCCTTCTAGGACAAAGGAAGACTAATGGAGGAAAAACAAGTTGCTCAATAGGAAGGTCCTTGCTATTAATGTGGAGGTAATCATTGGACAAGAGTTTGTCCAAAACGCACAAAGATTTTAGGATTCGATGATGGTTATGTGATAGACTATTTACTTCTAAACTGTCCCAAGAATCTTGAAAACAAAGGGAAAGCAACGATGAATGTCATTGAAGTTTTTCCTTGTTCAAGTGGATCAGAGACCGAGCCAACAATTACAATCAATGTGATAACTAGGCTCAGGCTTAAGAAACTGCAAGAAACATGCCAATCGAGGATGAGCAAAACCTACCAATACAAACTGAGTTTGAGAGTTTAATGGTAAGGACTCAGAGAAAATCATGGAAAGCAAAAAGAGACAAAATGAAAGCTAAGAGGCAAAAAGAAAAGACTATCTTGGAGATAGAGCTATAGGAGAGGCTTAAACAGGAAAGAGAAAACAAAGAACGAGTGGAAGGAGCAGTGTCTTTCAAAATATCATCAAGTGATTGAGTCTTAGCAGGCAAAGTGCTAGAACAACCTTTAGAGTCTCTATTGCAAGCCTATGAGGCTAGACTAAAGACCAACCTTAGAGGGAAATAACTTTTGGGAGACATCTTTCATCTTTAGCCTGTCAAGATTTTGATTCGAGCTCGTTTCAACCTCCATTTTCACTATCGAAAGTACTATTTTTCTTTTATGTGAGTTTTTTTACCAATGCACATTCAGATAATGTTTTGTAGGATACAAAATGGGCTTTTTGGGTGTAATTTCATTATGACCCATTTCTTCATGATGCATGTATAGTAGAATATGTGGATCATGTGGTACTTTGATAGTGCTGCAACTAAGCATATTACATTCATCATGATTTTTCACTTCTCTTGAGACTGCCCCTAATGAAATTTTTGTCACATGTGCCAACAATGCCTCTTATTCAATCTAAGTATTGGGAAGATTGTGTTTACTAGTTTACGTAGTAGCTCTTTCACACTTTTGGATTCTTTGTATGTCCTTGGGATAAATAAGAATCTTTAATCTATATTTGTACTTGTAAAAATTAGTCTTGTAGTCTAGTTTGTGGATGACAAATGTATTGTGCATGATCTCACTTTTGGTGATACTATTGTGGTATCTAGTACTTTGTTTTGTGGTTTACATAAGCTCAATGCATACAATAAATGTGTGGAAGATTTAGCAAGAAAAACCTAAAGTTCGAATGTTATTTTAGATGCAAAACTTTGGCATGCTCGTTTTTGTCATAAGAGTTTTTCTAGTTTGTTGAGTTCGTTGAGCATGTATGTGAAGGCCAAATTTTTAGCAAAAATGCAGCATTCAAAGTTTTCAAAGGATGGTTATGTACAGACTACTTACAAATTGTAACTTGTACACACTGATGTTTGTGGTCCAATGCACACCTCTTCTTTTCGGATTCATTTGTCTTTTGTGACTTTCATTGATGGTGGTTACTCTAG